>NC_143395.1:176620472-177360472 GCF_052110815.1 Crocodylus siamensis
AATAATTCAGTCAGCAAAATGTGAGACTAACCCAGAGTGATTCTAGCATTGATTTGCAGTCAGTGCTTAGTGGGAATGAAACTTTGCTTTCTTCTGCAGGATTTGATTTGCCAGCATAGCTTCAATTCCGTGCATTTCTTTATGAAGCTAGCCGTGTTGGCAGGCTGCGTAATACTCATCAACAACATTTTCAAAAATGTATGGCACCATTGTGGTGCCTTTGCAGGGTTCATCTGATTGTGTAATTAAAGATGGATTTCAAAGGAGGGGATGCAAGAATGATTTTTTTTTAAGTTGACAAAGAGACAACAGAAGTCTTATTGCATTGCACCTTTTACACCTTATTGGCTCATTCTCTCTCAGAACACAGGATGGGAATAGGCTGATTTTTCTCACAAGATTATTTATTAGCAAAAACATGCGGGTGCCTACTGAAATGCAACCCACAATCCCAGAGTATCTGGATGCCTATGCTAAACTGATCACCAACTAAACTGTTGCAAGACATTGAAGGTCTTAATTAGATTAAGGGCATAAAAAATGTGAAATTCTGACCCTAGTGAGTTACAAAGTGCTTTGCCATTGATTGCAGCGGGTCCAACATTCACCCTACATATGCATTTGCACACACAGTAGATCTTACTGTATTATCTGCATGCAAAATTATCAACAATCCTTATAACTGCACACAATTATGACAAAACTGGCCATATTTGGTCTTGTAACACTGTATTTTGATGGAAAGGGAGCACAGATCCTGGGTTCAGTCTGTCTGCAGATGCTAGAAGACATCAATTACATAATCACAGCTAATTGTTTTCTGCTATACCATAAGAACTATACATGGTTTCCTGTTGTGGTTTTAAAAATGGAAGCTTAAATTCTGCAAAAAATTATAGAGCCATGAGGGAAGTATTGCCTTAGTCTGATTGCTGGGCACTTACTGGAAACAGAAACCAGCCTGGTGGGGGATTGTCTTTGTACATGATAATCATGTGTGTACTGGAAATAAGCAGGATAGAAATAGTGAATGGTGAAGCTGGAATAATAAGGTAAATCTACAAATTTTATGTTAGAAGAATAATAAAAAAAGGCCTTTTGTAATACTATAGCGGGAAAGTCAGCTGTGGCTTTCTCTGTGCCTCCAGGTTTGGCATGAGAGCACAAGACACTAATTCCTTCTTACCCTTTCCAGCCTTCCAAACCTTTATGTCCTTTATTGCCCCTGCTCCTCTGCGTCTTTTCACACCATACCCTACTATTGTGCTTACAGGCTGCTCTCTGTTCTTCAGCCTATGTCACTATTCCTATCCTTTCTTCTGTCATGCTCTGCCATCTGCCTGCATCTGCTGTGCTTTTTACTGGGCTGCCTCGGGCAGCCATTGAAGTGGATCCTCTCTCTTCTCTGCTGCCCTGGTCCATCCTGGATTCAGCAGGGGAGATTACAGTTCCTCCACAGCTGCTCCAAGTGGCTAGGAGTAGACACTGCAGGGAAATCCCCAAGGCCCAGCTTGCTGCTTGACAATTCAAAATGATGGAAGTATGGTAGGACTGCAAGATACTTCAGGCTGAATGAGATACTTGTCAACTGGCAACTCAGAAGAAGAGCAGATATCAAAGTATGAGTCTGAACTGCATATTGTATAAGATTTGGATATTGCCATTGCTTCTCATCTTACATGGACAATTAAGCATGACCCTTCATCATGTCCCCTGAAGGTAAATTGGTCTCCCACCCAACTTTTGCCCACTTGTGTGCCAAGACAATAAATTGATAGAATGTTGTCTCATGTAGAAGAGACATTGAAATAAGAACTCTGAGAGAGAAATTGGTTCCATTTAGATCAATCGTATGATAAATCTTGTGTTATGGGGTTTACACATGCTTAATCTATAATTATATATGCAGCTGATATAGTGGACTACTTATTTAAGTGACTAAAATACATGAGAAAAGATTTTGCAAGATTGAGCTCTATATTTGTTGTTGCTTTTTCCCCCCCCATCAGTCAGGGAAAAAGGTGCACATATTTTTGTGCCCAAACTTCAATACCTTTTTTTCAGAGAAAGCAAATAGTTTTAGCCAGAGAAGAACTGCAGGATTTGGGCCTATTTATAGATTCCATGATGGGTCAGGTTTAATTGCATAAGTACAAGGATGTGCCATATCTCCTCACTCTGTCTTTGCAAAGGTACTGCTGTGACATCCATGCTGTGGCAGCCCTTTTGCGGAGCTTCTGTTAGTGGTAATGTAACAGAGCCAGGGGATCCTGCTAGTTTAAGGGATGAGCCATAGCAGGGATGTCCCCAGGTATGGAAAATGGCACATTATAGGCTATCTGTTATGCTGAAATGGAAACCCCTGCGGATGGCTGGGGAACTACTTGACAGGAAGGGGCAGGGTTTTGGAGGCATATAAGGTCAGTGCCTGTGAACAAGTGGGCAGTTAGGCCCTGCAGGCAGCATAGAGAGTTGCTCCTGAGCTGGATGGCTGCAGAGAAGGGCTGATTGGAACCCAGTTTCCCTGCAGTGTCCACAAGAGATGCCAGGAGAGAGCTAAGGGGGGTGTATAGCCTGTGGAGAAAATTATTGACTCATAGTGTGGGGAGAGTTTTTTTTGTTATACGGCCAGTGGGCTTGCATTTTAGTTCTAGAAGCTGTCCAGCTGTCCAGGCTACACAGTGAAGAGATCATTTCATTTTTTTCTGGATGTTTTTCTTTACTACCTGGTTGGTCATCCACATGGTTGTCTAATTCTCCCCTAACCCCTGCAAAAACAAAACAAAACAAAACAAAGAAACCCACAAGTTGGCATTCTGTTTTTACTTGCCCCAGACATGTGTATGGCAATATATGTGCCTTGACTGGTTAAGTCTTCTAACAGCAAAAACAGGGGGTGGAGGGAAAAAAGACATTTTATCCTACCCCCTGTATAGCTCAATGGGTAGGACACTCACCTGGGAAACAAGAAGGTATGGAGTCTAGGTCTCTCTTACTCAGAGAGGGTTCACCCCTGCAACTCTGACTTCCCAGCAGAGCACTTTAACCACTGCACTGCTTGTTAGTTATCCTTCCCTTTACTGGACCTCTTTTTGAAGCTGCCCCTCTGGGCAGCGTTGAGATCTATGGGAGATGTGGGGGCCAGCAGGAAGGGAGCAAGCCAGAGATTGTGTGGTTTAGGTAGGTGGTTCCCCACCTGGAAGGGATGGGGAAGAGGTGTAACAATGCAGTTGGGCACCCAAGGCAGCAGTGGCATGCAGGGGCAGTAGCAACTTATGGCTGCTGATGTGAGCTAGCGTGATTGGACCTCTGCAGTAGCAGCTGGTTTTTTCCACTCCCCTCAAGTTGGTACCCAGAGTGATTGCCCTGGTCACTCCTGAGTTATGCTACTGGGAGGAGGTCTTGGGCTCTTGCTGGGGCTCTTTCTGCTAGTAAGGTAGAAGCTTCTGGCTTCCACACATTTTTTTTCCAAAGGCTGGTAGTGATCTGCTTCAAAAGAAGAAGCAAAGAGTGGAGGAAACAGTGGTTGACATCATAGAGTCATGGAATCGTAGAAAACCAGGGTGGAAGGGTCCTCTGGAGGTCATCTAGTTTAATCCCCTGCTTAAAGCAGGACTATCCCTAATTATATCATTCTAGCTAAGGCTTTGTCAGCCAGGTCTTAAAAACCTTGTAGAATAACTTGAATCAAGTGCTGTACTGGCAAGTGAGAAAAGTCCTGGTTCAAGCGCCTGCTGGGCAAGGAAGGCCTAGAAACCAAGAGTACCCTCCCCACTGAGGTATAGGATGAAAACACACCCATATGGCCCTGTTCCATTCCTGAGGCTAAGTATAGTTGACTTGGGTTACAGGCTGCTGCATCCCTCCAAGGGGTGCATTTATGTGCTCTGGCCACTGCTGTGCATGATTAGTTTGTGTGCTGCATCATTATCTATGTGCTTAGGTTATGTGCACAGGAATAGAATGCCAGCCTGGTCATAAATGGCTTTTTTTGGGCTTAGATGACCAAACATGCAGTTTAGACATCCCATTGGATGCCTAAAGGATGAAAAAACAATAGACTGACACTTTGAATTTTTTAATGTCCTGAGCAGCATGGGCACATCTTGAACTTGCCCCTATTTTTCTTGAGAAGCTGTGCAAACCACATCTAGCTGCCCCCATTCAGCTGTAAGAAATTACAGGTGGCTTAGGCTGCTGTATCCCCAACTTCCACTGGTTTTTCAGTTGCCAGCATCTATGCACAAATAGGGCTTTAATAATGTGTGCGAGGCTGGTACACACAAATTCCAGCAAAAACCACTGCTCGTTGCTTCTTAGAAGTCTTCGCCTCCCTTAGTTTATAAAGTAAACACGAATTTACTGGCTAGAGCTGTATCAAATCACATAAACATGATCTATTGACCTTTTAAGAGTAAAAATGTTACTTTTTTCATTTGTAGGTATCTGCTGAGTTCATCCTCCAATCTGCCCTAGGAAAGATTTTTTTTTTCAAAGTAAATTACCACCATTCTCACATTATCCAGAATCTGCATTTTAAAAATCTTGTAAACTAAACATGTTTTAAACTGGCCATATTCATAAAGTTGAACTCATACAGGGGCTGCATTAATGATGTAGATTTAGTTTAGACTCATTCAGCAATAGGTGTGGTCTGTTAATGAAATATTAAGGTCTCATTAATGAAATATTAAGGTCTCACAGTTCATATATAACTTGTAATAACTTTATCAAGTGGTATATAATTATAAGCAACACATTTTCAGTGTTCATTAAGAGTATCGGTGTAACTGTGAACCCTGCTTTTTTAATTTGATGTGTGACTCAAAATAAAATTTATTAATAAAAAAATTGTGGTCAGTCATAGGTTACAATTTTAGCAATTTGGATTGAGTTCAGGTCAATTTGCCAGAAGTACTGTCTAGGAAGAATTGTATACTTATAGTTAACTGTGTATGAAGATGCCAGATTGAAGAATCTCTATAGGTAATTGTGAGATTACTATAAAGACATCACATTTGCCTGCAGAGATTTCCCAGTCTGCGACTTGGATCCAGGAGGGTTGAAAGAGTAATTGAAATGTTGTCATTTTAATAGATCATCTCGTAATAGATTACTTCAGAATTTCACTGTTTTTCAACTGAATTTTTAACAGGTTCTTGAAAAAGAGACGGTTGCCATAGAATCAAATGTAATTTCCCAGAATTATGCAAGAGTTCACTTCTAAACCCATTCAAAAAAGAAAGCAATTTCTTATTTCAAATATTTGTTTGTATTCTTAATATTTGTGGCTCTTTATCTTTGTCATTTTGAGGTTGAAATGATAGTGATCCATCCAAACTGGCTAAAATGGAGATCATTATCTTTTCCCCTAGTCCTTTACATTTCTCTTCTCCATTTTGGTTGACAGCAACAACTTTCTCCCTGTCAACTGGGGATCATCTTTGGCTCTTCTCTATACTTGCATTCTGGCTGTTGTCAAACACTTCTGCTTTTCTTTCTATAAGAGTTCTAAACTGTGCCCTTTCTCTTCTGTCCTATCTGTTAGAGCTGGGGAAGAAAGGAAAGAACACATTTTATACTTGGCTCTCATCATCTTCCTCTTTGAGTACTGCAATTATGTGGGGGGGAGGAGGAGAACGGAGGGGGATATTAAATCTGTTCTTTAAATTAATTTAGTTCTTTTCTGTTTTAGACTCTTATTTCTATCTTGTTGAATTTAGATTGTGCAGTCTTTTTGAGGCACAAGCAATGGCTTGTATAGATACTTAAAATGTAATAATAGAATAACCAGCTTGGGAATAACAATAAAAAAGGGGGATTGAACATAGGCTTTCTAAAATTTATACTGATTCCATTAAAAACATTTATATCACAAAAAAAATAGGAATTAAAATGAAGATGGATGAATACTTCAACATTTTCAGTTGGCTGAACTGAATGAAAATTGAATTTGTCTTCCTAGATTTGTTCCACTTCTTGTTTTATGTTCCACAAGTAATGCTTGTGGAAAGGAATTACTAACAGCTATGTCCATGTAAATTGTAAATTGTAAGGGAGTATTTGAGAGTATATACAAAAACTGACTTTTCAATTCTTTAGTATTCACACTGGTAATTTGTTTCTAAGTATCACACTTAGATAAATCATGAAAAAGAAATAATGCCACACAGCATATCTATCTAAACAAAAGTATCTAATATGTCTCAAATTTCAGATCTCAGCAATACTCATAATGAACTCTTTGTGAATAGTCTACAGACTGAACTTTAGCAGCAGATATTATTCATTGGAAATATTTGAATGTGGAAAAAATTGTAATCTGTTTGCAGATCATTTTTAATCATGAAAAACTTTTAGACTAGTTCACTGTGAGTCATTTGCTCAGTTTCAGTAAGCAAATAACTTTATATAAAGTATATACCAATAACTAATAGCATGATAGCTTTATCAATGTGACCATAGCAGTCCATGGAACATATGGGCTATTTGATTAGGTCATTGATCACCATTAAATTGAGGAAGCTGAAATGTTTTAGAAAGAAGCTAACTACCATTTTTCTCTTTAACTTGTGATGGTGATACTTCAGGATATTGCATGAGTATTTTGGACCAGATATTAAAAAGTTCATGCAAAAAAGTGCCTGCATGATATCTGATTCACAAAGAAGCCTCTTTTACAAAACATAAAATAAAACCAGATACATAATAATTAAGTACAATATCAAGAGAGGTGGGATAGTTCTTTCTGAACTATCTCATACTGATATGAATTACAACATACAAGAATACATAATAAATAGAGAAATAAACATAGTTACATTCTTCCTGTATTTACACACTGTGCAATTTCAGAGAAATTAACTATATAACTGATATTTTGTAAAAAGAAATTATTGAGATTTAGATGATACTGGGCACTTCTGTTTCACTGCATCTTTTGCACTGTGTGTTTTTTCTTTCAATATATCAGTGAACAAGTTCATATTGTTCCATCTCTACCTATTTCAATGTCTCTCCTAACTACTCCTTGGGAGGCATTATACTACCAATGGAAGTGCATAATGCATATCACATGTAGTCTATAACTCTTTTGGACCTAGCATAAGCCCAGTGGAACATTACTATAATAAAAAAGAATTAATGAGAGTGAATGACTGATTGTTTTTCAAATGCAAAATGTGTAAATCAATCATTTTTCTGTTTTACTTTTTTGAAGCAGAAAAGACATCAGTTCACCCTAAGGAGAAAGCATCTGCAAAATATCAGGATGAAATCTTGATCCCATGGTAATTGGTGAATGGTTTTGCCATTGATTTCAACAGACTCAGGATTTCACCCTCAGTGTTTAAAAAATAATTGAGAAAGAACTCAGGCAGAAGTCTAGTTCCCGTTGTGTGTCTAAATGACAGCTCTCCAGCCAGAATTGGCCTTCATTTAACCCTTTGGCCATATAGGCCTGAATATATACACACTGATCACGCACGGTAAGGCTATTCAGTAGCCAGGCATATGTAGGGCAAGCGGAACAGCCTTTTTGGGGTCTTGCCCCCAATAGTGAGTGGTGAGGCCACTGGCTCAAGAAACCAAAAACCTACTCAAGCAGATACAGATCTGAGTTCCCACCATGTTACAGGTCAGATGCAGCTTATCTGCATTCTCCAGCATGCCTTTTGAAGGCTTCATAGTTTCATAGTTTGTAGGATTGGAAGGGACCTGAGCAGATCATTGAGTCTGAACCCCTGCCATGGCAAGAAAGAGTACAAATGACCCCAGCTAGGTGTTCATCTAGTAACTCCTCTTAAAGACCCCCAGGGTAGGAGCCAGCACCACTTCTCTTGGAGGTAAGGTACTACCCTTTGCATTTAATAGAAAAGCTAGAGGGTAGTGCAATGGGAACAACTTTCTGCCCCACTGGGAGCAAAGGTCTGGGCTAGAATACAGGGCCTGTCTCACTAGGTGCTGACAGATGTGCAGGTCCCCCTTGCTTTAACTCATGGTGCTTCACAGAAAGTGCCAGGATTTAGAGCAACTCTCTAATCCAACAGATGATCAGCTGTTGGGTCAGGAGGAAGAGTGTGGGGGGAGGGAGGATTGAGCTCCACTTTGAGCCAGTCCAGAGGAGGAACCTGGCTGCAGCTTCTCCCCACTAGTCCCACCCTTCCCCCTCAGCTCTGGTGCTGTCTGCAGGAAGGGAGGGGACAGAGCTATGGGCTGGGGTTTGCCCAGCCTGAGCTGGAGGGGGAGGGGACTGGGAGGGCTTGCAAGGTGAGAGGGCTTCAATCCACCCAGCCCACAGTTTCCTCCTTCTCCTTTCTCCCCTTCGCTTCCTGTAGACAGCACCAGGGGCAGGACTGGGTTACATCAGCCCACCCCGGTAGCATGAGGGACTGACAGAAATTCCCTAAGGTGTGCCACTTTGAAGCACCTTCATTAGATGAAAGTTAATTTGTCATGTGATTGGCCATTTTTAAAACACTCTGCAGCTGTGCACTTCTGTCATGGCATGGTCGTAGAGCACTTTCAAGGAGCTGATCATGTGACAAATATCACTTTTGCCAGCGCCCCCTGAGTTGCACTTGTTTATGTCCTCCTGGCTTCACATATCTTCTGCTATTCATTAACTAGGGGGCCAACCCCAAAATGGGGGCATGGCTAACATCTGCCCTATTGCACTGTGCGGGGAAGCCAGAGAGACACCAATTCCTACCCCACCTGGCCAGCAGTGTAGCCTGGGAAAAATGTGCCCTGGGCAGCTGGCACTGATCTTTCCTCCTGTGTTCTTGATTGCAGTTGCAGGAACAGAGTAGAGAGCTGGGTGAGAGCTGGTGGTGTCATGGAGTACACGGCATTCTAGGAACTGAAGTTCTCTGGCCTAGCAATGGAGTTTGCTGCTGCTCAGGGGAAATGTTCACTCCTTTTATTTGCTGCCAATGTCCATGTCCCAAGGGGAAAAAATCTCCCAAGGGGAAGAATTTGGCTGCAAAAATTGGGGATCAGTTCTCTTCCCCAGTAGCAAACTACTGCTATTCTACAAAACTATGATTCCCAGAATGCCTTATACTCTGTGTCGCTTACTGTCTGTGCCAGCAATATGTCATAGAGTTAGGCAGCTGGCAGAGGCAAGCAGCACACCTGGATTAAGGCAGCCCTCCCATCCTTTGGGGGCCCTGCTTGTCCATCCCCGGTTCCTCCACTGCATTTACTGCATGGGTGAGTGGGTTCTAGAACCCAGGTCTTTCGACCCTTGGTGGAGTGCCTCAACTACTTTGTTTTTGGAGCTACATAATAGGAAGGCTTTCCTCTCTGCCTGCTGTGTAATACCTGCTGGTCGTGGGTTGCTTAATTTGTCTGGACTTAGATACAAGGATGCATCCACAAGGGATGTATGTACGTTGCTGCGTGCATGCCTGGTCAGTTTGTAAGTTACTGTGCATGTGCTGTGAATGCCTGCTTGGGTAGTGCGGAAGTAGAATCACTACCTATGTGTAAGTGGCACTTGCACAGCTGAAAAGCTGCTATTTACACACACCAAGGGAACAGGGAAACACACACCTCAAATGTATTTATTTGATCTCTGTTTGAGAAGGAACATAGTCAATTAAATTCATGCATAGAAGAAACACAGATTGAGGTTGACAGATTGCATACCACCTTTCAAGACGATGAAATCAACTGCAACATGAACCTCCAAAGGCATAACATTTATAATGGTGAGGGAAGCTGGTATCTGGCAGCACCAGCAAACACCCTTGGATAAAAAGCTGTCTTGCTCACTGTTTACCTTGTTTCAGTGAAACAAGGCAAAGTGACCCAGTTCTCCAAATTATACCTGAATTTTCCTGATGTGGTAAATGTTGTTAGAACCGCCTACTTGGGTGAACTGGGTAAGGAACATCCAAGTCCTAAAATGAAAAAGAATGTACTATACCTAGAGTTTTGCCTCCATTTCAGAGCATTAATATTGGGTCATTTTTAGGTATCTTAATTTTTATTGCTTATCTCCTAAAATGCCTGGAGGGTTGATATTGTTTTAATTGTAGCTAGCTTTTGTGATGAAGAAAACATAAGCTTACAAGGGGGCTAGCTTGTCCACTGACTATTATTTCCTGATGATGATCTACAACAATGGTTATTCAGTAACAGCTGGCACATGTCTCCTTCAGACAAAGCCACTGTGGGGCCGAAGACCTCCTATTGGTGAACCATAACTGTTTCCCTGGTAACAGCTAACTAGCACGTGTTTTATTGTTTCAAACTGCTTTCCTAGGGTATTTGCAGGTGGTGGAAGATGCTTTCTTAAAGAGGGGTCATAACCTCATGAACTTTCAGATGTTGTAACAAATTGGGGGAGAAAAACATTTTTTCTTTCAAATGGATTAAGTAAATCTTATTATATATCATTTAGGAGACAGATGTAAACCACGGTTTGATTTTTTTTTTTTTTTAGCATTATAGCCAGATGTTGATACAATCATTTCTGCTGTCAGAGTTCTGTTTTCAGAATATGAATTAATATCATATTCTAATGGGAGGATTACAACTGACTCTAGATTAAAACATGCAGCTAGCAAGAGGCATTTTCTTTCTGATTATATGCAATTTTTTGGTTCTCTGTTTGAATTGGAAGAGCTGAATTACTTGTTCATAGGATTCTCTTTTTAATTAGATAGTGTGTTGGTTGGTGTATTTTAAAAAATGCATTTAGCCATACCAACCATGAAAGATTGTTTTGGCACATTTTCAGGACAAGCACAAAACCCTCCTTAAGCATTCTTTACTATGATGGTGATGATAATTAAAAAACACAACAACTCAGTAAATATATATCTGGAACTAGGAAATAGAAATATACACATTTGATGCTGTATGTATGTCAGGAAATAGGCATGTAGAAGGTTGTAAAGGTGTGACATACCTTCATTCTGTTTGCTATACCAATAATAAGAAAGTTTTTTTTGTCTGTTTTAGTATTTTGTTTGTTTTTTTCTAACTCATAATTAGTTGCATTCCCCCCAAATAATTCTATATGTTTTAGAGTTATAAACTCCAATTTCAAAGGAACAAATAATCATAGTGCATTACATTTGACATCAAACAACATTTTGTTACATTTTAATGCAGTAAGATCCTTTCATAATATAATGAAAATGAAGAAAGAGCTCCCTCTCCTGTTAGCTGTATGGAATTCACAGAAACTATTAAAATACCATGATAATGTTTTGAATATGAGTTGCTCTTTAAACCATGGTTGTGCTGTAAAATTTGCATCAAAATTGGCATGTCTGTATTCACAGCTCTGAAAAAAATTATGATAAAACTGATCAGGATAACTCTGATGCTTTCTTTGTGATGTCAGTTCTGAAACCATTTGTCTCAGGCACACATCATTGCATCTTATAATATTAAAGCTATAATTCAAACGCTGTTTATCAGAGGGACTTTTCATCTATTAAATGTGGTAAAAAGTAATGACATTTGAAGTTAGAGACAAAGGGGCAAATCCTACTCTTTGAACTCATACAAATAACTATGTTTGAATAAGTGGGACTAGCCCTCAAAGTGTTTCAGATTTAGCCTTTAAAATAATGACTAGTAACTAATTACTGAATGTTTTTTATTGCAAAAGAACAGTTCAATGTTAATTATTCTTGAGCTTTATTCCTATTTCATATGACAACACAGTTTACAACTACAGTGTTCTTAAATTAACTTAGCTGAACTATAGGATCCTATATTATATTATATTATATTATATTATATTATATTATATTATATTATATTATATTATATAGCTCCTATATGATTTTTTTAAATCGAACAACAGTAGCTTAAGTAACATGGTGATGAGGAGGAATCCCTGAGGTAGACATATAGCTATAGATGATGAGCAAAATTTCAAGAAATTAGAGCAATCATAAGTTAATAAAGGATTTAAGGACACAGTTGACGGAATCAGTGTAACCAGAAGTGAATGGAACATATTAAAGAATGTTTGAAATTTGTAAAACATTCAATAGAACACAACTATGACTAATACCATGCATTTTCCAAGATTGACAGATGGTGTTTTTTGACCCTGTATGAAAATTCATGTTTTCAGTGTGTGGAATCTGTTCAAAGACACGCAGGAATTCACATTGACCGTATACTAGTAAATATAATTTAGTTGTTAATCCTTATTTTAAGTTCCTTCTGACAAGATTGTATGTATGACAAATTTAATGTTTCTTTTTCTAAGTGACCTTCTTTTTTCTTAGCTCTTAGTCCCTGTTTTCATGGCATTCTACCTCACAAATTTACTACAAATAATGTGGTGCATTTAGGTCAGTTATGAAGACTCAGTCTTTTTAGTGGAAAACTCAGGATTGAGTTAATAAGAAATAAGAAACACTCTGCACTAATCCCTTTATTTGTCTACCAGTTTAGACATAAAAAGATGCTGAAGTGTCACTGATAGGTACCCACTTAGATTCCCAAAGGAGCTTGTGCACTATACTAATTTCTTCTATGTTCCTGACTTGGCCATATAATTGGATTAGCAGCCTGGGCACCATTCTTCATGTGGAAGAAGGGACAACTACTCTGCCATACCTTCCCATCTAAAATCATAATACAGAGGTTCTAGATTTGGATGAGTGAGAGGGCTGGCAAAGAGCCTTTGGATCACTTTTTCTCCCCCACCTTATCCTCCCCCCCACCAAACTGAAAACATTGCCCCACACTAAATAAATGAGTCACAACCTACAGGTCCAGAATGACCTGTAGTAGGAGGGCCCCTGAAGACATGATTCCAGTCAGGAAAGCTATGCCAACTGAGGCTAAATGACAGACCAGGGCAAGAAGCATCTGAAAAACAGCCTATTTCCTGAGATCTGTATAGGTCTGGGTGTTTCCTCTTTGTTAAATGGTTGGAAATATCCAGCTTTTGCAGAGACAAACCTGCAGACAAATCCAGTTTCTGCAGAGACATGGCCTTGTAGGCTTTCTCATGAAGGGTCACAATGCAACCCAGATTTTATGGACTCATCATAAATACATTTCCAAATTATTCGTTCCTTCAGAATCATGAATAAACTACATGAAGCCTAACCTGGTCTTAATTTTTGTGCAGGCACATTTTCCCCATGACCTCTGATGAATACATTAAGTAGACCTTTGAAATACAGGAATAGAAATTGAACTGTGATAGTGTAGAATAGAAAGGAAAGTAACAAGTTGTAATGGTAGATCCATTTCAATTTTTGATACTTGGTTTCATTTAAATAAGATTAGCAACATGCCCAAGTATAAATGTTCACTTTAAAATAAAAGTTAGCATTTGTTCTTGGGCTTATTCAGCACACGTTTGAAATATACAAACAAGGGTGTCAGAAGCTTTAAAAACTATTAGCATTATGCACAAAGATACAACATGATGTATTAATCAGAAATATAGTTTTAGCTGATCTGGGAATTCACAGTAGTCATCATTTTCCTGAATCATATTCATCCAATAAATAATAAGTGTGCCAAAGGGAAGGGCTAATGCTAATTAGAAAAATTTTGTGCCTGTCCTTTCTTTCCTATTATCTCATTTTCAGACTGTAGGGTAACCAAAATTTAACAAATAATATACAGCCCCAGTACTATATATGTCTGTGACACTCCTTCACAATAAACCAGTATTGTATTTTTCTTCTGTTCAGTACAGATTACATTTATTTATTTATTTATTTATTGGTAAAATAGCATTTTGTCCAAGGCCTAGCAATGAATCCATACTGAATTAATTATATTCTGTAAATTTCAAAGTTCCATACACTTGTTTCATAATTCACGATCTTAGAAGACAACAAGTTAATGACAGAGGCTTTAGTGTCAACAACAATACATAGTTTTTAGTACTTTACCATTAACTGTGACTGTTGAAGAGCAGCTGTTAGTAATTCTGTCCCAGTTTACGCTATGATTAAAACAATGTATCATTTTAATAAACTATTGGACAGTGGTAAAGATTCTGTAGTTTACAGTGCTGTGTTAATGATCGGCTCCAGTTCAGCATAACATTACAGTATTAATTATTAACTATTTCCAAGCCAGAAACAAAGTTAAAGGTTCAGACTTACCAGTATGCATGGGTGTTAGCTGTAAAAAAGGTTTATCTGCATTGCTTCTGATCTCAGCATTACTTGCCATCATGCTTGTACACTCTCATACATTAATGGTTGGAGATACTTATACTGGGATAAGTGCTAGTTCATAGAGGTTCAAAAGTAAATAATAATAAAAAGCATGGTGAATTCTCTTATGATCAACTCTTTCAGCCTTTCTCACTCCCTTCCTAGTGCTTATTTTGCTCAAAGTGCCCAAATACATAATGTCTAACAGTAGATTAACTTTTGACAAAAGATTTACATTTCACTTATTGCAAAACAAAAAAAAGTTTCCCTCTTTGCACTCTCATCCTTTGTGAAGTCACAAAACCTTGCTACTGACACTAGCCTGAGAGCAGAGCTTCCTAGAACCAGGCCTACCGTACCTCCTTCTGCTCCTGTGATTTCAGTTTCCAAGTTGTTTCTTAAATAGGAAGGCATGCATCTGCTTGATATGAAACTTGATTCTTCTCAGAAGTTTTTGAAGCAGGAGAAAGATAGCTAAGAATGACATGTAAAATCTTAGTTTTCTATAGAAAGCAGACTGGCAGTCTACACTTTGTTATTCACTTGATAAGCAGAGTCTTTTTGACAGTCCTAACCTTCTAAACCATAGGTCCTGCTGAGCCCAGCATGAGTCAAACGCTGAGTACCATCTGTCAGAGCTTTAGTGGTTTTTTTTCTATCTATGCATTTACTACACACTGATGAAAAAATACTACAATCTACTGAAAAAGTTACTTTACTGCACTGACACAAGAAATTAAAGAGATGCACAATCTAAAAAAAATCTATGGTACTATGGTTTGAAAGCACAGGGGAGGAAATACTGTGTTTTTTAATTTGTAACTAAAAAATCAAAGAAAATATCTACACTTTTCAACAAGTGCGTAACTCAATCTGAAAGCAAAGCTAAAGACAGAATGTTGAGATAACTTACAATATTATAAACTATGAGATCAGTTTTAGTTTTGAAAATGTTGCCTAAGTCATGTCTTTCATCCCTTTTTGAAAGAAACACATTTGTGATTTCTTTTGATTTTCATACAGATAAACATTCAATATGAGTTACTGACTAAGATGAAATGGCACCCTGCCCTATTATAAAAACATTGCCAAAGGGACATTTTTATGTCTCATTAATTTATTTCTGTCCTACATCTTAATTATGAAGAGACTTGTTTCAAACTTGGCCTACATTTGCTGAATGTTTGTGGGTGTGTATGAATATTTTAGTAAAATAGGTTTATAACAATATCTCAGAACACAATAATCTGTAGTTTTGTTATAGAAGTAGTAAACTTGAATATAACTGGAGGCATGTGCGTACAAGTGTTCAAGGAAATTGGTGACAGCCCCTTGATTTTGGAGTTAGTTCTTTTGCAGCCCTGTTATATTTTAGAACAGCCTTCTGTCACAGTCTTTCTATAGCAAAAGTTGTAGGACTGATAAAGGAGCCAGCCCTTCATTACTAGTACTGTGTTGCATAGAGCAGAGGAATTCCTGCTGTAATGTTCTAAGAGCTTTCTGGACTCTTTCTGGACATTCTAGCTTTGAAATTGGCTCTAGGTTTAGCTGGTCATTGGCATATGTATTATATATACAATAATACTAATCAGGCAAGAAAATAGGTGCCTAATTGTATATATGTTCATACCCAGTCTTGGGTTTAAATATATATAGATGAAATAAATGGACATAAATATCATCTTACTTAGTCTAATGTTAATTTAACTCCACTGATGGCCATTGAGTGGCTCCTGATCTGTATCTGTTATGGAGCTGATCATCAGGCTCACTGAAATCAAAGTATGAAAAATTCTGAAACGATTTTGTATTGCCCTCTTTGTCCTCTTTAATCATAACAATTTCTATATTACCAGTTTGAAATCCCCATTATGCAATATTATTGGCTATTTACAGAATCTCCTTTGTTCTGTTCTGATACTGATCTCACAGCAGCTTTACTGCTGTGTGTCTTCATTTACTACAGTAGAATTATTTCTCAGTCCAGAATTAGGGCTTAGGAATGCAATAGTCATTTCTTGAACTTGTCTCTTCGTATCATAAAATTCAGTAAAATATTAGCTTTCAGAATCTATCATGTAATCTAGCAAATACCATGTAAAAAGTCCCACATTTTTAGAAGTCCTTTTCATTAACAAAACATGATATTTATGAGGTATACCTCTTTGGCATAATTATGTCCTAGAGAGACCAGCTACTGTATAATATTTGAACTATAATTAGTACTGTAGCAAGTTAGACTGGGTGATCTTATGAGGATACCATCACTATTTCAAAGAAATAATTTTAAACCTTCACTATCATTGCCGACGTTGTCGTCGTCATCATCATCATGATCATCATCATCATTACCAATATAATAAACTTGATACCTATATTACTGTAGTAGTTTGTAAGGAGCAAGTTAGGATCCCCCAGTGTACTAAACAGCCCAAACATGACGAGCTTGCAGTCTAAACAGATGTGAAAGAGAGGGCTGGGGAGCATGGTACAACACAGAAGCAAAGTGAACAACGTGATAGTAGCAGAAGTCATGTTAGTTTCATCATTTTTTTTTCATTTTTTGGGGGGGGTGGTAGGTAGATTGGGGTTTAGTTAGGATGGGATAACACAAGTGGAAAGCAAAATGAAAGAAGGCAGCAGGGTAGGGGTAGGAAATGTGCAAGGGGTTCTATTTACTTTGTATATATTGATTTTTGTCTATTTGCATGACTTGGTATGGTTTTCTTGTGTGTAAGCACTAATTTTCTAGCACTGTATTATTTTAGTTTCAGCAATGGACAGACTATCTCTTCAACAAAATATTGTAATGTGCTGTCACATTGATGATGGGGCTTATTACACTATTCTTTCACTGTTTGTATGTTTTAATTTCATTTTGCCGCAAATATTTTTGAAAGCTTACACTGTTTTCTGCACAGTTTGCTATACTTAGTTACAAAAATATGGATACCATAACCAGCAGTTAACTATTTGCATGCTATGGAACCTAACAGCATCAGCATTTAAAAAACATATCTGTAAGGGAAAGTAAAGATCTTCAGGTGGTTGGCTATTTTAGACATTGTATGCAACAGCGGTAGCTGCTAATTCTCTTTTCTCTGCAGGCAATACAACCTCAGTAAGCCAGAGCACCTGTTCCTTGCACATTCCTGCTGGTTTGGGTTGTTTGTAACTGCTGCCAGAGGGGCCTCAGGGGAGATACAGGAGACTTGTAATGGAACAAGAAAGTCTGGGAGTGCGGCAGTTGCTTAACTAATATGTAGACGTTCACTTTCACAGCAGTTGTCTCTCTAGCTCTTAAAATGACCATGATTCTGTGGCCAAAATCTGATTCTTTTTATGTAATTAATAAAATTGGATAGGAATTAATTGCACTTTTCTACAGCATGTCGGGCTACTTGGAAAGTGAACTCTGCTAGGCAAACTACTATATGTTTCTGTTCCTACTCCTTATCCTTTAGAAACCTTTGTATATATACTGAAAAACCTATGCTTATAGGACAAAGTAAATTTCCTCATGGAATTTTTTTAGACTAATAAATAAATTTGTTCTTTTTCATCAAGTCAGGGAAGAATGAATCTAATCCAGTCAGAGAGACACCCTGATAATTCTGTTCAACAAAAGCACCTGCCTATCTTGAAAGAGTACATAGGCCTTAATTTAAAAAGCAAAATATTTATTTAAAATGGGCTCATATGAGAAGGATATTCAAAACATAGAAAAATCTGTTTTGTGCTGTTTCAGAGTTGATGTTACTGGTTAGCACTCTGGCTTAAATATCCATTCTGTTGTAGGGAAGTGTGATCTAAAAAAATATTTTCTAGGTTTTTATTTGCTTTTCCAAGGGGTTAAATCCTGTAAGGTAAGAACATTGTCTATAACATGCGGTGGGCTCTTGAATTCCTGTTAAGTCTCTGGGACTGTGGGTATATTTTTATCTTTGAGAACAAGGCCATTAAATTGGAAAATAAGTTATACAAATGTAATTTTTTTGTAGAAGATCCATAATGAAAACATATATACTAGGAGAGAATGTCATATACATAAGGCAAAATTGGGGGCAACAATGTCATAAAAATACTACCAATTTAAATGTACTTTGGGAAGGTTATGGAGAAGAATACGTAGGTAATGTTTCTGCTATGATGCTACAAAATACTGCTGAAGGGTGAACATCAGAGCTAAACTGTGGAGGGCTGAATCCTGAGCTGGAGTCAAACAAAGCTGAGCTTTAGCTGGTGGCTCAGAGAACAGAGTGAAAAGCAAATCAAAACTTGCATTTACATCTCCTCCCTGAGCTTTGGCTATCCAGTTTGGCCCCAAGAGCAGTTTGGAACACCCTTTTCTTTCTCCCTACACTCTACGTCCTGTGTCCAGCAGCAATCCCTGGACCACAATTTGGAAATCTTTCCAATAAAAGAGCAAATGAACTTGAGAGACATCCTCCTCCACTCTTTGGGGCAAAGGATAGTAGGAGGTGTGTGCTGGGACACAGTAGGAGCAGGCCTGTTCTGCCTGGCCATAGCAGCTAGGTGCAGGGACATGACAAGGGCAGCAGAGTCTCTTGGGCAGGTAAGAATTATTATTCTGGCAGTGCAAAGCTGCTCTTACTGTGTCTGGGCACCCAACTCCTACAGCCAGGGTGGAGGAGCCACAGGCCTGCTTCAGATGCAGCAAAGGAGCACATGCACCTGCCTACTTTCCCCCTATACTCACCTCCAAATTTTGCCCAAAATTGATAGTTACATCTATGATTCTTAAGCTCCCAGTTCTGCTGGTTTTCAAGGGTCATGGGTGGCAGGCACAGTCCCTGTGAATATGGGCACTTTCCAGCACAGGTCCTGGTAGCAGGTCAGCGGGGCAATCTGCAGCATTCACATAGACTCTTCATGTTCTAGCATCTTCAGGAAAGGAGGGGTGGAGGTAGTGGACAGACTGGGGGATAATGGCAGTGGGGAGAATTGTGCAACAGGTGAGCTAAAGGTACAGAGGCTCTGTACTTTTGCTGTGGAAAAATGGGCTAGGAATAACCAAGCATTGTGTCCAGGAGGACAAAGATTGTGAGGGGCTGAATCTGGATTTCCTTCTGTATCCTCTGTCTCCAAATGTGTAGGGCAGGGATACCAAATTCAACTGGCCTCATGAGCTGCATGAGTAGTATAGGCCCATCTACAGACTGGATGAATGGCACAGAACTGGTCCCATGTGCCAGATCTGGCCCACAGACCACCCTTCCTTTTGCCCTCCTACCCCTTTGAAGCCTGATTCAGCTTACCCCTTCCCACTACAGCAAGTCTGGAACTGGGCCACATGCACTGTTATACAGGGCTGGTCAGGAATGGGTGCCACATGTGGTGCCTGATCTGTTTGGTCAGGGACTGGCAGGAAGAAGCCTGACACCCCCAGTGCTTGGCTGTGGGACGCTCACAGTCCTGGGCTTCTTTCCATGTTGCTCCTGGGGTTCCAGTGCCACTTTCTCTTGGGTGCTTGGCAGCCAAGCACATGAGCCATGGCTTTAGAGCCCCACCAGCACTGCAGGAATAAGCCCAATATTGAGGACAATTGGCTACTGCCATAGGAAGAAGCTGTGGCATCAGGCTTGTTCCTGTGGTACTGCTGGGGCTTTAGCACTATGGCTCTCGCTTGGACACTTGGCTGCCACTGTAGGAAGATCACCCAACACAGCCAGGGTCTGGGTGAAGTATGCAGGCCAAATGCCCAGCTCTGTAGACTACATCTGGCCTATGGGCTGCGCCTGGTGTATGCTTTCAGTACCATGGATACAGAAACCTCTTCAGGATAAGAGAAGATTCATCTGTTTTCCAGGGCTTGAGAGCTCCAAAGTTTTCTGACTAGTTGTTCTCATCTTGCTGCTATAGGGGAGAATACATACTATGGCATTTTACTGACAGGGCAGCTGTCACGGGGTCACGTAGGTGCCCCGTGACTGGGATTGAAATTGACAGAAGTGCCAATCACCAGGGCAGCTCAGGTGCCGGTTGCCAGGGCGACCAGGCGGGTCAGGTGGCCAGAAGGGGGCAGGGCCAGGCCTTTATAAACAGCCCAGGCCGGAGCCTGACCAACAGTTCCCCTCTGGCAGCCGCAGGAGCCAAAGCTCTGCGGGAGAGCTGAGCAGCAGAGTCAATAGTGGTGGATTGGCCAGCTGCAATGATGCGAGAGGTATGAGAGAGCCAGCATTGAGAGGAGCTCGGTTTATAAGCTCAGGGCTTATGATTCTGTTGTAAGCCGGTAGGCTTCTGGTGTGGGTTAGAGCCGTTTGGCTTCATGGTTTAGTCATCCTTATACCGGAGGACTGGGTGAGGCTGTAGGGGTGCGAGGAGGCCTCACGGGGGCTCCCCAGTAGCTTGGGGGTTCCCGGTGCCCAGGGGGGCACAGTGAGTGGTGCCAGTGGGGCACAGTGGTTTGCGCCGGAGAGGCGCGGTGAGCAGGGTCTCGGACCCCAGCCTGTGTGGGTGGCAAAGGGCCCCAGAGTGGGGTGGGGGGGCGGGGCAAAGGGCCCCAGAGTGGGGCGGGGGGCGGGAAAAACCCAAGAGACAGGCCCTGTGGGGTGAGGCCTGGGCACGGCAAGCCCAGGGGCGCCGGTAGCAGGGTGCAAGTTGTCTAACCGGCCCAGGGGCGCCGGTAAAGGGGCAACAGGCACGTGACTGACCCAGGGGTGCCGGTTGAGGGGTGCCAGTGGCGTGGTAGGCCCAGGTAGATTGGAGAGGGGCGCTGGGGAGTAACAAGCCCCAGGGGCACCAGGTGGGTGACAAGCCCGGGGGTGCCAGAAAGGGGCACCAGGGCAGGATGAGCCTAAGGGGTGCTGGAGAGGGCGCCAAAGGGCAAGGGACCCAAACAACATCCAGAGAACAGCTGCGAGGTTTGGGGCGTGCTGAAGGGGAGGTAGGAGGCACGCATTGCCCTTAAGGCAGGGGTGCACCGAGGCACCCCATATGGAGTAGGGGTAGTAACACTCACACCGTTCACCAGGAGATAAAGGCAGCCTCCCATCTGAACTAATTGTCATCAAAGACATGGTGGGCGAGAACCAGAGGGTGCTGAATTACCTTGAGTGACGGTAGGGGGCGCTAGGGAGTACACGGCCACCCCTAGGCCCCATGCCCTCACAGCAGCATATATGCTTTATGGTCAACATTTAGCAGCATGAAAGGAATTAAAAGTACCCTTGCAAACTGGATCTAAGCAATCTATGTGCTGTTCTCTGTTCTCCTTTCAGCTCATAGCTATGTGGAGTTCTGGTCTGTTCCATTTATAACTGTGACTTTAATATAATAAAAATACCTTTTACAAAATTCTGAACATTTGGAGTTTATGCACATGTAGCTACAAGACAGCAAAACACCATGAAGCTAAACTATATTTACTTTTTTTTGTTTTTGTTTCCATAAGAGTTAAGGTTAAGATAGTTAAAAAGTGTACAATATAACAGATGAGTTGAGCCGATGGAAGAAGAAATATATCATGATGTACAATTTATCTTTGACCTTTCCTAGTTGTTATGTTTTCTTAGTTTTTTTTTTTTAGTTTGGTTTTTTTGTAAAGGTTTAATCATGTTTTTATAATGTGTATTTATATTTTATATATTTGTTCATTTGGAATTATTGTACTCTGGACAGAACCCATTTTAAGTGTCAACTGATGATGTTGATTATTCTTTATCATAATTTACATGAGAGCATTTCAAATCTCTTAGAATTCTTTTAAATTTTACATACCCAAGAAATATGCCACTGATTTTAATGACTGTGGGATCATACCCTAAGGTAGATAAGTTTTCAAAGTTGCCATTGTGTCAATGACCCGAGATCAGGGCTTTTTATATTAGACACAATATTTTTAAAGATACTCTGAGAAAAGATTGTCTAAAGATAATCTAATATACCTTTATATATTTTTAAATTTTTAAACAGTACGTTACAAAGATGACTTGCTGCATCAGATTTTTTGTTTGCAGAAGAAAAGGAACAAGCCTTTATATTGTAGGCTGCATAAATCCTGCTAAATATGTCAGAGGTACCCTGGAAAAGAAGAACACATCTTCATTTGTAAAGTCACTAAGTAACTGGTAAATGGAACCTTTAAACAATTGCTCTCAGAGTAAAATGCAATTTCATGACATTTATTTAGCCTACAAAATAGATTTTTCCATGTAGTATCGTTCCATGTTATTCCTATAATGTC
Source organism: Crocodylus siamensis (assembly GCF_052110815.1). NCBI lineage: Eukaryota > Metazoa > Chordata > Crocodylia > Crocodylidae > Crocodylus > Crocodylus siamensis. The sequence goes on from NC_143395.1 coordinate 176,642,841, forward strand.
ATTTATTTCAGCTTGTTTTATGGGATTATGCAATTTCACTACACTATTCATGTCATATAACATGAGGTTGCTAATAGAGGTATGGCTTGATTAAATTTTACATATCACTACAGTAGTTTACACTGAAATTGGACTTTCAGGCTTATGCAAATGTCTAGCATTCAATTTAAGCACAAGTAAAATTTACTGACCTTTCAAATGTTCAATTGGTTTCAAGTGTCTACTGAAATCAGTATATATATACATCATTGTCTTTATTTTATGCCACTACACAATACCTTGGAACAGTTTTAGTTCCTTACTTTTCCACTCTGATAGGTCCTGGGAATATTTATAATTGGACGTCAGTATTTATTGATTCTGGATAGGGTTTACTTTTCTTTTTGTTTTTTCTCTTTTTAACCTTGTGTTCCATGAGCTGCTTATTCCACTTTAGAAAAATTCTATTTATTACTCAAAAGACTTGTCAATTAAATAATGAGAGAGTTTTCATAACCATTAACTTTTCATTTTACTACATTACTATTTTTGCCTGCAGGTAACTTTTAAAAGCAAGTTATATTTGTGGACGGAGTTCTGCTGGTGGTAGATATCTTCTCTTCTGGCTAAGAGGCCCTTTAATACTTTTAAGAAATTAAAAATTTGAGCCTAGTAAGGCTCATCAGTAAATAACAGCTGATTTTCTGAGTCACAGTCATTCAGTCAGTGATGGGAAATATAACAGATTTTGGCATTGCTAACCAGTTCACATTGTTCCACATAGTCAGGTGATAAGTGAAGTTTTCAACATATTGAAGAGAAATATCAGCTGTCACATTTAAATAGTTATGAAGTGAATGAGTGGATTTCTAAGTGCAAGTCTTTACTGCTCGAATTCAAAGTCAATTATGTTTTGATGTGTTCCCTCCATTATTGCATTTAGTGGAGTGAATTGAAGAATTGAATAAGATCTTTTAAGTAAAAACATACTTTCTTGTTTTAACTATAGTATGGTAAATGTGACACACTGATACTTTTCTCTTCTTTTTAGCTTTTATTCAGTGTGCACTGTAAATTGTGACCTGCTAATTTTAACCTTTACTTATTTTATGTTGATTTATTGTGAACAATATAGAAATAGGAAAGATTCAGCTTTCATAATAAAAAAGAATGATTACTCAGTAGAGTAGTTCTCATAACATTTTCTACTCATCATTGTAAAAGAAGGGAATTAATGTATTCTTTAGATTTAAAAAGCCAAGACCTCATTGAATGTTGGTTCCCCCCCCCCAAAAAAGGTCTTATTTTAATGCATAGGTATCAGTGAACCTCAAAATTCATAGAAGGTAATTTACATGTCTTCCACAAATATAAATCTGTTACATAGGGTAGATCCTGGCTGGGGTAAATTGTCCTGCCTTAATTAAAATGCCTTTGAGAATTGACATCAGGTGAGAATCTGCTCTCAGGGATTCAAGTAACTTATTACTCTTTTATAGGTTCTGTCCATAAAGTAGACCTACACAGCAATTAAAAGTTGAACATACTTTTAAATAAATGAATACACAAGTTTTACTTTTTAAGACAATCATAAGGCATCAACAACAAAATGAAAGAAAAATGTAGCAAAAATTATTTGAATTAATGCAGAAATAACAGTAATATTTGTTCTTACCTGTCTTTTTACACCCAGTATTTCTGGTGTTATTAATTTCACTAAATCCTCAAAAAAAAATCTGTTTCAGTTATCTGAAGTGCCCAGTCTTCAGTAAGACTATGAACATCAATTTGCTGTTAACAGCACTGTTACCTGCTAAAACACATGATATGCCAGAGCAAAATAATATAAGCAAGTTATTAACACTTCAAGGTTGACCCGCCCTTTATCCCAGAATTCTTTTTGTATGTCTTCTTATTGATCAGACTTGTACAGCCTTTTGTCACCTGGGAATTAACAATTCAATGTTTTATTTGACCATTTATCTCTTTAGCAAAATTGTTGCAATCTCTTTGACCTTTTAAAATGTTTATGACAAGGTGTTTGCAGTTAATTGCACACATAAAAGACTAAAACCCTGAAGTCAAGTTTAATATCCATGAAGAGCTAGCTCAGACTTCCTCACAAGAATATACTGAAATGCTATGCAAATGTGTCAGTTATTTGCAACATAATTAGGAGAAAAAAATTTCAGTGAGATTTATAGTCCATCCTTTTTGTGGCCTTATGACAAGGTATTTAGCAGAATTCATAGATGTTATAATCTGACAGGACTGTGCTGTGAGCACTTCTGCTATGGCCTTGAACTCTTGTGACTTCTAGGCTGTCAACTGTGCTCCTTAGCACCTACACCACCCCAGCCCCTATTTTTAGATTGATAGTGGGGAGAGATTTTGTGATAAAGCCACAAAATTCATTTCTTTCCATAGAAGAAATGTTCTAACTGCTTCCTATTCCTTACTTTTTAAAGAAGCATTAATTATGGTTAAGTGATGCTACTACCTTAAAATACAGTTAGTAATTAGAGCCACAATTTATTAGTAGACACATGTAGATATTGTATTACTTGGTAGCCATGTCTAGAGTAGAAATACCCATATATGCTATTCATAGTTAGTAGAGTCAGAAGGGACTCCAGAGGATCATTGTGTCCAATTCCCCTGCCCCAGGCAGGAAAAGGACCAAGGTCAGATGACCCCAGACAGGTGCCTATCTAGCCTCTTCTTGAAGATCTCTAAGTTAGGTGATAGTACCACCTCTCTTGGCAGCCCGTTCCAGATTCTGGCTACCCTTACTGTGAAAAATTTCTTTCTAATGTCTAACCTAAATCTACTCTCCACTAGTTTGTACCCATTATTCCTAGTTACTCCTAGGGATTCCCTGGTAAATAGCACATCTCCAACTCTGTTGTCTTCCCTTGATAAACTTATAGGCTGCTACAAGGTCTCCCCTCCGACGTCTCTTGTGCAGGCTGAAGAGATCCAGAACTCTCAACCTCCCCTCATACAATTTTGTACGGAGGCCACTAATCATATGAGTGGCCCTCCTCTGAACCCTCTCCAGATTCTCCACATCCCTCTTGAAGTTCAGTACCCAGACCTGGACACAGTACTCCAACTGTGGCCTGACCAATGCCACATAGAGGGGGAGCATCACCTCCCTTGATCTGTTGCTAATGAGATCAGGTGCTATTGCTAATGCTATTGCTAATGCAATAAGGTGCAATTGGCTTTGTTGATGGCTTGTTACACTGCTGGATCATGTTCATCTTGGAGTCAACTCTGACTCCAAGATCCCTCTCAGCTGCTGAACTACTAAGGAGGTCATCCCCCAACCTATAGGTGTGCTGGGGATTCCTCCTCCCTAGGTGGAGTACCTTGCATTTGTCTTTGTTGAATTGCATCCTGTTTTGTTCTGCCCATTGACCCAACCTGTCCAGATCAGCCTGTATCCACTCCCTGCCCTCCGGTGTGTTATCTTTGCCCCATAACTTGGTGTCATCTGTGAGCTTGGACAGGGTGCTCTCCACATCCTTGTCCAAGTTGCTGATGAAGATATTTAATAACATCTGTCCAAGGACTGATCTCTGCGGGACACCACTGCTCACCTCCTTCCAGGTCAAAAATGACCCATCCACCACCACTCTCTGGGTGTGTTCCCTAAGCCAGTTTGCCACCCACTTGACTGTGTAAGCATCCACTCCACAGCCTGTTATCTTCCTTATGAAACTAGGATGTGAAACAGTATCGAAGACCTTCTTAAAGTCCAAGTAGATGACATCTGCCCCAGCTCCAGTGTCAAGGCAGTGTGTTACCTGATCGTAAAATACCTATTGTCATTACCTAAAATGACCTATTGTCAATACCTATTGTCATTACCTAAGCAGCATGGAGACCAGATGTCTGATGTCAGGAGGCCCAGGCCTTAGTATAAGTGTGGGAGTAGAGATATGTTGTCTAAAGCTACAGAGATAAATGTAACTGCTTCGTTACTCTTCTGAAAAAATAATGTGAGACTTCTGCTGTACCTTTAATGCAGCCAAACACTTATGCAGATGCCTAATGAAAAGAAGATGCATTCTGTGTTTGTATAGAACACATCTCACGTTCAGACCCCCAGTCTGTAGGATATACTAGCTAAATATTCTCCTATTGAAGCTGAATTACTATGTAACCACAGGGTCAGAGAGAATAAGCAAGAGGGAGCCTGATTCTGTACCCTAGTGGTTATGGTATTCCCAGAGGAAGGGAGAGCCCTGGGTTCCAGCTGCTGTTGCTTGGACTTTTTAATAATCATTGGTGGAAAAACCAAAATAACCGTAGCTGTTTCTACCACAACTTAGGATTCCTACTTTTCAGGGAGTGCCATAGCCATGAACCAATGGAGAAGCCACAGCAGAATCCTCTAGTACCTCAGGGTGCTTTGCTCCCACCTTCTTCCCCCAGGACACAGTGTGTGACTTCCTGGACTTTGCTGCTTCAGCTGAGCTACGAGTAGAACACACTCCTTTCACAATCCCACATTATGCTGTAAGGAGGTATAGACTGACTCTGAGCAGTCTGGGTCAGTCAATAAGAGCTGCCCTGTACACCGCTGCCATCTGTATCTGGGTGGACTGGAGAGTCAGTAAAGTATTATGATGTGAACTGCCAGCTCTCTGCTCTTCAATGGATCAGCTTTGAATATCTGTTCAGGTGATTCCAAGTAAGTTTTTCTAGCAGGAGAACAAACCTGGGAGAATTCTTCCAGATTATTTGAATGTGTGTACAGAGCCAGAGGTACGCAGCCCTTTGGTACCATTACTTGAATTTGTTCCTGTACAGTGGCACAGCTACAACAGAAGCGGTGAAATCTTATTTATAGCCTATTTGTTACGAAACCCATGTTCCTGGAAGATGGTGTTCAAATCCCTTTCAGGATGAAGTGGACCTAGAATCCAGATCTTTTACTTTCTGCGTTAGTGCTGTAACCACTAAATTACTGCGAAAATCACAGATGCTCACAGATGCTACCACCAGCTGCCCTCAGAAATGGGACTAGCTGCAGTGAGTGTTAAGTGACTGGAGACACTGAGGCTCCTGAGAAGGGTCAGGCACACCCCTGTTTAATGTTTTTAATTGGATAACTCTGGGCAAGTCTGGGCTTTCTAAAGTGACTTGCTCTCCTCATTTTCTACATAAAGCATTTAGGGGCTCATCTACATGTGCTATTAATGTGAAGGCATTGCATTTACATCTGTGCCCAGGATCACAGCAAACTGAGCCAGGTTGGAGCAGCACCAACTGCCAGGAGGCCTGGGGAGTCAGCCAGCCAGCCCAGGGCTGGCTCAATGTGTTGCGGAGCATGAGTTGTGCTCCAGTGCAAGGCTAGCATAGAAAGGAAAAAATGCCCAGCTGGCCTTGCCAGGATTTTGAGCCGGTGGTTCTAAGGAGCTATAATTTGTGCCTTTCCTCTCAATTGATTTGTTATGGTATTGCATAGACCTAATCCCAATAACTGCAATGCTTGTAATCAAATCAGAGAGGAAGAGGCCATGGCTACCTTAGACCTTTAAAAGGATAGTTATAAAAATTTAAAAAACACAATAAGAACAACCAAATAACCCCAGCAGTTCAGAGGGAGATTATTTAGTCTAAAAATACAGTATAGCTGAGATGAATATTATGAAATTAAGAAAACTAAAAATGTAGGGAACAACCTTGAATAGGGAGAGATGGACTAGAGAACTAAATAGATCATTTCTATCTTTAAATGTTACAAGTTATATTTGCCACTGTCTTCCACTTTGTATAATTGTTTACATCTATAGGGGTAAATGCTACCAAATCAAACTAGTATGGTTTTATGCCTACTTTGCACACCAGCTCTGAGTCACTTAATCCTCTTTCAGCATGTAGGCAAGATCTTCTATGGGTTCAATTCCCAGTGTATAGGTTAGCTTTGCATAGGTGCAATAGTACCTAAGTCCAGGTTCAGATTCAGCATAGGTATAAGAGACTAAATAAGTCATAAAAAAAATCAGGCCTCACTGCTTTGTTTCACTTAGTTTTAGTGGATGAGACAATACCATTGTATTAACTCAAATACAAGACAAGGTTGTTTACCCCAATTAGCATGGAGAAAAAGCCATTCATCTTATAATTGCACATAAGCAAATTTCACTAAATACATTGTCTGTCATTAAACTGCTGCCAAAAGCAGCATGTGCTCAGCAATGGAAACCAACTATGAAATTGATTAGATGCAGCCAATACTAAGCCTGGCTGTAAAAAACATGGCTCATGCTGAGCAAACATGCTCGTGGGAACCTACTACAAGGATAGGTAAAAGCAACCTATCTAAATAAAACACATGGTAGTGCCCATTAAGTGCAGTCCCTCTCAGTGCCAGCTCTTTATTCAAGTCATGGTGAGCCACCACAGTTCATTCAGAATCCTTGCTGGCCCCTCTCTCAGCCTACTGCATATGATTAGTGTGGCCCCACACTCCATGAGGTGAAGCTGGACCAGATTGCTCTGAGCCTTATCTGCGTATAAATTTCCCAGAATTTGTGACAAGATTACTCAGTTCTAGTCATGAGGGAGAGCTAATTAGCACATGGATCCTTTGATCTTTTGTGGGAGTATCTGGAGTACACAATGTGAGCAGTGCTAAGCTGTGGGGTGACTATCGCTTGAAATGCTATTGACTCTTGGGGGGCCTCATCCAGTGAACTATATGGTAAATCATGAACCTTTGGCTTTGGATTAATATCATGCATACTGTGGCCATTAAGGCGGTTTTCCCAGGGGTAGAGGATAGCAGCTTTTCTGACATGGGGTAGGACCTGGGCGGAGGTTGTGTATAATCACTCTCCCACTTTCATTTCCAGTGGGAAGAACTTGTCTTTATGCCTGCTTTATGGAACTGGGAGACTTCTCGCCAGCTTGCTTCTGTGGCCATATGGCTGAGAGCAAGTGAAGCCTGGGGCCATCTGAACCCCAAGCCTCTGGGCTTAGGCCTGGGTGTAGGATACCTGCCAAATGATTTGGAAACATCTGAAGCCCCAGTTGGGGTGTAAGACATTAGCCAGTAGTAGAGCCATATATGGTTCTTGAATGACCTACCAATTTGGAATTGATTTAGCCTATTTGGCCTAGAAAACAAAACAATTTCCCTAAAAAAGTAAAAAACAAACAAACAAGCAAACAAAAAATTTTTACTACATTTTCTTTTGTATAAGTAAGTGTCAAAGTGCTGCTCAAAAGTGTGTTTATGGAGTACCTATGCTAAAACTTGCAGCAGTTTAAAAAAAAAAAAGGCAACATGAATAAATTATGGATAAACTGAGTGCATGGGAACTAAATGCAAATTGCTATAGCAATGTTTAATTTCAAGGTTAGTGTTTTCAAATTTGCTCTTTGCTTTCATGTGCTCAGGGAGAGCAGAGTCTGACAGTAAGAAGAGGGGGAAGGGCTGCTAGGGGAAGCAATTGCAGGGAAGCAGAGAGCAAAGGGCTAGCTGATTCCCACCAGATTTATTTTCCCTGCTGTAGCAGTGGGAGGGGGACAAATTCAAGACAAATATCCAATAATTAGATTCTATACTTGGAAAATTATAACAAATTTGTAATTTTTCTATATATAAAATCAAATTATTGGGGGGTTGTCTTATCAGGATCATCATCTTTTTCAGTAAATATGGTGGCTTAAATTACTTTAAATATTTTAATAAATATTTAAAACCTACACATATACATCAGGAACTTTCATTTGCAGTTTTGACCTATCAATACCTTTCTGACAGAGATGTTTTTAGGTGCCAGTTCCAGTTGAGAGAAGATACCTTTAGTGCAAGAATTTTTAAAGACAGTCTTCAGGCTTCCTCACTAGGACCTCTTTATAATCATGTTGTTAGGGCTACAGCACTCCATGAATGCTGCAACTTGATATAGCTCGGGGAGGTCGTTGTAGCTTTGGCTCCCAGAGCCATCTAAGTTGTACCTGGCTCACTCCAGCTTCTGGAATAGTTTAGAACTGAGAAGTCTTACAATTGCCTGAGGTCCACCTATCACCTCTGTGTTGACCTCTTAGCATGTCATCCTAGGCACACACACAAGTATTTGTATCCATCTGGGATACATATGCACACTTTCACTGAAGTTAGTGCAATTTAAGCAGTTGAAAATACAAGCCTATGCCTATGATTCTATGCAGAAGCATAGGAGAATTAAATTGCATAATAGAACAGACAGTGAGATCAAAGTGGAACTTCTGTGACATTATTCTGTTGAACTTCACAAACTCAATTATACTGATACTCTGAAAGTAGCACCAGACAACATGGTATCATTTACTTATTTTCTGTATTCATAGAATATTTTTTAAAATGTGAGTAACTAATCAAGTGAATGTATTCTGACCACTTACAAACTGCTGCTTCTGTTTTATAAAAGTAAACTACACTTTTTGCAGCTTCACCAGCTGGTTTATTTCTCATAGCTAAATTAACACATGTTCATTGTACTTTCCTGTAATTTTCAAGGCCTTACTTTAAACGATAAGGCCTGAGGTTGTTGGCTTATTCACATCTGCTGTTTTCCTGGAGGTCAATCAAACAGTTCTTCATTCAAAAAGTAATGGGGACTTACAAAGGAAAACAATTATTTCACTTGAAAATCTATTGATCTAGGTTCTGTGGTTCATGTGGTGTTTTGGGTGCAGAACAGTTGCTTGAAACAATCTAAGATCAATTTGAGTGTTACTAAATCAATAGGTAACCATAACTGAAATGTGCTGTTCTTGTGTTTATAAGGGTGTATCTTATAGCGATATGAAAATGCTGAAGGTGATCAAAATAAAAGGTCACAAGTATAAGCTCCTATATATTATTTAAGTGTAAAATCTATCTCGCTTCCAGACTCAAAATATAATACTTTAAGAAGACATTTCTACTGCTTCCCTGAGGAAATTATGCAAAATAGATAGGTTTTGGTTTAGAAGAGTAAACCTGTGTGGGTTTGAGTCATTCCTGTTCCATTCTGAGTGTTAAATTCATAGGGTTTTAATGGAAGACTTAGACAAAATTGGGAAGCTTAATGGTATCTATCACAAAACTGTTTCTTAAAATGATTGAAATTGCAAACTCGTTATTATGATGCAATTCCTTAATTATGGCAATTAACCACATTCCTTCTTTTATGTTGACTTCAGAGGCTTGAGGCAGTAAAATAATTTAGAGAACACTGTGCTGAACTGTTTACATTGAGCATTCAGTGCAACCTTTTTATACAGTAGTGTTGTAAATATTTGTATTTGCATTTTGTAAAATAGTTTATTCAGTGCTTCTGAAATGTATGGAATTAATAACCATGGAGACAGGATTTTCATAGTCTGTGGTATTGTAGGATTCCATTTATTGTTAATCTTGTTCTTTATGTTAAAATATACATTAGTACTTTTAATCTATATAGTCCTAATCCCCTGCTAGTCTGAAAATATTAATAATTTCTTTTTAGTGACTCACATAGCTTATAATTTGAGGCAATTGGGATTTTTTTACTTCCAAATATGGTATAAGAAAAAAATCCACTTGAAAGTTCAGGATAGATCTTCCGATGTGACAGATGCAGATGCAGGAGGATGGCAGTGGAGTCCTTTGCATCTCCATAGTTTGTGAAAGTTCTTAATCAGGCTAGAATAGACTTTATTAGCAATCGGTGGCCCAAGGGAGACACTGGTATGGTCAAGTTTCACTTGTTAGCCCTTGTCATGCTCCTTTTCCTGGTAATAGTGAAGTGTTGGAATAGGAGCTGCTACACCAACTCTGTGGGCACGTCTGCACATGCAACTATAGATGCTTCTCGAGCAAATCCTGGGACGTCATTCTCCCCTTGTACTCGGCCTTGGTGAGGCTGCAGCTGGACAACTGCATCTGGTTTTGGGCTCCGCAGTTCAAGGGGGATGTGGAGAAGCTTGAGAGAGTCCAGAGGAGAGCCACGCGCATGATCAGAGGTCAGGAAAACAGATCTTACGATGATAGGCTGAGAGACATGGGACTCTTTAGCCTGGAAAAGCGTAGGCTCAGGGGTGATCTGATGGCCACCTATAAGTTTATCAGGGGTGACCACCAGGATCTGGGGGAACGTTTGTTCACCAGAGCGCCCCAAGGGATGACTAGGTTGAACGGTCATAAACTCCTGCAAGACCATTTCAGGCTGGACATAAGGAAGAATTTCTTTACTGTCTGAGCCCCCAAGGTCTGGAACAGTCTGCCAGCGGAGGTGGTTCAAGCACCTACATTGAACACCTTCAAGAGCAAATTGGGTGCTTATCTTGCTGGGATCCTATGACCCCAGCTGACTTCCTGCCCTTTGGGCAGGGGGCTGGACTCGATGATCTCCCGAGGTCCCTTCCAGCCCTGATGTCTATGAAATCTATGAAACTAATGTTGCAGCTCCCGCATGAGTTGTTTGCACATGCATCTTGGACTGCAGTACATTGAGATGGGTTGGGGCAGCCCTGACTGTCAGGGTTGCTCCCTCTGGCTCAGCATGCTGTGGAGGGGCTGGCTGTGGCATGAGGTGCTCCAGTGTGGGGCTAGTCAGCAGGTAGCCCCTGCACTGAAGCACCCTTGTGCCCCAGCCGGCTGTGTCAGTGTGTACACGTGTGCTGCTGCAGAGTAAAAAAAAACAACTCCTCAGATGGATAGGATAGTACCTGTATTTACAATTAGTACCCTGTTGCAGAGTTTATTAGTTTACTCCAGCCTAATAACCCTTACTTGTAGACATGAGATATTTATTGCAGAGCTAATTAGTCTACTCTGCAGTAAACGTCTCATATAGAAGCACCCTGTGTCACCCAAGCTCTCACCATGCAGGTGAGACCCAACAAGGGCCTACTTCCCAGTGTATAGATTCATTTTGCATAGGTAAACAGTATTAAGTATAAAACCAAGGCCAAGGCATCTAGCTTTAAGGGAGAGTAGAGGCACAGGGCACCCAAACTATGACTGCCTTGAGGTACAGTGTCTCTGTAGGCAGTAACAAATAACTGTTGGACTGATTTAAAGACATTTCATTTTATTTCAGCAAACCAAAATACTTGATTTGAGCTGAGATGACCAAAAGCAAAATAATGTGCTTAATTTCCTAATGGAAAACCAAAAAAAAAGGGGCAACATCATTCCCCCTCCCCCCCATGGGAACTACATTTTCTATTGCAAAGTCATATAGATGGAAAATTCTCAATTAGCTCTAATCAAATCCCAATTAGCTTTAGGATGTGAGGCGGGGAAAGCAAATAACAAAATCAGAAAAAAACCCCCACAATGTGGTACCAGTCCTTTGATTTCCACTTGAGTTCCAGCTGACAGCTGAAGTTGTGAGATGGAAGGACCTTTTTCCAATGTAATTATTGCTACACACTCCAGATAACAGTAATAATTTGGTGTTTAAGAATAACTGTGGATTTAACATTTTTCTGTCATATACTGAATTTTCACAGAAGCCAAGCAGACACTAACATAGGCAAGTTAAAATTTTTCAAAGTATACACTTAATGTTTTGCTCTCCCTTATTAAATAGTCTGTTTTTTGACTGTGTAGAGTGTCTCTGGAAATTACATATTCTAGAGGAATGAGAACTTTTGAAACTTACTGGCTCCACATACATAACTCATCTTCTGAATCCCTCATTTCCTACAAAGAAGTCAAGATCCTACCATGAGTAATGGAGTATGCTGCTATTCAGAGAATAAAAACCTACGATAAAAATATAAGTCTTTTTATCCAATTTAAAATGTTCTTCTGGTTAGGGAAATATTTTTTAAAATTCTTGATAACTTGCTTTGTGGAATCTTTTCTGACAAGTGCTAGACAAAGGATATGGGGGGAAAACTGCATTAGAGCAATTACTGAGTGGTCCAGATTTTTCACGAGTAGTCAGACAATAGCTAATTTTGCTATCTGCAGAAATCAGCTCTTGGCTCAGGTCTGCAGCATCAGGTTGAGGCTAAAATTTCTGGGGGAAAAAGGAATACCTACATGCTCTTGGTTTCAGGGCTGGTGTATCTCTATAAATAAAGGAAGTTATACTTAAGTATGCCCAGATAACAAGCATTTATCTCCCGCCCCTGCCCCACTGGGAAGCTGACTTGTAGGGAGAATTAGTGTGTTAGAAATGTTGGGATGGGAACCCAGTGAGGCCAAGCCAGCAGGCAGAAGCAAAATCTGTAGCCCCACCAGGCAGCTGGTCAGATACCCACTCTAGCCCTGCCTAGTCTGCCCCTGGGGACAACTGATGAGGAGTCAGGTGACCAGGAGGAACCTATGGGAACTGTGAACCTCTTGATGGGGACTGTAAAACCCCTCTTACTTTCTGTGTGCTTCCTGGGCTCCAGCCCCAGCTGGACCTCTCAACTCTGATCTAGCATCCACCCTGACCATGATACCACCTCAACCCTTGGCCTTATGGCTTGTATAGCAATCAATACTTGACGTGACCCTAGCCTGCCAATGGTAATTTAAGTGACTGCCCGTGGTCCAGTTGATCCTGACACCGCACTGGTTTTAGAAATGGAACTGTAGTGTCATAAGAAGGACAGCAGTATAAAGCAAGCACTGAACAAACTGCTTGTGCATTATGGATAGTGCTGAGGTTACACTTAGATTGACTTAATTAGGGTTAAGCTGATCTCTGTTCTGATCTGTACAGATGTTCAGGGAGGTGAGGTCCGGCAAAAATGGCCAGGCCAATCTAACAAATATTTCTGCATATTCAGAGTACATCCCTGGGGCTGGGAAAGCCCAGCTGATCTAGCTCCAGGGCTGTGCTCTTCCTTGCCTTCCCCTGACCCTGCCTAGGCTTTTTTTTAGCTCCCTAGCCCTCACCTATAGACCTGCCAATCTCCCATGGGCCCACTAGCCCCTCTTGATCCTGCCTGCCCCCCTCACCTCACTAACTTATTTAGATCACGTTCCCAGTGTGGCTTCTGGCACTGGTGAACATCCACACATGGTGAATGGAACATGTGCATGTACCCTATGAGAGCTTGATTGGAACATTTTTAAAATTAGGTGTCTACGCTGTATCTAAGGTGAATTGGGAGCACTTCTGCCAAAACATACCCCACCAGTTCCTCCTACTTCAATTGTATTACAGGTAAAAAAAACAAACAAACCATGCGATTGCCAGTTGAATGGTTCTGAGGCTGCTCTTATGAGCATGCATGAGCCTGAGAGTGGCTCTGGGTGTGCTCCAAAAATCAGCTGTGTGACATCTTTTTCTTTGGCATATGTCTTCCAAGAGCGGGCCCAAGTTGGAATGGGAGGGAGGCATTGTTTAACAGTACTGTTCCCTAGCATCATCCAACACAGTGTAGACATGCTCTTATATGCTTGTTTTAATTGGTTAATAATCTCTGTAACGGCATACAGTATGCATATCAGCTACTGTACTTAGTTATAATGATTTTGATTATATCTATAAAATAATACACTCATTATATGACTGGGGCCTTCTTTAGGCAATTTACTCCCCCCTTTGTATTATTCTGAATTTTTGATAATGCTATAGGTTTAAAGGATACCTCAATTGAAGGCTCGCAGTAGTTCATTAGACTCATACTGAGATAATTTATGCTAAGTGGAGCTGGTCCAAAAATAGCGAGACTTCTTCATGAAAAGTGTTGGTGTCTTCCTTTTTTTAAATTAAAAGAATGAAAGCCAAATATGAACAATATTTGGGAGGGGGGTAGCTTTTCCTCTATCACTTCCCCATATTTCAGGATCAAATTTAGAAAAAATTTAAAGTGTTTAAGAGAGGGGGAAAAGCCAAAGGGTAAAGGAGGAATGGGGAAAAAAGAGCAAACCACCTCAAAAGCTGAAAACCAAAAAATCAGAATATTTTGAAAACTGAAACATTTCTGCAAAAATATTAGTTTTAGAAAAATAGGACAATTTTCAGCAAATAGTCTTGAAGACATTTTCAACAGGCCTCTAGTAAATATTCTTTCTTGTTTTCTTTTAAACCTCTGTGCAGATTGGTGTTTTGGGACAAGGATCATCTATTATTCTGTTTATGCATTGCTAAGCCCAGTGGAGCCTTGCCTGGAACAACTGCCTGGGTCCTTTTGCCACTCCCATATAAAGCATAATAATTCTTTAACCATCCTTGACCCTACTGCTGTATTCTCCAGTCCCCTCAAGCTGACAGGTAATCGTTTTGTGTATCATGGGTGGATTTCTATTTCTTTTTGGTTGTGCAAGTGACAGTTTTTTGGTTGACATTAGTGGTTGGCAATGTTTTCATTTGGTGAGCTGGAATGATGGAGTTGAGGTCCAAAGTGCTGCCAACACTGCTGCTTCTTTGTGCTGCCCAGTTGTGGTCTGCTGAGGCCCCCCGTCTATGCAAGCTGTAGGCATTTGATCCCTGCTCTACATGGCATCTTTGGCTCTTAGGCACAGGTAGTCATTTTAGTTCCAGGACATCTGAAAATGAAGTGTGCATATCTATGCACACAAACTTGGCATGCAAAATAGGCTACACAGTAGCCATGCACGTGACTAACTACTTTTTACCCTTTGTGGACATGTAGCAGCATCTCCCCAAAACCCCTGACTAGCAGATATCATACTCGGGAGGTGGAGGCTCTTCTATGTTTTAGTGCTAATAAGTGAGTGTCTAGAGCAGTGGATCCCAACATGGTACCCACAGGCTCCATGGCGCCCTCCAAGGTTTATTCAAGTGCTTGCACGCATTTTCACAATGAATAAAAATCATTATGCCAACAAAAAATGCTGTCATATCGGCACCCGCTGCTTTTTCTTTTAAATTTGAATGTGCCCTTGGGCATTTTCCTAAGAAACAGGAGACCTACATTATAAGCCTACCTGACCTGGAGGTCAGTTGAACCTGGACTGATCTGACTTCAAGCATAGGTCTCTAACTAGTCCACCACTGCTTAATCATTATTCAGGCCCTCCTCCAGTGCACCTTTTTGAAGCTGGACCCTGAGCAGCTGCAAGAATGAGGTATGTTAGAACCAGGAAGAGATAAGCAAGACTGAGGGTGCATGGCTCAGTGAGGTGGCTGTGCCTCTCCATGGCAGTAAGCCTTGCATTCTAGCCTTGAGCTTTGCTTCCCAGAGAAACTGCCTTCTCTCCCATTTTTTCAATGAGTATATTAAGCTTGAGGGCTCTAAGTACTAGGCTGTACAACCCGGTGCTCTTGGTCCTGTTCATACCAATTAATTTCAGATATGTGATATGGGATTATTGGATGGGGCTAGCAAAATTCAGAGGTGTAAATGCCTGTGGCAAAAGACAGTTGCAGCAACAAAATCAACCCATTGTCCCTACCCCAATTATAGGGTGTAATGGCAACAGCACCTCATTAGGTCTCTCAGTGCTATCCTTCTGTTCTGCCTTATATCCTGCAGCTACCCCTTGCCAACTATTCTCTATTTCTACCCCAGCAGTCCCAGCCCTTCTACTGAACCCCTCCTCTGAGACCTAATTTCAGGATGCAGCCTCGACTGCTGCCCCAGTTCACTGAAGCCTTTTCCTGTTCTTTTGGCATTTTGGTACCCCATTCTGGCTGGATGTTGACCGTAGCACTGTGCCCTTCAACTTTCCCTACAGCTCTGCAAGAGAGCATGAAAGACATCCATTGTGAGCAAAGAGGGCACAGCATCTTAGACCTGCAACCTATAGCAAGAACCCTTGAATTGTGGTAGGTGTCTTTGATATATGGTGGTGCCCTCTCAAGCTGTTTCACCTTACTGATGCTTTGTTGCTTCAGTGGCATGCAAATTGTACGGGATCTTTTGTGTCTCTTTTCTATAAGTTTGATAGCAAATTTGTGTAATGCATCCCTGAAACAATCAGTTTTCCATATGCTGGTAGATGTTTGTATTGAAAATATATAACCCCATTGCAGCTCTTTTTGGGGTCAGGCTAGAATTTTGACAACGAGGCAAGAGGTTCTTGGGGTGACATCCATAAAAGTATGCATATGGGGGAGGGGGAAGAAAGGGTTAGTTTGATTTGTTTTTTGACTACCAGGAAGTTACTGACATTTTCAACACAAAATTCATTTACTTTTCCCATTTTGCCTAAGGAAAAGTAGTAATTTTATAATTAGAAAAGGGTGTGTGTGGAATTTGGCAGTCCCACCCCAGCAACATTTCACAATAGCTAGCTGTTAGAGTTCATCAGAAGTTAATTAAAACTACAGAAATAAAAATTCTTTTAAATCCAAATTTCTCATGAAAAAGTTTGATTTAAAGTAAAAAAAAAAAATATATATATTCTGAAATATTTCAGGTAAAAAGTGACCCATTTTAATTTGGAAATGGTGCCTCAGTGTCTCCTGGAAATTATACTTGTAATGATCCTTATGAAGAGGGAAGGTAAGTGAATCATCTGAGTCCATGGCCTTAATGAAAAGGCAAAAAGCAGTCTGTCTGAGGAGCCTGACTTGGCATTTTTGATGGAACATTTTCAACCAGCCCTACCAGGTACCACTTGTACCCCTAACATGGCATGCAAAAGAGTAGAGAAACACTTTCCTTTTCTTTGTCTTCTACAGTGAGTATCAGGGAAATAGTTAACAATATTGTCATGCAGAGTATCAGTATAAAACCTCAGAGTTAACAGTGCACTGAAATGAGTGGAAGGAGTCCTTACTTCTGTCAGAGATAGGAATTCAGGCAGAAATTACTGCATTGGTTTCTGTTTGGTTCATGAGTTGGTCTTCCCTGCACTGCTGAATTTCAGCAAAAGTCTAAATTTGCTAGGTCCCATCCCCTGCCTGCTCTCCCAGCCCCCCTGAGCAGCCCCAGCCTGCTGTCCCAGCTCTCCCCCCCCACCCATGGCTGCCCTGCCAGGCCCCAGCTCCTGGCTCTTTAAAAACCCCCAAAAACCTAAAAAAACCCCAAAAGCCCGACACTCTCTGGCTGCTACATTGGCCTTGGGGCTTCTGGGAGCTCATGGCAGATCCCCCCATGCAGCATGGGGCAGCAGGGATTGCACCCTGCCTGGCAGCAGCCAGTGAGTCGGACTTTTTTTTAAGAGTGGGGAGCTGGGGCTGGGTGGGGCAGCCATTGACAGGGCTGAGAGAGTGGGTGGGTGATAGGGCCTGTTCAATTTTAAGGTTCAGCTGATTTGGCAGCGGCCAAATCTCCAAAATCAGATTCATCTGAATCGGTTTGGGACAGTGGTTCGAATCACCTAATTGAATCACTTTCCCCCGAATCAAAATCCGAAGCAAATACTAGCTGCTTTGCACAGGCCTAGCTCTCATATATATCTTATTTAGTTAGTCCTTAAAGGTGCATATCGTATCTTATTTGTCCGGAGTTTATTGCTTCCAGGCGCCATGTCTTCACGAACTCCTGGGAGTGCAGCATGTTGAGCCAGGTCAGAGCAGCCCTGGCTGGCACGCAGCATGGGGGTTCAGCTTGCTAGCCCAGGGCTGATCCCCCATCTCAATGTGCTGCTGAGGGGCTGGCTGGGGCATGAGGGTGGTTCAGCATGGAGTTAGCTGGCAGGCAGCTCCTCCACTGAAGTGTCCTTGTGCCGCAGCCAGCCGGGGCAGCATCTGCACATGCACTTCTGTAGAGTAAAAGAATCTGCAGTATGATAGTACTTGTAAATATTTGATACAAGTACTATCCTGCTGTGGACTTAATTAGTTTACTCTGGCCTAATAGGGGCACATGTATAGATGTGATGTTTACTGTGCAGCTAATTAGTCTATTGCATAGTAAACGTCTTGTGTAGACATGCCCTTACATTAGTTATTTTAATCCCTTTTCTCTATGTTGAGTGTTCGTTTTGCTGCTTTTTACTGTACATTATAAATGCTAGGAATGCTAAATCCTGAAGCAACAAGTATAGAGAATTTTATCTCTCAAAGAATTTGATTACATTCAGCTTTCTTGGCTGACCCCATTACCTGACCTGGGCATTGCAGAAGAACCAAATTTTAAGGATAAAGTTGAATAAGAGAAGGTGACATCAGTAGAAATCCTTCATCCTGAATAGTGTATAGCTTTCTAGTGAGAGAAGACAGGAAAAGTAAAGTGGAAGAAGTCAAGGGAGGGAAATCATAACAAAATCAGAGACAAAAAGAGTCAGAAAGAAGTAGTAATAGAAATGAGGGACAATAATAACTATCTCAATTTGCTGGGGTATCCAAGAAAAAACAACTTGGCTCCCATAATTACACAAATATATCATGAGCATAATTTCCATTCTTCCTGACTGTGCAATTTAATTACATAATATATTCTGTATACAGTGGTAATGAATATGCATTGCTGGATGTGGTTGGAAAGAGAATGTCCTTTTTGAGTCTTTCACAAAGTGTAGGTGCTTCCTATGGTGCACTGATATGGTCTGCTGCTGGCAACTGGAATCTCCTTCTGTTGCTAGCACTGCTGCACCAGTCTGGGAGAATCCAGAGCCAATTAAAGACTCATTATTCTGTCCCATAAAAGTGAAGTACTGATGCAGAAGACCTCCAAGTACTGCAATCACCTTGTATAGATTAGAAGTATCAAAGGGTTCTTCAGGGTTACCATACTACTGTAACCCTGAAGAACTCATCACTGTTGGCTTTGAATCTTAGTGTATCAGCTGTGAGAGTGCATTGCTTCTTAGCTATTGCAGCTGTGTTAAGGGCAAGTATTAAACCTGTAGCTGTGTGTTTTGGACCTCACTGGTGTGTCTATACATGCTATTAATGTGCTGTAATCTTACTGCACAGTAAACTTTCCTTAGGAGTGTGTTTACATGTACACCTGTTGGGAGCAAATTTGCTCCCCACAGGAGCAGTTCAATGCAGGGCTACTCCAGCCCTGGAGTATCCCCCTACAGCAGCCAGAGGAAGCTTTAGGCTCCCCCAGGTGCCAGCCTTGGGCTGCCAGGGGGCACCAGAGCCAGGCCCTGTTCTCCAGAGAGTGGAGTAGGCTGTCCTGCCTCTGGGGCAGCTGCCACCCAGCCCTGTGCCTGATCTGTGGATCATGGCAGAGGGCTGAGAAAGAGTACGTCTGTGCGAAGCAGCTCACTTCGGATTCAGATTTGCCTGATTTGGGGGACAATGATTTGATTCGGTGATTCAAATCACTGTTCCAAATTGATTCAGGCCACTGCAATAGTCGGTGAGTGCAGAGTTTTTTGTTTTTTTGTTTTTTTAGAAGAGCCAGGAGCTGGGGCTAAGCAGGGCAGCCATGGGGGGGGGGTGGTGCTGGGACAGCAGGTGGGGGTTGGGGGGCACTCAGGAGGGCTGGGGGAGCAGGCAGGGGATGCGGCCGGGCAGGGGTCCCCCTCATGATCCCATACCCCCTCTTCCAGCCCCTCCTCCCCCACTGCCTACTTACCAACATGGAGTCTGGGTCCAGCTCCCTGTGAGTGGGGACTGCCCAAATCTTCGAAGCTCTCTGAATCTCTTCTGAATCAATTCAGAGAGCTTCAAATTGATTCAGACCTTTTTACTGGTCTCTTGTTTTGATTCAGATTTGGAGATTTGGATGCTGAATTGGGCCGAATCTCCCCAGAATCATATCAGCTTCCAAAGCTTTACACAGCCCTACGAAAGAGTCCCCTCCCCTGCAGCTGTTTCCCAACCCTATGCCCCCATCAGCAGCTCTTTCCCACCAACTGGGATCCCCATCCAGCTTGTTCCTAGCTGCCCCACTGGTGGGACAGCTCCTGGACAGCCCTCAGCTGAGCAGGGAAGGAAGAGTTCTCCAGTCCTGGCACTGTTCAGCATTCCACTCCAGTGGGGGGCTAGAAACCCTGCCATGCTGGGAGAGGGAGGGACAGAGAGGGACCTGGTCTGGGCTGAGCAGTCCTCCTGCTGGGCAGAACCAGACCTCTTCCCAGTGTGGTTGACTGGGAGCAAATTTTCTCTTGGTCACCATCTACATGATCCCTATTGCACTGTATCTACTCTGCAGTTAGTTTAATACCTGTATTTACAGGTACTAACTGCACAGTAGACTAATTTACTGTTTAGTAGCTTATGAGCACAGTTACTTGGTGATGCTATACCATGCAGTAGATTAGTAGACATGCCCAATATCAGCTAGTATAACTGGCACAGAAGTAGCAGCTCCTTTAAAACATCGAGAGGACAGAACATAAAGCAGAATGTCGCAGGACACTCCTGTGCCCTGCTCCTAGTGGGTTATGAACTTAAGGAGGGAGGTGTGTCGCAGGGCACTAAAGTGCCTGCTCCTAGGAAAGGTACAGGTGCTGGTTGCCGGGGCAACCGCAGTCGGTCAGCTGACCGGAAGGGGGCAGGGCCTGGCCTATATAAACAGCCTAGGCTGAGGCCAAGCAGGCAGTTCCCTGCTGACATCGAAGGGTGGAGGAGCTCTGCTGGAGTATTGCAACCTGTAGAAGCTAGATGGCCTAAATAGCTTTGGTTGAGGACTGGGTGGAGCAAGCCCTGGTAGGGTTTTGAACGATGGCTAGCCAGAGGGCTTAGAAATTGTATTTTAGCCAGATGGCTTGGAGTTTGTTGTAGCCCAGGGGCTTGAGTTTTCTCTTGGTAGTTTTATAAGACCGGAGGACTGGATGAGGCTATAAGGGGTTGGAGAAGGCCTCATGGGGCTCCACAGTGGTGTGGAGACCCCGGTGCCAGAGAGGGCACAGCATTAAGGGGGTACTGACCCCAGCCCTGAGAAGGGGCACAGTGGATTGGGGGCCAGGTAAGGCTGAGGCCGCCTGAGCCACATAGGAATTGTAAACCCCAGAGGGTGCTTAGGTTAAGGCCCAAGGAGGGGATTCGGGGCCAGGCATGGCTACAGCCACCTTAGCCTTGGTGAGGAGCCCAGTGGGGCGCAGGACCCAAGAAGGGGTCTGGGGGCCAGGCACAGCTATGGCCACCTGAGTCTTGGTGAGGTTGTAGACCCGAGGAGGGGGTGCACTGACCCCAGCCCTGAGAAGGGGCACAGTGCATTGGGGGCCAGGGACAGCTACGGCCACCTGAGCCCCGATTTGTGAGGAGCACCAGAGTGGGCACCGGCAAGAAGCCCAGAGGGTGCAGGAATAGAAGGCCCAGGGAGGGCACACACAGGAGTAGAAGCCCCAAGAGGGGAATTTGGGGGTAGGCATGGCTATGGCCACCTGAGCCTCGATTGCGGGAATCGCGGAGACAGGCCCCAGTGCGGGCAGGAATCGTGGGGCAAGGCCCCAGTGAGGGTGAGCGCGAGAGGAGCCCCAGGGAGGGCGCATGAACGAGAAGGGCCCGGTATGGGCTCGGCCTAGAGAGGCCTGAGAGCGTCTGCGGAGACCGCAGGCGACTGTAAGAAAAGAGAGTCCAGAGAGCATCCGTGAGAGTGCGGGCAAGGGAGTTTGACAAGACAACATCCGGTACATCTGAGAGGCTTGGGGCGTGGTATTGGGGGTGGTAGGAGCCACGCGTAGCCCTTGAGGCTTTAATTCACGGGGTCCGCTAAGACGGGACACAAACTGGGATACATCAGGGGTACTGTGTCAAAGGGGGCAAAAGGCAGCCTCCCTTAATACTTTTGTCATCAAAGACGTGGCAGGAGAGAACGAGGGTGCATGGACACCCACTTGGCACGGTAGGGGGCTCTAGGAGAGAACACAGCCGCTCCTGGGTCCCCGCCTCGTGACACAGAAAAAAACAAAACAAAGGGAAAAAAAATCCAAAACCAGGATGTACAAGACATCTAGTCAGATGGCATTACAGTACAGGGAGCCTGCGAAGAAGAAATGTGAGAGCTGATTTTTCTTATGTTTGTAAAACAGAAGAAAAACGATTTGCTGGAGGTTTACAATTCAGAGCTCAGAAGTCCAACTGATCCTCATGGCCTATTAGGCTAACATGGTTAAGGCACTTCAGTTTCTTTAAGGACATAAGGGAATATGATCATATTTAGCTCCATTTCGCCAGTAGTTGAACTCCTGGTGGATGACTGGGGCATAAACCCCATGTGCCAATGTAAAGAAGGCATTAAAATGGACTTTAAGGGGTAATACCCTACTGTGCCACTGAATCCAGAGTTGTTCCTTGCTGCTGGGAACTGGAATCAGTGGCACTTGGTGTTAGGTATACCAGTGGGGCTGTTGAGGGTAGTCCACTCATCCCTGGTCCACTCCTCAGCTTCATGCCAGTCAGGAGATGTTGATATAACCAGGGAAGGAATCCACATGGCAAGCAGCCAGGGGTTTATGCAGCCCCCACTACTGCAACTGCTGCCTTTGTAACTGAGATGATGGAGGTGAGCTGCCTTCAGGGCTGCAAGAGGGTCTGTATACCTGGTGACTGCTGTGTTAAGTACTTGGCTGTTGGCTGTGATGACACCTCACCCCTCAGCAGCTGTCCAGGATACAAGCCTTACTGCTTACTAGGACTGTACAAAGCTTTGGTTGCTGATTCGATGCAGCGGAGATTCGGCTTGATTCAGTGGCCGAATCTCCAAATCTGAATTGAATCAGGAGACCCTTTAATCTCTCTGAATTGAATTGGAACCCTCTGAATTGATTCGGAAATATTCAATGATTCGGACACAGACACAGCTTTAAATGTTTTTTCTACATACCTCAAGGTACCAGGCGGCTCGTGGATGCTGCATCCCATGAGAGTGCAGTGCGGGAGGGGTGTGGGGGGGGAGCAGTGTGCTCAGCAGCGGACCTGGAAGAGGACCAGAAGCACTTCTAGGTCCACTGGGGAGCACGCGGGGGACCCTCCCCTCCACCCCCCGGCTTGGCAACTGGTGCCTCCTGGGTCTGGTGGGGCATCTGGGGTCCCTCTGTGGCTGATTGCCGAGTGGGAGGCGTGCCGGGGAGTCCCCCTCATATTCCCCCGTGAACCTGGAACCGGACTGGAAGTATGTCTGGTCCACTTCTGGGTTTGCCACTGAGCATGTGGAGGTCCTCCCCACACTCTTGTGCCCCAGCGTCGCAGCATTCATGAGCCGTGCCTGGTACCTCAAGGTATGTAGAAAAAACGTTTAAAGCTGTGTCTGTGGCCAAATCGCTGATTCTCCGAATTGACATCAAATCTTCAGATTCAGCCTAATCGAATCGGGACAGTGATCCGAATCAAGGAATCAAATCATTGTCCCCGATTTGGGCTGAATCTGAACCATATATGGCTGTTTTGCACACCCCTACTGCTTACATCTCTGCCTTTGACTCCTTAGCCTGAAGGATCAGGTCCCCATTTGTAGCTGGGTAAACTGGGGACAGCTTTTGGTCTGAGTCCAGAGCAAGCCTTATATGAAAGCAGGTCTTCTGCCTCTGGACTCATAGCAAGATACTTTAATTGGTCTTCCACTCTATGGAGGAAGAGATAAATTATATTGATGACTGCCCAACAAAATATCTGCTGGAGATGAAACTTTCCTTGTAAAAGGCTGTAATGTTCTTAATGACTACTCCTTTTCAAGAAACAAAAGAAAAGGCCAGTTCTGGTCTTCAGGAAAAGCGCAAGGTTATATGCCAGTCTAGGTTAAGCAGCACTCATAACTGAATTTGCTAATTTTGGTGATAACATCTTAAGGCTCAAGCTTTGCAGCATTATTTATTGACCAGCTCCAGAGAGGAGCTCTGATCTGTTACAGAATCTTTAAAGACAAGCCTTAGAGGTGGCTGAGTCAATGCCAATCAAGGAGTGTAGCAGGATGCTTCCCCTTCTGCAGAGGAAATCTGTTTCTGCTGTCATGGACATGGGTCAGTTTTCTCCAGCATAAAAATGTTAAGGTAGTTTAATTAGTGGATCTCTTTTCTGCAGTACTGACCTCTGTGGTATATTCTGATTTTACAACTCCCACTGCCATTGTTCTGCAGACTGTCCAACAGAGGCTGGCAATTATTTTGGCTGGAAGGCCGTTTAATGAGTTTTGGCAAGCTGTTGAGGGCTGCAAGAATAGCTCTGTGCCCCACCCCTTCGTTGCCATCTTGGTACTGGAAGTCCCACTCCTAACCCCCGACCTTTGCCAACAGAAGTCCCTCCCCTCACTCCAGAAGTACTCCATTTGGGAACAGGGGTTCCCATCTTGTAACTGGGGAAAATAACAAATTTATATACTAAAAATCAAACCTTCACAATAACGCATTTTAATTTTATTAAAAAATATATTTTTGTCCTGATTTGTGTGTTTGTGTATATAGAGGTGTATGCATAAGAACTCAAAATGAAGTCTTACTCTTATATATTGCAGGGATGTGGGTAGGTGGGGGGGTATGGGGTTTGTGGGCAGCTGTGTGTGTGTATGTGTGCATGTGGGTGGGTGGGTATGGAGGGTTTGTGGGAGGTATGTTTATGGGGTTATGTGGGTGGATATGGAGTTGTAGGGGGTGTGGAGAGGGAGGGTGGTAGGGTGTGTGTGGTGTGTGTGTGTGGGGGGTTGTGGTTGCATGTTTGTGGTGGGGTGTGTGCATGCAGCAGTGAGCGGGACTCCCCTCAGAGGCACATGGGGGTGCATGTAGTGTAGTGTGGTATGTGTGGGGGGGTTCAGTGTGTGGGGAGTGTGGGTGAGGATGTGGATGGGTGCAGTGTTTATAGGGTGTGTGATTGTGTGTGGGGGAGGGTGTGGTTGTGGGGTTTGTGGGGGAGGGTTTATAGTTACGGTGCTGATGCATGGGAGTCCCTTGTGTGTGCCCCAGTGAGCTGGTCAGCACCCTCCCCTGCCCTGCAACAGGCTGGAGCCTATGTGCCCTGCGATGCCTCCCCACCACCAGCACTGTGCAGCCCCAGCTGCACCCTGTGCCCACTCTGGACTGACCTCAATGGGAGTGGATCAGCAGAGACGTGCACCACAGCCCTGACCCTGCATGCCTTTGCCTGCTGTGGATTTACCTGCTCATGGTAAACAGCAGCAGCACCAGCCAGGCAGAAACTGCTGCCCAGCACTCCCTGCTACAGCTGCCTGGAGCCCATGCTGGGCTGCCCTGTGGCTCTGCTATGCTACCAGATGGCTGTAGCAGGAAGTGCTGGGCAGCAATGAGGGGGAGGGACTACTTTTCCCTCATGCTGAGTAACAGTTTCGTCCTGGCCAGTGCTGCTGCTGTTTAGCAAGAGCAGGTGAGTCCAGAGCAAATGTGGGGTCTGTGGGCTCTGGGCTGTGCAGTGCAGGTCCCCACTGGTACTGTAGGGCTGGGGCCAACAGCAGATGGAAGAAGCTGCTGCCACCTGGTCTGCTTAGAAAAGCAGCCCAGCTGTGGAGCTGCCCCAAGCCCACTGTGTGCTCAGGGGATGGCAGGATGAGACATGGCTGGTCACTGTCTGGACCAGGTGGGACTAAGGGATCTGCTGTAGGCCAGACAAAGCCCCTCCATGGGCCAGATTTTGCCCATCCTTGATATACAATAATCAGCTGGAGTACAGATTGGAGAGGAGACTTGTAGTTGTATTCAACTTGCAGTGTGCATTAAATTGTGACAGCAGCCTTAGACTTTTAGGTTATTATGTTCCTGACCTGTATAGAGTTCTTCTGCAGCATCTGTTTCTACACCATTAGGAACAGAGTCTTGTCCTGAGGAATATTTTTGGAAAAAATTCACGGCAGGTACTATCCAACAGTGGTTTAATTTTGCCATGGTTTCCTTAATTTTTGTCATTGACAAAAAGAATCTAGTAAAAGAGCTTGGGATGAAGTTAAAATGCATCACCCTGGATATTAAATTGCTTTACTATAAGGTAAATAAACTTAAGGGAACATATTGAAATAAGACATTACCAGTTAACACAGCAAGTGAAATATCACAATTCATTTAGTTAATAGAACACTGCGAAGTCACTAATTAGAAACTGAATGAAAGTCAGGTATCATAAGGGGTAGTGAATCCCCTAATTAACCATGACTTAAAAGCTGACAGAAAATCGAGATATTGAGGGTCAGACTGAATGAAGCAGGAACATACTGCAAAGTGGGTGAGCAGAAAGAAATGCCATACAGGTGCACTATGTTCTTTTAGACATTGGCCCTTAGTAGCATCAGGGTACCTATGCTCATGTACTTCTGTGGTGTACTCCATTATACATATTTTAGGCTTAAGGGCCTAAGTCAGTGATTCTTAACCCATGTGCTGTGGTATGCCGCACAATATGAGTACAATTAGGTGTGCAAATACCTATGCATGATTTACAAGATAAGCCCAGAGGTTTCAAATTGGGATCAATAAAAATTCCAAACATTTTAGCTGGTCACAGTCTTTTTGAGTCCTTTGCAACAGAAGAGTTGCCCTATTACTTTTCTGTAGCCAAAAAAAAAAAGGGGGGAAAAAAGAATGAAAGCTAAGAGCTGGCTTTTTCTGAGGAGCACCTTGAGGCTAATGATGGTGTCTTGAGTCTAAAAAGGTTGAGAACCAATGGCCCAAGCATAAGACCTTAAAGTTATAACCATAAGCTTATTAATATAACATTGATGGCTTTCTTCATTACATGATATAAGAGAGTTATCATGTGTGGGACATGATAGATCTCACATTGTTTATGGAATAGACTGAAAGAATGAACTGGGAATGATGTATGAACAATATATCTTATGTTCCTTTATAAATTGAACAGGCATCCTAGACCTATACTCTGACAAAACAGATGCTGCAGAAATAGTATACCTATACTATGGCCAAATAAATGGTAGGACAAGGCAAAGTCATTTCATTCCTGTTTCTCAGAAAGTTCAGTACCCTGTATTCTTTTAAAATTAGGCATAAAGGATTTCCAAATGATAACCTTATGGAGAGTTATGAGGATTAGTGTATGAGCTCGTTTCATTATTTAATAGATAATTAATGCAGTTAGGAGAATGGTGGGATAATATGCTCATCAGCTTGTTCTGCTTAGTAGACTGGTCTTTGTGTTCGGAACCTATTGTTTAATGTGAGTAGCTTTATTTGGGTATGATGAAGCACAAAAGCTACATCTTCAACATTTTTTAACTTTCATCTTCTCTCAGTGAAACTTCTTGTGCAAAGAAGTGAATGAGTCCAATGAAATACTAATAATGGCTTACTTCAATCACTAGTGTAAAGATTGCTCATATAGGAGTAAGTTTAGAAAAGTAATTTCTTGACACCTTAAAGCATGGCTCTGGAATATTTAAGTCTGTTTTAGATTTTAGATTTTAACATATTAGTTTATTCAAGTCATAACTACAGCTGTACCACTGTGTGAGTCATTAATAACATTATAATCCATTTTAATATGTTTGGAGGTGGTTTCGTGCCAATGCTGAACAGTAGAAAGCATCACTTAAAAATGAAGGACGGAGTGAAAATTCCTAAACTAAAATTCTTACAGATAGCCATAGTATCAGTATATTTGGAATTTAAGCATAAAATTGGGGCACAGACAAAAAAAAAATGGGGAGACAATAAACTGCCCACTGTGGTGAAATGGCAAGAAGTTATTTAAGACGAATATCAAAAAAATAGAATTCGAGCTCAAGTGAAACCAGTAGAAAAGACTATAGCTGATGGTAGTTAAAATGGCAAAGCATGAGTGCCAAGAGGAAATTTTGAGGAGCAGATAGCCAGTAGTTAATCTATGGGCAGTCTTTAAAAAGCATCTTAACACCCATCTTGCTGGGGTCATCTGATTCCAGCAGTCTTTCCTGCCCAAGTGCAGGGGGGGCTGGACCTGATGATATGTAAGGTCCCTTTTAGCCCCTAATAACTAGGAAAGTATGAACTGCTTCTCATGCCTGGTATTATATCAATTAAGATTTATTTGATAACTTTCAGTTATCTAACTGCATATGTACAGTGAACAGACTGCCTATTCAGCACTGCCTTGGTTGCCTATATAATATAGGGGGTGTTTTTTGAGTGAGGACCAAAATGACAAGTTTGTTTAAGACTACTCTGGTTATGCTTCTGTGCCATAAACACTCATGCATTGGCTGGGATCCTGCTGGGGAATTTTTTCTTCCTTTAAAATATAATGGCAAGTTTTTTGGGGTTAATGTTGTGGAAAATACTTGCACGCTTTTGCAAAGCCCTTTCAGCTTGAAAGATCTCTGTTGGCTTAAGACATGAGGGACCTTAAAAATTCCCCGTGATGAAATAACTTAAGCTTGACTTGGTCTGTGACCAAATCCTCTAAGACAAGCTGGGAAGCCGCTAAAACATAAGGAAGTAGTTATACATTTGGCTACTCCAATTATTATTTTTTCCTAAAACTCACCTAATTCTGGAGATGTGAGCACAAATATGGATGTCAGGCAGGGTTGGAAAATACTTGTATTTTTGAAGGTAGCATAAGTTTTGGTGCTGGAAGATTATCAAAGAAGCTGATTTTCATTCAACATGTAACACTGGTGAGAAAAACAAGATGAAGGTTTAAAAGCAAAACAAAAAGTTCCTATATTACAGCTAGCTGCAATCTGTATTATGTGTCAACCCTAACTTTCCTCATACATAAAATTTATCCAAATTAGCATTTCAAAAGTTATTGGTATTATGGTGCCTTGCAGATTTTAAGCAGGGAAAAAAGCTTCAAATGTGTTGTTTTAAAAGGGTTTAATTATCCAAATTTCAACTTTTAAACAAATAAAAATTCTTTAGGATGTATTACAGGTATTGCATTAAGGTAGTTAACAACGCTGTGTTAATAATACAATTAGTATCATTAGTTCCAAGTGTAAGAGTCTGTATTCACTCATATGAATGTTTACTAAATAAACTAGGATATAAGAGATTCTATATTAAAGGTTAAAAAAATGAATGAAAGGTCCTTGGCTCTCAGGACTGACAGACGCTGCTCCATGGACCTCTTCACTGGTTTATATATACAAAAGAAGCATGCTAATCAACCCCAGATGTCCAAATTTGGCTGAGAATCCCCCATATTTTTAAATTTAGTCCTGGGTATTTTTCTATCCCTTCCAAAGTTCAAGTTCTTTTGAAAACAAATAAATGAAAGGTCTTCAGGCACTAAAGGCTGCTGTGAAGAATTATCCCTGACACCCATTTTTTCCATCTCAGTTATGCTTATGCTGAAGTGCCCCAGAGAACTGCAAAGAAGATGGATCACAAACAGTTACACCATTCACTTACATGACAGGGGAAACTAGTCATAAGAATATGAGGCTCATGGCTGTTCGGTGTAGCAATGAGATGCAGGGAGATGAAAGATCATGGAGGGAGAAGACTTAAAAGGTGGAATTCCTGCCTGGAGGAAAGACAAGAAAGGAAAGTCCAAAGGCCAGATGGTTTTCGGGGAAGATGGTGGTCCCAGGCAGGCATGTGTGGAGGGGAAAATGTGAGGCCCAGGAATGAAGAGAAACTCCTATATGTGTAGCAGAATGTAGAGGTCTGCAGGGCTGTGCGAAACTTTAGTCCCTGATTTGACTTGGTGGAGATTTGGTCTGATTTGGTGGCCGAACCTCTGAATCAAATCAGAGGACCCTTTAATCTCTCTGAATCGATTTGGAGACAGAGGAAAGATTTGGAGATTTGGACATACACACAGCTTAAAATTTTTTTTTTATTACATACGTTTAGATAGTAGGCAGCTTGTGAATGCTGCGATGCTGGGGCACGTGGAGCACAGGGGGTCCCCAGCATGCTCACCAGCAGACCCAGAAGTGGACCAGAAGCACTTCTGATCCACTTCCAGGTCCACCAGAGAGTGTGCTGGGGGCTCCCCCCGCCATGCCCCTGGCTTGGTGACTGGTGCCTCCTGGGTCTGAGCACCCAGGGTCCTCCTGTGGCCGATCGCTGAGTCAGGGCAGTATGCGGGGGGGCCTTCTGTGTGCTCCCTGGTGGACCCAGAAGTGGACTGGAAGTACTTCCAGTCCACTTCCAGGTTTCCTGCTGAGCATGTGGAGGGCTCCCTGCACTCATGTGGGACGCTCTGTCCATCCCAGCATTGGAACATGCATGAGCCACTCTGGTACCTCAAAGTATGTAGGAAAAAACCTTTAAAGTTGTGTCTATGTCCAAATTGCTGATTTTTCCGAATCAGCATCGAATCTTCAGATTTGGATTTGGCTGAATCAAAATGGGGGCACTGATCTGAATCAACTAATTGAAACACTGTCCCTGATTCAGGCTGAATCTGAATCCAAATTGAATAGGGCCTGCTTCGCATGCCCCTAGAGGTCTGGTGCCATTTGAAACTGGCTGTTATAGTCTGATTGCTTGGGGCAGGTTCGCTGTACTCTGCTATGGAGTGACATGAAGAAGGGTGCCATTAAAGAGCAGAGTTGAGGTTATTCAAGTGCCTTGACTGTACATTTTCATAGCTCAGTATTTAATTTCTTGAATATATAACTATAACTCTGAATCTCCTAGGTTTGAAATACTTGCTACCATCATAATTATAACATTCTTGTTATGCTTTTTTACCCTTACTGATGTAACCTAAGCAGCATTCCCTCTAAGCTTTGCAGGGTGCTCAGCCACGCAGGTGTGCCTGGCTGGTCAGCATGGGCGTGCCTGCACAGCTGTGCATGCCATGCAGCTTAGAGAGAACGCTAGTATTAAGCCCTAGCTCAAATTTAACAGTTTTTATTTGAAATAAATGTCAGCCCTTGTGGCTGAAGCAGTTGCCCCACAGTCAGTGCTGCCAGTGGGTGTGAAGCTAGCAAACTGTGTCTTAAAAAAATGGTTGTTAGTACCTCAAAGTTTTAAAACAAAAAAGTTCTAAGTTCCACTGGCGTATTACCAAGATGGTGCATGTTCCGCAGATGGTTAAACAGTAGTACAAGGCTAACGCTGATAATTCTGTTTTATGATTGGCTATTTGTCTACCATTTCTTTGATGTGAAAGTGGTATAGCAAGCACTCAATAATTTACATACTGTACTATATTTCCAAATATAAATGATGCATTATTCTTCCATTTAGCTCTATTTAAATTGATTGCTTACCAGATCTTCCATTTATTGTTTATCAGCATTCTAAGTATTTATAACTTTTGCTGAGGTTAAGGATCTTTTTTACCAAGTAGTGCATCAGTCAAGGAGCTGAGTTGCACTTTTTAAATTTATAATGGATAATTTAATGCCCGTCATTTGATCGTTGTTTGTTTATTTTGCCAACATCAAGCTTTTAAGTAGAATCAGAAAGTTTTTTGTGACCAAAGCTAAGATAAATAAAAATAATGTTTTCTTTTTGGCTTTTGTAATTTGAAATTATTTTCTATTGGCTTTTATTATTTATTTCTATTTTGGCTTCCTCTAACTGAAACATAAAATATTTTATGACAAGGAGAACCAAATGCTTTAAGTTTTTGCAAGTGAAAACAATTGATAATAGTACAGGAGGGCTCCTTTTCACTGGGATCCATCTACACCCAAGAGGGCTAGTCAGCTGCGCAGGGAACAGTAGCACTTTATAAAATGGAAGCTGGTGAAAGCAGGTTATAATTGGGTCAGGATCTTTGTCAGTGGATAAGTGTGCTGCCATGGATGTACTGGCTCAAAAGGCTATGTAGGAAAAAGGTAAAGATAAATGTGCTGCTCTGTATTAGCAGCGATGGCCTGCTCTGTATCCAGCCTGCCTGACTGGTTGAGATTTCTGTCACTGAGCTCCTGGAATTCTCCTTACAGAGCAAAAC
Organism: Crocodylus siamensis; assembly: GCF_052110815.1. NCBI lineage: Eukaryota > Metazoa > Chordata > Crocodylia > Crocodylidae > Crocodylus > Crocodylus siamensis. Next base: position 176,674,346 of record NC_143395.1, read on the forward strand.
CATTTTTTTGTGTGGGCTTTTTGCATCTTTCTACTGATTGGGCCCTAGATGCTGGACATTTTTGTGACTGAGTGGTTTTTTCCTCCCCTTCTTTTTTTCTTAAAACCTATTTTAGATCTGCATTTATTTTACATCTACATGCCATCTATTTCATTCTTTCCACTACTGCATGTAGGCTGAGAGCCAAATGTGGTATGATGGAGAGGGATGATATCACAGGGTGGTCCCACTTTTTCCTTTCTTCAGCTTTCCACTTAAAGTGTATGTTTTCTCCTGATCACAGTTATCACTTTGTTGCTTCCTAGCTTTCCTCTGTCACACTCTGTCCTTTCTCTTCTTAATAAAACCCCGATTTACTTCCAGGCCTTGTGATTAGGCTATAGGTGGGCGGGAGGGAGGGACTCTGATACATTTAACTTATGAAACCCCTACTTAAACATAACAATCTGGATTCTTTCCTGTGAGGTCCATGGAGTTGCACCAGTGGTAACTTTGAGCTACTGACATAGAGAAGGTGGGGGAGAGCCATTTACTTTCTGCATGTTGAAAATGTCTTCCAAACATCATTGGAAAATCATTTAAGTTGGGGGAAAAATAATATTCATTGTAATTGAATAGGTTAACCACAGCATAGATGAAGTTTTTTTTTTTAACTGCTGATGGCTTTTATATTTAAGGGATCTGCAACCTTTTGTGGATTTTGGGATCACCCAATTGATTTATTTTTTATTTTTTTGGTAGATTGAGCTAATCCATAGTTGCGTAAGTAAAAATGTGTTGCCACCTATGTACATTGCATATAGATCTTCAGGCTTTTAACCTATTTACTATCCTTATTACCATTTGCTCTGCTAAAAGAAAAGAAGATTGCACATAAAAAGCTGAAGGTCATCCATACAGTTGTCCCAATAGCAATCTGTGTGACTTTAACCCTGTTGAGGAAAAGTAATTACCCTTTGGCTTCTGATGACCTCAACTAACCTTTGTTGAAGGACCAGAGAAAATAAAGGGTGACCAACAGCCTGCCCTTACTGCCCTGTGGTTAACCTACTCTGTGAATGAAGAACACCCTCAACAATAGAATGTGAAAATGTTGCCATGGAAATATCATTGGAAGAAGAAACAAAAATCTATTACAATTAATAGTGTTTTATTAGGTGACTCCCATAGAACTGTTTAATCCATGAAAGTTGCTCTATCTTAAGCTCGGGGGGTCAGAAAATTCTGCAAGCATAAAGGAGGCAGGGAGGATTTGCCTCTTTAAAAATTCGAGGGATGTTGACAGAGCATGGATGGCTTGCATAAGATAAAAGAATCAGTTATATCTTGCAGCGGAAAAAATTGTGAAATGGCAACACAGAATAAATGCAGTGACAGTAATTACAAATGATAGCCACTGGCTATCTAATTAACTAGAATTTTGTATATTTTTTTTATACAAATGTTTTGCTTTTGTTGTGTGGTGACTTACCAGGGTCATTTATCTTTTCATGTTTTCACACACGAGTCTTTGCTCAAAGCAGTCTTGATTATTTGAAAAGTGAAGGTGATATTTGTATGTTGGGGATTTTCAAAATTGGGTAGTAGACACACTTTATGTTGTATGTCTTTGCTTTTCTAATGATCATAGTTAACATTAAATAAAATACACCTCTGCTAAATTACATGATTTCCCTACACTGGTTTTGGGTCCAGTCCTATGATAGTGAGAACCCTCCATTCCCTTTGACTTCAACAGGAGCTGACAGTGCTAGGTGCCCTTGCAGGAGTTCAGTACCTCCTTGTATTTGGTCCTAGCTGAGTAAAGTATTCTATTAAAGCAATATTCTGATGATATTTACTTATATAATCTACAAAACCATGCTTGGTCCTTAAAAATGAAACAACATTGATAGTAAACTGTAATACTGCTTTTTATTGTAAGATGCTTGAGAAAAGTATTTTAACTAAAGAAAATTAGTATGAGATGGTTTTTATTTTCATTCTGTTAATGTTCTAGTATTATTTGTAATAAATAGGTATATGAAACCTAATTTAAATATAAGAAAAACTGTTTTTGTATTGTGTCAGTGTGTCTCTATATATGTTTCAACTGAACTATTTTAACTTTGTCCATTACATCTCAGTGCAATTAATGACTGTATATAAATATGGATCAGCTACGAAATCACTAGTAAATTAATAAATACTGTCTGTAGAATTTTTCTAGTACCATGCAAGTAATTCAAAATATCATTTTGTGTCAAAAATCACATGGATAACCATTCCCTGTTGTTCTTACTTCCTTTCTTGTTTCAAAAGTATAGAACATTTTAACGTGCTGGAAAGCTGTCAACTACAAGATTCTGAATTGATTTTGAGGACGTGATCCTGTTTTCATTGATGCTAATGACAGTTGTGTTATTGACATCGGTTGGAACAGGATTGGGTCCTATCTGTGTATTTTCTCCATTGCAAGCTTAAAAATATTATGAACTATAGTAACTACCAAAGGACGGCCTCTTCTTGTTCCTTTTGACATTCAGGAACATGGATTCATTTTTCTTTAGTAATCTTGCTAAAAATGCTTATTTCTTACAACAGTTATAGATTGCAAACTTGAAAATAAACCACGCTATATATATTAATATGTCCATATGATGGACAGAATACATTAAACTTAAAGGGGGGAATCTAATAGTAATAAAGCTCTGTTTGAAAACTGAAAATAGTCCCCCTTGTAACATTTCATTGATTATATATAGCAGCATTCACTGTATATAAGTAATCTTAAAAAATCCTAATTACACTTTATTAATTTTTAAAGTTGAATTGCCAGAACTTCTGAACACACACTGGATTTTATTCAGCTCTAGTCATTACACAAGTAATATTGCATAGTGCCTTATGATGCATACTCTAAATGTAATGTTTATTGCTAAATTAATTAAAACATTTTGCAACGTTTATAATGGTTTGTCCAGTTTTCTTCTTCTACATAAGCCTATTTTGAGTAGTACTTTGTTGTAAAAAGAATGTAGGCCTAGGATCAAGGCCATGTGCTTACCTAAATTTCCAGTATTAATTTCCATATCACTGGCTGTAAATCATTATAGCTGCTTGTTGAACTTACCTGCTTGTGATTCTCTGGAGATCATAACCTCCTTTTCACTTTTTATCTCTGAGCAAGTGCTAAGCTGTTCATATTAATCCCTCTCCATTTCCAAATGGTTCAGGTCCATAGCATTCTGGATGGGTCTCAGAACAAAAGTGAAGAATGTCTATTAACGTGCTGGAGTTTCTGTGGCTGTGTATGTTAGATAGAGACAGAAACAGAGGAGAAAGTATTATTATTTATTACTCAAAGGTAAGATTATTGATAAGCTGTCCTGCTCTCTGCTTCAAATAAGTAATTAGGGGAAACTTTGAGATGAGTTTGAGCAATCATCCATGCATCTGATTTTTGTGTGTGTGTGTGTGTGTATGAGAAGGTGTTTTAAATATCTTACTCTTTTCATGTGGGTCATGCTTTTGGCTAGCTTGAATAATTTTATATGTTATGTGTTTTTTCCATTTCAGCATAATTGTAAGGCCTCTTTAATGAAACTGTATTAAAGTTTGGGAGTTTACAAAAACGTAATGACTGATAGCTCTTCACCAAAACAGCACAAATCATTTCTATTTATTGTAGGATGTTTTTAATAATATTTTTGACAGAAACATTAATCATCTGTATGTATTTATTTTATTTTAACATGTACCTCTTATTTTCACTTTCTAAACTATATTGCTGCTTGCAGTAGTACCCTAGGGACTAAATACAAGCCACTTATGTTGTGATTTTAATATAGGGCTCTTAAACCTGGCATGCAGATTATAGTTTACACACTAGGAAGAGTATAACTTTTACCAAAGAAACCAAGTTAGTTAATATTAATTCAAAAACAGCAAAATACTATAAGAAATGGTCTAAATTCAGTAACCAAAATGAAAGTACAAGATACAGTTGATTTTTTTTCTAAAACTTAAATTATTCTTTTCCTTAAATATCATTTTGGGAGTGGTTTTGTATATTTGTCAATAAGTACACTGATATTTTCACCTTACAGCAGAAAGAAATGATGCTTTAATAGATAATCATTAATATAGACAGCACATTTTTATATAAATATGTAGTAGAAACTCAGAAATGTTATAGCTCTTGTATGATTTTTTCCATGATATGAACAATACAAAAAAAGGAAAAATGGAAATATACTATAATTATGGAAAACTTAAATGATCAAATGTTGCATAACTGATGTATTTAACTAGTGGCCTCCTATTGTTCTATCATTTTTATCAAAATTATGTTATGCCAGTGGTTAAGGAAAGATTAAACAGATTTTAATACTGTATACAGTAGATACTATTCAGGGAAAAGATACATAACTCAGCCATCAAAGCTAGTTGTGGCAGAAATATTAACGTTGTCACAAGCTTACTTCATGGCAAACTATAATGTCGAAAGTACTGCATGAGCGTCTGATTCTTGGAAATCTAAATACAATCTGAATACCCAAGGCATTACAGACAAATCTGAGGGTTTACTTTATCAAATACCACAGGTACAGAAAAGGTATTTTATAAAATAGCACTATATTTACATAGCAAATTGCTGTCTACTCAAAGTCACAATTAGAAGGTATGCTTTAATTATAACACACAAATAAAGCATTGGATGTAATTTGGATAAGTGTTTTTTTTAACTTACATCATAAGTAAAATAATAGTAAATCTTAATCTTGGACGCTTTTGTTTAAAATCAAAAATAATATTAGGTAACCTAAAAAGTTACCATAGCCATTAAATACCTTATAATGCTGTATCCCTGGTAATCCAATTTACAAAACTATATTCTCAGCAGAAACTCCTGTGGATACAGTAGTTCTCTTCAGTAAACCTTTCCTGCTTTTTTTCTCGTCATGAAGCAGTGATGGTACAGTTTTATTCTGTTGATAATTTGACTCTCTTTAAACTATTTCTTGTTGACCCACTGGACTGGTCTTTATTAGGGTGGAGATAGCTGGAAGCTTGAAGGACTGCAGACCATATATCATTCTTCCTTTTTAGTGTACCTTAATATTAACATAGCATCATTATTCTGAGGCAAAAGCAGAAAAGCTGATCCATCATATATATTCCACATATTGCTAGTCTTTCCCCTATGTCCTGCAGTGCTAGAGAGGGGTATTATTGCTGCAGAAAAAAAAATCTAGCCATACAGTAGGAATAATCACTGCAGTCCAGCTCACCCCCACACCTCTTTCTCTCTCCCTCTCTCTCTCTGTTTGAGGCCCCAGCTGATTCAGTCTGCATCCATCCATACATAAATCATTGCCCTTATTCTATTGGTTACATGGTACATGGCAAGTATTGATTTTTTCCGTTGCCTCACTGCTGGGGAACCCATGGTTTTTGTGAGACTGAAAATGCAAAATTTTTTGCTGGAGTTCTTGTCAAGGAACAAAAATGACAAGGCAGGAGGGTGCTATTTTAGGGTCCGTGTCACTTAAAAAAAAATCCCTGTTCTACTAGTCAACATTTGCCTTTGCCCTGAAAAGTCATGGCTTATTTAATCCCTACTGCTTTAGATGGACTCAGTGCCTAACAGCAGGACAATATGCATGCAAAACCGGGCCTGATTCTTCAGGGAAGGGTATTGCTTAATTGTTCATGGCTGACTCGAGACAGAAAAGTTTAATTAAATCTGGAACAATTTCCAAAACATTAACAAGTGGATGAAAAATAATGCATCAGGAGGGAATGACATTTTAAGGGCATGGAGGAGTCCCCAACACAGTGTGATAATTTGTTGTGGGAAAATGGGTATTTGTTTCCTGTGTGAATTGCATATAAATAGAATCAACTGGACTCATTTGTTGAGGCAGGACTTTAGAGCATTTTGAGGCAGATTTATTAAGCCCTTATAAATATGACTTGCTGTAAGGTATCAGCCCTTTTCAGCTTTCTAAACTGACTGAAAGGGCCTGAACAGATGACAATTTGCTCCCTCAGAGAAGGTTTTTTGAGTAATAACCAGATTAGATGATGAGAACTGATTATGAGGTGTTCTGCTTAGATATTTCCGAATAGCTCAGCCTCAGGCTCTCTCTCCTTGGGGGCCTGATCCAAAGCTCACTGAAATCAATAGGAAGCTTTTCACTGACTTCAGTAGGTGCTGGGTCAGCTTCAGATGCTATGGAAGTCAGCATTTTTCTTTGCTGGTTACACAGTGTTCTTCCCTATTTGGATGAACGGGGGCAGAAATGGATTGCATTAGTTGGAGGTAGACGATTGTTATACTTCAGGTATTCTAACTTTTAATGGACTGTATTTTCTCTGAGTTTTCTAATGAGGAAGCAGTCCTTAGAAGGAGTTTAAAACAGCAAACACAAAATTACTGTTCCATAGATTCATAGATGTTAGAGTTGGAAGGGACCTCAATAGATCGAGTCCGACCCCCTGCATAGACAGCAAAGAGTGCCAGGTTCAGAAGACCCCAGCCAAATGCCCATCCAACCTCCTCTTGAAGACCCCCAGGGTAGGAGAGAGCACCACCTCACTTGGGAGCCCATTCCAGATTTTGGCCACTCTAACTGTGAAGTTCTTCCTAATGTCCTGTCTAAATCTGCTCTCCGCTAGCTTATAGCCATTATTTCTTGTAACCCCCAGGGGCGCCTTGGTGAGTAGAGCCTCATCAATTCCCTTCTGCATCCCCATGATGAATTTATAGGCAGCCACAAGGTTGCCTCTCAACCTTCTCTTGCGGAGGCTGAAGAGGTGCCCTAGTCTCTCCACATAGGGCTTGGCCTGCAGGCCCTTAAGCTTAAGTTTCATTGCAAGTCTTTCGCCGGGTTGAGAACTAATGCAAGATGCACTTCATTTCTTTGGATCTGTTTTACTTTTAGACCCCGCTGTTGCAACTGATAGTGAGTGGGCCATGCTGAAGTCTTTGCATCTCTCTCCTATCAGGTGCAGTATTGCAGCCTTCAAGTGTAAGTGGGCTGCCTTTTCCTTTTTTTTTGGTATTATGATATGCTACCAGAGCAGTGCAAAGGGGCCATAAAGAGAAAATACCTAAAATAGGCTGCTAGCAAGCCCAACTTAAAAACAGAGAAATCAGGCCATCTTCTTCCAACCCTTTTGTGCTTATGAGGAGTGTAAAGGGAGAGGGTCTTGTTCTGGTGCTTGCTACTAAGACTTTTATTTAATAGGTTGTCCTATACCCACCTTCAATGACAGATGGACCATGAGGTTGTTGAGTAGAACTTTGGCTTAAGAATGTGGACCATAATTTTTACAGATGCAACTGTGTTTTGGTTGAAGCGAGTGCTTCCCTTCAAAATTACTAATTTTATTTTGATTTAAACTTATAACAGTTTTAGTTATAACATAAAACTTAAAAAAAAAAAAAAATGAAAACAAGCCCTAATGAGGGAGACCTGAAAATTGTATTTAAACTGTTATGCGTTTCTTTTGCCCAGGGCATTGCCTTAAGCAAATGAGCACTTGTTTCACCAAAAATTTTTTATTGCAGGTCACTGGTGATACATTAACCATCCAGCTCAAGAACAGAGCAACTTTTTCCAGCGCAGGTCATGTCCCACTAAATAAGGTCATATCCTACTTAATTAAGCCATATCTTTTTTTATAATAATTCAAATTAGGACTGCCCTTTTTGTCCCTTTGTGGAAGGGAATACCTAAATAAGGAATCTACTTGGGTTTTTCACCTAAAGAGCCTGAATTGTTTTCCCTGTACGTCTTTGGCATGGATGGATGGCTGTTCCCGTCACTGTCACATAGCCAACATACACGAAAAGCACACATCAGTCCCTGTTGACAATTTGTAGATTTGATGTAGATTCCTAATATGTATTAAGGTGTCCACTTTTATCAAACAATGGAATTATGCATTTCCTTAGATTCTAAGTCCACCCTCAAAGAGGCAGCCCAATTGTTTGATAATACCGGGGAATTCCTAAAATTCATAGGAAATAGGTTGAAAGTTGCCTGCACAAATATATTGCTTCTCATGATGGCTGCTTGCTAACCTTTGACAGCTAGATGCCTCCCTGTCTTCAGCAGTTGCCGCCAGGGTGTGCATTTGTGGGATTTTTCCATATTAAAATGAATATAGCTCATTTTCAGTCCTTCCCCATAGAGCTGTGGTTGGAAAATTTGTACTCATGTTACCGGTTGCTTCTATCAAAATGGAATAGAGGAGACATAGGTTCAGAATATGGTTGTCTAGGCCATTGTTATGCTAAGATGCTGTGGAGGAATCCTGCTCATGACTAGGACAATACAGTATCTGGTACAAACAGCATGACAGGATTTTTCTCTTATTATCCAGAGATTGTCAGGAAGGAAAAAGCCATCCCTTGGGTGAAATATACTGGCTGTTGGACATAACAGCTCAGCAGCCAGCTATATGAACTCTGTGGTCTGGAGTACAGGCTGTTATTCTGGAGCTTGAACTGTTGCATTATAATGCAATGGCCTAGTGCTCCCCACTGTTATCCTTGGCCATTCTTCCTGCAACAGAATGGTATTAGGCCAGGCGGCCCAGCCAGCAGTGCTCCAGCCAAATCCCCTTGCATGTCTCACTCAAATAAGGACAATAACTTGCCCTTTCAGATCGAAATGGGAATTGCCAGTAACAATGGTGAAAGAGATTTTCTGGTAATAGCCAATAATATGTTTGTTGAAAAGGTAGTTGTAAAGAATAGGCAGGCATAATTGCTACTTAATTGTACAAGCTGAGCCCCCTGATTATCCAAAGGTGAAACTCTGGAGTAACAGAAGGTACAAGTAGTTTGGGGGAGCTGGCTCAGCAGTGTGCCGAGAGTGCAGACTTCAGAGTAGGTTGGCCTGTTTCTCCAGCCGTTTAGCTTACCTAGGGCTGCCGGCTCAGCAGCACACAGCAAGTTGTTAGAGCAGAAATACTGGATCCAGAGTTAGGAAGTTCCTTGGAGTCAGCCAGCCACAGAGAAGCCATCCTACTGTCTATTTCACCCACTTTTTCCAAAACCCCTAAGGGCGTGACTTTGTTTCAGCTGATGGGATATCACATAAGTGAGATTCAGCTGGACTCGGTGCTTATTTTAGATAGGGTATGTCAACAAAGTAAACTTACAGTGTCAGGCAGTGCTACTTTCTGATACACTCCCTGTTTCCATGTTGGCTGCCTGCTAAACTGGAAGCAGTGTAGCTGCATCTTTGTGGCAGTTTGGGTGGGCTGTTGAACATAGGGGCAGGCACTGTGGCACTTTCACTCAGCAGTATTTATAACCCCACCAGATGCACAATGTGGGCATGATTATTCAGGATCCAGCCCATTCAGAGCAGTGTGGGGTGCTTGAAAGTGTGGCAGCTGAACATATTATGTGCTGTGTAAACATGCCCATAGTCTTTTTCTTTTCCACAAAGGGCTTTGCAAACATGTGCTAATTAATTCTTTTATACCTCTATGAGATTGAGCTATGACAGTGATTGGTATCACTCTCACCCTTTTTATAGATGAAGAAACTGAGGCACAGAAGCTAAGTGGCTTATCCAAGGCTACACAAAGGACTTGATGTTGGAGCATCAATTTTTTGGAGCATCCATGTTGGAGCATTAATTTTTAGGAGTTCCAGTTTATTTCTAACAGTTGGGGAAAACTGCTGAAGAACAGTTCATGCATGTAAAGGTCTGACCTCTCTAACATTGTCAAGGTTGGTGGGGTCTTTAGTGATTTGCTTAGTGCGCATTAGTGACAAATGCATCTGGGTCAGCTATATCGTGTACATAGAATTTCCTTAGGACTTTGCTGTAGAGAAGAGAATATTAGCTGAGAACCCTTTATGTAGCAAGGGCTCCTTTCTCTGCATTCACTAGCTTTTTGTTTTATATGTCACTCTTGTATAACTGGCAAATTAACCAAGCTGCATGTCAAAACATGTTGTAGGTGGTGAAGATTTTGAGTAATTTGAATAGAAGGGTAAAGTAGGGCCACTTCATTTAACCCTGGTTGAATGGTGTGTATGATCTCTGAGAAGTTTAGTAATCATCTTAAATTCCTAATGCTGTGTTTAGGGGGAAAAAGAATTCCTTGGACTGTACCTTGGAGGCTATAGTTGCAATAAAATCTAGGAAAAGGTTATTTTACCTGAATGTATCGCTTAGCAACCAAGAATCCACCTCCAGAGAATGCTGTTCTGTGGGTTACCAAGTAACTGACTGTGACAATTACCAAACAGCTAGTCCAGTAATCTACATACCCTTTAACCTTAGTCAGCTGAAAGATGGACTGATGACAGCTAACAAACAATAGAAACACACCCTAATATTTTATTTAAAGGCTGAGAAAAGCCACAGCTGTATGGATCATTCAGCCAGCTGGATTTAACTGTTTCCACTTGTCTGTCATGCCTACAAGAAGCTGTTACATAGCACAGCTCTGCAATGCATTTAAAAACATGTTTGTACTTCCATTATCCAAAAATGTTACATAATGGTAAAATCCACTGATTGAGAAGATATTTCTACATTGTAATGCAGAAATGGAAAGCAGCTAATTATGAACTAGCTTGGTGATAATAGAAAATCTTTGTTTCAGCTACATTCATTAAAATGTAGTAAGTCTCAATTTGTCATAGTGAGTTTGACAGAATATAGCCATTTCACATACAATCAGCTGTAATATTAGGTGCTGTTAAATATCAAAAAAGGAATTATTTACAATAATGAATGGTGATGTACCTAGGAACAAAGAGATGAACATTGAGAGAGAAAATTTAGGTTGAGGTCTGCAAAAAACTTCTTGACAATGAGAAGCATTCTATTCTGGAGTGGTCTCTCAAGGGAAATGACAGTGCTACAGACATCAAGAAATGTCAAAATGGGCTGGAAACATGAGAATGAATATTCCAGTGACCAGTCCTGGACTAGTGAAGGAGCAGATTTAGTTTCTTTTTCATCTTGAACTTCGAAGCTTTACAAAGACAAGCAAATAAAACAATATTATTATGATGTTCTAGATCCAGGGCGCTCAACCTCTGACTCACAGGCCAAATGCAGCATGCAGAGCCTTGGAATCTGACCTGTGGGGCTCCCCATGGGTCAGGAAATTTGGTGGGTGGGGGAGCAGTAGCAGCTCTTACTGTTACCCCTCCCCACTGCCAAAATCCCAATCCCTACCTGGTGGATCAGAACCAGGCCATGACTCTCCCCCTGTCCAGCCAGATCATTGCTGGGCCATGTCCCCTTTCCTCTGCATGGCTAAGTTGGTAATGTGCTGTGACCCCCTTCTCCCCATGGGGCCAGGACATGCCCCCCCTGTGTGACTGGATCATGGCCAGGCCACAGCCTCTCCAACCCCCCAGATTGGGGCCAAGGCATGCCCCTTTTGCTCTGTGGGGTTGGGCCACACTGCCCCTCCCTCCAATCTGGACCAGTTGGGGTGGGCTAAACCCCTCCTTTTCCATGGTGTTGGGCCATGCCTCCTCCCCCAGCAGAACTGGATCAGAGCTGGGTTATGCCCCCTTCTCTGCACGGAGCCAGGTGGGGCTGGGGCAAACCCCCTTCAATATGTCTGAATTGGGGACTGGCTGTCTCTTTCTGTGGCCCATAACACCTTCCCTGGGTGCTGGATTGGGTCCACCAGCCAGACCTGGCCCAAGAAAGGACTGCCTTATCCAACCCGCTGGACAAAAAGGTTGAGAAGCACTGTTCTAGATGCAACTTGCTTAGGCACTGAGTCCAATGACTTGGGCACATGCCTGACTTCACAACCTTGAAGTACACTTTCCATATATAGCAAAATGAAAAACATAAGATGTGTTATAGATCTGGAGCCTCACTTTTAGCTAGAAACCTCAAATATTCTGCCTGTGAGAGTGTTCAATTTCTCCTTAGATGAAATCTCTGCTAGTTGCATGTAGCAGAGAGACAGTAATGGGAACTCAGTTGTGTTTCACTCATTCTGTATTAGCCTGGCCCTTCATATGGATTAACTGGAACGTCATGCTGTGTCCTGCCCACCCTTTTCTCTCTCAGCACAACCCAGGTGCCAGCAGTTGGGATGTAGTGTTAAAAGTTATAATTTTGAGATGCTCCCCATTTGAGAAGACCTAAGAAGTTGGGAAATGGTCCCCAAGTTTGAGAGTATTTGGTTACTCATGAATAGGAGGACTGCAGAGGCTTACCTACTACACCACAATAAAAGTTTCTGTTTAATTCTTCTCATTCATTTTTTATTGAACTCAAAGAACATTGTTCGGTGTCAGAATGGCAAATGAGAAGAAACTTGAAAGAACTTGAGTTTCAAAATCAAAGAAGTTGGAAATTGAACATGGAGCAACATAGCCATGTGGGAGGATAACGGCATCTGTAAGAGATCTGCCTACCCAGCCATAGTTTAAGAAAGAAGACAGTTTTGGAAGCATTGCAACCACCACCTTCCCTTCTAGAGAAAGGAAGGGCAAAGGTTGGAGTGGATCAGCTATAAGGGCAGAAGAGAAAATTGATAAAGTCAAATCCTTACATGTCTTGCAGGAAATCCTCACACTGAGGCAGGAATCCCTGGGTGCTTATAACAACTTGACTTTTGTAGTTAAATGCCAAAATATATCATTAAATGTAAACTGTCCAAATTTGAGAAATATTGCATATCAAAAAGAGACTGTGACCCTTGAAAGACAGATTTTTATGTGCGAACAAACAGAGAAAGTATAGCTCAATACATTACTGAAATAAAAAGGCAGAGTAAGAACTGTGCTTTTGGGAACTTGACAGAATCTCTGATTAGAGAGAGGATTATTTGTGGCATTGCAGATAATTATTACAAGAGAGACTATTGCATGAGGGAGACTTATGCCTACCAAAGACTATTCAGATTGGCAGGGAAGCAGAAACTATGAAGACCCAGGCTGCAGAGCAGAATACACTAAAGGGGGGCTTCTGTGCATTATGCATGAAAGAATTTAGCCAGAAAAAGCCACCTCACAGCATGGAATTTTTCATTGGTAAGAAGCTACCTCACAGTGGAATTTTTCTTGGACTACTAAGGGGTGGGCATGCAGCAAGTGTGGAAGTTAGCATGGCCCCAATCACTGACCATCATTTGGAAAGCTCTGTAATAACTGTGGTAAGAGGAACCGTTTTACCAAGTGCTGCAGATCGCAAACATGAAACCTTCAAGTGCCTATAACTAGCATATACCAGATAAGGAGTTTTATGTAGATAAGGTGGAATTGAGCAAAACCCATGGACTTTGCCAGTGGAGGTGCAAAAAGAAATTGGTGCTCTCAGGCTAGTATTTTACCATTGTTAGGACCTAGTCCCAAACCCCTGACCCAAGCACCAGCTCAACCCTTCACCAGGCCACAGCTCATGAAGGAAAGCAGAGAGGTAAGGGAAGGCCTTCTGCTGCTGGCTCCTGATTGGATCCTTCTGCCTATTTAAGGCTCCTGTTGTTCTTGAACTGTGCTGATGCTGCCTTGCGTTTGTGCTCTGACATTAGATCTGACCAGCTGTTGCTGATCCTGCTCAGACTGTGACTTCCACCTTTGCCTCAGGTCTTGGATTGTTGGAACTTGGTTCTCACAGGTATCTGACCTGGCTTGCTCCCTGACCTTGCTCTGTCTAATGTTTCAGCCCTGGCTTGGACTCTGACCCTCTGGCTTTGACCCTGGCTTTCCCACGGACTTTGGCTAACAGCTTGTGCAGCCCAGCAGCCAGATCACCTATGCCTCAGTACATGACATGGAGCATGAATATAAAAAAATTGAAATTGAAGCATCCAGTCTTACAGGAGGGTATATGAACTACCATTCAATATGGTACCTAGGATTCCCAATTTTGGGCAACTTATGAGAAACTGAATCGGAATCTAGGTGAGTATATGCTTTCAGTACAACACTGCAAGCATGGGATATGAGACACATATGTCAGCTTACAAGGATTTATTCAGAGGGCTAGGTTCAGGGGGGACTTGTAGAGGGTGCACATGTACCCCCTGAGCATGGCAGTGCACCCCCTACATAAAGGAGCTGCTGACAGTGTCAGCAGTGCCTGCGGGTAGTTGCTGCTCGCCACCCCCCCACCCACTGCCAACACCTCTGCAGGTGGTCAGTGATCCCCACTGGCTGCTGTTGATGCTGCCGCCAGTGTCTGTGGGTGGTCACCAGCCCCTGGCTGGCACTTGCCACCTCCCCCCTGCTGCCAACAGCGCCGGTGGTATCTGTGGGCACTGCCACGCTCTTGCCACCACTGTGCGCTGCGCTGCCCCCCCCCCCCAGCCAGCAGGGGCACGCATCATTCATGGCTAGGTTGCTTGCTAGATGAACAATTGGCGATATATTAATTTGTCAGCGACAAATTTATGCATCCTGATGATCCTCTTGGCCATCATGGTCCGAATCTGGACAGTTTTCTTAGAAAGAAACCAATTGTTCCAGAAGGCAAGAAGCAACCATGTATTTATGGGAAGAAATATACATATAGCAGAAATTGCAAATACTCATATCTGGAAAGAGGGAGTCTGCTTCAGCTGTTTGTAGCTTATGAACTTTGTGCCATGTCCAGAAGCACAGCTTCCAAAATTGCAAGTGAAGGAGGACTAGGAAAAAGCAATAGTGTTCCATGTAGCACTACGAATAAAGCCACTTCCAATCTCAAATATACTGCTCCAAAGAGGCAATCAGAGCCCAGCATATCCAAGACATGGAGAAAAAGCTTCCCACCAAAAACAAACTGGAAACTAGATCTGATATTTTGTTGAAGTGAGAGGAGGATGAAACGTCCGGAAAGAGTCAGAGTTTTGCTAGAAGAACTGAAGAAAAGGGGGAATGGGAAAGTGAGTGGTAAGGACTCACTTCAGAGTAACTTGCCAGTAACCTCTCCTCTGCAGATGACTGTGGCAGAGCATCTTTGGGTGCCTGCCACTTTAAGAGTGAAAGCAGACAGCAGGGTAACTTGGCAGGTGCAGGCCAGCCTTGATGGGCTGGGAAACTGGCTATAGGATAGGATCCAGAGAATTCTCATAAACAGATCTCATAGATTCATAGACATTAGGACTGGAAGGGACCTTGGAAGATCATCGAGTCTAGCCCCCTGCCCCAGGGGCAGGAAGTCAGCTGGGGTCAATGGAGCCCAGCAAGATAAACATCCAAATGTTTCTTAAAGGAGTCCAGAGTAGGTGCTTACACCACCTCTGGAGGCAGTCAATTCTAGGTGTTAGGGGCTTGGACAGTAAAGAAGTCCTTCCTTATGTCCAGCCCAAAACGGTCCTGGAGGAGTTTGTGATCATTTGACCTTGTCATCCCTTGGGGCACTCTGGTGAACAGGTGTTCCCCCAGATCCTGATGTATACCCCTTATATATTTATAGGCAGCCACCTGTTCCCCCCTGAGCCTGCGCTTTTCCAGGCTGAAGAGTCCCATGGCTCTCAGCCTCTCATCATAGGGCATGTTCTCTTGCCCTATGATCATGCGTGTGGCTCTCCTCTGGACTCACTCAAGCTTTTCCACATCCTTTTAAAATTGTGGAGCCCAGAATTAGATGTAGTACTCCAGCTGCAGCCTCACCAAGGCTGAGTACAGCAGGAGACATCCTGGGATTTGCTTGAGAAGCATCTATGGATGCAAGCCAGAGTTTTGCTCATTTTACCAGCTGCAACATTGCCCTGGTGGCTCATATTTATCTTGTGGTCAATCGTGACCCCCCCCCCAAGTCCCTTTCATCCATGGTGCTAGCAAGTGTAGCACTGCGAAGCCTGTAAGCATGCTATGAGATTTTTTTCCCCAAGGTGGAGTACCTTGCATTTTCTGGTGTTGAATGCTATCAGGTTTTTGCCCACCCATTTTCTGAGCCTGTCGAGGTCAGCCTGGATCACCATCTTGTCCTCAGGTGTTGATGCTTTACTCTAAACTTTGGTGTCTTTGGTGAACTTGGCCAGTCTGCTTCTGACACCATTGTCTACATCATTAATAAAGATGTTAAAGAGTATAGGCCCAAGGATGGAGCCTTGGGGGACCCCGTTAGTCATGGTGCACCATGATGATTTACTTCTGTAAGGGGCTGGGGGTGTACCACGTACCGTGGGACCCCGAACCCCGGATGTCCCCTGGAGAGGAGGGGTACGCGGTGGACCGTCTCGCTTCGCCGCTCTCGCCTGCCACGACTTGATGGAAATTATGGGGGTTCACCCTTGCCGGGAAGCTGGCGGTCCACGTGAGGTACGGTACCTCCAAGGTCCAGGGGTCCTGAGGGCTCCTCCTCCCCTACACCCTCGCCCGGTCCTCCGAGAGGGGAGCCTCTGTGAGGGGCTCCCTTGTTAGAGTCCCAGTCCAGCGGGAAAAGGAGGGGTTCCTCCCTCCGGCTGGGCCCTCACTAGTGTCCCCACGGCACCTATTCCCCCTGGTGCCGCTGGCTCCTACAGTCCTGGGTTATCACAACCCCCGTATGTAAGTCTCCCGCAAGGTGGGGTTCATACGGCCGGCCTTCCCCGCCCGCGGGTCGTCTTCCGCGACCACGAGTCCCGAAGTCTCTGGATAAGGGTTCCCCCGTCAGCGGCCCCCTTCCCAGTTGCCCTCGGGGTCTGGGTTACCTTCGAGTCCTCGGGGCCCCTTGTTGTCGCTGGCTCTGCTGTTTCTGGCGTCACGGGTCCCTCTAGGGTCGTGTGGGGCTTCACCGCCCTCCGGGACGCCGCCGCTATCCCTCGCCGAGGTGCTCCCGGCTCCGCCGCTGCCGGCTGTTCCGCTGCTTGCTCCTGCCGCGGTGCTCCCGGCTCCGCCGCTGCCGGCTGCTCCGCTGCTGGCCTCTGCTGCGGTGCTCCCAGCTCCGCTGCTGCCGGCTGCTCTGCTGCCGGCTCCTGCCGCGGTGCTCCCGGCTCCGCCGCTGCCAGCTGCTCCGCTGCCGGCCTCTGCTGCGGTGCTCCCAGCTCCGCCGCTCCTCGACTCACCGTCTCCGGATCCGCGGCTCCTGGATCCGCTGCCGCCGACTCCAGCCGCGTGCCTCCCGGCCACACCGCACGCGGCTCTCCGGCTCCTGCAACAGGCTCCGGGTGGAGCCTCCCCTCCTCTCTGCGGGTAGGCGTTTCCCCTTTATACTTCCGCGCTGGTCTCGCGCCCGCGCGGTTCAGGTTCCGGAAACCATTAAGTTCCCCGCCAGGTTTCCGGGTCCGGGCCCGGAAACGGGGCGGAACTCCGGGGTTGGTCTCTTGGGCCGGGCCCCACGGGGTCCTGGCCCCCTCACATACCCCACCCCTCGAGACGCCGCTAGGCGACCCCTTTTCTGTGGGAAATTCGCCCCCCGAGGGCTTCTCTCCGCCCGCCCGGGGCGATATCGAGGGCTCGTGGGGATTCTCTCTCTCTCCCCACCGGGACAGGAAGTCTGCCACAGTGTTGCTATGGCCAGGTTTATACCCGATTTTAAACTGATATGGCTGGAGTGCCAGGGCCCACCTCATTATCCGGGCATTCTCGGTTTTAGCCGAGTTGAGCCACCGTAGCGGGGCATGGTCAGTTATTAACTGGAACTCCCGGCCCAATAGGTAATACCGGAAGTAGTCTATTCCCCAGCAGATGGCGAGACACTCCCGTTCAATTGTAGAGTACCTCTGTTCGTGCTCGTTCAAACGGCGACTGGCGAATGCCACGGGGCGTTCGACTCCCTCCACCTCCTGAGAGAGGACCGCTCCCAGGGTGTACGCTGAGGCATCCGTCTGTAGGATAAAGGGAACGTTAAAGTTAGGTGTATGGAGTACCGCTCCTTGGCACAATGCTCGCCGGAGCTCATGGAACGCCTTCTGTCTCTCTGGGGTCCAACAGATGCGTGGTGGTTCCTTCCCCTTGGTGGTATCCACTAGCAGGTTCGCCAGTTCCGCAAACCGGGGAATAAACCGCCGGTAATAGCTGGCGAGCCCTAAAAAGGCTCGCATCTGCCGCTTGGTTGTCGGTGCCTCATAATCCCGCAGTGCTGCCACCTTATCTCGTAAAGGTCTTACCAGCCCTTTGCCTACTTGGAAGCCGAGATATTTGGTCTCGGACTTTCCAAGAGCGCATTTGTTTGGGTTAGCCGTCAGGCCCTTACCTCTTAGCTCTTGCAAAACCTGTCGCAGGGCCTGAAGATGTTGTTCCCATGTCTTGGTAAAGATTACGATGTCATCGAGGTAGGCAGCGGCGTATTTCTGGTGGGGTGCTAGAATCCAATCAATTAACCTTTGAAAGGTTGCAGCCGCCCCGTTCAATCCGAACGGCATCCGTTTGAATTCATAGAGGCCCCAGGGGGTACCAAAGGCTGTCTTAGGTTGATCCTCCCTTCGCAGGGGAATCTGCCAATAGCCTTTTGCTAAATCCAATGTAGAGATGTAATTGGCTTGCCCGATGCGTTCCACCAGCTCACTTATCCGAGGCATGGGGAATGCATCGAACTGGGTGATGGCATTCACTTTTCGGAAGTCAACACACAGCCTTAAGCTGCCGTCTGGCTTCGTCACCGCCACCAATGGGCTTCGCCAGGGGCTGCGGGAGGGTGTGATGATGCCTTGGGCCAGCATGCCATTAAGCTCATCTCTAATCGGTTGGCGCCGGTAAAAAGGAATGCGCCGCCACTTTTCCCTGGCAATCTGGCCCGGGGTTGTCGGGATCTTATGTTCCACGCCTCTCGCCTTTCCTGGGATCTCTGAAAACACATCCCCAAACTCTACCATTAGCTGTTGTAACTCTTTTTGTTGGGAAGGAGACAGGGACGTTTCTTCCTCAAGAGGTCCCCCATCTCGGGTCTTTGGTGTAGTCTCCCCCTCTTGGCACTCCCCATCTACCGGCTCTCGATCCATTTCTAACAGGAGCCCGTGCGGCTCCTGCCACTCCTTTAGTAGGTTGATGTGTAAGACCTGGGACGCCCTAGGATGGCCCTCCCTTCGGACCTCATAATTGACCGGGCCGGTTCTTCTAACTACCCGGGCCGGCCCCTGCCACTGCGTCTCGAACTTACTATGAGAGCTGGGCAGCATCACCAACACCTTCTGTCCGGGCTGTAACTCTCTCTGCCGGGTTCCCTGGTCGTACCGGTCCTTTTGCTGTCCCTGGGCCTGTTTGAGGTTGTCGTGGGCTGCTCTCCGTGCCTTGTGGAGTCTGTCTTGTAGTTCTTGCGCGTATTCCGCCACCTGGCGACCCCCTCGTGCGCCGCTTTCCCAACTCTCCCTTAGGATGTCCAACAAACTCCGGGGTTGGTGCCCAAAGACCAAGCTGAAAGGGGAGTAGCCCGTGGAGGCCTGTGGGGCATCCCGCACTGCAAACAGCAGGGGTGGGACCAACAAATCCCACCGGGCTGGATCTTCCTGCGTGCAGCGTCGGAGCATCCCTTTCAGTGTCGCATTAAAACGCTCGACCAAGCCATTTGTTTGTGGATGATAAATCGATGTTTTAAGGTGCGTGACGTGGAGCACCTTGCACATGGCGGCCATTACAGCCGACATAAAGTTCTTTCCCTGGTCGGTCACAATCTCTCGCGGGATCCCGAAGCGGGCCACCCACTTCATCAGTTCCTCGGCCACCCTGCAGCCCGTCACTGGCCGTAAAGGAATAGCCTCCGGGAATCGGGTGGCGTAATCAATAAGCACTAGTAAGAACCGGTGACCGGCGATGCTTCGGGGTAGAGGCCCCACCACGTCGAGTGCCACCCTAGTGAATGGCTCCCGTATAACAGGCATCACTTGAAGAGGGGCACGCGGGGGTTTATGGGGCTCACTAACTGGCAGTGGCGACATTCTTTACAAAATCGTTCCACATCCTCATATAAATGCGGCCAGAAACACCAGCGGGTCAGCCTGGCCTCTGTTTTCCTTTTTCCCAAATGGCCTCCCATTGGGTTCCCATGGGCTAGTTGTAATAGGGGCGTGCGGTAGCGGCAGGGAATTAAAAGTTGGCTTCCCTCCCGCCCTGTCCGGGGGTCAGACTTAATTCGGTACAGCAGGCCCTGTCTTAACTCGACCCGAGGGCCCTGTCCCCGATCCGCCGTGGGGCTTACCAGTTGGCGTTCCCGTTGAAGGGCCTCTTCATGGAAAGGCCTCAGTTCCGCGTCCTCCTCCTGCGCCTCCTGGAACTGGTCACTGTTCGCCAGGCCCTCCAGCTCGCCGGGCCAAGGCGGTTCAAGTTCTTCTCCGGCTAGGCCTTGTGGGTGTTCTTTTTGAGGCTGGAGCGTGGCCAGCACCTCATATATCTCTGGCCAGTCCCTCCCCAGAATCATGGGGTGCAAAATATCCTCCTTCAACCCCACGGGGAGGCGTCTTGAAACTCCAAGTAGCCGGACCTCTAGTATCCGCCGCTCGAAGTGTGTCCGCTGATTGTGCAGGCAAACTAGGTGGATTCCTGTGCAACGCGGGGCGCGTCTCCATTCCACCAGTGATGGCCTGACTAGTGTCTGTGCGCACCCGGTGTCAATTACGGCCATGAGTGATCGCTGCCCCACCCAGGCCTTTACTCGCGGCAAGGGCCTGGGAAGATGGTCTTCCCTGCTGCCGACCCCACAGTCCATGGGTTCCTCCCGAGTATACTCCCCTGCTCTGCTGTGGCCTCTGGGGAGCGGGGTTCCCTTTCCGGGGGTGTACTCAGCTTCAGTCGGGCAGGACCGGGCAAAGTGCCCCCTGCCGCCGCAGCTGAAACAACTAACCCCGGGGTTCCCTGGGGCCTTCTCTGCCTTACCTCCCCGGGCCTTGCGTGGAACGTCTTCCGCCCGAGGGTTTCCCCGGCCCGAGCGCCGACCCACCTGGGCTGTGGTATATTGCTCCGCCAGCTGTAGCGCCTGCAGGGAGGTCGTGGGGCCGGGACACCTCACCCACTGTTGGGTGTCGTCCTCCAGGTCCGCCAGGAACTGCTCCAGCAGAACTTGATCACATATTTCTTCTTTCGTGGTTTCCGCCGGCCGCAGCCACTTCATCATTTCGTCCCTAAGGCTGTGCCACAATACCTTGGGGCTCTTTTGGTCCTTGATCTTGTTCCGTCGGAACGCCTGTCGGTGCTTTTCCGGGGTGATGTCAAGGCGTTGTAAAATCTCAGCCTTCACCCGCTCGTAGTCGCTAGCTTCGGCGCGGGTCAGGGCTCGGTAGGCTGCCTGGGCTGGGCCGGTTAGCAGGACCCCGAGCCGACTGGCCCATTTCGTCCGATCTATGCCTGCGGCGAGAGCCGCTCTTTCGAAGGTTTCTATGAATGCCTCTGCATCGTCTTCTCGATTCATGCGAGGCAGGTTCATATCCCCGCTATACGGGCCAGCCCGCATCTGTTGCTGTTGGAGCAAATGTTCCTGCACACTCGCTTGTCTTAAAGCAGTTTGCTGGTATTGCTGCAGCAGCTGGGCCACCAAGTGCAGCGTTTGCTGCGTCATGTCCGTGCTCGTAGGGAGCTCCATAGTAGGGTAGTGCTTTCTGAGCTAGGCCGGGTTCGGATTCCCGGCCAATGCACCAGTTGTAAGGGGCTGGGGGTGTACCACGTACCGTGGGACCCCGAACCCCGGATGTCCCCTGGAGAGGAGGGGTACGCGGTGGACCGTCTCGCTTCGCCGCTCTCGCCTGCCACAACTTGATGGAAATTATGGGGGTTCACCCTTGCCGGGAAGCTGGCGGTCCACGTGAGGTACGGTACCTCCAAGGTCCAGGGGTCCTGAGGGCTCCTCCTCCCCTACACCCTCGCCCGGTCCTCCGAGAGGGGAGCCTCTGTGAGGGGCTCCCTTGTTAGAGTCCCAGTCCAGCGGGAAAAGGAGGGGTTCCTCCCTCCGGCTGGGCCCTCACTAGTGTCCCCACGGCACCTATTCCCCCTGGTGCCGCTGGCTCCTACAGTCCTGGGTTATCACAACCCCCGTATGTAAGTCTCCCGCAAGGTGGGGTTCATACGGCCGGCCTTCCCCGCCCGCGGGTCGTCTTCCGCGACCACGAGTCCCGAAGTCTCTGGATAAGGGTTCCCCCGTCAGCGGCCCCCTTCCCAGTTGCCCTCGGGGTCTGGGTTACCTTTGAGTCCTCGGGGCCCCTTGTTGTCGCTGGCTCTGCTGTTTCCGGCGTCACGGGTCCCTCTAGGGTCGTGTGGGGCTTCACCGCCCTCCGGGACGCCGCCGCTATCCCTCGCCGAGGTGCTCCCGGCTCCGCCGCTGCCGGCTGTTCCGCTGCTTGCTCCTGCCGCGGTGCTCCCGGCTCCGCCGCTGCCGGCTGCTCCGCTGCTGGCCTCTGCTGCGGTGCTCCCAGCTCCGCTGCTGCCGGCTGCTCTGCTGCCGGCTCCTGCCGCGGTGCTCCCGGCTCCGCCGCTGCCAGCTGCTCCGCTGCCGGCCTCTGCTGCGGTGCTCCCAGCTCCGCCGCTCCTCGACTCACCGTCTCCGGATCCGCGGCTCCTGGATCCGCTGCCGCCGACTCCAGCCGCGTGCCTCCCGGCCACACCGCACGCGGCTCTCCGGCTCCTGCAACAGGCTCCGGGTGGAGCCTCCCCTCCTCTCTGCGGGTAGGCGTTTCCCCTTTATACTTCCGCGCTGGTCTCGCGCCCGTGCGGTTCAGGTTCCGGAAACCATTAAGTTCCCCGCCGGGTTTCCGGGTCCGGGCCCGGAAACGGGGCAGAACTCCGGGGTTGGTCTCTTGGGCCGGGCCCCGCGGGGTCCTGGCCCCCTCACAACTTCCGTTTATTAACACTCTCTGGGTCTGACCTCAGAGCCAATTCTCCAGCCGTTGGACTGTGATGTAGCTGAGGCTGCAGTTGGCCAATTTTTCCATGAGGAGATCATTGGACACCAGATCAAAGGCTTTTTTAAAGTCAAGATATATGATGTCAATCTCTTCTCCCTTGTCCAGGTGATACATCACCGGGTCATAGAAGGAGATGAGATTGGTCAAACAAGACCTACCTGCAACAAACCCATGCTGGCTATCCATCAGGATGTTGCCATCAGCCAGTTTGCCAAGAATCGACTATTTGATATTTTTTTCCAAGACCTTCCCTGGGATAGAGGTCAGGCTGATAAGCCTGTAGTTCCCCGGATCTACTTTTCTCCTTTTCTTGAAGATAGGCACCACATCAGCCTTCTTCCAATCTTTGAGCATGTCAGCTGAGCAGCACGAGTTCTCGAAGATCCATGCCATTGGCTGAGCTATGATGCCTGCCAGCTCCTTGAGTACCCTGGAGTGTAAACTGCCTGGGCCAGCTGACTGGAAGGTGTCCAGCCTCTCAAGGTGTTCCTTCACATGGTCTGCATTGATGTTGGGTAACAATTCGCCCTCACCCTGGCTGTCCTGTACCGTATTGAGCAGGGCCATCCCTTGGGGCTGGTGAAAAACTGATGCAAACTATCCATTAGCAGGTTGGCTTTTTCCTGGGTGTCAGTTGTCAGTTGTCCCATTTGGTTTAGCAGGGGTCCAGTGTTACCCTTGCTTTTCCTCTGGCTCCCCACATATCTAAAAAAAAGACTTTTTATGGTCTTTGATACATGTAGCCAGTTGGAGTTTGGTCACAGCCTTGGCTTTCCTGGTTCACTCCCTACAGGTCTGGACCAGTACTACGCCTTTGAGGTGATTCCAGTCTTCCATCCTTTATAGGTCTTTCTTTTTAGATGCAGGAGGTCCACAAGTTCCCTGCAGAGCCAAGGGGGTTGCTGTGCCCTTTTGCTACTCTTCCTCCGAGATGGGATAGACATTGCTTGTGCCTTCAAGATTGCTTCCTTGAGGAGCAGTGTCCCTCAGGAATCTGTGCTTGGATTGGTGCTTTTCAACATTTTTATCAATGATTTGGATGGGGGAGTGAACAGCTTGCTGGCCAATTTCATGGATGACACCAACTTATGGGGCAGTGTGGTCATGTCAGAAGATAGGTTGCAGATACAGGTGGACCTACCTGGACAGGCTTGAGAGCTGGGCAGATTGGAACCAGATGAAGTTTAACACTTCTAAGTATAAGATGCTCCATCTGGGGGCAAACAGCCCTCAACATACATACAGGCTCTGTGGTGACAACTTGACTTGCATCACGGCCAAAAGGGACCTAGGGGTAGTGATTGACCACTGCATGAATATGAGCCATGAGTGTGAGTCGGTGGTCAGGAGGGCAAATAACACACTGGCATGCATCAACCAATTCATTGCGTGTAAAACTAAGGAAGTGATACTCCCACTGTACTCAGCACTGGTGAGACCGCAGTTGGAGTACTGGATCCACTTCTGGGTGCCGCACTTCAATAAGGATGTGGAAAAACTTGAGAGGGTCCAGAAAAGAGCTACCTGTATGATCAGGGACTTACAAGGCAGTCCATATAAGGAGAGGCTGAGGGATCTGGGCCTCTTTAGCCTAAAAAAGAGAAGGTTGAGACAGGATTTGTGTTGATGCTTCCTGGCTGCCACCAGCAAACTACTGATTCAGCCCTGAGACCTGAACTAAAATGGAGGTTGCTTAGCCCTCTCCTCCAATCACATGGCCCAACCTGCAGCCATATGACTTTTTCATCAAGGCTGGCCTGCACCTGCTGGTTGCCATGCTGTCTGTTCTCACCTTTTCTCACCCAAAGGTGCTTTGCCACACACTTTCGCCCTTAAAATGATTGCCATAGGGTTTGTCTCCCTGCTGCTCACCATGCAGACTCCTTTGTAGTCTGCAGTAGTCCACTAAGTGGCAAGCACCCTGATGGTGCTCTGCCACAATGAGTATCAATGGAAATATGTTAAGAGAGAAGATTTAATGATGTAAGTTAATTTTGAGGTGCTCTCTAATTGAGAAGACTAAAGAAGTTAAGAACGGGGAAAGAATCTGTCAGAATAGAGGGTCGAACACAATGATCCATTGGGTCCCTTCCGACTCTATAATCTATGAATCTATGAACCCTCCTTGGGGGGCGGTAGCCTTTGTGTGGGGACCGCATCCCCTGTTGGGAGGCCATAACCCCTGTGTGGGGGCCAACGCCCCTGTGGGAGGGTAGCAAGATATATATTCATGAATTCATGAAACATGTATTTAGAGTTCACTTTATTATTATGATGAGAGACATGTTTTAACACTGTACATATATCAATAAAACATCGTCCAACTGATCACTGTCTCTGTCTCACTCTCTCTCTGTCTTTATAGTCGTCTTTTGTTTTACTTGTGGAGGAACAAGGATTTTGGGGAATTTTACAGTGACTTTGGTTTTTTTTTTTAATCAGGGAGTTTTCAGTTTTCCAGTAGGGAGCACCAGAATTCCTGCTAGGACCCTGCCTGGTCAGAGCTGGCACCTTGGACCCAGCTGGCTGTGGCTGACCTCCTGGCCAAATGGGGCCAGGAGGACAGGCTTTGACAGTTCAGAGCAGGCCATGACACCCAGAACATCTTTCAGGCTATAGCTGCCCAGATGGCCAGGCAGGGGGCACATGTGGCAGTAGTGTTGCACAGAGGCCAACCCTGCAGCCACAGCACACTGGCAGCTGGCTCAGAAGGCAGATGTCTCTACTGGCTGTGCAGTCCCCATCCAGGTCTGGCAGGTACACAGCAGGTCACAGCCAGGCAGCAGCCCCACCCTGCACTGGGTAAAGGGTGCAGGGAACTCTCAGGGCTGCTTCAGCAGTCCAGCTGGCACAAAGAGTAGTGTCCCCAGGTACCAATTGATTGGGCCCCAGAAGCTCCTGAGAGCTAGTAGCCCTGAGCTACTTGCCAGGGCGGCTTTTTATACTGCTGGGAACAGCACAGGTGCTAGCCCTGGGCTCTAGGTCCCCCTGGCTGCAGATCTGGGAGGAGTCAGGTAGAGTTGTTTTGCCCCAAGTGGCACAATTTGCTCCACAACAAAGTGCATGTCCAAGCATGTGTGCTGAGGCAAAAAGCCCTGGCTCAAATCTGCACCACTTCTATTTGAGCTGCTGCAATTGTGTGTGCTTGCATGTGTGGATGTGCCCCAGAAGGGGAATTCTTCACTTGCCACTTATGGCCAGAACCCTGCTCTTTGGCATAGCCTGGAAGTCACAAATGAGCAATGTCATGCCAAAAGATGTGCCCCACTCTGTTCTTGCATCATTTTAAATCACTTTTCTCTCAGGACTGTACTTAACTAGGTTGATAGGCTTTACCGTTTCATCACAGCTGAATGCTCTACCTATCGGTGTCCAGACTTCAAAGCACTTTCTGTTTTATCCATGGGATAAAAACTACAACCAGACCTTGATGTGAGTGAGTTTCCCCATGGCATGATGCTGGCCTACCACACACAGAGCGGGTGTTTTAGAGGGACTTTGTTCCAGGGGCAGGGGATGATGGTCAAGTACTGCAAATTTGAACAGCCCTTGTCACTAAGGTAAATAATGCTAGCAAATGGTTTAGCCCCAGGCCAACTCCAGAGTTGGGGACAGAAAAGAGACAGGTTGTCATTTTGTTTGCTTTTTTTAAAATCATTACTGTGCATTGAGTGAAGACATGCATTGAGCTTTCCACGGTAACATCCAGTCTTCTTCTGAATGGTTAGGACTTCTGTAGAATCTAGCAGGACATTTTGGTAGCTCATATTATTCTATCTGTTGCATGAGATTTTGCATTTCTCAACAGTGAATTTAATTTGCTTCATTCTGTTATGTTCACCTGCAATTGTTCACAACTTTCTCTAGTCTGACTCTTCTAAGTAATTTTGTGTCACCTGCACTTTTGCCTGAAGCATTTTTCACTTACTTTCTAGATTATTATTAAACAACACTGTTTCTTGCCTAGCACTTTGCAACATCTCACTGTTGGCCATAATGAAAACTGACAGTTGATCTTTAGATTTTATTTGCTGTCTCATAATTAATTTTCCACTCCATGATATTACTCTTTCTCTAATCTGTATATTTATTAAGTATAACAAAACATGCCAGAAGAGTGTTAAGTTTACAATTAGGTATTCAAAATTGTGGATGTACTACACAAGAAGTTCCCTGTGTAACCTTAATTCAGGCCTGCTTTGGCACATCCATTATAACACATACAGTCTGAAGCTATATAATCATAAATTACTTTTTCCATCAGATTCCCAACCATATTCAGTGCACTGGATGGACAGTGCTCACGGAATAAGCCATTATTCAAATTGTTATTCTAGCTGTAGCTTGGGGCCCTTAGACTCACTTAATTCAAATGAAGCCCTCTAAACATAGAATGGGAGAAAAACAAGTAATTCTGTAATATCTGGGTGCTTCACAAATATGAATGGATTTATATTCGTAGCAGGCCTGTAACATAAATGAATATTTTTAGGCTCATCTGACATATGGGAAACTGAGGAACAGGGTGAGATTGAGAGAAAGAAAAAAGGTAAAAAGCATAATATTGGTGACCAACTTGAGCTAGCTAAGTGCTGATTTTCCAGAATACTTAGCATTATGTAGCACATTGTGTGTTCAAAGCACAGCTTCCAGTGCCTTCAGTTATAGCTGTGAGTACCTAGGTTCTGCAAATTGGCCCTCAGTCTCAAGTTGGATACCCAGGAAATAGAGAATACACCTGTAAAAAGTTTGGTTTGAGGAATTTTCTTAACTCCACACAGTAAATTTGTGGCAGAGGCAGGAATAGAATAGAGTTCTGTAGGTCAACGTGTAGATGGTTTAATTATGATACCATTCTTTCTCTGATCCCAGTAGTCTCTGCCTAATTCATGCTTGTAGCAGGACAGTCTGGCCCTTTAAGTGGGGCAGCCAGCCCTGGGGTAGGTGGCCAGCTGTGAGTGATTAGCAAGGAGACAGCAAACAGCTTTCGCTTGAGCTAGGAAGGGAGCAGTTTATGGGCAGGAAGCAGACTGAAACCCAGAGGAAGAGGCAGAGCTAAAGGACCTCTCCTTCTACCTGAAGAAAGGCTAACAGTTGGCTTTACTTGCTTATTTCTTTGTTTAGATCGAGGCCTAGCTGAGTTGCTCCCAAGGGAGCAAAGCCACACAGCAAGGCTGCAGGCATGAGCCCACTTACAGCTTATTGTTTGGAGGGACTCATAAGGGGCCAAAGCCTACCTGTATGGCAGCAAGGGCCCCAACTCACTTACAACACTGCTGCAATAAATCAGGGTAAATTTCTACAGACACAGCCTTCTTTTCTGCACAATTCTGATTCATTCCTAGTCATTCTGTGCATTGACAGAGGTATGGTTTGTTTTGGCATGGAAACCTTGTGATTGCAAAAATGCATTCAAGCCTGCACTGAAGCAAGCTTAGTACAGACAGCTTCTTTGGAGTATTTAGTGGCCAAATTCCTAAGAAGTATGTAGTGAACATGGGCAGACAGGTGCATTTAAAAAAATGTCAGATTTGGCCAGATGCAAGTGAGTTTTCATTGAGACAGTGAGTGGCATATATTGGACAGCAGAGCAACATTTTTGCCAAAATTCAATCTGTTGCTGCAAAGCATAGAAGCTCTTCCATAAATTGACTGTAACCATTTTTCAACATAGGCAAAACAGCATAATTTTTTCTGAAAATGGCTGAACCCTTTTAAAAATAATAATAAAACCCAAAACAGACCAAGTAGGCATATGGTTTGGAAATTTCAGCTCAGAAGACTGAAGTTTGGAAAAACTGAAAACAGAGTCTTGTGGGAAGAGATGGGCAGCCTTATGTATAGATAGTGCTGCCATTTTCATATATAATATGGCTCATATCATCAAATTATTTAGTCCCAGTCCATGAGAACTACAGTTCTGTAACAGACTCTTATTTGAGTCTTTATCAAAGGTGTTTTGAAAGTTCAAAAAACTTTTATATTGGGCATTTTCCTTTATCAGTTATTATACTAACATGTTAAAAGAATTCTAGATTTAAATGAAATAATTTTTTTAATAGAAGCTCTAGGTCCTTTCACTCTTAATGTATTTTTTCAATGAGTTTACAGAGTATACAATAAGACTCAATGGTTCAGAACACACTGGTGCCCTTGTAGATAAATACACATTTGTTACATTGTCGTCTTCTAAAATAGTCATGAAACATTAACTGCTTTACATCTTTGTTGGTAGTTTGGCCACTTCAGTCCTGATGTTCTTCAAAACTGTTTTCGTTTTATTATCCAACTGTGGTGTTTTGTTGCTTTTGAACTTACCTATTTTGTTTGGCACTTTCTGTTTTATAATTAAATATGTGAAATAGTCTCAGTACTTTTTTACCTGCAAAAATAAATCTTTGGTAAATGTTTCCCCAATGTCCTCTGTGGTGAAAACTGATAAAAGGAAAATAAATTTAGTTTCTCTGAAATGTCCTTGCTCTTTTTCATAGTACTCTTTACTTTAGGGTGGTCCACCAGACACAATGGTTTTCATATGGGCTGTCTTCTGATGTATTCAAAAGATACAACTCTTTCACCTTTGGATTGCAATGGCAAAACTCCCATTAACTTCAATGGAATGATGATTTTACCCTTATTTATTTGTTGTTTTGTCTTTAGGTATTTACTCTTCAAATTGCCCCATCCTCTTTGGCTTGCTTTCTTCTGTTTGCTTCTTTTTTAGGACTGTGCATATCTTTGGAAGCCCTATTATGGTATGCCTAAGTAGTTTTCCTGCTGAGTCTAAGGTTTCCTCAGTTTTGACTATGTGCTGCTGTTGCTTTTTAAATTCAGAAATCTAAAATGTAGTGTTTTGTTTTCTCTATTGACTCCAATAGAGCAGTTAGTAGCTTTTTAAAATATATTTATTCCTCTGGAGAAGTTGAACATAACTGTTATGATTATTTGTCAATTATTGGATCGACTATCGTTATTTCTTGAATTTCCCTAATTGGCTTGGACCTTCGTTTTATTTGGAGGGGTATCACAAATGTTTAGGCACCCACATAAAAACTTGGAGTCAGGAACAATATGACATAACTTTGGGATGATGTTTTATCAAATATGGCCTTAATCAAAAGTACTTTGCTGATTATAGGATTTTTCAGAGTAGTACATTTAATGAACAAAGCATCTTCAAACGTTCTTGGTAAAACCTAAAATCTCTAGCATCAAAGCACATCTCCATACTTTTTTAAAGTATAGTGTTACTTTAAATTAGGATTGGGCAATTTTTTCACTGTATGAAATTTTTGGTCAACCTGACACCCCTTGGGAACGTAGATCAAACTTGGTAAAAAGGTTTTGGCCAAAAGAATTGAAAAAAAAAAAGATTTTGGAAATGCTAAAATTAATTTTTTTTATTGTTTTGACTAAATTCACAAGCAGATAGGACAAAAAAGAGTTTTCCTTTCACAAGACAACATGTATATTATTTTCAAACCCACAGGGAGGCATTTGAGGTACCCTTTCTCTTATGCAGTATATATCTAAGTATTATATCCACCTGACATGTAGAAGGCACAGATTCAAAATACATCTTTGATTCAGAGCAAGGATCTTCTATCACTCGGGGTGTGGGGGGAGGAGCCAAAAGTTATAGGCTTCAGAATGTTTTTGAATGGGATCTCTCTCTTTCAACCTTTGAAGCTGTTTTACTGTGTGTGAAATACTTACTAGGCCAGAGAGACAGTGACTCAGAATGTCCCTAGCCAGAAAATTTGGGCCAATTCCTATTCCATTCCAGAAGCAATCATGATTCAAGTCCTTGCTTTCTCTGGCAGAGAGAGAGGGTTGGAACCTGGATCTTTTTATTTGAGTGCTCTAACCACTGAGCTATTTGGTAGAAGAGGACTGCCATCTCATCCTCTTTACTAGTTTTGTGGATAATGCCTAAGTCCCCTTGAGAATTTAGGGTGTCCAACTGTATTACAATTGTCCAGCAAAGAAACAAAGTTCTTTCCAGTTCACTGCAAATTCTGAAGAACATTAGTTACAGATTCATAGGAAGGTAGGGTTGGAAGAGACATCATAAGGTAATTTAGTCCAGCTCCTTGCTCAAGGCAGGATCATCTTATAGATTCATAGACACTAGGGCTGAAAGGGACCTTGGAAGATCATCGAGTCCAGCCCCCTGCCCCAGGGGCAGGAAGTCAGCAGGGATCATAGGATCCCAGCAAGATAAGCATCCAAATGTCTCTTGAAGGTGTTCAAAGTAGGTGCTTGAACCACCTCTGGCAGCAGTCTGTTTCAAACCTTGGGCACGTGAACAGTAAAGAAGTTCTTCCTTATGTCCAGCCTGAAACAGTCTTGTAGTAGTTTATGACCGTTCAACCTCGTCATCCCTTGGGATGCTCTTGTGAACAAACATTCCCCCACATACTGGTGGTCACCCCTGATAAACTTGTAGGTGGCCACCAGATCACCCCTGAGCTTTTCCAGGCTAAAGAGCCCCATGGCTCTCAGCCTGTCATCGTAAGGCCTGTTTTCCTGACCTCTGATCATGTGTGTGGCTCTTCTCTGGACTCTCTCAAGCTTCTCCACATCCTTTTTGAATTGTGGAGCCCAAAAAGGACGCAGTACTCCAGCTGCGGCCTCACCAAGGCCGAGTACAACGGGAGAATGACATCCTGGGATTTGCTTGAGAAGCATCTATGGATGCAAGCCAGTGTTTTGGTCGCTTTACTAGCCGCAGCATCGCATTGCAGGCTCATGTTCATCTTGTGGTCAATGATGACCCCCAGGTCTCTTTCTTCTGTCGTGCCAGCCAGCATAGTACTGCCAAGCCTATAAGGATGCTGCATGTTTTTCTTCCCAAGGTGGCAAACCTTGCATTTTTTGGTGTTAAACACCATCAGGTTCTTGTCTGCCCATTTGGTGAGCCTGTCCAGGTCATCCTGGATCATCCACCTGTCTTCTGGTGTGGATGCTTTGCCCCAAAGTTTGGTGTTATCAGCGAACCTGGCCAGCCTGCTTCTGACTCCAGTGTCCACATCATTAATGAAAATGTTGAACAATATGGGTCCAAGGACAGAGCCTTGGGGAACCCCACTGGTCACAGGACACCATGATGATTGACTTCCATCAATTACTACCCTCTGGGTCCAACCACGGAGCCAATTTCCCAGCCAGCAGATCGTGGTGGACCAAAGGCCATGATTGGCCAGTTTCACCAAGACATGATTATGGGATACCAGATCGAAGGCTTTTTTGAAGTCAAGATATATGACATCAATCTCTTCTCCCTTGTCCAGGTGATAGGTCACCTGGTCGTAGAAGGAAATGAGATTGGTCAAGCAAGACCTACCCTCAACAAACCCGTGCTGGCTATCCCTCAGGATGTTGGCGTCAGCCAGCGCATTAAGGATGGCCTCTTTAATAAACTTTTCTAAGATCTTCCCTGAGATAGAAGTCAGGCGGATGGGCCTATAGTTTGCCGGATCCACTTTCCTCCCTTTCTTGAAGATAGGCACCACGTTGGCCTTCTTCCAGTCTTCGGGCACTACACCAGAGCGCCAGGAGTTTTCAAAGATCCATGCCAGAGCCTGGGCTATGATGCTTGCCGGCTTCTTGAATACCCTGGGGTGTAGATTGTCAGGGCCGGCTGACTTGAAGGTATCCAGCCTCTCAAGGTGTTCCTTCACAAGGTCAGTATTAATGGAGGGCAGGGGATCTCCCTCACCTGGACCGCCCTGTTCCATGGTGGGCATGGGTGTCCCATGGTACTGATGAAAGACCAATGCAAAGTACCCATTTAATAGGTTGGCTTTTTCCTGGGTGTCAGTTGTCAGTTGCCCCATCTGGTTCAGCAGGGGTGCGATGTTGTCCTTGCTTTTTCTCCGGCTCCCCACATATCTTTTTATTGTCCTTGACATTTGTAGTTAGTTGGAGTTCTGTCGCAGCCTTGGCTTTCCTGGTTCACTCCCTGCAGGTCCAGACCAGTGCAGAGTATTCCTTCTTGGAGGTAGATCCAGTCCTCCATCCTTTGGAGGTCTATCTTTTTAGATGCAGGGGGTCTGCTAGTTCCCTGGAGAGCCAAGGGGGCTGCTGTGCCCTTTTGCTGCCTTTCCACCAAAATGGGATAGATTTTGCTTGCGCATCTAGGATTGCTCCCTTTGACTAACCCATCCTAGTCAAGTGTCTGCCCAACCTACTTTTGTTAATTTCTAAGGATGGACATTTTCAAGAACAGGTTGACTCGAATTATTTTTTATTTTTCAGTTTAGTTACTGAATTGAAAATGTACTTGTTTACACAGCTGTAGTCTTGACAGGTACTTATTTAGAAACAGCTCTTGCATTTGTTTTCAGTGTCTGGAGACAAATTTTTAATCCATTAAAAATGGGGAAAGCTTGGCTGCTAGCTGGCTGGGTGCTGCCTCAGCTTGGAGGTGCTTGATCACCTGAGCCCACCCGGGCTTCCAGGTGACACCAGTCCTGTCACCTACTCTGGCCACCATCAAACCCAGCTGCCCACCTGCTGCCTTCCCATGGTGTCCCGGGGCAAGCCAGCCCATTCCTGGACAGTCGTAGGCATTCTGCCAGCTGCAGGAGCCTGCTGAAAGCAGAAGTGGTTATGGGACTGATCTTTTTTTTCTGTGGAGCCTGCCCACCTGTCCCACTGCTGGGGGAGAAGGCGGGGCAAGCTGACAGCTACATTGTTGCAATTTACAATGTTGCAAACTCATTTAAAACCCCCAAAACTCTTGCATGAGTACAATGTGACACCATTAAGCCAGACAAAGTAACATTTTCATCATGTGTACATGGTAATGGCGTCACATGTACAAGTGCCCTAATGGGATCAGGAGATATTCCTCGCTCAAAAGTCCTAACTTGGCTGCAACTGGAGAGCACTGAGGATGTGTTATTTTGCTAAATAATCAGATGCTTTTCTTGTAAGTGCAGTTAACATATGCTAAGTGTAATGTGTAACAACCCTCTGAAATGTAGAATTTACTCTGGCACGCTGCAGCTGCTTCTACAGGGGCTGAAATACTGACTCTTATGCAGCTATATTCTCAATGGGATGGTGTACAAGGGACCCTG
Source organism: Crocodylus siamensis (assembly GCF_052110815.1). Classification (NCBI taxonomy): domain Eukaryota; kingdom Metazoa; phylum Chordata; order Crocodylia; family Crocodylidae; genus Crocodylus; species Crocodylus siamensis. The sequence goes on from NC_143395.1 coordinate 176,708,161, forward strand.
TTACTTCAAGGTGACAACAGCAGGGTAGGGTCAGAATTTACTGTTCCCTCTACCTTTAATTAAGCATCCAGGGGAAGGTCAAGATAAGGGCTGCAGGTCTGCAAGTGGCTACCTGGAAATTATCTGTGTTTCAGTAGGCATAAAGGGGAGAGCTCCAGGCATGGAGGAGGGCAAACTGCAGCACAGTAGACTGTTCACTGAGCTAACGGGAAACACCTGAGGCTAGTCAGAGAAGCACATGGCTGGGAAGGGGATGGGGCCAGAAGGCCTGATGAGATCTGTGAGTTAATGGTGTGGCTATGGGGGAGCTGTAGCCATTAACTAATCTGGCTTCTGTTGGCGTTTGTCTTGCAGTTTTGTATCAGCGGGCCATATAATCCAGCCCAGAAGTTTTGGGGTGCATGCATACTGGCTGGAGCTGCAGTCAATCCACACATATACACTCAGCCTCTCTGTGGGATAAAACATCAGCATTCTACCACTTCTCCAGGAACAATGAGGGGCCCCTTGCAATGCAAAAGCAGCTTCCTGCACCGCAACGAACCCAAGGAGCAGCTCAGGACTCTCTGGTGTGAACTCTTCTCTCCAGCCCACTGCTGAAGGGAAGGTATAGGGATGCAGGCCCCCAGAACTACCCATTGCAGAGCCCCAAATCCCAGAATGCCTGGGTATGTGTGAAGCCTCCCCAAGAGGGTACAACCTACAGACTTTGCACTGTAGCTGATAGTGTTTTAAAATGTATATTTAATGGGTTTTATTGTGTTATTCTCTGTAATAAATGTTGTTCTTGTGTTTATACTGCTTGTGAGACAGGGGTTTTGTTCACATGGGATGCCCTAGCAAATTTGGGGTTTCCAGATTTTCTGGGTGGGGATTTGAGCCACAGGTATAACTTGAGGTACCCCGAAATTTGAATTCAGTTCTTTACTGCTGACTGGTGTCCTAGCAGAAGAGTTACATAAGTGTGGTGAGTGAGGAAGAGAGGGTAGTCTTGTGAGGCTAGAGTCAGTGGGGCAGGGTAAATTTGATCACCAGGTGCCATAGCTGCCTTCAGGGGCTGGTCCTGTTACTGATTGTTTTGAGCCAACGGATCTACTTATTCTAAGACCCAGTGGCTGATCTATCTGCAATGCCCATATGATTGTTTGGAGCTAGCCTGATGCCTTGCTTCTCTCCTACCTCATTCTTCAAAAGGCTAATGATTTAATCCTATTTATGAATGCCTTGAAAGAACCCTATTGGGTGAGTAAATTTCATCCTATACGAAATTTACTTACTGCATCTAGGTACTGCACCCAGGCTCAAGCTAGGTACTTTGACATGCTCTTGGTATAAGCTGCTGATGTGCCCTAGCTTTTGATTTCCATGTTTTTGGTGCTTTCAGTAAAAACCTCATTTATCTCTTATTGCTGAGGTGACTATTCAGCTTATAAACCAGGAAAGCATACATGGAAGGGTTAGAAATATTTATGAAAAGCAGGCAAGCCACTGACCATTCATTGATATTGATGAGATTAGTATTGCCATTACACTATCTTCTTGTTACTATAGGGTCAGTATATACGTATGAGACATTTCAGTGAAAAAACACCTCCTTCTGTGGACATTATGGCAAGCTTGTGAGCTCATTTAACCTGATCAGCTAGCCCGATGGATACAGTATAATTTCTGTTTGTGCAATCTTAGACACTCCATTGACAATACAATAAATCCTTTGGCAATTCAGAACTACAGCAATATCTATGGAACCATTATAATACATATTGCTGCCTGAGTGATGGTTATACTCTGGTCTATCTGTGGAGGACTGATGCCAAAGACAAATAACCTTCTGGGTTGCTAATTGGCTCAGACAGGAATATAGAAATGAGTAAGTGTTACAGTTTTGTGGGTTTTTTTTCTCCTGTGCTTCTGTCTGGTGACTCCAGTATGGGTTATGGATCTATGATGACATTAAGAGCAATTCCTGCTCCCTTTGTCACCTTTTGGTGACAAATCAAGTTTGTCTGATACTTTTCTGCTGCTGTTCTGGACTGAATAATGTTCAAATGGTGGCCTGTGGGACACACATGGCCTGCAAGTTTAGAAATTGTGGCAGGGTGAGTGGTGGTAGTGTTAACCCCCAAGTTGCCAAAGTTCCTCTGTTGATGGAGCCAGATCCTGGTTGAGTTAATCATCAAAACTGGACCAGTGTGATGGATTATTTCAATTCTAATAAATTGGTATTCTCTGACTGGCAAAAAAAGATCTATCAGTGTTCCTAACCAGTTCTACTGATAAGTTTTCCTTTTCTCCCCAGTCCACATACATAGTCTAGAAAGCAGAACAGATGACATCTAGGAACAATTTTTCACCTCTTTTTCAGAGGTTACCGAAAAGAAATGGCCTCTCTTCTCTTATCTCTCAGACTATTACAGAGCCAGAAGCTATTTCTTTCTGGTACTTTTAAAAAAAAATCAAAATGTCAGTTAATAATAGTTTGCCTCACCTGAGTAAGAGACAACCACCTCCAGAACCTCATAGTGATAAATAGGTGGTTTCTTACTGTTTGAGGGCCGAAAAGAAAACGGTGAATGCATGGGTATGTCAGCCTGCTTTACCCAAAACTTAACAAGCTCTGCAGACGGTTGTAAGAAAAATGTGGGGTTAGGGTCCCACTGTTATATTTCATGTAGCTACTGTTTGAAATAATCCAATATTCCTCTAGAATGGACTGTCACAGAAATGAAAGAAAAATACATTATGCGTTCAAAGAAAGGAGAGTGCATTATGAAAAGGCTATGACAACTTGAAGAGGTGGGGATATTTGTTCCCAGTTATTCCTTTTCAAAAGTCTTGATCATTTGCTTACAAGAATTATCTAGAAATAATATAGTTTAAAAAGAAAATGGCCAGGCAAGAACTGGCCTAGGTTGTTCTAATCTCAGACTTCCAAGAAGATGCTAAGACAATAAGATATTTGCAAAATGTGAAGTTCATAGAATGCATAGCTCAGGCCCTGAATCAAAGAAATCGGTAACAGATGGAAGCCTTTTTCCAACCCTTCAAAAAGGGATGGCTAACTTATTAATGAGCCTTTAATATAGACCATTTGGATTTAGAGTCTGTTCTGCTGTTAGTTGAAGGGAAAATCAGTCTGACCTCAGCTCAGTTCACCATATAAGTCTAGAACTCATTTTCAGGGATAACCTCTATCTTTGTGCAAGATTGTAAAGGTTCTTGATTCTGCAGTAAATAAAACTAAGGAAGACTGACAGTACCTGATAGACCCAGCAGTCTGGAAGCAATTTGTAACTATATTCCCTTGTTTCATCTCAGTCTGCACCCACATAAGGACTCATGCCATAACTGTCAAATGGCATGCTATACAGAGTACCTATAGTAGTAGAGAAAGTTGGTAACATGCTGCTCTGCCTGCACAGGGACATATGACATGAATAATACTTTCCTTTTTTTGTATGAGATACTTGCATCCTTTGTCACAGTGCAGATGGAGAGTAGCTACCATTTGCTACACCCTAATCTGGACAGAATGGCAAGCTTGGGAGAGAGACCCCAATGTTTCCTTTGTATTGCACTGTGCTGGCCATTAGGTCCGAGCTGGCATGGAGGGAGAAATAATCTGCTGCTAGCCAAGCAGATTTCTTCTTCCCTGAAAAAGATCACTTTGGCCTTGGAACAAAAAAATTGTTACTCTTCCATCAGCCTTGTTACCTGCTACTCCCTTATTCAGTGTAACGTGTGCAGTTACACTCTAGCCTGTAATTAATAGTGTAGACTTTTGTAATTCATACAGTCAAAGGAGACACAGTAATGATACTTTGACACTGGATAAAGTAGAAAGGTATAGTTAATACATGTGGAGTGAAACAAATACAGTAGAGTCCACTTGATGCAAACTTTTAATTTTAAAAGATTGGAGTTGAGATTTTTCATTTAGCATTTGGATAAGTACCACTTATCCACTTGGTATGGCCAGATGTGTCCTCTGTTAAGCAGAATTTATGCTATTTTGATTAAGTAGCTGTCATTTCTATGCACTATCACTAGATTAAGTCACTTCTTGGGCTTCCCAAGAAACTATAATGGTCAAGCAAGCCTGGATGAAGCTGACACCTGGATAAAGCCAAATGTGTTGTAATGCTTTCTGTTGTAAAGCAAGAGGCAGCAGAACTACAATGGGAATAAGGGAGTTTAGAAGCTCCTGAATTGGAGCCTGAGAGAAGTTAGATTCCTTGAGACAGTGTGTAAAGTTTTTTTTAAAATTTTATTTGTAAAGCTGCCTGGAGTCCAACTCTCATCAAACCATGACATTTATTTGGTTCACAAGATAATAACCAGAAGAGCACTTACATGAATCTGAGTGTGACCTTATATTCTCCAACTGTCACTTTTATTATTGTTGGAATATTTAAAGCTGTGCTAGTGCCATGTGGAAAACTATATACAAATACATTTTAGTTGAACATAATTGTATAATATATAAAATATTATATATTTGACATACAAATATCTCTGCACACATACACACACCAGATGAAATATATATTTCTGTAGTTCTTTAGTACAGTCGAGATGTCAAATAGAATGTTTGTTTTTGAAGGCTGTGCGGGGCACTACATGCATGAGAATATGCTGTGTCCAGTAAGTACACATGCAAGGCGGAGGAGGACTCTCCCATATTTCAAACTACTAGTCTAGTGGTTAGGACAGCTGCCCGGGAAGTGGAAGATCTAGGTTCTGTATCTTCCTTCACACAAACAGGACTTGAACTGACATTTCCTATTTCTTAACTAAGTGCTTCAACCACCAGACCAGGCATTATCCAAGCTCTTCTCTTGAACACCATTGAAAAAGATGCTGCCCTGAAAGTCCCTCTTGCCAAACTATCTCCAGAGACTCTAGCTTGCACTCTTCCATCCTGTCTCAAACATTTCCTACCCTTGACTGCCTACTAGGCCAGCTTCTACAGGAAAGTTTAGAAAAGCTTGAGCAATACCTAGTATATAGCCTGGTACTTAAAGCACATTGCTGGACTGTAATAAACATACATTCAAACCTCTTTTAGGTGTACTAGAACTTGGGTTTTCTGTTCTTTGGCAAGAGGCTGAACTGACCTTAAAGGCAGGAAGGCCTATATCTAATACCCACTAGTTATGAGTTTTTACTAGTCTAAAATTTCAGGGCTTACCTGGGCTCACAGGGTGTGGGCAGGCATAACAGTTCAACTGTTTTAAGACTGTCACTGATTGGGACCTGGTTCACAACAGTCCCAATTTACAGGTGTTCATATGTACACTGGCAAGGGTTCTAAGTAAAAAAAGAAGTCACCTTTCAGACATTTCACTGCTGTTAAATCACCACCAGGGTGATTTAAAATACCCAGCCCAGAATGCCTTGCAGTGACAAGTGCCCCAGTTTCCCCGATATTCAATGGGCAGGAAAGGAAGACCCCAATTTTCTGGATGTCAAGGAAGGGGAAGAAGACATCTGTTACCTCTAATCGCAGTTTTCTAGTATTCCTTCTCACTAACATTTTGTTCAATGAAGAGCTTTCCTGCTGTTTACCAAAATCAGTGTAGCAGTACCCTGATGTGTCCAAGCATATGTGTGTATTGCGGGGGGGGGGAGGTCAGGGAGGGGTGCCTAGACTCCAGCTTCTAGGTTGTGAGAACTGGGTGCTATGGAGGTGTCAGAGTTTTCATGACTTTTATAGAACACTTTTCTCCCAAGCCACTCATCACTTTATTTCAATTCCTGGAAATCTACCAGGGTTTGGTGTCTCGCAGACTGATTGGGGTGGGCAGTTGGTTGTGGGGGGAGATATCTGGGCCCCTGCTTCTTCCTTCCAAGGGGCCTGAGTTTTCTAGAGGGCTGTCTTAAGAAGCTTTAAGAAGACTTTCCCCAGGGGTAACCAGGTAGGAGGTTGTCTGGACTTCTGCTTCTGGGTTCCCAGAGAGCTAGGTATCCTGGGAGCTGTGCAAACTTTTTTAAACAATGTTTTTCCCCAAGCCACTAATTGGTTTTATTCCATTTGTGTGACTTGACCAAGCTTTTGGGCATCCCAGGCTGATTTTCTTTTTGTTGAGCGAGGAAGGGATACTCCTGTTTCTGGTTTATCAGGGTGCTTTAGGGAGCTGCTAAAGGTCTTCATGCCGATTGCCAGGAATGGAATGAAATTGACCAGCAACTTGGGGGGGTGGGAGGGGAATGCTGTTTTGAAGCTGCCGACACCTTGGGCAACCTCCCAGGAATGCAGAGACCCTCACAACCCACCTCTTCACCCCCTTCCTGAGCCCAAATCAGCCAGGAATACCTGAAATATCAGACCAGGCAAAGTCTGGTCAGTTGCCACCAGTGGAATTAAACTTACAATTAATTTGGGGAAAAGTGCTTTTTAAAAGCTGCAGAGACTTTGGACAGTGTCCTAGAGCACCCAGAACTGTGGAAACCCAGAAGCAGAGATACCCTCTCTATGCACCTGACTCACCCCCCATATCAGTCTTGGATGGCTTGGACTGGTACAAGTGCAGGAAATATAGGTTGGGGTAGTCGAGTTTTGGCTACATACCAGATTGCAGGGGTTGAAGTGGGGGGGTCAGTGGGTTAAGGAGCTGTGCAGAGTTGGATGCCTGGAGGATTGGGTAGATACTAGTCACAGAAAGCTTAGTTTCTGTACATAATGATAAACTGGTTCAAGGAGGACCATTTCAAGATAATACCTGATAAACCCAGGTATGCTTTTGAAACATTCCAGGAGGTTTTAACAATTCTAAATTGGCTTGTACATCTGGGACGCTTGTACAGGTAATAACAATTGGCCACTTTTCTGGTTAAATTATATCATGCTGCACATGTACAGGGTTTTTTTTACAATTTAAATGAGTTTTCTATGTTGTAAACTAAACCACATCCACATAGCTATTTTTAATGTTGCAGCCTTTGACAGCTTGCTCCACTGCCATGGGAGAGGTTGAGCTGATGGCAGAAGCAGTGAGGGGCCTGATGCTTTTTTTCTTTTTTTTTCTTTTCATGGAATCTACCTGTGTCTCCTGCAGCCGGGGGATGAACTGCCAGTGGGCCGAGCTGCCCCTGAGTTCCGGAGGGCCCCCATCCTTCAGTCCATGGCAGTGGCACCCCTGGCACTGCCTGGGCAGGCTGATAGTGGATAGGTGCTACCCCAACTTGGGCTCTGGGAACAGTTGGATCAGGCTAGGTACTGCCTGTGAGTTGGAGCAGGAATTGCCCACTAGCTGCCCGCTGAGGTGGCCCCACCACAGCTCAGGAGCTCTGCAGCCCCACGGCAGCTTGCATGGGCAGGCTACGCTGAGGGGGAGAAAAAAATGGCAAGAGGCCTGATCCTTTCTGTCCTCCCATGGAGTCAGCCTGCCTCTCCTGCAGCTGGGGACAAGCTTCTGGTAGACCCTGAGCTGTGGGGGGCCCTGGACCTTCCCTCCATGGTGTTAGCACCTGCTCGCTAGCAGCCCACACAGGCAACCATGGAGGCAAGAACCAGGGCCCCCCACAGCTCAAGGACTCCTGAACCCCCCAGCAGCTCACCCCCCAGCTCTGGGAGAGGTGGGCAGGCTCTGCAGGGAAAAAAAATCGGGCCCCTCATCGTAATCATGATGGAAGCCCTTGAATTGAAATGGTAGGTTTTTAATAGTTGCAATTAAAAACCCACTAAACACCCATCATGTGTACAAGCAGCCAAGGATACTTGACATTTTAACAGCATTTAAAATGGTTTAAGTGTATGTCTGCCTGAAGCCCCAGATGTACAGCTCTAACTGACTTCAAAGGATCAGTGGAATCTGGCGAAACCAAGAACTGATGCTCCGTTTTCTGAAGCTTAATCCAGTGCTTCAACCACAAGATCAACCTTCTTTCTCATTTCATCAGTTCAGATGCTTAAAAAGGTGCTAAGAATTACTCTATAACCTTGTACTAAAAATGGCTTTTCCATAGTATTCCAGCTTTCTTGTTTTGTTTTGTTTTTAAAGTTTTCCCTTGGGCAGGTGCTAAGCATAACAAACTTTAAGACAAAAATGTGAACATATAAAATTAAAAGTAACTGAAAAGTAAGGGTTAGATTGGAAGCTGTTATTGAACTTTAAACAGTAGCAGTTACTATTGTTCCCTCCACAATATTGTTAAAGATAATATATTTCATAGTTTTTCTATAGCTAGCAGTAATTCTTCAACCTTAGCAAACTGGTTTAAGGCTCTTGAAAAGCTGTCATCAATGGAGAGACCGTTCCAGAGAGAAGGTAAAAAAAACTATATGGTATTTCCATTGATGCTGGCTTTTGTTGAAACAATGTTTCATAGATTTCATAGACATCAGGGCTGGAAGGGACCTCGGGAGATCGAGTCCAGCCCCCTGCCCAAAGGGCAGGAAGTCAGCTGGGGTCATAGGATCCCAGCAAGATAAGCATCCAATTTACTCTTGAAGGTGTTCAATGTAGGCGCTTGAACCACCTCCGCTGGCAGACTGTTCCAGACCTTGTTATTTCATCATTTGCTCAATTTTCACATTTTGCAAAGATGTTGCCTCTTGTATGTCAGGAAGCTGGTTTTGATCCTCTTCTTTTGTCCACTGTCTCTGTTTGCAGTTTGTGGTACTAAAAGACATAGAGCTTAAATTTTCAATTGTGATTGCAGTGTAAAAGCCAGTGGGTGGGAATTGACTGTAATAGTGGCATCCACTGGTTTGCTTAATCCAATATGTATTTACCAAGATCATGAGCATATTTATTGACTAGCCTTAATAGATTCACCTGGATAACCCTTGTTTTAAAATCAAACCTATTTATAAATGAAAATAAGATGATATAATACTCAAATGTAGAAAATGAATATTTAAAAACAACATAGATGAGTTAACAGTGTCTGCCAGAAGGCTATGATGCTTTTTATTTAGGTTGTACCAGCTCAAGGCCTACTTCAAGAATTGGTACACCAGAGGGGGGCTGTGTGGGGGACTTGGGATCTGAGAGCCTAGAGGGGCTATAGCCAGAGACTTCAAGGTCAGGGAGACTGGCAATCCCAACTGGCCTGAGAGTGGGGCTAGGGCTCAGGAGGGGCTAAAGGTCCAAGAAGGGCCATGGCAGGAGACCAAGTCCAGGGTTTCAAGTTGGGCCAGACCCCTGGAGGGGCTAAAGGTCCAGGGGGAGCTAGGAGCTGCCAGAGCTGGGGAACCTGGAGATCTCTACTGGCCTAGGAGCAGGACCAGGGCCCAGGAGGGGCCAAAGGTCTAAGGGGGACCACTGCCAGAGACTGATAGGGTCAGGGACCTGCAGGCAGGGATGCTGGAGCCTAGGGGCGCAGACAGGCCAAGAGGTCCTATTAAGTTTAGGGGTCAAATCAAGACTAGGAGAGTGAAAAAGTCCAATCAAGTCCCACTGTGTCCAAGTCTCACTTTAAGGCCTATGGGCAGCCTCCCTTACCTAATATTCATTAAAAACAATGCATGGTGGGTAAGCAATCACGGAAGGGCTGCATTAGAGACTGAGCTGGGCAAGAGTCACATGACCCCCAAGGGGCATCACATCCACTTCAGTAGCCTGGTCCAGCCACATCCCACATAAGTATGGGGAAAAAAAAGCTCCTTGTGAGCAGGCTGCCTGGATCACTCAGTGGGCGTGTTCAGACCCACTTCTCATGCATGCCTGTGCTCGCCTGCCATGACTTGATGGGAGTAAACAGAAAATGATAAAGTGAGCATAGATGAAAAGCTTCTGATTTAATGAAGGGTACAGCACGTCACCCCACGTCTAGCTGCCATTTCTGACTGCTGGCCAGGTTTAAGCTCTGCTGGTACCTGGCCAGGTTTAAGCTCAATAGGCTTGGCCAGAAGCCTCATATACTTAGGGAGCATGAATGATGGCACTCTCCACGCTCCCTACCCCATGATGAAACAGCAGTTTGCCATACCAAGACTGGATATGTCAGCTCGTGATCCTCTTTTCCTTCATCCCCGCCCTCCAGCTGGGATGATTTGGACTCTCAAATAACACACTGTCTCTGGGAACTTTGCAGCAGCATCTAGTCCCTGTCTTACTCATGCAAAGTCTCTCAAAGTCATTGGAAATAGCCAAAACTATGTCCCTCAGTCACAGTCTCTCAAAAACAGGGAGTACATGTCCTGGCGATCGCTGTGCTGGCTTCACTTGCAAACTCACCAGCAGATCCTCCGCCTGTCCATCTGGGAGGAAAAACTTCTATGCTTTCTCCTCCATGCCTGTGCCTCTGTGCAGGAAACCGTTCTGTCGCTCAGGCTTGTTTCAGCCCCTGCACTGGTTCCCCTTCAAGGGGAAATCTTCAATCAGCCTCTGCTCTTCTTATACAAAGTCTCTAAGTATCAATTAATAGTTCCCAGCTGGCCTCACTCCTGGCCAGGGAACCCTCAATTGCCAGTTAACAAGTTTCAGGACAGGCTTCTTTGCCGGTCTAGGCATTCCTGATTGGTAATTCATGCCTCTCTTGGGTGGCTCCATAACAGGGTCACTGGCTCCCTGTAACCACTCCTCTTCTAATAATCACATACAAGGAAATCTCGCTAAATATATTGTCTGTCATTAAACTGCTGCCAAAAGCAGCATGTGCTCAGCAATAGAAACCAACTAAGAAGTTGATTTAAATATAGCCAGCACAGCATGACCATAAAACATATTGCTCACATTAGGCAAACATGCTGATAGGAACATACCACAAGAATAAATTATCAAAGCCCACTTAAATAAGACATACTAGTGCTCATTAAACACAGTCCCCCACACCACTGACTATTTCAAGTCATGGTGAGCCACAACATTGCATATACTTCACTCAGAATCCTTCTGTCACCTCTTCCCCACCAGTCTCATGCATATAATTAATATGGCCCCACCCTCTGTGAGGTAAAGCTGGACCAGGATGCCCTGCATCTCATCTGCCTATAACTTTTTGTAGCATCTCAGGACTCATGACAAAAGTATCTGGTTTCAGTCATGAATGGGGGTTAATTAGCAGATGGATCATTTGTAGGGGGTATCTGGAGTACACAGACATACTGAGCAGTGCTGAGCTGTCAGGCCACCATGACTTGAAATGGTGTTGACTCTGCTGGGCCCAACCCAATAAACTATGTGGTAAATCACAAGCCTGTGGTTTTGGATCAATATCATGCAGCAGATACTTACCTGGCAGGGATCATAGATCTGGGTCCAAGAAGGCAGTTTTCCTTAAGTCCTCTCTGGGATAACTGTTCTTCTGGAGTGGTTTAGTACCCACCAAAGCCTTGTGGCTTAAAGCCCATGTTATGGAAATGGGAGGCTCCTCCTTAGGTTGCTCATCTGGCCATATGACTGTGGGCAGGCAAAACTTGGGGGCATCCAAACCCCAAGCCTCCGGGTTTAGGCCTGCATGGAGGATGCCCACCAAAAGACGCTGGAAACATTTAAAGCCCCTGGTGGGGATAGAGGATGTTTGCCGGTTGTAGGGCTACATATGGTTCTGGACTGACTCATGGATTTGGACTTGATTTGGCTTGGAACACAAAACATTTCTTTCAAAAAAATGTTTAAAGCACCAGTAATGTACATCAATTCTGGTAAAGTAAGCATATGCGGACTATATAAAAATTGTTATATCCATGTTTAATTTCAAGATTATTGTTTTCATAACAATGAAACAGTTCCCAGCTGGCCTTACTGGAGGAGAGGGAAATTTCAAACAATTTCCCTCTCCATCCTGAGGGGAACTGATGGTTCAATCTGTCGCTCGGAGCCCTGGTCACAGCAGGTCTGCTGCATGCCTGGAATGAGGATTCGCAACATCACAGAGACCATCCCTAAAATCATCAAGCCCTGTGACTACTACTCACTGGTCGTGGTCCATGTGGGTACAAATAATGCATCCAAGGGCAAGCTGGATAGCATCATGGAGGACTACAAGGCCTTGGGACACCAACTGAAGAAGACGGGAGCCCAGGTGGTATTTTCCTCCATTCTCCCGGTAAGTGGATGGGGTAGGCATCATGAGGTCTGCATTGACATGGTTAACTGGTGGCTTTGGAGCTGGTGCCACGAGGCAGGCTTCGGGTTTTTTGACAATGACCCATGTTTTTGTAAGGAGGACATGCTGGGGTGGGATGGGCTTCACCTCTCCTCTAAGGGTAGACATATCTTTTCCTCTAGGTTGGCTGATCTCGTGTACGGGCTTTAAACTAGCTTCGCTGAGGGAAGGGGCCGCTTTGAGTGGAGAGGATGCTTCACCAACATGCAGGGTGACAAGAGGAAGGGAAGCCCAGGTAAACATCAACGTCCAGGGAGCAGGGGGGCACAACTGTCCTGGGAGTGAGAGGGAGGCACGTGCACCTTCAGAAGGCCTCAGGTGCCTCTACACTAATACTCGTAGTATGGGGAGTAAGCAGGAGGAACTGTGCCTCCTGATTGCAAGTAAGAACCCAGACTTAGTAGGGCTCACAGAAACTTGGTGGGACCCTACCTAAGACTGGGTGGCAGGCATTCGGGGATACACCCTATATATAAGAGACAGGACAGAGAGGAAAGGTGTGGGGTTGCACTCTACATCAAAGAGCACCTCACATCATCAAGGATTAGCTTTGGGTTAGAGAAGGGTTGGGTAGAGACACTATGGGTAAAACTACAAGGGGGGCATGGTGAAAGGGACCTTACGGTGAATGTCTACTATAGACCACCCAACCAGGGGGAAGAGCTGGACTAGGACTTCTCCAGTCAGGTTATGGAGGTGGTTAGGTCAAGGGATGTTATTGTCATGGGGGACCTAAACTACCCAGACATTTGCTGGGAGGAGCAGACAGCTAAGTCACGTAGGTTCCTGGCTATATTACAGGACCTTCACCTTATCCAGGAAGTGCACAGCCCCACTAGGGGTAATGCCTTGCTGGACCTGGTCCTGGCCACAGGGGATGACCTGGTGAGGGGACTGCAGGTCCTTGACCACCTGGGCAATAGTGATCATCACTATCCAACACAGGGCTTCAAGGACTCACACCACAGCTAAAGCCCTTGACTTCAGAAGGGCCAACTTCAACGAGCTTAGGAGACTAGTGGGGGAGGCACTGAGGGCCCAGAAGGTAGAGGAGATGGGAGTCCATGAGGGATGGTCATACCTTAAGGGGGCGATCCTCCAGGCCCAAAGGATAACAGTTCCTGAAAGAAGCAAGGGGGGTAAGAGTGCTCAAAAACCCCCTTGGCTCAGCAAGGGCATTCAGGAATGCCTGAGGACTAAAAGGGGCATGTACAACCAGTGGAAGGGAGGAGCTATCACCAAGGGGGAGTACGTCTCCTCGGCCCGTGAGTGTAGGAGGGCTATTAGGAAGGCCAAGGCAGAGATGGAACTCAGGCTAGCATCCAGGATTAAGGACAACAAAAAGTCCTTTTTCAAGTACATTGGGAGCAAGAAGAGGGCACCAGGCAATGTAGGGCCCCCTGCAAGACACAAACAGTAATCTTGTGGCTATGCCACAAGAAGAAAGCTGATATTTTTAACAGTTTCTTTGCCTCTGTTTTCTTGAACAAGGACCGGGATATCCCACCTACCAGAGGTAGGGACAATCTTGGGGATAGCTCTGTCAGGCCTTCAGTCAGTGCAGATGTAGTTAGGGATCTTCTGGAAGGGCTAGACATTTCTAAATCTGCAGGTCCAGATGCCCTCCACCCAAAGGTGTTGAGGGAGCTGGCAGGGGTCATCGCAGAGCCTTTGGCCCGGCTGTATGAGCATTCGTGGTCATTTGGCCAGGTGCTGGGGGATTGGAAACTGGCTAATGTGGTCCTAATTTTCAAGAAAGGGAGGAAGGAGGACCCAGGTAACTATAGACCTGTAAGCCTCACATTGGCGCTTGGGAAGATCTTGGAGAGAATCATCAAGGAGCACATCTATGGGGGGCCTGCAGGGGAGACCATGCTCAGGGGCAATCTGCATGGGTTCATCAAAGGCAGGTCCTGCCTGACCAATCTGGTTGCCTTTTATGACCAAGAAACTAAATCCTTGGATGATGGTGTCACCATGGACATAGCCTTTCTAGACTTTCAGAAGGCCTGTGACACTGTCTCTCACCCCATCCTCATCAATAAATTAAGCAACTGTGGCATTGATGCTTACACAGTTGGATGGGTAAAAAATTGGCTGGTGGGGCGCACCCAAAGAGTAGTGGTGGATGGGTTGTACTCAGACTGGTGAGGTGTGAGCAGTGGGGTACCCCAGGGCTTGGTCCTCGGGCCCGCACTGTTTAACATCTTCATTAGCAACTTGGACGAGGGGGTGGAAAGCACACTGTCCAAGTTTGCTGATGACACTAAGATGTGGGGCGAGGTGGACACACTTGAAGGGAGAGAGAGGCTGCAAATAGATTTAGACAGACTACAAAAGTGGGCAGACGAGAGTAGGATGGGGTTCAACATAGACAAATGCGGGGTGCTGCACCTTGGAAGAAGGAATCCACAGCATACATGCAGGCTGGGGAGTTCCCCTCCTTGAAAGCGCAGAGGCGGAACAGGATCTTGGAGTCATTATTGACTCCAAGATGAACATGAGCTGCCAATGCCAGACCGCAGCCAGAAAGGCCAGCCGTACCTTGTCATGCATCCAAATGTGCATCTCAAGCCAGTCACTGGGTGGTGACAGTGTGGGGTTGGAGGCTAGGGCAGAGCTGCAACCTGCTCCCTGCATGACCCTGCCTATAGCCCTGGCCCTGTGCTTACCACTCTGTGATCTCAGCCCCAGCCCTGCCAGTCCATCCTGCTCTTGGATGCTGCGTCCAGGCCACGCAGGAAGTTTTGATGAACTGTTGTTGGGGGGAGTGTGCTGACCTGCAACAGCTCACCAACGCTCCCTATGTGACCCTTGGGCCCACCCCTGGTATATGTTTTTTGGTGCTAATACCATAGGTACTGCCAATATCACTCTTGACACATTTATGAAGTAGTGCTGTAGAGCAATATCATCAACTCATGATTTTAACAATTCAAGGACAATAATTTCCTGGACCCATCAGAAGGATGCATTTGTTGGTTATCAGACTATTGGATTACTGAAATCAGTTCTCCAGAGCATTCCATCAATTCTGACAATTGGAAGAATATTGTTTACTCTGATCATTCCTTTGCAATAAGTTTCCAGAGTCCTGAAGTGCAAAACAATCCTCCTGGTTGGCTTGGGTGAGTTTTTACCAGATACACTTGTATTTATTTCTTGAGCGTAATTTCTGCTTACTTAATATACACAAAACAGAACAAGCATGACTTTGCCTTGTGATGTGGATTTTTACAGTTGTGTGTAAAGTACTCTGTTTTCAGCTGGGGATCCTTAGCACCTCAGGGGATGAGTCCCTAAGAAGGTTAGACTATTGAAATTAAATAGTTCCTCTCCTAACGTCCATGCAGTAATAAATCCTAGGGCCTGTGTAATGTAGACATGTATCCCTATGAGGAATATTTCTGTTCTGAAACACAAAACACATAAAACTTGTAGCTTTGTATTCTGCTGCGCACTCACCTATTGGGAGACATTTTTGGACCAGATACTTAGTTGAACCAAACTGACTTCAGGAAAGCTGTTCTTATTTATGAGAACTGAGAATATAGCCTCTTACTCTGATACTAGACTGATCCCTAAAGCACTTGTTCAGATTTTTGCAACTCTTCCTGTGCTGTAGCCTGTGCAAAGTGGTAGAGAGGGAATCAAGGAGTGCATATGAGAATAACGGCTGTAGGACCTGACTCAGCAGCAGGAGCAGAGCTGGAGTGGGAAAAGGGGTGTTTGTAAATTGTGCAAGGCACCAATTTTCAAATAAAATGTTTTGTGTGCAGCAGAGGGTATAGGACTGTAGTGTTCATGGTCACCTTGCTGGGTTCACCTGACACCAGTTGTCTTTCCAGTTTGCTGCAGGGGGCTGAACCAGATGATCTTCCAAGGTCCCTCCCAGCCTTACAATTTATGAATTAAGGCATTAATTCTTGTTATACAATTATTGCCCTAATTATCGGCGTTGAGCAATCACAACTTCCAATTACTCCAGTAGATGTTCAACATTTCTGAAAATACAGTCACTCTAATTTATGCAGTTACCTGAATCTTTAATTTCAGGTATCTTTGTTTGAAATATTTGGCCTCCAGGTTGTATTTGTTCAGGTGGCTGGTTTTAAAATTTAACACACATGATGGAAACCTGCAGTTGCAAGGTTATGTAGTATATATACATGCATATTAATGAAAGACATGGAGAACAAATATTTTGACTCTGTATAAAAATATAAAAATCATGATTTACAGCAACAAGTCAGAATTCACAGAAAAGAAGGGAAAAGATGGTGAAGGAGATAAATTTCAATGTCATGTTCCTTCAGATTACTTTTCCCTTTTACTGTAGTTTATGGTAAAATTATTTTAAAAACAAGCAAGCAAACACATGTGACAGCATTCTTTTAAAAACAATGCTTATTTCAGAGAGGCCCATGAATATAAGAAACTTTCAGAGGAAGGAAAATCTTTCTAGTTGAACGTGTATGTCACATTTGCTTGTATGTCACCTTTAGACAGGTCTAGAGGGTGTGTGGTGATACCACACCCCAGTCTCTTCCCCCCACCCCTGGCCCCTGTATTCAGACCATGCTGCAGGAGTGCCAGCTGGAGACTTTTTAAAGTCTTTGAAACAGGTAAGAATTTCTACCCCTCCTCTCCTTCCCTTCCTTCCCCCAAGGGATGGGGAACACCCGGGGACTGAGCAGGGAAGAAGAAGCCACCTGCTGTTGCCACTATCCCCAGCTGACCTGAGTTAGTAGGGAGCTCCAGAGCCTCTCCAGCCCTGCTCCAACTAGGCTGCAGAGAGAGCTGGGCTTAGCCAGGGACAGTGGCAGCAGCACCAGGTGGGTTCTTTTTCCCTGCTCAGTCCCCAGATGTTGCCCACCAGCCCAGGAGCAGGTTTAGGGATGGGGAATCTGCCCACTGCTCCTGCCATCCCCAATTGAGCTCTGTTCAAAGGATACATAAGAACAAGAATCAGAGCTGTACTAGCTAGTGTAGGGAGCTATATCGAAGACTGTGAAAGAATGAGGAAATAAATAGCACTGGCTATGACTTGGCCAGTCCAAAAGCCGGCATCCATTACCAGGAGACCCTCTATGCAGCAACAGCACTCCTGTCACTGCACAACCATTTGATGGAACAGACATAAGGGGCCCCTATACAGGAGCAGTGAGGTTGCTCTGACACGTTGTAATTACAGTGCGTTGGAGCAGGCTTAATTAATCGAGTCTGCTGGAGCACAGTAATTACCATGATAATTACCAGGGCACATGTAAACATCCAAGAAGATGCCCCATTCAAGTCTTTGAAGATATCTTCTCTTCCATAACACCCTGTCTCTCTGTGTGTGTGGCTGAAGTCAATAATTTTTATATTCTTCTCTCCACCCACTATTCAAAGCAAGATATAAATGAGTTTGCTGAGAAGAAATCAATTGTATGGACCTTAGATCAGGAGGTCCTTAGAAAGGTGATATTCACGGTGTATCAGCAATTGAACTGTGGATGAGATTTGTCAAGAGGACGGGCACTTAACACAGTGGAATAGTAAGTACTTTATAATATAGCTTCTCAGAGAAATATGGAAAAGGATATTATAAGAATTGTGCTTAAGGTTGCATCCTTCTGTTTTATAGTCGCACCTTTCTGTTAAGCATGTGGCTAAATAACTATCTTACGTTATGCCCAACTGCATATTTGTTGAAGAAATTTCCCTCAATCTTATCTTCATCTTGTTTTCAGGTTTTGCTGAGTTGAATTGGCCTTTTTGCAAATGGCGGAGCAAAAATGTTTCATCTTTATGTTTACTTAAGTTCTGATCTTAAATTACAGAACAACTACTAGAAAAAAGTTCTGTTTTGTTGTTTCTTCTGTTCTAAATAGACTGTGTTGGATTAAAGACACAGTATTATTTTTATTCATTGTGATACATTAACTATTCCACTAAAAATCACATTCAGATTATAATTCTTCCATGTGTCACTGTATAAATTTAATATCCTTCAGCTGCTCAGTAGGAAAACTTGATTTCCATCTATGCTCAATATGTTCAACAGGCCGATTTTATTTAAAAAAAAAAAAAGAAGAAAGAATCTTCTTCAAAAAAGACTTCTTTAAATCTGATGCGTATTAGAAAAGAACTAATCAGTAAAATCAACTAGATTAAATTAATCATATACCTAGTGTTAACAGCATTCTATGATTCTATTTTAAACATGAAGAAAAACAAAGAAAAATCACTAATGTACATTCCTGACAAAGTAACTGAGTAACAAAAAAATTCCAGAATTAAAAATGTATTAACAATGGAAAAACTAAAAATCTAAAGTGGGGGAAAAAGGATAGTTACAAGAAGTTAGCTTGCTTTGGCGAATCAAGGTTGAAACCATAAGGCTTTTAAGAGTCTAATAGATATGTGTTTTTGCAGCAGGATTAAACTGATTATAGTAAGCTCATAAAAAGAGATTTCATTCTGTAAGTTTTCTTTATTGTTAATATTTTGTTTCACTAAACTTCAGCTTTAGCTGTATTGAATAAAGGTATAGAAAACAGTACATTAACTTCACCATCTGCTCTACAGCTTTGTTTTTTGTTCTGGAGTTCAAATTGAAATGCATTACTGGAAATTATGGGCTAAGTCTCTGAAATTAGATGGGACCCCTGCAGTCTAATCCATAGGAACCAGCCAATTCTTCTGAGTTTTTGTCTGATTAGTTGTACTGTAATTAAAGAAATTGCTAATAGACTTCTGTCTGAATGTGATTAACCCAACAAGTGTCCATATCTATATTTTCTAAGCAACTTTTACCATTTTAAGGCTTAGTTTATTCTCATTAATAAGAAAAAAAAAGAAAAGAAAAATGTATGCCATTGCTCAAGTGTTGTATTTTTTTCTTGCATCTCAGCTAGGTCTGTTTAATGCAATCATTTATAATTGTTCCTGCATTACATTTAAAGGAATAGAATTTATTTTGTATAACAAGATGCATGTTTTTGAGTAGCATATTCCGTACATTTAGAAAGAAATCATATGACATTTAAAGCAGACTGAACAAATGAATCAACTCTGGTATGCTAACCCTATGTAAGCATGGAGATATGGGTATGATAATTATGACCTTTACATTTTTTTCTGTTTTTACCAGAATCTGAAATTTCATTTACAAATAGTAGCAGTAGTAGTAGTAACATAATATTGGTATATTAACAACACATTCATTATTTTAAGAATTTGATAATTAATAATTTTATTACTGGTACTATAAAATAATAATAGTAAAAATGATAGTAGCTTGAGCCCTCAAGCTTGTGATGATACACTTGATCATAAAACTGATACAAAGTTGTCTTGTTGAGTCTGGAAACTGAAGCCACAGGAGTATAACTGACTTCTAGAGATCATCTTTGAGGGGTTTAATTTCAAAATTGAATTACGGGGGGCATTTGATGTATTTACAGAAGCTGGTGAAACAGAATTTGAATTTCATGCCAGTAGGAATGTCGAATTCTTATTTGGGATGTAATCCAAAAAAGGATCAGAATCTATGGATAAGCTTGTATTGACTTTGTAGACATTGGATAGATGCCAGGTGTTTACAGGCACTTGTATATGTGACAAAATAGTCCTTCTTAGTAGTTTAATTGCCTCTTTATACTGGTTTATGTCACATGTTTCATGTGCAGCAGCTTATTGTGATTTCGGTATACCAGATAAAATCTCTATGTCCAAAATTTTGTAATTGGAAAAGTACCTTTTCATTTGCTATAAATCACAGTTTCCTATGAGACGGATAAGACTAAGGGGTTGAAATGTTTCCCTCAGACTAAGAACCATGTGCAGCTTGTTTGGCTTGCAGTTCTATTTTAAATGTACACCTACCTTTTTACACTTACATGTTAATGGAAACCTTCACATCTGCACTTCAACTTTAAAGATATGTAATGAATCACAAATGAAGCAAATGTGAAATAAATAAACACCAGTTGCAGTTTTACCCCATGAACACTGAATAGTTAAAATAACAAGAAATGAGGTTGAAAAACTTAGGTTCAAAGTGCTCCCTTAATTTGTTGCCATTCCATATTCTTTGTTCAGTTTGCTGTCCACTTTATGAAATAAAAATATGTATTAAGCCACACATTTATCATGAGCAATGAGAAGATATGTACTTTGTATGTTTATTATTAAGGTAGAGTCCAAAGATCCCAATCACAATTCAGATCCCACAGTGCTAAGCATATAGGTACAGATCTGGAGTCTGTTTAAGTGGGTTTCTATTGACTTCACTGGATTTTGGATTTAGCTCAGGTTGAAAGATGCCTCCTGTCTAGAACTTGACTTTACTGAAAAAGTCACATTACTTTATTAAAATCAGTTAAAAATATGGCTCCCATGTCCTATGTGGATGAGCCAGAGCTGCTGTTGGAACATGAACTCTTTCAGTTCTGTTTCCTTGTGATTTTATCTGGATGTCAGCTTTATTGTTTAATTGTACCTTGCCCTTGTGCAGATTTCAGCGTGGAAGATTTAAATGTGGTGGTAGCAACTCTAGATATAGGAGCCATGTCTAAGGAGTTAGAAAGGGGGAGGTGGAAGTGTCCTGGCCTCTCCTACCACATTGCTCTTCAGAACTAGGTGAATAAAGATGAAGAATATTACCTCTCTTCAGGGTCAGCTTAGTGCCACCCTCCCCCTGGGTGCTGGCCAGTTTTCAAAGGCATCTTTTGCAAGTTCATCTAAATAATCAATTCTGGGCAGACACCAAAGTCATCCCCAAAAGGCAGTGTTTGAGAGAGTTCATGAAAAAGGGGTTACAGTAACAAAAAGTCATGAAAGGTCATGACAATAGCAACTACTTAGCAGCCTTACAGTTGCAATCACTATTGGCATGATCACTCTAATAATAAAACAGTAAGTGACATGTGAATGTTGTATGTCTGTGTAGAAGAACAACATGGAGCAATGGAAGAACTTCTGTCTTGATTTTGGAAGACATCTCAGAAATCTCCTTTTACCATGGTCAAATGATTGCCTAATGAGTAGATGTGGATTAAGTTTACTCAGTAGCTATTAAAACTGTTGCAGAAGTATATGAAGAATCATTTGTACGTCATTTCAACATTTCCCCTGTGTAAATCTTGTTCTATGTCAGGAACAAACTAATTGGTAAGAAAATCACCCAACTGTGGACAGCAGTATCCTCTCATTAGGAATTAGTACATCACACTGTCCACATTTCCAAGTTCATCCACAAGCATTAAATGGAATGCACTTTAGTAACATGCTCCAGGTTATGCTGTACCATAATATAAAGCATACTGATGAACTTTTACAGTAAATACAACTCAAGGGTTTGATTTATTGTAGCATACAAATTTAAGTTCCCTGGTGTGGGTTTAAATGAAAAAAATCTGCTTACACAACATATGTCAATGAGTGTTGATTGTCCTGTAAAAGTGAGAAATCGGCTAATATTACAAGTGAATTTGTATAAAAGCCACCTACTATGTTGTGCAATATAGTATGCCACAGCATTACAATAATTAAAGTTTTTTTATCATTTTCCATTAGCAACTTTAGGGAATTTGTGGGGGATTGGGAGTGTCTACACGTGCATGTCAATATGTGCCTAAATTTAATGAGCATTAGCTTTATGCATATTAAGTGGGTTTAGGCAGATGTCTACATGTGCAGGCATTAAAGCACATTAACATTTTGTGTGGACTCACTTGGGACTAAAATTAGTCCCAAGTGAGCCCACATACACAGCGTTAAATAGGGGGCTGCGCTCGATTATTATAAGGGGGCTGGACTCGACGATCTTCCAAGGTCCCTTACAGCCCTAATGTCTATGAAGTCTATCCTGTAGCTTTGTTTGTAATCTGTATGTATTAGAATGGAAATGATGCTTATGAAGTCATGGGAGATGGGCCAGGTATCAGAGAACTGGAAAAAGGCCAATATAGTGTCCCTCTTTAAAAAAGACTGTGGCGGCGAAGTGCTACCACAGGCTCCCAAGGGGGAGAGAGTACTCCCCATGGGCCCCAAATCCCGGAAACAGACCCCCAGCGGGGGTGACTTACACCCTGCCAGGCAGCCAGCTCAGGAGCCGGGACCATGGCTGTAGCTGCATGAGCTGGCATTACGCCAGCTGTTTAATCAGCTGTTTCCCGCATGGGGAACAGCTGGACCAATCATGGTGGCCGGTGCAACTGCCACAGGAAAATTTAAAAGCCCTGCTGGAACTAGGGCAGGGAGGGAGCCAGAGAGAGAGAACGCTGCTGCGCAGCACGCTAGGGGTGTGGAGGCTCCAGTGTGGGAGAGGAGCAGCACAGCCGGTGTGGCTCCTGCTCCCCATGTAGGGGAAACATCTGAGCCCCCTGCAGGAGGCAGAGCAGGGAAAGCTTTTCAGCTCCCTGCAGAAGGCAAGTCAAGGGAAGCCCTTGAGCTCCTTAGAGGGAGCAGGGCAGAGGAGGCATTCTAGCCCCCTACAGGAGGCTAGGGTTAAGGAGGCAGCTCCACAGCTCGCTTCTCCCCAGGGGAATATTTCTTGTGAGGAAAAAAAAAAAGGAAAAAGGAAAAGGGTAATTGAAGGGCCCCAGAGAAAGGGCCGTACTTTATAGCCAGAGGGAGGAGAGCCATTGGTGCCTGCACCAACGGGGAACCCCACCTGAAGCAAGCTGCGGGCAACCCCATGGTGACTGAAATCCCTACACTACGAACATCACAACCGGTTGGCGAGTGGATGGGGTGTAGGGGAGGCAAAACCCCATGGAACACCGCACGAAAACAATTGTGAGTACTGCTGTGTGTCAGGAGGCCCTCACAGGAAGAGCTACACTGAACTCCCTCTCTTGATAAATCAACATCAAAGTTGTGGCAGGCAGGTTGAGGGGCAGGGCTACTCACCTGACAGGTCGTACAACACGTGAGGCCCCAGGCTTCACAAAGACAAAAAGGAGGACCTAGGAAACTACAGACTGGTTAGCCTCACCTTATTACCTGGGAAATTACTGGAACATATCCTAAGGAAGGCCATTTGGAAGCATCTGGAAGAGAAAATGCTGATCACAAGCAGTCAGCATGGATTTATGAAAAAGAAATCATGCCAAAGAATTTTGATCTCTTTCTTTGACAAAGTAATTATTTGCGTGGTTGAAGGGAATGCTGTGGATATAGTGTATCTGGCCTTCAGAAAGGCTTTTGATAAGGTCTTACATGACCTTCTCATAAACAAATTGGACAAATGTGGGCTGGATAAAACCACTACCAACTAGACAACTGGTTCAATAGCTGCAAGCAATGGGTAATTATTAATGGGTTCATGTCAGAATGTGAGGAGGTTTTGAGTGGATTCCCACAGGAGTCCGTCCTAGGTTCAGTTCTGTTCATGTGTTTATTAATGATTTGGCATAGAAACCTTCCTGAACAAGTTTGCAGATGACATAGAACTGGGAAGGATTACAAACTTATTGGAGAATGTGAGCACAATTCCGAAGGATCTTGGCAGTTTGGAAAGTTGGGTTAGAGGTAACAGGATGAAGTTTAATGCAAACAAATGCAAGGCGATACACCTTTGGAGGAATAATAAAAAAACACAGGAATGAAATGGGGGATACCTGGCTGAATGGCAGCACTATGGAAAAGGACTTCGGAATCTTGGTAGTTCATAGGCACAATATGAGCTTGCAATATGATGCAGGTCCACAAAAGGTGGTTGCAGTTTTGAGATGCATCAATAGAATCATTAGGTGCAAGACATGGGAGGTAATGGTGCCTCTCTGCTCAGCACTGGTTAGGCCTCATTTGGAGTACTGGGGGAAGTTCTGGGATCCACATTTTCAAAAGGACACGGAGTAGTTGGAGAGAGTTGAGAGGCAGGCAACAAAGATGATAAAGGACTTGGAAAGCAAGTCATATGAGGCAAGGCTGAAGGAGCTAGACATGTTCAGTTGATGGATAAAGTGCTTGAGGGGGAACATGAGAGCAATCTTCAAATAGTTGAAGGGCTGTGATAAAGATGATAGTAAGTACCTTTTCCCTCTTGTTGCAGAGTAGGAGGTAGAACAATTACTTGAAGTTTCATCAAACTAAGTTTAGATTGGATATCTGGAAAAGTTTCTTTACTGTTCTGACAGCGAGGCAGTGGAATAGACTGCCTAGAGAAGTTGTGGACTATCACTGGAGGTGTTCAAGAAGAGGTTGGGTAGGCATTTGTCAGGGATGATTTAGGCCTAGCTATTGTGATGAAAGGTGCTTTGAGTGTTGTACTACCTGCCGAGTGTGTAGCCTCTCCCCTCACATCATCTGCCACGACTTGATGTTATTCTATAAAGAGAAAGGGTTCAATGGAGATCTTCTCCCTGGGAGGGCTACCCCGGGAAAAGGCAGTACTCATGATTCAGGCGTGATGTTCCATGGGGTTCCGCCTCCCCTACACCCCGTCCACTCGCCAGCTGGATGGGCATCAGCACAATGGTGGTTTGGTTATGCTGGCTTGACCACAGCTTGCCTCGAGGGGGATCCCTCGTCTGAGTGGGCTCAGTTGTTACTTGTCCAGCCACCCCCTTCTGCTTCGATGAGTAGCCTTCACTCACTTGAGGCTGGCAAGCTATATGTGTGCAATGTGGCACCTACTGCAGGGCCTCTGAGTAGGGCGATTTGCTCTTACACCTCTTCGCTCTCTCTCATATATATATATATATATATATATATATATATATATATATATATATATATTTCCCCCTCCCCCAAAAGAAATGTACCCCTGGGGAGGAGAGGGATGGGGAGCTGCCTCCTTTTTCCCAGCCTCCTACTGGGGGCTCAAATGTTTCCCGTGACTTGCCTGCTTGTGTTGCACCAGCTGTGCTGCTCCTCTCTGGTGCAGGAGCTTCAGCGCATCTGGTGAGCTCTATGCCAGCTCGCTCCCTCTCCAGCTCCTCTACTCCTTGGGTTCTGGCAGGGCTTTTAAACTTTCCTGCGGTGGCTGTTCTGGCTGCCGCAATTGATTCCCACCTGGGAAACAGCTGATTAAACAGCCAGTGTAATGCTGGCTTGCGCAGCCATGGCTGTGGTCCCTGCTTTGGTCCTGGCTGCCCAGCGGGAGGTAGCTTTCCCCTATGGGGGTGCTGTTTATGAGGTTTGGGGCCCACGGGGACTACCCTCTCCCCTTCAGGAGCCTGTGGGGGCACCTTGCCACCACAGACCTCCCCGCTTAAGTTGCCTTTTGGCGTCTGGACCCCTTGTGTGGCTTCTTGCAAAGCCTGATGCTCCTCTTCATGAATGTGGTATGCTTCCTCCTCTGACTTGTCTGGGCTCCCCCATCTGGAGAGAAAATCAGCTATGAAATTATCTTTGCCTGGGCGTTGTATAATTGTAAACTTGAAGGGCTGCAACGCCAAGGACCAGTGAGCGATACAGGCGTTTACGCTTTGTTTCCGAGTTAAACATTGTAGTGAGGCGTGATCCGTCACTACCACGAATTCTCATCCCATCAGGTAATATTTAAAATACTCTATTGCCCAGTATATTGCCAGGCACTTCCTCTTGACCATGGCATACCTGGTCTCGGCACAGCTTAGCTTCTGACTGGCGAAGGCTATTGGGTGCTCTTTGTCACAGGCCAGCTGGGCACTGTGAGTATATCAATTTAGTTGCAGACAGACTGAGCACTGCAACTTTATTAGCCACTGGGCTTTTTTGGTTTGGGATTGAGGAGATGATGTTGGGAAAGAAAGCAATGACAAGTTTCACTTAATAAATTTTACTTATAACAACAAAAGATATAGTTTGCACATATGACAGTTAGTAAAAAGGTTAAGCTATTAAACAGACAACATAACAATACAAATTAAAATTGACAGTGATAATAAAACAGACAAAGAAATTAACCAAGAGTTCCCACTTGGCTAGCAACTTATTGATAGTCCCTCAGTTAGAAGATACATGTCAAATTGATTCAGCGAAGTCAGACATCTCTGATTCACATTGTCAGAGGGAAAACCGGAGGAAGGTCCCTTAGTCAGGATCTGGACTTCATTCAAAGATCCGTGGGGCATGGGACAGCAATGACCTTTCTGTTCCATCCTTCCCTGAGGGTTACTTAACATGCATGTTCTTTTATATCCTGTCTATGCTAATTTTTTAGTTATATAGCTATTCATAGTGTTACTTTATAGCTGTTATCCTACGGGGTTCAGAAGTGTTAGAAATCATTACAATAAGTTACTGCCCAAGCTTGGGTATACCCAATAAGCAAATCATGCCACATCACTTTGGGATCTGAGATTAACATGTCCCCACCTAAGTTCAACCCACTATGTTAATTATACCTTGTGATTTCGTTCATTAATTTTTACTTACTCTAAGCAAAATTTCATAAATCAGCTATGTCTGCAGTATAGTCTTTAGTTCTGCTTTTTAAAGTTCATGCTGTCTGAAGATTAGTATGAAAAGCTATATATAAATATTTTTCCAGACAGACAGGAAACTTCTCCATAAGCTACTTCAGATACCTTCAAAAAGCAGATTTCTCTTTTATAAGTTGCTCATTAACCCTTCTGGTTTTGGCCATCACAGCTCTTCTTCCCCACATCTTTGAAGTAATACCACCCCTAGGGCACAGCCTGATGCATCCATCTGTAAAATAAAATTACATAATTAGGATGTGCACTATAACATCGTGGTGTATCGCCTCCTTCAATTCTTTGAAGCTCCTTCTCATTTCTGGTGTCCTGTGGCACTGTGGGCCCTGCTTCCAGCGCATCTGTGAGGGGTGCAGAGACTTGCAAAATGCGGTATAAACTGTCGATAATAATTAACGAGTCCCAAGAAGGAGCATAGCTGTTTGTGGGTATGAGGTTCCTGAAACAGTCTTATGGCTTTGATCTTGTCTGTCAGGGGGCGTATTTTTCCCCTGCCTACCTGAAACCCTAAGTATGCCATTTCTTGTCCTCTAACTTGCATTTCTTGGGGTTGATGGTCAGACCCACTGCTTGGAGTTCTCCCAGGATGGGTCTCAGGCTTTAAGGTGCTGGTGCCAACTGGGAGTAAATATAATGATGTCGTCAATATATGCTGCCGCATCCGACGCATGCGGTGCAAGCAAGGTGTCCATCAGCCTCTGGAAGGTGGCCAGCGAGCCGTTTAGGCCAAAGGGCATCCGTATAAACTTGAATAAACCCCAAGGGGTTCCAAAAGCAGTCTTGGCGCTATCCACAGGGCACATTGGGATTTGCCAGTACCCTTTGGCCAAGTCGAGAGTAGATATGCACCATGCTTTGCCAATCTTCTGAATGAGGTGGGTAATGTGCAGCGTAAGGAAAGTGTCAAAGGTCATCAAGTCACTTAGCTTCCTAAAGTCTATACACAGACACAGTGACCCATCAGGTTTGGCCATCGGCACAATAGGGCTATGCCAAGGGCTCCAGGATGGTCGTATAATTCCCTGTCTCTGCATTTTCCTTACCTCCTGTTGTATTTCCTGCTGCCAACGCTGAGGTATCGGCCTCTACCTTTCCCTAACCAGTGCACCAAGGGGGGTTCTGATCTCATGTTCAATTCCCGTCACTTGTCCTGGGGTTTCTTGGAATACTGCCCGGAAGGCCTCTTTTAAGTCCAACAGCTCCTGTTGTTGCTGGCTATCCAGCTCTTCACCCATTTGCACTGACTCTTCTCCTGTGGGTCCACTTAACATGGGAAGGGGGGTCCCAGGTCTTCCCCTACCTCCTCTTCTTGTGCCATCCAGCCCTGTGTGGTCTTCCACTCCTTAAGAAGGGTCACATGATAAATTTGGTGTTCCTGGCAGTGGCCCGGCTTGAGCAATTCATAATCTACCAGTCCCACTTGTTAAACTACCTAAACGGGCCTTGCCACATTGCGCGATGTTTGCTCGAGGATGCTGGAAGTGACACCAAAACCATATCTCTGGCCTGGAAGGTCTGGATTCTTGTCGTCTTATTATAGTGTGTTTCTTGTTGCTCTTGGGCGGCCCTCAAATTTTGGCCAGCAATCTGTTTGGCCTTGGTGATCCAGTCCAGCAATTCTTGGCGGTATCTCTCCGCAGATATTCCTAACCCTACCGGTCGTTCCCATTCTTCCCTGATGACCTGTAGCAGCCCCCTAGGGTTGTGGCCGTATACTAACTGGAATGGAGAATACTGCATTGACTCTTGGGGGGCATCCCTCAAGGCAAACAATAATGATGTTCAGATGGTATCCCACCTCTGGAGGTCTTCCTGTGAGCACCACCTGAGCAACCGCTTGATCATCCCATTTAATCTCTCCATTAGATCATTAGTCTGGGGATGGTACACTGATGTCTTCAACTGGGTGATGCTGAGAGTTTTACACAGAGCTTTTATCATGCCAGACATTAAATTCGTTCTCTGGTCCATGAATATTTCAAGTCTATGCCAACCCATGCTATCCATTTGAGTAATTCTTCTGCTACTCATGTTGCTGTAATAGACCTAAGTGGGACTGCCTCTAGGAACTGGGTGGCATAATCCACTAAAACCAATACAAATTGATAACTGTTGTGTGACTTTGGGAGAGGGCCCACTATATCCATTGTGATCTGGGAGAATGGTATCTCTATTATCGGCATGGGGTGCAACGGTGCCCTAGGTGGCCTCCACTCCTGGGCCCTTTGGCGCTCCAGGCAAGCGACCCCCCAACTTTCCATGTTCTATTCCAGACAGGGCCAAAAGAATTCTTGGACCAGCCTAGCCCAGGTCTTGGTGCATCCCAAATGGCCTCCCACTGGGGAGTCATGAGCCAATCTCCACACGGAGTGCGGAGTGAGGACAGGACCACTAACTGTCTGCCTTTCGAGGTGCCCTCCTCGCCCCATTGGACCCAATATAATAACCCCCCGATTACCTCCAAGTTGGAATGACTTCGCGACATTCCTTCCCTGGAGTCTTTGGTCCGTAGCCACTGGAATTCCAGGTTTTCTTGTTGGGCTTGACGGAACTGAGCTGGACTAACCACCTGCTCCAGGTTAATACTGCCTGATGCCACTTCCCTCTGATGGGATGGGCTTTCGCCAGCCCAGCCTTCTTCCCTCTGGAGCCACTTCCTTTCTTCCTCTATAGCTCGTACTCGTTTGAGCACTGTGTAGAATGATCCCCATTCTCTTCCGAGGATCATTTCACAGGCTAAGCCAGATGCCAGTCCAAACCACAGTTCACCACAGAACTCCATCACCCTAAAAGGCAGATAACAACTCTGAAAATGCATTTCACCGCCCAGTGTACACATCATCGCTATGAGTCCGTCCTCTTTCCCCACTGCCCGTGGGGCAAGATCTACATGGAGTAGGGACTGGGAACACTACGTATCTAGGGTTGCTCTGACTGCCTTGCCCCTGATCCACGCGGTTACCATGGGATGGTTCCATCCCCCTTCTTGTGCAACGAGTCCAAAACTACAATCCATGGGCTCTCCCCTCTCCGTCTCTTTGCCTCTTTCCCAGGGCTGTGTATATACAGCTGGCCCACTGCCCAGCTCGCTCAGGCCCAGACCGCATTCCTAGGAGATGTGCCCCCTTCGCCCACAGCGATAGCACACCACACCTCTTGATGTCCCTCTTCATGGACCAGTCTGCCTTTCCCCTTCACTTGCCAGGCTCTCCTTCGAGACCTGTGGGCCTCGCCCATACCCTCTCTCACTTTCTGAGTTAGCGAAGGCCTCAGCAGGGCGGAGGGCCTCCACACTGGTCAGCAGTTGGTGTTTCTGTACCCACCTCTGGGTGTCTTCTTCCAAGTCCCAGAGAAACTTCTATAATAAGATCTGGTCCATCACCCCTCTCGGTCGAACCGGCCAGCCGGTAACCATTTATTAAGCGAATCCCCAAATGACTGCAATAAGGGGCCACTTAGCTTCTTTTGGTGCTCAAAGTGCCTGTCTGTAATTTTCTGGGGACATTTCCAGCCTATAGAGGATCACCGCCTTGACAGCCTCGTAATCTCAGGAGTCCTCCCTTGACAGGGCCCGGTAGGCGGCTTGGACCTGATCTATCACCAAGGCGCCTAGCTGGTGTCCCCACTGACTGTGATCCAGCCCTGTCTGGATAGTGGTCCTCTCAAATGCATCTTCCCATGCCATTCGGGGCATCTTGAATAGGGCAGCATTACGCTGCATCCACTCTTGCTAGTGTGCCCCTTGCAACTGTTCCACCTCCAGCACTTGCCCTATGGCCTGAATAGCCTGTGTAAGTAGCTCTGCATGGGCTATTACTGGTGGTTGCAGGATCTCTGTCCCACTGATACTGAAAATGCACCACTGTGATGAAAGGTGTCTTGAGTGTTGTACTACCTGCTGGGTGTGGAGCCCCTCCCCTCACATCACCTGCTACGACTTGATGTTATTCTATAAAGAGAGAGGGTTCAATGGAGATCTTCCTGGGAGGGCTACCTGGGAAATGGCAGTACTCATGATTCAGGTGCGATGTTCCATGGAGCTCTGCTCCCCCCACACCCCGTCCACTCGCCAACTAGATGGGCATCAGCTCTGCTGCTCCTCTCTGGTGCAGAAGCCTCAGTGCATCTGGTGTGCTCCATGCCAGCGTGCTTCCTCTCTGGCTCCTCTACTCCCTGGGTTCCAGCAGGGCTTTTAAACTTTCCCACGGTGGCTGTTCTGGCCGCCGCGATTGGTTCAGCTGTTCCCCACCTGGGAAACAGCTGATTAAACAGCCAGCATAATACTGGCTTGCATGGATGCAGCTGCAGTCCCTGCTCTGGCTGCCCAGTGGATGGTAAGTTTCCCCCATGGGGGGGCTGTTTATGGGGTTTGGGGCTCATGGGGACTACACTCTCCCCTTCAGGAGCCTGTGGGGGTGCCTCACCGCCACACCTATGCTCTACTATGGGTATTTCCCTTGCTTCTGGCCTTTGCTGGCTGCCCCCCCACCTTCTGTTAAAGGGCTGTGCGAAACAGCACCGTTTGGTTTCGACTTCTGTTTTGCTGTTTCGATGGGACAGTGTTTTGTTTTGAGTTTTGTTTTGTTTCAAAAGCACTGTTCCATTTCATTTTGTTGAAACTGTTTCACTGTTTCAATGCTGTTTTGACATTTTGCCCATAGGCTACAATGGGGAATCATGAAAATGCATAAAACTTTGTCATTTCTTGCCTGATTCAGATGAAACCTGTAGGGATGGTAGCCCTTTATGAGGGCATGAAGTCTCCCAAGTATCAAGGAGATAGGTGCAGAGGTTTCTGGGAAACTGCACCTGAAACTGTTCAAAGCAAAACTCATGACACTTGCTGACAGTGGCAGCCTTCTGCCATCCATCCCACAGATCTGTGGGGCCTGTACTCCCAGAAGGATTGCAGGGCTGTGCCAGACTTCTCTTGGAGGTGTGGGTCCCTGATCTGTGTGCCAGATGACGGGAGGCTGCTGCTGCCACCTGGGACTGGTGGTGGGCATAACCCACACCCAGCACTGGGAAGATTGGTGCTGTTGTTGGCCCCAGGCAGCAGCAGCAGCCTCTTATCATCCAGCAGGCAGATTGGGGGTTCACACCTTGGGAGGAGTCTGGCACAGCCCTGCAGCTCCTCCCAGGGGTGGGGGCCCCTGATCTGCACGCCAGACGATAGCATGCTGTCATTGCCAACTGGGGCCAGTGGCAGCAGTAGTCTTCCCAGTGCTCGGCATGGACAACATCCAGCACCAGTCCCAGCTGGCAGCAGCAGCCTCCTGTTATCCGGAGCACAGATTGGGGGCCCACCTGCACCCCTGGGCAGGCCCCTGATCTGTGCACCACATGACAGGAGGCTGCTGCTGCTGGCTGGGACCAGCGCTGGGTGCAACCCATGCCGAGTGCTGTGAACACTGCTGCTGGCCCCAGCTGGCAGGGACAGCATGCTGTCATCCCGCGTGCAGAGCTGAGGGCCCACACCCCTGGTTGGGCTGCAGAACTGTGCCAGACTCCTCCTGGGAGGCACAGCCCCTGGATCTGTGTGCTGGATGACAGGAGGCTGCTGCTGCTGGGGGGACTGGCACTGAAGCCAAATAAGCCCAGTTTTGAAACTTTTGAAATGTTTTGAGTGCCCTTGTTTCATTTTGAAGTTGTTTCAAAGGCTTTTGTTTTGTTTTGATTTCACTGTTTTGAGTTCAGAACACATCACAGCTTTGAAACAAAACACCTGATGTAATTTTGCACAGTCCTACTTTCTGTTACATGTGTCAGGGTGTTTTTAAGCTTTCCTCAGAAGCATTGCGTGTTGGCTATAGCCAGGGCTGGGGGTGTTTGACTGGGGTGTGCCAGTGCTCCTGCTGGGAACAAAGCCAGAGGTTTGTGGCTAGTACATCTTGCCTGTCTGATCAGGGTCTGTCTGATCACCATATTTGGGGTCAGGAAGGAATTTTACCCCATGGTCAGATTGTATGGACTGTGGGGGTTTTTGCTGCCTTGGAGGGGCATGGCCCTCTACCCAGGATCTCTTCAGCATGTATGGACAATTGTTCATAAAATCAGGATGCTGGCTGCTATGATTGCCCTCCTTTATCTTTGGCAAGTTAGAGTGTTAGGTCTATATTGTATCAGAGTTGACAGTGGTCTTATGTAGAGTTTAGATTATGGATTGTATGTGATGGTTTGGATTGGGATGAGCCTGCCTCAGGCAGGGGGTCAGACTAGACCTCTGGAGGTCCCTTCCAGCTTGACTACTTTATGATTCTATGAGATGACAAGGGAGGTTTTTGTTGTATAAAACAGTTTTATGTAAGACTGAGAACACCTAACTCTTATTTACTAATACTAGACTTGTTTCAACATTTAACATTTCATTTGTCACTTTTCTACATTGTCAAATATATTTTAAACATCAACAAAGAATACTATGCATGCTTATGGAACAAGTTGTTATGGCTTGGTAGTATACTATCTTGGTAGCATATGATTTTTTAATTATAGGAGGTTTCATAGCTTGTATTTGAACAGTAATGTTTTAATTTCACACACAGAATGTTCTCTCTCAGTATTGTCCTCTCTCCTTTCTATTCCTTTCCCCGCCCCCTTTATGTCAGCAAACTGAAATGGTGCTGAAATAAGAAATGCTTGTTCCTGTTTTGAAGTGCTGGTAGGTTGGAGGACCAATCAACCGGCTGGTGAACCATAGAAAGATGTAAACAAATGAAAAGCTGTCTCTGTAGCCAAAATTAATGTAATTAGCTGTAATTTCAATTATCAGTCTACCTTAATGCTCAGGGAAAAAGTCCATGAGCCTGAAAAGGTATGTACATTACCTACCAGACATGACTTTCTAATGATACTCAAAAAAACAGATAATAAATGTAACAGCCTGGGGAAACAGAGGTTTGGGTCAGTGCAACGATGACTCGGTCTAATTAGAACTAACTGCTGGAGGGGCTTTGGCATAGTGAAACTGTCTTGCAACAGCATTAGGGATTTAATCTACTGAAGAAAAAAAAAGAAAATTATTAACTTTTAACAGTCTTGGCTTCTAAGAATGAGGACCAGAGAGTAGTTCTGGAATCATTCTGAATGAGAATTAGCCAAGTTCTTCTGATGTTAGATGCATATAATCATGGGCATATCAAGGATTTACTAAAGAGGGAGCATGGCGTGCCACCCCACAGGGTGTGGGTTGAGGGAGGTGAGGCATGCCCACTCTTCCTCTCAGGTCAGACAGAAGTGGTGGTGGTGGATGGGGTGTGCAATCATACCACCACACCTCCCTGGATCTACCCTTGCCTATGGTGTATTTGCTTATGGGTCTTTGGCCAAAATACCCTTTCCTGCTGCTGTCCAGAGGTTCTGCATTTTAATGGTATTATATGGAGTAGTCCCAAACCCCGCTATTAGCATTTACAGCATCTGATATGGATTCACATACAAGCCAGTGGATACCTTAGGACTAGATTCTGCCAAAGGTTATTCCCCGTAGTGTTCTAACTCCTTTGAAAAATCCCATGGACTTCATTGAAACTACTCACATGAGGAGGGTTACTGAGGGTCCCATTTTTTAAAATGGGGCAGGAGCTTATGCAAAATTTACTCTGTGAAGTTGTGCTTTGTGTCTGGATGTGTACAGAGCATAACATAGTTAGTTCTGGTCTATGACTAGGCATAGACAACATGACTCAGACATATGACTTATTCAGAGGTAATAAAAATAATAAAAATAAATTCAGGAGTCATTGTATAAGTGCACTTGCAGGATCAGGGCCAGTGGGCTATATCATGCCATGGTTTTAAACAAAACCCAGTACTAAAGTCCATATCATTGACCCAATAGACTATTGAGTTCTTTGAGATCGTTGTCTGTGAAGAATTCCTATATAAGGAAAGGCATCAGGTAAATATAAAACACAGCTGTGCAGAAAGCCTTTCCTTCACTTTTGAAAAATTGCTAAGTGGAGAGTTATCATATCTTTCTAAGTACAAGTATAGAGAGGAAAATACATATACAGTGATGCTGGAATCTCATTCTTGTGTAAGAATACTGACTCACTAATGTATTTACATGAGATTTAGAGGAAATCATTCCTTGTGTTTAACTCATTTTCTGTGGTGTTCCTGAGCATTTGAACACAGGCATTTGATAGTAAAAATACCTTTCTACTTGAGGTTATTGTAAACAAAATCTTGTCATGTACATGTCCTGCAGTTGTATGAAACACAAAATCCCTTTCTATATGGCTGTGCAGGAGAACATTAGTGGATAAAGTGCAGAGCAGGTCACAGTATTTCTAATTCAGATTAATGACCCCATTCAGTCCTGTCTCCTTAGCAGGAAATTAGAAAGTGCTAAGAAGGAGAAAATAGTGATTCATAATGTGTGATTCCATGTACTGGCAGTTACACTCATTTAAAGCTAAGATATTGTTTTGATATAAGATAATTGAGTCTGACTTATTAATGGAATATAGCTTTCTCCACCTACAGAGATCCGTTCAAAAACCTGATAGCTGTGTGGTTTGAAAAGCCTACATCACAAATGAAGAAGAGAAAGATATGCAATACTCGACCCCTGTCATGTTATCCATGGAAATAGCTTTCCAAACCACAGAAATGACCACTTCTGCTCTTCACAGAGAACACTATTAGTGCAAATGCCTTCTGCAGACAGGTTTGGAGGGGTGTCAGTGAAAGTCACATGGAACCTGGCATTGTATTTGGTTTACATATTTGTGATGGCTAAACCTGTTTATGTATCAAGGGTACACCTATTCATAAGGCTAAAGGAACATGTTGTCAGCAGTCTCCAGGTAACCAGGACACTGGGCTGTATTTCAACCAAAGACAGTAGACACAAAAGAAGTTTGGCGTTATAAAAGCTATTCAGAATAAATGGATCATTTCTTCATATGAGTGTTTGTGGACTACTTCAATTGATGCAGGATCTGTTGGATAAACTGAATTTTCCCCAGATATTCATACAATGGAATTTAAAGTCATAGCCTCAAAGTCTGTGTGTGTTGGGTAGGTTCAGACAGTAATTTGTCTTCTCAGACAAACAGTGGCACACCAGGGATATGGGGGGTGGGGGAGCATAGTGATAGGGGCAACTGCCCTGGGCACCAAGTGGAGTGGGGGGAAGCAAGAAAAAGTGGTTGCTGCTGTCAGCCACAGGTTTGTGAGTGTAGTAACTGGAAATCACCATTTCTGCTTTGCCCCAGGTGCTTAGCCACATCCCTACACTGTGGAGATGGGCATTGAATTCATCCTTTATGGAAATGGAAAGAAGCACACTTTCTGTTTAAATAGCTGTACCAAATCTCCTCCAAATTAACTAATGTAATTCAATAAGAATAGAAAACTTTTGATTTCCATATAAAACTGGAATAAGATGGGTACCTGTGGAATCAACCCATCTCACACACAGGAAGGTCATGGGACTTCAGTTCATCCACT
Source organism: Crocodylus siamensis (assembly GCF_052110815.1). Classification (NCBI taxonomy): domain Eukaryota; kingdom Metazoa; phylum Chordata; order Crocodylia; family Crocodylidae; genus Crocodylus; species Crocodylus siamensis. The sequence goes on from NC_143395.1 coordinate 176,744,094, forward strand.
TTTCCAGTGAACGGACTAGGAATGCAAACTGAGTTGTGAAAGTTAACTTTATGCCCTCCAGATACTGGATATGCTCAAGGATGGATGTGGGGGTAGGCTTCTATCATGACCCTGGTGTTTGTATCTGCCCTGTTTGTGCAGTGTAGAGACTATCAAATATTTTTGGTATGGCAGGTTCCTCATATTCTAAGTCCTTTACCCAAATATGGGACACAGTTGGGAGATGAGGTTTTCTACAAAGGTGAAAGTCTCTTTCTCCATGCCTCATCCACTAGAAGTTTGCTTGTTGCCTCAAGTCAGTCACATGCAATGCAATTTTCAGCTAGCACCTGGAGTTGAATAACTGAGGAAATTGCAGTAACTTCCAGGCTCGGTGTTTTAGCCAATTGACTAGCTTTTCTTTTCAGGCAGTTTATGACAAATGAGCTCCTCATTGTGACTGCTCTTCCTTTTTCTCTCTGGCAGCCAGCAATTAAACAATCAAGCAAGTAGAAGTTGACTGTGTCTCTTGACCCTACTAAATCCAAACAGTGGAGGAAGGTTTAGGGGGCAGTTTCAGTAAGACTCAAGCACCTAAAAGCTAGATGTATCAATGTCTAACTGCTAGTTACAGGGCCCCCTGAGTGGATGAAGCCCGAACTGTGAGTCAAGTGCCTAGCCTTCTTGCGCAGCAGCCAGGGAAAGGTGGGTGTCCCAGGATGACGCACTTTGAAAGTACCTATTGAACCAAACCCTTCAGGGTGAAGGACATGTTGTTCAGCTAAATCCTTGCATGTAAGTGGCACTTAGGCAGCTGTAATGCAATTTTGGGCACTTACACAATGTTTAGATTTCGTTTGCACTTGCATAGCTGTGCTTGTCCTGTATTTCCCTGCTGAGCATAGTCAGAAGGCTTTAGTATAGCTAAGGAAGCTCTGAGACAGAATAGCATTGTCTGCACATGAGTATAAGCCTGTGTAAGTCCCCTTTAGTCGGAGAAAAACCATGACTAGGAATCCATCTTTAGCTCAAAGGCATGGACACTTGCTCAGGGCATGGGAGGCTCAGGTTTTAGGCATCTCCTATTGAGGGAATGTTGCCTGCATGTTGTAAGACTCCTGCTCTGCAGACTGGGTCAACTCTGTAAGGCTTAGTCAGGTGACTGCCTTGCAATCCCACCCTCTGCTCTGCCTACTAGGTCAGCTATAGTCTAGGCACTACCCAGAGCTCTTTTCATCTCTCCTCTTATAGCTGGCTCACTGGGCAGCCAAGAGGGGCAAATATGCCAGGGTGCAGACAGCAAACTAATGTGTGGTGCAGTGAGAGGGCTCATGATTCTAGTTCTGCCTTATGGCTGCAATGGGATAGAAACTAATGCACTGCTGTTCCTGATTTTATCCAATAAGTATTAAATGCAAGGTGTGGAAAAGTCTTTGGAGGCAGAGGTCAGAAACCATGGCCCCTCACTTCCATGGTTGCGTCCCTTTCATTGAGCCATACTCCATATGGCTTGATTTTCTTTTGGCTTAGGGGAAGGCTGATGATGCTAAGCCCATAGGTGCTTTCTGGGAAGTGTAAGATGTTGTTTCAAACTCCGTCTGGGTAAGGGATGACTGAGCAGTTGCCCTGATCATCAGGCTATTGGGCTGAAAGACTATTCTCCATTTTACTTTGGATAGTTATATATGTACCTGGACAATACTGTTCTGCTACTGGTGGAAATAAATCTAAAAAGGCATGTAAATGCCAAAAATTGTACTTATGCAGCTGCATAGGTGCCACTGAGGGTGCTGATACGTGTTACCTTTCCCATATGCTAAAGGCTCGCAAAACAGAAGTATCCAGGGGTTATTGCAGGGCCCTTGGCACGGCTTTACGAGCACTCATGGTGCTCGGGCCAGGTGCCAGATGATTGGAAGACAGCCAACATGGTCCCCATCTTTAAAAAAGGAAGGAGGGAGGACCTGGGCAACTATAGGCCTGTCAGTCTCACCTCAATTCTAGGGAAACTCTTTGAGAAGATCATCATGGAGCACATCTGCAATGCGCCAGCCTCCGGGATGATGCTTAAGGGCAACCAGCACGGTTTCATTAGGGGCAGGTCATGTCAGACCAACCTGATTGCCTTTTATGATCAGGTCACAAAAGCATTGGATGCAGGTGTCACCGTGGACATAGTCTTTCTGGACTTTGACACCGTCTCCCACCCCACCCTCATTAAAAAAACTGGGCGACTGTGGCATTGATGCCTACACAGTCAGATGGATTGCAGATTGGCTAAAGGGTCGCACTCAGAGGGTGGTGGTGGATGGGTCATATTGGACCTGGGGGGAAGTGGGCAGCGGAGTCCCCCAGGGCTCGGTCCTTGGGCCCACGCTGTTCAATTTCTTTATCAGCAATTTGGACGATGGGGTGAAAAGCAACCTGCTTAAATTTGCTGACGATACCAAAATTTGGGGCGAGGTGAGCACACTAGTAGGGAGGGAAAGACTGCAGCAAGACCTGGATAGGTTGCAGGGGTGGGCTAACAAAAACAGGATGCGCTTCAATATTGACAAGTGCAGGGTGCTGCACTTGGGCAGTAGGAACCAGCAGCACACTTATAAGATGGGAAACTCCCTTCTTGAGATCATGGAGGCAGAAAGGGATCTTGGAGTCATTATTGACTCCAAGATGAACATGGCTGAAAATACGACGTCATGGTTGGCAGGGCTAACCGGACCTTGTTGTGCATCCACAGGTGCATCTCTAGCAGGGCCAAGGAGGTGATCTTCCTCCTGTACGCAACACTGGTCAGGCCACAGCTGGAGTATTGTGTCCAGTTCTGTGCGCCCCACTTCAGAAGGGATGTGGACAACATGGAGAGGGGCCAGAGGAGGGCCACCCACATGATCCAGGGAGAACAGGGCAGACCCTACAATGAGAGACTGCGGGACCTGAACCTGTTCAGCCTTCACAAGAGAAGGCTGAGGGGGGACCTGGTGACTTTCTATAAACTCACTATAGGGGACCAGAAGGGTTCGGGAGACACCCTGTTTCCCCTAGCGCTCCCTGGCATAACAAGACATAATGGCCACAAGTTGTTGGAGAGGAGGTTTAGATTAGACATCCGCAAGAACTACTTCACAGTCAGGGCGGCTAGGATCTGGAACCAACTTCCAAGGGAAGTGGTGCTGGCTCCTACCCTGGGGGTCTTTAAGAAGAGGCTTGATGCCTGCCTGGCTGGTGTCATCTGAGCCCACTTTTTCTCCTGCTCAGGTGGGGGGTCAGACTTGAAGATCTACAAGGTCCCTTCGGACCCTACTTCTATGATTCTATGCTCCAAATGTTAGGACAGCAAGAGATAAGCTAAATGGGCTTAGAACATCTCAGAGAGAATCCTCTTTGGATGAGGATTATGTCTAGCTCATTTTAGGCAGCTTGTGTGGTAGTAATGTTAGACTGCAACTCGGGGCCAATGCAGGTTTGGAGAGGTCCTCCAGGATTCTAGGTTGTATCATTTCCAGTGCCCCCCAGGTGGATGATCTGTCCTCTGGAGTTCTACTGCCCCAGACACAGTCAGGGGCAGTAAACAGCAACTGGTGGGAGTCCCAAAGCAGACCGGAATTGTCCTTCCTCTGTGCACTCAGAGGCATGTCCCCACTTTCCACCCCTTCCAGACTAATTGCATCCTCCCCCACCCTGTAGCTCCCCACTCACCTGGCTGCCAGTGCTGTCCTGCAAGTGAGAGAAGCCTAGATCAAGGAGCCATGTGGGGGCTGCCCTGAGAGCAGCAACAGCAGCGGTGGGTTTCCTCTCCTGGCCTGCTCTCAGGCTCGGAAGAAACACCCAGGGCTGGGCTCAGCCTGGGAGACTGGCAGCAGTGGGTGGCTTTCCCCTACCTTTTGGCTCCCTATGCTGCTGCTCCCTGCCCCTGCCCCCCCAGGTGTTCTCTGCCAGCCTGGGAGCAGACAGGGAGCAGAAACTTTCTCACCTGCTGCTGCCATCACTGCCATCATATGGACTGAAAAGCCAGCTCCTGTGCAACCCCTGAAGCAGGACAAGAGCTCCCCTCATTCCCTAAGACAGTGCTGGCAGTGCAGGTGAGCAGGGAGCCATAAGGGGAGGGGTGAGCAAGAGCCCTGTCCAGGTGGGTGGGGGTGGCATGAACCTGGCTTGAGTGGGCAGAGGCAGTGTAGGCCTGATCCTACTGGGTAAAGGGCACAGTGGGGACAGCTCAGGCCCAATCCTGGAGCCTATACAGAGGATCCTATACTGCTTCTAGAGAGCTGGTGAGCTGGGCAGTCTTAGCAGCTCCTAGCCATGCCCCCACTTGCCAGCCTTCTTGTGGCAGGTCAGACCTGTGCCCATTAGAGAAGGTATTAACTCTTAACATGTGACCTGCTAACTTTAATGCTGCCTAACATGCCATAGGCAGCCCGTTCTAATTGTAACAGATAACTCCACCCTCTGAGGCACAGAAAAATGAAATACAGATCAGCCCCTGTTTCTGGATCCTGATTGGGCTTAGGTATGAGCAAGGTACTGGGCTGCTTAGCCTAATTAAACCCAAGGTATTTGCATGCATATGCTGAAGTAGGATATTTAGAGGCATGGGGAGTTTTAAGGCAGCAAACCAGGCACCTCCAGGGTTTGAGTGACAGCTAAATGGGACTTTTAGGGTTGCAACTTTGGATTTAGATACCTAAATTCAGCTCAGATCTTCCTCTGACTACATAAGCCTTTTTTTTGGATCTGGCCCTTGGTTTTAATAGAGCGTTAGTTACTAGGCACCGGTGTTTGCACTCAAATCTCTCTTGCGGCACAGTTTGATTGAAACGCTCAGGTCAAAGGGCAGCTAGAAGTCAAAGGTCTTTGAAATCTAAACACATGCACAGGCTCTCCCAGCTCTTCTCTTTGGTGTCATAAAGACGAATGGCATTTTTAAAAATTCTCCCAACGAAGTAGCATTCATTTTCTAACTTCTTCTCTTCCCTCCGTTGTTTTCTAATGAGCTGCAGTCCTGTCACCTCTAGACCTAATGCCTTCAAACCTACATTTACTCTGCTGGCAAATGAAAGATTTAAATTGGCCAAATCAAATCAACCTTTCAAATGCAACTGGCTGTAAACAAATGTACTGTATAGTTTTGGTTGCTAGGTGTCTTTTCTGGCAATAGGACTAGACAACAGTCACTGAATTAGCCTTGTATTGTGTCACAGGTACATTAAGAAGTACGTTTCTGCTTCTTTGTATGTTCTGCTGTTTTGTTGTTTGGGGTTATATTATTTGCTGGGGCCAGTGGAGGGCTTTTATTGGAATAATGGAGATATATAAAGTACTCTTGTATCTTCGACTATAATTTAGGGGTAGAGGTTAGAAATACAGAAGTTAACCACATTTTCACTCATCTCTTCATTATGGATTGGTTTTGTTTTTTTCCTTATTGCTCCAGTGCTGCTCAGCTCACAACATGAACGCTCTGCCACAGGGAACCCCTCTACCACAGGGAACAATAGCTCAAGATGAGACATTACTTGTTCAGAGCAGATGGGAGAACTGAGAGGAGCCAGGATGCTACACACCATGGGTTAGCTCCCAGGGCGGGGGAGTGGGTAAATATATTCTGTATCTTTACTATTGGATCTTGGGACCTGCTGCAATCCCACTTACTCCAGTGGACCACTGGAGTGGCTTCCTGCCAGTCTTAACTGTGCAAAACCCCATTGATTTCAATGGAGTTTTGGTAAACTGTTAATTTGGTCCATGGATTTTATTCCACACTGCCTTGACCTGAGGGAAGAAGCTTGGTCTTTCTGTGTTGCAGAGCTGCCTGTCTGCAAAATGCACATAACACCTTCTGTGTGCAAATTAATTATTGCTTTGAGAAATGTTGGGGAGGTATGAAGAATTATATTGAAACTACTGATACTGCAGCTTTTGAGGTTAAATATAGGTCTAAGAGAGGCTACATGAGTCCCACCATTTTGTAATATCTGCTGGTGTCTGTATACACCCACTGCATATAAAGCAGTCAGTGTGATGATTGCTCTTTTGTACAAGACCATGCCTTTTCATAAAGCAAAGCTGGCCCTTCTAGAAGTTGCATATTATCAGCTACTTGTTTTCTATTAGTAGTGCTTTGTCATTGCTCCTACCCCATCCTTTTTCTGCAAATTATTTTTTCCTTATAAATACATCGATATTTTCCTTATTAATAATTTCATCCCCTTTTCTGTAGTTCATCCCTTTACTAATCTGAAAAAACCTTACGTTCCAGTAAAGTGGAGATTTTTTTCGTACCTAGGGGTCTTATTTACATTTGGAAGGAATTGGACATGAAAATAGTGCTAATAGTGCTTCCATCCATTGAAATGGCACTGGGGCTGGATTTTGATCCCATTTTGGCTTTTGCAATGCCATTGACTTTAGGAGACTTACTCTACTGTTGGGAAACAATACTCTGGCTCTTTAGTTCTTAAACATCCGTTTAATCTATTCTGTGTTAGTATGAAAGTTTGTTCTCTTTTCTTACCCACATACAGTTTGTCATGCAAAATTTTACCATGATACAATTATCTGGTGGTACATCATACAATATCTTTAAAATGGGCATTATTTTCTACTCCTGCTACAGTATTATCTAGACTGTGAATTAAAATCTTTACTTTCATTGGCCATTTCATTAAAAGCACTGTATTTTAAATCTTATTTTTCGGTTACAGTAGTGTGGTGATGGTAGCAGTATTCTGGCATTATTGCAGGTATTATGGTGTAGTATTATGGTCATGTTAGCACTATGCAAACTTATGGGTCTAAGGAAATAATGATATTAGTAATCACTGTTCATTGACAGCACTCAGTTGAGGAACCAGCAAAAACAAGCCTACTGGCAATTTTGGAAAAATAAAATATACCTGCTATACATGTCCAGAAGTGATGTCTGTATTGGTACGATCCAGAAGAAAAGATACCATATTGAATCTGATTTTTTGTTTTCATGCTGTATAGAAACAAGTGCATATCTAATCATGAACTAATTTCATATCTGTACTATAAATAGTAATAATATTGCTACTTAGCATGTGTCTAGGGCTAAATGGTATTCTCTCTACAGAGCCAATCAAGGGGGTGGAGGGTAGGGAATAAAGACAACCATTTCACTTGCCTGCCCTTTTCTCCCTTGTGCATAAGGGCTGCCTTGAAGTAGAGGTCTGCATTCAAAGGAACATAGGAACAGCTCATTGAAAAGAGAGTTGGGAATTGGTGAAAGAATGTCTTTACTCCCCTTTGTAGTGACCAGAGCTGGAGCATAAGCTGAATTGCTGAAAGGTTTGTAGTAATTTATCCCATTCCTGCACAACTAGGCAACTGCACACACATCCTTAGTCAAGGCTGTCTTTAAGGCACAATGTAGTCCATAGTGATAGAATTTATTTCCTTGAGGTGCTTATAAATATGTGATAATTAATTCTCATGACATCCCTTGAAAGGTAAGTAGACTGTAGATATGGAAAATGGATTACAGACAAGTTAAGTGACTGGCCTAAGGCCACATGCTATGCTATGCTGTATTTGTCTTGTGGGTCCACAGTCAGCACTTTTCATGAAAACCAGGTTCACTAGGTTACAAAGCAAACAAACAAAACAATAATACAAAGGTTACATAAAACTGAATTAAGATATTAAAAAAAAAGTCTCTTGAGCTTTACCAACTCTGAAGATCTGGTTACTTATTAGTTCTCTTAAGAGACATTTGAGATTGTTATTTTAGTTCCCCGTGTTTGAAAGTGATGGACTCATCTTGTAAAAACAGAATGAATGAGTTAAGATAGGAATAAATAAAAAAATTAGTTACAGAGTGAGTGATGTTGCATGTTGGGTAAAACAGGTCTCCATATGTTTTGTTATTGTAGATGATAAGGTTGTGAGGTAGAAATGCTGTCAGTGGGTCTTGCAGAAGATGTACATTTTGGGTGGAAATACAACAGGCTGGGTTTGAGTTCTGCTTGAGCTATAGTATTCAGTGAGAGTAGGCTGCATAGCATGGGGAGTAGAGGGAGAGAGAGCACAATGAGAGAGAAGAGGAACAATGAAGAAAGGCAGCAGGTATTTGTACATTTGGTATTTGAAAGCCTGTGCAGCCAGGAAAGGCTTATGACATTTTTTTTTCATTGGTATTATGTAATGGTGATATTGGAGAATTTACAGGTATCAGGCAGAGAGGCAACAAAGGTGAACCAGAGACTCTAGCAGCAGATGAGTCAAATGACTATAGGACAGTCCCATCAATACCTCTTGCGTGAGTGTCACTGGCTATAAGATTAATGACTGTAGGATACTTGTTCTCAGATGGGATTTCCTCCCTCCTAGCAGATTCCCTGCAGCCTGAGCAATAAGAGCTCAGTTCATTCTGGAGTGTAATTCCACACACAGAAGGATACTGTATGCCTTGGCTTTGAATCTTGGTGGAAAGGCAGTCATTGCATGAATGGCTTTAATCCCTACAAGACTCAGAATCTAAATGAAATATAAAAAGATGTGGGGAAAGCTTACAACGCATGAGGAATCTTTACTTTACCAGCCATGCCGTTTTTTTATAGCATCACATTAAAATCCTACTTTCTTTTAAGTGATTCATAGACTCATGGAAGACATCATCAGAGCTACAGCTGTCCATCTCCGTGCTCATTCATATTGCCCTCTATAGCCATGAAATGGTCTTGCCTGCTATGCCCATTGCTGCATCTCTGACTAAATCCACTTCCTACCCAGGCAGCAGCAGTACAGTGAGTTCCTCAAGCAATGGTACACCTGACAGTGGTTTAAGATGGGATTCAAGCCTCGCAGGACCTTTGTGGCCGGATGTTTCTCCACAATCTGTGTGCCCATCTCTTTGCCCCGGGATTACCTAGCAAGAGCTTCTGCTCCCCAAGGCAGTGGCTGTAGCTACTCATGCTGTAGCCTGTACCTAGTCCCATTTTTGGCAGTGGAGGCTCTGTTAGCCTGGAGTGATCCTGACAGGTACAACTTCTGAATCTGCCTGCAACAATAGCTCTTTTGGTGACCACAGGCATGCACTTAAATCTCTTGGCTCAATCTCCCCTTATTTTATAACAAGAACAATTATGTTTATAGCAGACCATGTCAGAAGTACGTTGGGAGGATAAATTAGTCAATATTTACACAACATTTTGAAGATTGAGAGAGAAGTATGATTATTTGAAATGGCAACAAAATAAAACAAAATATGTTCTGTGCATCTGTTAGAGCCAAATCTATTTTCAGTCAGTCTTCCATGCAGGAATCAAAATCAAAACAAAGAGCCTTGCCAATTGGAATCATCTGATGTGAAACCTAAGCTCATTTAAATTTTCTAAGTATCTTTCTATAAATTGCCTCGCTGCAACAATTGGAGTTCTGGTCCTATCACACTCTCTCATCAACAAGAAACTATTAACGGGAAACCTGTTTGCAGAAAAGAAAAAGTATTGTGCTGTCAACATGTAACACAACTTAGAGAACTTTCTGCATGCTTGTTGAAATGCAGTTTCCAAATCATGCTGACTTTTTTCAGTTATTTAGAACATTAAAACTGCCAAACTTGCCTGCAGTTGCCACAAGAGTGCTGAAGTGGCAGAGATAATTATTTTTGTTCTTTAAACAATATAGCCTTTCTCTTTCTTCTTCCTTTCTCCCCCAAACATTGGTTTTAAACCAGTAGTGGCCTCCTCTACCTTTTGGCTCTGACAGTTTCTGCTCCATATTTCACTGCCTAGTACAAGAATCAGCATCAGAATCAGCATAATGAAGTTTTCTTTGATGCAAATAAACAGAGCATTTTGGATCAGGATTCATTGTAGAGAGGCGGGTGATAGAATGGTTAGTGTAGGATGAATGAATTCTCTTTCTGGCTTTGCCACTAGCTATGCAACCTTGATCATGACCCCTAGCTGCTCAGATTAAAGTTTAAGACCAGTAGGAATTACTAACCTTTCCTTTTGTGTGTCTTTATAACAAGTTATTTAGCAGAATTTGCAGATTCATTGGAATTTCAGAGCCACACTATGAGTGTTTCTGCTATTGCATCAAGCTTGCAAGCTCGGGGCCATCAACTGTATGCCTTAGTGCCTGCCAGCCCCCCATTACTAAATGGAATCAGACTAATAGCCCACTTACTCCAGAAACAGTGGCCAGTGCCAACTAGTCCAGAGGAAGTAGAAGAAAATCTGTAATAGTAATTAAATAACCTGTATCCTAATTAGTATAAACCATCTGTAAAATGGGCACAATAATACCTACCTACCTTATAGGGACATTTGCATATAGCAGTTAATGTAAATGAGTAGGTCCATGTGAAATTTTGCCGGCTGTTTTGCTTTGATGCTGTTTTGACTTGTTTTGAGCTTGAAACAGTGAAGTCAAAACAAAACGAAGGGCTTCAAAACAGCCTCAAAATGAAACAAGAGCAGTCAAAATGTTTTGTAAGTTTCAAAACATTTTGAGTTTCGATGCTGGGCTTGTCTGCAGGGAAACAGAAAGTATGGAGAGGGTGGGAGAAGAGAGGGGAAGGACTGCTCTGATATTGACTGTGTAGCTGGCCAGTGACTGTGAACCTTCCCTTAGGTCCCTTCCAATCCCAGTGCTCTGGGGGAGGGGTGGAAAAACAGCATAAAAAGCAGCATTGTTTGAACTGAGCTGCTTTCTGCCTTGGGGTCAGTTACTGAGCTGTGTTTTTCAGCAGCTCAGCAGTGTCAGACAACAAAGACTATCATTTCCTACGTGCTAGCCTCTTCCTAGCAAGTGGGCTTCATCAACACCTTTTACTTTCTATATCTTTTAAATTTATTATTATATTAATTGATTCCTTTCAATTTACTCCTCTCCCAAAATTCTCTTTTTGTTTTTGTTAGGGGAAGAAGAGGCCTTATTGGGGCACACTACTGTTATATAGAGGCCCCAGTGCCAGCACCTTAAAACACACATAAAGTTACACATGTCATGAGTTTTGCTTATCAGCAGCTTGAGGTGCAGTTTCCCAGAAACCTTTATCTCCTTGAAACCTGGCAGGCTTCATGGCTGCAGTCGGGGCTACCATGCCTGCTGTTTTCACCCTGCTGTATCTTAACACATACACACAACATGAGGTTTGCTTGTCAGCAGCTTGAGGTGTAGTTTCCCAGAAACCCCTGTGCCTATCTCCTTGAAACTTGGGCAGCCTTTGTGGCCTCTGTAGGGGCTAACATCCCTTCTATTTTCATTCAAATCAGGCAGGACATGACAAAGTTATAGGCATTTTTGTGATTCCCCATTATAGCCTATGGGCAAAACGTCAAAACAGCGAAACAGTTTTGAAGAAATGAAATGGAACAGTGGCTCAAAATGAAACGAAATGTTGAAACAAAACATCGTCTCTTCAAAATGGTGAAATGGAAGTTGAAACAAAATGATGCTGTTTCGCACAGCCCTATGAATGGTCATCTCTCTATTTAATTTAGTGACATTAAGCTAGTTTATGCAAGGAGAGACTCTATCTATACATGTATATAGATAGAATCTATAATAATCTATTTGTTACTTGTTGCCTAATTTTCAGAAATGATGAATACCTCTCACTGTCCCTTAGCTGAGCGTGATTTCTCACTGCTAAGTACCTACCTCTGAAAGTCAGGTTATTTACCATTATTCATTAAGGCCAGTGGGTGCCAACCTGTTCGGCAGGTGTGCCACAAATTAGTGGCAAATGCCACTCTGATCCCCTTCGCTTGCACGATCCCCCTGCTTTGCTTTCTGGGCTAGCCTGGTACTGCCTGTTCTATCAGCTGCTCTACTTTGTATCTCCTGCTCTGTCTGCCACTATGCTGCCTGGCCCCTCCCTGATCTGCCATCTGCCACACACAGAGGCTACCTTTGCCAGTTGTGATGCACATGCTGCAGGCTGGCCACCTCTGATATAGACTAACTGGTTTAGTATACATTTAGCTTTAACAACCTGTATTTATTTGAGGGTTGTTTCTGGTTTAAGGGATACACCTTCAAACTATACTTTCTTTTCTTAACTAGACAGGCAGAAATATTTTATTCTTCATATTTTATTAATAAAATATGAATCTCAGAAAACATGCCATCACTTATTTTAATTTGTGCCTAAATTTACATTTGATTATTACTATCTCTAACATAATTTTATGAGGAAAATAAGGTATAGCTCTGGAAGTATTTATTTTCAATATCTCGTGGTTGCTCAAAGTGATACTTACCAGTAGCTGCTTTGTAAACAGCATTACATTGAGGTCTATTGTAGTTCAGTTGAAAAGTGTGCAGTGTGGATTGCAAATGGCATATTATATGGCAGAGGTTCTGAAGGCAGATGCAATAAAACCACAGCAAGGGATAGTTCATTGACTATGTGTAGGCCTCCATTTAATAATGCAAACTTTCTGCATCACAAGTAGTAGCACAAGAAAGAACATGTGAATATTTTGTTCATTAAAATCAAATAATAATAAGACACGTATTTCCTTTAAAACAGTTATGATAATGTATTTTTTTCTGTAGCTCATTTGTTACACACATTTGAAAGCCGCTTTCTGAGCATCAGGTAATAAAGAACATGTATGTCTAGGAATCCACGTAAAGCAGGGGTGGACAATTATTTTGGGCAGAGGGCTGCTTACTGAGTTTCAGCAAGCCATTGAGGGCCACGTGACGGCAGCCCAGGGCAGATTAATATTAATTTTCTAAATTTTTTAGGGGCCCCATGGGCCAGATAGAATGGCCTAGTGGGCCGCATCTGGCCCCGAAGCCACATTTTGCCCACCCCTGACTTAAAGCCTACCAAGGTGAACGAAAAATGCAGGCTGCTCATGGCACCCAGCACCATTTTTGGGGTGAATCCTCCCTGTAATTGGCTGAAGGCTGCCTTTGATATGGCCCCGCCCCTCACTGCTTACTGGCAGAAAGGGGCGGAGCTGCATGTAAGTCAGCCCTCTCCACCAATTAGCAGTGGAGGGAGCAGCCACCATCTTGGCTATTCCCCTTTGTACCAGCAGCTTACCACCCTGGTGGGCTGTGGGGCCAGGCTGCAGCAGCCACTGACACCCACTGGGGAGCCAGCATTTTATTTTTATTAAGTTTCTTTTCCAGTGATTCCATGCAAAATTGCAGAAACTGTGGTGTTTGTAGAAACCACTCTTTTTTGCAGTTTCTGCAAAAATCATGAAACCACAGTGTATGCTTGCTAGCACCATGGCTGAAAGGGACTTGGGGGTTATGATTGATCACAAGATGAATATGAGCCACCAATGTGCTGGTAAAGTGCAGCTGGTAAAGTGAGCAAAACTCTGGCTTGCATCCATAGATGCTTCTCAAACAAGTCCCAGGCTGTCATCCTCCTGCTGTACTCTGGGCTCCACAATTTTAAAAGGATGTGGAGAAGCTTGAGAGAGTCCAGAGTAGAGCCACATGCATGATCAGAGGGCAGGAAAACAGGCCTTATGATGAGAGGCTGAGAGCTATGGGACTCTTCAGCCTGTAAAAGCGCAAGCTCAGGGGTTGCCTACAAGTATATAAGGGGTGTACATCAAGATCTGGGGGAATGCCTGTTCACCAGAGCGCCCTAAGGGATGACAAGGTCACATGGTCACAAACTGCTTCAAGACCGTTTCAGGCTGGACATAAGGAAGAACTTCTTTACTGTCCAAGCCCCTAAGGCCCGGAACAGACTGCTGCCAGAGGTGGTGCAAGCACCTACTCTGGACTCCTTTGAGAGACATTTGGATGTTTATCTTGCTGGGATCCTTTGAACTCAGCTGACTTCCTGCCCCTGAGGCAGGGGACTGGACTTGATGATCTTCCAAGGTCCCTTCCAGCCCTAATGTCTGAAATCTAATAGGTACCTACTCATATCATCATATATTAAAAAATGTTTATCGGATACAGTGAGGGTGAGCATTTCTTTAAATGCTTCTGTTAAATATTCATTACTTATGGTCTGCCAACAAACAGATTTTTTTTTTCTGCAGAGTGTGTCATGTAATTCAACAGATGGGTACATATTTCACAGGACACATCAATATTAAAAATATGCAAGGATCTTAGAAATCATTTTGTCTTGAATTAAAATAAAACAGGAATATTATGACAAACAAGAACCAGCTAAATTATTAATTTTTAAAAATAATTTAAGATTTGTACGTAGTATGATAGGTTTGTATTACACTTTGAATAGAGGAGAGCCATGTAATCCTTGCCTGAAGGATCTAATTTAGGATGTGAAAGCACCATCTAGCAAACAATTTTGTACTCTAAATTTGTTTATTTGTACCAGAATCCCATGGGAGGATGTCTTTGTAGAACCAGCCTATAAACTGAATACAAGTGGCTAAGGTGAAGTGGGACAAGGAAAGGACTGTGGGGTTGCTCAGGTAGTGGTGGTACATTCCACGTTTTATGACCTTTTCCCCATCCTATTTCTTCCTTTTTTTCAGCAATGTGTTACTGAGAGGGTTAGGCTTGGAAAAGTACAGTTCTGGTATGCAAAGGTGAGAGACTGCAAGGAGAATTTTCCTTCCTCCATTGGGACCACTGTGCAAAAGTTGGTTCCAACCAATGTTAGTGCTACTTGTGATGTAGTCACCTCAAAAGGTGGGGAGATGGTGGAGTCATGGGGCAACCACTCTCACTGGGTATGGTTGGATGTGGAGAAGATAGAAAGCACCTCGTGATGTTGAATACTGCTCACAAGCCTTTAGTTGTGCGAGGATGGGTATGGTATAAGAATCGGAGCAGAAGCACATTCAACAGCTCTTCAGGGGACTAGGTGGCTCCATACAACCTTAGCTCAGAACTGCATCTTATGGGCACAGGCATGACTCCTCTGTTGCTGCTCACTATTTATTATGGCAATGGGGTGCTCTACAAATACTTTAGAGGGGTGGATAGATTACACAGACAAAAGGTATATGAGAAATCTTCCCTTTTCATATCAGAACATGCAAAAGGGAAAATGTATGTAGGAAACTCCAAGGCAATTATTTAGGATTTGCAGCTCTCACTGTGCAGGCTCACAACACTTGTGTATTGTTTTATAGCAATGGCTTTGTCTACAGACTTATCATGCATTCCAAAAATCTTTTACTTTACATAATTATATTGACTACATTCTTGGGCCTAATCCTCTGCTGCTTTTCACCATGGCAAATTGCATCAAGTTTCTTGCAGGATAAGGCCTCACCTTCTTATGGGCCTGATTCTACTCTTTGTGAAGGCAATGCAAAACTTCCCTTGAATTCAGTGAGAGCAGGGCATGGCCATAGCTGGGCCAGTTTGTTCTACCCTCTGAAAGGAGAACCCTCCCACACAGCTGCTGACAAATTCTGACAAATTAAGGGCTATTAACTGATGGGCACATGTGATTCTTTTGGACCAGCAGTGTCTTGGATGTCAGCTGTATGAGACTGCACATGTTAATTAAGGGAAAGTGTGTTGGTGTGTGCAGTTTTTGTTCAGCTTGTTCCTCATTGTAAGACTAATGGACTTATTTAACTTCACAGCCATGAATGAGCTCTACAGGTACTTTTGCCAGCTGCCTTTGGCAGAGATCCCTACACAGATACTCTGTGGTAGGATTTATAACATGAAATTGCCAATTCTACAGAAGCCATTCTCCTAGGACAAAGAGCTTAGTGTAAGTAAGAATTATTCCTGGCTACTATACTTACTTAAATATGATATTTTCATAGTTATGTATTTTCTTTTTGGGGCCATGGGTCATTTCCTAGATGATGTCTCTATGCAGACATGCTGTCAGGATCAGAAGATTAGGGGGAGCAGTGACTGTAGCACATAGAAATACTAGCATTCATGGTAGACATTACATCAGAAACTTTCAGTTTTAACAACTTTTCAAGATACATCTACAAGTTACATTTCAACAAAGATGAATGTTTATGGAAATAACCACGATGCCTGTGAATGTGTATTTCAGCTTGATTTTATTTATGCACGTCTGTGTCATGGGGCCGGGCAAAGGGGAAGATTAGAGGCAACACTTTGTTATGAGAGCGTCTGGTTGTCAGAACAATAACTGGAAGTCAGGGTTTTTTTTATATTACTTCTGGCCCTGCCCCAACTCATTTGTAACCTGAAATGAGTCATGTATCTTGCCTGCTTACCCATCTCTAAAATGGGTAAAATGACAATGACCTTGCAGGGCTGGTAGGAGGAAAATATCTATAGTGGCATAGGGGTAAAATGTGCAGTCAGGATATCTGAATTCCATCATCTCTCCTGCCAGCTCCACATGCAACTTCGAACAACTTACTGGACTTCTGCGTACCTCAGTTTTCTGCTTATAAAGTGGGTCTGAAACTTACCTCCCTCAGAGGAATGTTATGAGTCTAAACTTATATTTTTAAAAAGTGCTTTAGAGATCCTCTTGTTGCAGGCAGTTTGAAAGCACAAAATATTATGTAAGTGTGATCAATGATCGCACACCTATCTACTGATATTCAGCATAAGAGAAGAAACCTATAAAATGGCAGTGGCTTTTATCATGCCTTGTATCTGTGGTAATGTATTTCCAATGTCAAAATGGCTGAATGTACATCGTGTATGTAAACCCTTCCTCTGAACAAAATATATGCTGTGCAAATCCTTGTCCATAGGCTGGATTTTCTCCCTGAGATCATTGTTCTAAGTGTCGTTTCCTCTTACAATGTGGAGCCATTTTCAGTCCTCAAACCCAGCTGTGGGAAGGGGAAATTTGGGCCAGGTACTAACTAAATACATCAGTGTACCCCATCTGTGCTGTGAAAATCCAGATAAAGGTTAATAAATACAGCCTGAGGTGGAGCCCTCATGTATCATGGAGATCAAAGGGAAGCAGTGAGTAGGAAAAGAGCAACATAGCCTGGGGACCTCGGAGTTGGTCTGGAAGCAGTGGATTTCCACGAGGATGGCTCTGGCCTTTAGCAGGCTGGACTCATGAGTGCCCTCCTCAGTGCTCAGGCTCCATTAGGATGCTCCTTATGGCACATTGCCTTATTCCCTTTCTTCTCATCTACTTTTCTGTCAGAAAGCGCAGTTTGGCCCCATGTGCGGAATGCATCTTTCTGGTGGATCAGGATTAAGCCATTCTGGTGAGACTAGTTTTTCTGTAAACTAAACACAATTGTAAAATTGTAATAGGGAGCCATCTGCTGGTGAAACACAGGCATTGACATATAGGCTTTCTGGAAATATTAGGGCCTTATTACACATTAACTTTGGGCGGCTCCTAGAGCCCTTAACCCCTGGATTGTGTGCATGTTAACACCTCTAAGTGGCTGAAAGCACTTGTTATGCAGTTCAAAGGTATGCCACTTCAGGGCAGGGTTATCTCTTGATCCTCATAACCCATCGTCCGTTCCATTACAGTGTGGTCATTCCCTGCAGATGTGCCGCTCAAGTTGAAGGTGTGACTGCAAGGTAGCCCTAGGCCGATCAACTTTTGTGCTGCTTACAGTGTAACATGTGACAAGGTCCTTACAGTCACAGTAATGCTGAGACATTTCTGGAAAAATTGAAAAAGAAGGGGCTAGGTTACCTACGAGAGCAAGAAAAATGTGCAGACATCTCACAATGGTATACAGAACCCTACATTTCCATTAAAATGTTACAACGAAACACAATTTGAGGGACTGTCTTAATACCGAAACGTGATTTCACTGTAAATTTGGAAGTATCTGCATCCAGACTTTGTCCTGATTAGAGTGATGTGGATGCCTATGGTGACACATAGGGGGGTCACAGGGGTGCACGTGTGCCCCCTGAGATCACTGGTGCACCCCCTGAGAGGCTGCACTCCCCATTTAGGCAATGGGCAGGGGGGCCAGGCAAGAGCATCAGTGCCCACCCATGAATGCCATCTGGGGAGTGAGGGCACCAGGTGAAGTGCCACCGGCACTTCCAGGAGTGCCGCTTGCGCTTCCCTGTAGGTGCAATCGGGAGTGGGGGGATTCCCCCCTTTGTCCCCCGGTCAGTGAGTTTAGCTGTGGGCCCCCTCACCCCCAGGTCTCTGACGGGCTGCTGGGAGGGCACATTCCCCGCCCCCCCCACCTCATGGTGGATGCCACACAGTAAAGTGGAGGACAATTTTTATTCATTAACATAATTGCTTGTCTCAGACTTGACTTCTCTACAGAGAGGATTTTAGTTTAACACCAGTCAGTTATTTTGTTGCGATTGTGTGCCAAATCATGCAGAACATAATTGTCATAATCATTTTATGTTTTGTATGAATCTTAATTTTGTGATAATAAACATTAAAGAAGGAATGAATTGGAATAGCCATTGAGAGAGTTTGTGTTCCTGCCATTTTTATCATAATATACACTGCCTGATAGATAATGATGTCTGATAGTAATTGAAGTTTAATGAGGATCTGATTCATATTGGATCACATCTGACACAAAATTGGGGCGGTAACCTGGTGACAAAGGATGCAGAAAAGGTTGAAGTTCTCATTGCCTTTTTTGCTTCAGTCTTCACAGGAAAGGTCAGCTCTCAGACGACTGCACTAGGCAGCACAGTTTGGGGAGGAGGTGAAAGAAGAGGTTAGGGACTATTTAGAAAAACTAGACGTGTACAAGACCATAGGGCCAGATGCATTGCATCTGAGGGTGCTGGGGGAGTTGGCTGATGAGATGCAGAGCCACTGTCCACAATCTTTGAAAACTCATGGCAATCAGGATAGGCCCTGGATGATTGGAAAAGGGCAAACAGTGCCCATATTTAAGAAAGGGAAGGAGGAGGATTCAGGGAACTACAGACCAGGCAGCCTCACCTGAGTCCCTGGAAAAATCATGGAGCAGATCCTCAAGGAATCAATTTCTAAGCATTTAGAGGACGTAACATGTCAGGGTCCCAAGGGTGGTCATGATACCCCTTGGTGGCTCTGTGACCAAGCCCTGCTCTGCCCATAGGATGGTCTCCTGTCTTTTTTGCCACGCCTTGATAGATAGATAAATAAATAGGGTGGCTGTCCAAGGAGCTTTTCATGGTTCAGCTGGATCCTGCCAGTCTTTGTCTGTGCCCAGGCCCCTTGCTGGGCATTGCTTTAACTTTGCCACCAAAGGGCACCTCAAGCCTTAAAGGCTAATTGCATGGCTCCAAATCCTCCCCATTACCACATCTCATGCCTTGCAGTGTTACATGGATTCATAGATTTATAGATGTTAGGGGCTGGAAGGGACCTCTTGAAATAATCAGGTCCAGCCCCCCCTGTGTTTGGGCAGGAAAGACTCCTGGGTCAGATGACCCCAGCAAGATGAGTGTCCAGATGTTTTTTGAAGATATCCAGAATAGGTGATTGTACCATTCTGGGGGGAATCTATTCCAGACCCTGGACACTTGAGTTCCTTATGTATAATCTAAAGTGGTTTTCTAGCAATTTATGACCGCTAGGCCTAGTCTCCCCTGGGGAGCCCTGGTGAACAGATGTTTTCCCAGTCCCTGATATATGCCCTTTATATATTGATAGGTTGCCACCAAGTCCCCTCTAAGTCTTATCTACTCCAGGCTGAACAGATCCATGTCTCTCAGCCTCTCATCATATGGCTTGTGCTCCATACCTCTAACCATATATACAGCCTTCCTTTGGACTCTCATGCTTCTCCATATCCTTCCTGAAGTGTGGTGCCCAGATCTGAATGCAGTACTCCAACTGTGGCCTCACCAAGACCAAGTGAAGCAGGAGGATGACATGCATGCCACTGTTTTGTTTGCTTTGCTGGCTATGGCATTGTGTTGGTGGCTCATGTTTATTGTATGGTCTATCAAGGCTCCCGGGTCTCTTTTGGTTGTGATGCTAGTAAGTGTAGCACTGCTGAGTCTCTAAGTATGTTGTGGGTTGTTTCTCCCCAGGTGGAGCACCTTTCACTTCTCACTATTGAACATTATCAGGTTTTGATCCGCCCACCTTGCAAGCCTGTTCAGGTCAGCCTGTATTCCCAGCATGACTGCAGTCTCCCATAATTTGGTGTTATCTATGAACTTTGCCAATCCACTTTTAACACCCAAGTCCAAATCATTAATAAATATGTTAAAAAGTACTGATCCGAGTATTGAACCCTGAGGACACCACTGGTCACCCAGTGCCATATTGACTCAGTTCTATCAATTATTACACTCTGGGTCCTGCCTCTGAGCCAGTTTCCTAGCCAGGTTGGGCTATTGAGGCTGCAGTTGTCTAATTTTACTATGAATACATTGTGGGAGACCACGTCAAAGGTTTTTTTGAAGTCCAAGTAGATGATGTCAACCTCATCTACCTTATCCAGGTGGCAAGTTACCTGATGAACATAGAAGGAAATGAGGTTGGTCAGACATGACCTGCCCACAACAAAGCCATGTTGGCTATCTGTTAGCATGTTGCCTTCCATTAGCCTATTGCTGATGGATTCTTTGATAATTTTTTTCCAGGATTTTTGCAGGGATTAAGGTCAAACTGGTTGGCCTATAATTCCCTGGATCCTCCTTCCTTCCCTTCTTGTAAATAGGCACCACATTGATCCTCTTTCAGTCTTCTGGAACTTCTCCCAAGGGCCACAGGTTCTCAGATAGTTTTACCATGGGTTGTGCAATGACTTTGGCCAATTCTTTCAGCACTCTTGGATGCAGTTCATTCAGGTCTGCTGACTTGTAGATGTCCAGCACCTCTAGATTTTCCCTCATGAGATCTTTTTGCCAACCGTTGGTGGGTGATAGGCTCCACCTTGATCATCCTGCATTCTGTCAAGCAGAGTAGCACCCTTGGACTGCTGAAATACTGACACGAAGTAATTGTTTAGGAGTTCAGATTTCTCCTGGGTGTTGGGTGTTATTCCCTGTGTGGGACTTTGGCTTCCTTGGCCTCTGCCTTTGTAATCTTGTAAGGCCTTCTAGGCTGGGCTCACTGAATTGGATCTGGCTTTGAGGCCCTAGCTCTGTTTGACCCTTCCATCACCTGGCCCATCTGCCAGGCCCAGGCTGTGTGGCTGTGCTCTCTCCCCCTTGCCCTCTCTTTCTGCCCAGTCCAGGCTCAATAAATGCTCAAGCCCTGAGCCTGCCCTTGACAGGGCTCAAGGCAGTTGTGTGCCCGCTGGGCACTAATGAGGCCTCTGTACCTCCCCTTCCAGCCTCATCCCAAACTACCAGTAGAAACAGTAGCCTAAATCATAAACCCCTGGGCTGTAACATAAACAACAACAATGGAAGCAGCCCTCTGCCCCTTTAAGAGGGCAAACTTTCTTTCTCCCCTTGTGCCGGTGTCCCTCCCAGCCTGGCTCTTTCTGAGCACCCTGAGCCAGCCGCAGCATTCCTACAGGCAGTAAAGCAATCAGACCAATATTTCTGGGTGCTTCTCCTGGGCAGGAGCTCCTTACCCTGAAGCAAGCAGGGCTAGCCTGGCTTGTCAGACCAGGCTATTTTTATGCACCCAGGGCTCTGCCTGCTTCTGGTCAGGTGACTGCCTGGGCTGGCTGCTAATTGCCTTGTTAGCTCTATTGCCCCAACAGCTGGCAGCTGGTGCCCTCTGCCTAGCCTACAGTTCCCTTGAAGTAACAAGGAGCCCCAGGCTCTCTGTTACAGAGGAGAAGAAGGTAACTGGGAACAGTCAGCATGGATTCACCAAGGGCAAGTCGTGCCTGACCAACCCGATTGCCTTCTATGATGAGGTGACTGGGTCTATGGATGTAGGAAGACTGGTGGACGTGGTATACCTTGACTTTTTTAGCAAGCTTTTTGATATGGTCTCCCACAACATTCTCGCAGGCAACCTAAGGAACTATGGGCTGGGTGAATGGACTGTAAGGTGGATAGAAAACTGGTTGGAGCATCAGGCTTAGAGTGTAGAGTAATCAATGGCTCAATGTCTAGCTGGAATCTGGTATCAAGTGGAGTGCCTGAGGGGTTGGTTTTGTTCAATGTCTTCATCAGTGACCTGGAAGATGGCACACAGTGCACCCTCAGCACATTTACAGATGACACCAAGCTGGGGGGAGTAGTAGCTACACTGTAGGGTAGAGCTAGGATTCAGAGGGACCTAGACAAATTGGAGGATTGGGCCAAAAGAAATCTCATGAGGTTCAACAAGGACAAGTGCAAAGTCCTGCACTTAGGATGGAGCAATCCCATGCACAGGCTGGGGGCTGACTGGCTGGGCAGCAGCTCTTCAGAGAAGGACCTGGGGCTTACAGTGGACAATAAGCTGAATATGAGCCAACAGCATGCCCTTGTTGCAATGAAGGCTAATGGCAAACTGAGCTGCATTGGTAGATGTATTGCCAGCAGGTCAAAGGAAGTGATTATTCTTTTCTATTCAGCACTGGTGAGGCCATATCTGGAGTACTGTGTTCAGTTTTGAGCCCCCTACTATGGAAAGGATGTGGACAAATTTGAGAGAGTTCAGTGGAGGGCAGTAAAAATGGTTTGTGGGCAGGGGCACATGATTTCTGAGGAGAGGCTGAGGGACCCGGGCTTATTTAGTTTGGAGAAGGGAAGACTGAGAGGGGATTTAATAGCAGCCTTCAACTACATGAAGGGAGGTTCGAAAGAGGATGGAACTAGACTGTTCTCAGTGGTGACAGGTGACAGAACAAGCAGCAATGTCTCAAGTTGCAGCAAGGGAAGTTTAGGTTAGATATTAGGAAGAACTTTCTCACTATGAGGGTACTAAAACACTGAAACAGGTTACCCAGAGAGGTGGTAGAAACTCCATCCTTGGAGGTTTTCAAGACCCAGCTAGACAAAGCTTTGGCTGAGATGATCTTGTTGGGGATGGTCCTGCTTTGAGCAGACATTTGGACTAGATGACTTCCTGAGATCCCTTCTGACCCCAATTTTCTATGATTCCTTGCGTTCACAGAGGGGGGCACTACATAAATACTTCTTTCATCTTCTGGGAATTCCTTTCCTTTTCTATGTCCTTGTGGTAAGGTATTTAGCGGAATTTGCAGATTTCTGCTGTGGCTCTGATCCTGCAACTTCTGGGCTGTCAATTATGCACCTCAGCCCACCCCAGCCCCCAGCTTTTGGGAATGATCTGAATGACTGCTGTACATACTTACTCATTGTTACCTGAAAACTCTCAGGGAGAGAATGCCTGTTATTTCCAGTGTTGCGTTAGTTTACTTCCTTTGTTCACTTTGTGTATAAAGCTTTTAGGGAAAAGTATCTGTAGTCCTCGGCTAGAGTACTATGTGTGTATGGATGATGTTCAGCTCTATGCAATCCACGTTTCAGCCTCTTTTATTTTCTTATCAAGCTCTGGATGAAAGCTAGCTGGTTTAGATTCAGTCTGGAGACTGAACCATTTGGGATAAGAGAAGGATATTGAATCGCTGAGTCTGCTCCCATTAGTGAGGGCGATATGGTATTCCACAACCTTTTGGTCTTACCTCCGTTATTATTTCTGGGTTCCTAGATGCCTGTGATAACTCCTCTATACTTTTTCAACATCTTTTGGACAGGTCTTGCAAGCCTTTTCTCTCTAATACAGTCTTCACTACAGTTGTCCAGGCTTTGTTACCTATAGCCTGACATATTACAAAGAGCTCTACATAGGTCTATTTACTCTTCAGGATCACTCAAAAGCTGCATGTGGCTTTCTGCTTTATAAGCAAGGTAGGCTGACATTAGCTGTTTACACCAGTGCGCCATGTTCAGTGCTGTCTGTCACTTTGCTTGAAGTGCACTTCAAAGCATTGGTTTCTGTCTAGAGAGCCCTGGATTGTCTGAACCCCAGCTGCCACAGGGACCGCCTCTCCCTTATGTTCCACTGCAGCAGTTTTCATTGCCTCATATTGTTCATCTCTAACATTAAATTCCCGGCAGGGCATTTTTAGGAGGGCTGGATTAACGCATAGGCAAACTAGGCACATGCCTACAGCCCTAAGCAAAGAAGTGGCTCAGTTGTGCTTATTTTACAGATTATAGTTATCGAGTGAGAAAAAAGTAATATAAATATACGGTATTAAGTAGGGGCCCATGAGTTTGTTTGCCTAGGGCCCATTAAAGGGTTAATCCAGCCCTGATTCTCAGTCAAGATTCTTGGCTCCGTAATTTATCCATTTGTGTTGTGGCCCTGTAACATAATAGACGCTTATTTAGCTGGTATTGTAAATACAAAGACGATTTGTAGTACTATCCAAATGTTCAGCTAGTGAAGAGTTTTCAAGAACCAAACAATGAAGGGCAGCAAGGCAAATTCTTGAGGCAGACCAGAGAAGAGGGAGATGTGGGCATGCCTCTTCTGTGTTCAGCAGCGAGTGCTTGCTGGAGAAAGAGAAGTCCTTTTTGTTTTAAACATCTGGTTATGCATGAAGCATTGGGTTTACTCCTGCTATAATGCTGTGCAATGCCACAAGAGGACATATGACTGACACCAGATACCGATGTACTGTTTTGAGGACAGAATGAAACCTGCTGATACTCAATCTACATGAAAAGCGCTCATGTCTGAAAGAGAATCAGGCAGTTCACTTTGCAATGCAATGCATTGCACTTACAATGGACAACTAGTTGCAGCAGACAATAATGTTTTTTTCAAAGTGAGCATACTCAATGCACTATATTATTCTCAGGATAATGGACAGAAACATTCTTTATAATGCAAACTGTATGAGCTTTCATGAGCATTAGTGTTCCAAAGGGCACGTGTGTGGGAAAACAGGTGGGTAGAACAGAAAAAATGGAAATGAGACGGGGGAGCTAGAAAACTATTATTTCTTATGAAATATTTCTCCTGTAACTTTCTTTTTATTTGCACTTCATTTTTTATTCAAGGTTTTTTTCATTTTTAAAAGTAAATATAGCACTTATGGAAGGTGATATGAGAGAAGATGACTCAAAGTCTATTTATCAACAAAGAAGTCCAGCGCAACCATCAGCTGGAATTCAGACCGGGGTCACCACCTCAGAGGGTCATATGTTCATTCCATATTCAGGCTCATTTGTTTTCTCCGCTCTCTGCTGAAGTTGCTGATAAAGGAATCACATTTGGTAAGTCTTCTATTATGGTTTCTAGTACTTCAGAAATGGGACTGTTTTCTCTCAGTCCATTCTTCATGGGCCACTTAACCAGCCCTCACACTGGGATAAAGTTGGTTACTACATGAGTGAATTTTAAATGGATTACCTAGTGAAAGTTACTGTATCCCATTACGAGGCTCTTAATCATCCAGTCCCATAATTTTCATGAAATACCATGATTCACAGCAATGCCAACATTATTACAGTTAAGTGCCTCACCTTTCAGAGTTTCCTTTTTTTTTTGTTACCGTTAGCAATACTTATTCTTTAACAGCAATTAAAAATAGACTCCCCAGGGTGAATTTTAAGTAATCATAGAGGATTTGCTGCCAGTTTAAGTCCTAAATTTTGCTGACTTCTGTTACAGAATTTTCCTCTCAAACGGTAATAAGGGATGAAAGTGAAGATTATAAGTGTTACTGTAACCCAAAGTCATCTATCCAACTGAGAAGCTACAACTTCCTGTCAAAGCACCGGTAATCCAAAAAGTCATGTGAACAATGCATAGGTAGTATGCCACAGGGACTATTTTCTTCATTGCTGATTAAAATGAGTAAACTAACCTTACTAAAGGGATCAGTTGAAAACAGATCTAGACTTTCCTTCATGTTGATAAAAGGTATTCCCTCCATGTCTGAAAGACATTATAATGAACTTGTAATTTAATTGCAGGGATCTTGCAGTTCAACAAGGAGAAATGCAAAGTGCTGCATCTAGGGAGGAAAAATGTCCAGCACACCTACAGCCTAGGAAATGACCTGCTGGGTGGCACGGAAGTGGAAAGGGATCTTGGAGTCCTAGTAGACTCCAAGATGAACATGAGTCGGCAGTGTGATGAAACCATCAGAAAAGCCAATGGCACTTTATCGTGCATCAGCAGATGCATGACAAATAAGTCCAAGGAGGTGATACTTCCCCTCTATCGGGCGCTGGTCAGACCGCAGCTGGAGTACTGCGTGCAATTCTGGGCGCCGCACTTCAAGAAAGATGCGGATAACCTGGAGAGGGTCCAGAGAAGGGCCACTCGTATGGTTAAGGGCCTGCAGGCCAAGCCCTATGAGGAGAGATTAGAGAAACTGGACCTTTTCAGCCTCCGCAAGAGAAGGTTGAGAGGCGACCTGGTGGCTGCCTATAAGTTCGTCAGGGGGGCACAGAAGGGAATTGGTGAGTATTTATTCACCAAGGCGCCCCCGGGGGTTACAAGAAATAATGGCCACAAGCTGGAGGAGAGCAGATTTAGATTAGATATTAGGAGGAACTTCTTCACAGTTCGAGTGGCCAAGCTCTGGAACGGGCTCCCAAGGGAGGTGGTGCTCTCCCCTACCCTGGGGGTATTCAAGAGAAGGTTGGATGTGTATCTAGCTGGGGTAATGTAGGCCCAGCACTCTTTCCTGCTTATGCAGGGGGTCGGACTCGATGATCTATTGAGGTCCCTTCCGACCCTAGCATCTATGAATCTATGAATCTATGAATCTCATCAGCAACTTGCTTTATAAATCAACAAAGTTCTCAAGTTCCATGTAAAGAATAAAGAAATATAATTAGTAACAAGAATGAATGTTGGCAGTTCTAGCTGTATAGAAAAAGTGTCATCAGCTAGTAAAAAAATAACTGTACTCTAGGTTGGGAGTTGGTGAGAATTTCAGTAATTCAGGAATTATAGTTTGATGATTAAAATATTAGTAAAAGCATCATACAATGTGCATGTGTCCAGGGTCTGGAACAAACTCCCCCTAGAGGTGGTGCAAGCACCTACTCTGAACTCTTTCAAAACATAGGTGGATATATTTTTTGCTGCCATCCTGTGCACACATAGCCTCCACTCCCCAATTTCCCCTCCCCAGCCCTACCCTTGAGGCCCCCCTTGCCTGGCCCCAGCATCCCAGTACTTAAAAAAAAAAAGTCCTGCACTCAGAAGCTCTGGTAATGGTGATCAGGACCTCTGGGAGCTCATGGCAGAGCCGGCCCATGCAGTATGGGGCAGTGGGGATTGCCACCTCCACCTGGAACCCAGACGGCAGCTGCCCCATGGCACGGGTGCAGCGTGGCTTGGCAGAAATCTCCGTGCTGTCCTGGAGCTGGGGCCGGTAGGGCTGAGCGGTGCCAGGCTCCAGCTGACTGCTGGAGCTGCCCCAGCTCTGGGACAGTGTGCGGCATCCTGCTGAGCCACACTGCACCTGTGCCATGGGGCAGCTGCTACATGGGTTCCAAGTTGGGGGTTGATCCCCACTGCCCCACGCTGCCTTGTACTGTGTGTGTGTGGGGGGGCTTTGCCATGAGCCCTCAGAGGCCCTGTTTGCTGCAGCCAGAGCCAGTGACAGCGGGGATTTTTTTTTCTTTTAAGTGGTGGGACTCAGCTGGGGCCAGCCAGGTGTGGGATGGGGCTGGGCAGAGCAGCCATGGGGGCTTCCCCAGGGCTTTCCCCACCCAGGGAGAGGCAGGCACAGCCAGAGCAGCCTTGGGAAAACCTGCAGCCACCCAGCTGTGCCTGCCTCTCCACAGCTGATCTGAATCTCTGAAACAGTGTTGGAACTCCAAAACAGGTTCGGCTGAATTGAAACGGAGCAGTGACCCGAAAAACCAAAATGAATCACTGTCCTCCAAAATGGCCAAATCCGAAATCAAAATGAGACATAGCCAATTTGAACAGCCCTAGTATGTATGTGTGTAGTGTGCAGAATGTGTGTATGCATGCAATGGGGATAATGTGATCAGTGTGCTATTGATTTCATTGACTGGAAACATGTAACTTGTACAAAAAAACCCAATTTAGGTTGGAGGCTAGCAGCCTAGAGATTACTATACCCAGACAAAGAAAAAAGATGCGTGAGAAGAGGCTATTTAAGTGGGTTAGGTCAATCAAGCCAGGAAGCTCTTTTTTTAACTCGCCATTTGTGAGTTCACATCTAATGGTCAAGAATGTCTTGTTACCTGGGAGCACATGAAGAAAATGCCCTCTATAAGAAAAAAGGGGAGTGTTGGGACACTGAAAGCCATAAATACAGGGTGAAAAATGCTGCACTCTGAATTATTTTTTTAAACAGGTGTGCAGTCAGCAGGGGGGTAACACCAGTTCTCAGCAGATGGAGAGGGCAGCATTAGGAATGCATCAGCGGGCAAAATATCTTTTCAAAGAGGCATATGGGCCACAAATTCCCTCTGTGAAAGAGAAAATCTCACCCTTTTACTCGATCAATTGGGGAAGGGTTTTTTTTTTTTTAATTATTTTTGGCAGTATATGTCAATGCCTAGTGGCATATTTGACTGGTTAGTGTTTTATTCTATACCTGTGGGCTGTTTAGAATAATAGTTTTTTTTCTACGTTGAAGAGAACTAATGGAAAAAAATGGGGAAAAGCATTGAATGCGACTTATCCTCACATTTAGATTTGTGTTCTTGCACTGCAGCAATCATCAGACCCAGGAAATGTTCCAAATTTCAGAAAGGTCAGGCAGAAAGGCACAATTGTCAACAAGCATGAAAAGGAAATAATATTTAAAGAGTAGGATGGAAATTGCCTTGGACTCTGCCAAAATGTGTTTTTGGTCTGCTGTAGCTTGAAGCCATAAATCTTAATTAAGGGGGATTACAGGTCATATAGACATATCCAAGCTAGCTTTTGGGTCTTGCTAGCAATATAGCAGCTACAGCCCAGGGCTGGTGTGGATTCTCAAGTGGTCAGTCTATGCTGAGCTGTATGCTGCCCAGCTTCACTGCTACCAGTACCCTAATAGCTAGTTGAATACTAATTTAGGTACAGCTATACAAAGTAGGCTCACCCTGAGAAGTAGCATCCTTTTGATTTTGGCTTCTTTTAAAATAGGGGTTAACTTGCCTTTATTCAGTCCTTTTATTCCTATGTGGAAACTCTAATTTGTAGAGTTATCTAGTTTTTCCATCTTTGGGGAGAGAGGGATTTGATCACATGCAGAAGGGATAGGGAACTTGACCTGTGTATCTTCCGAAACCTACCCAGAGGCCTTATACCTCCCACTACTCTGCAGTACATGTTGGAACTGTGGGATCAGAATTAGGGTATGGTGACCCTGATGCAAATGCCTGTAAAATTTAAATTAAGTAAAAAACCTGTACTATTTAAGAAAGAATGGACTGAAATGAAATTTCCTATCCATTGTTATAATTAGTTCAAAACCTCTCATGTCATTTTGTTGTATGTTGTATAGAACCAATTTTAATTACTGCACACAAATAAAATGAATAAGGGATGTTTTTACAAATGGTATGGTTGGAGAAGGAAAGTAATTGAATTGCTAATACTAACCTTATGTTCGTGCTTTGATTTTTTTAAAAATTCATTTTTATCCATGAATTAGTTAATGCCTGACGAGTGCTTTGAAGATAGAAAGTGTTATAACATACTAAAGTACTATTATTATTAGCATTATCCACTTGGTTTAATTAGTTCTCTTGTACTGTAATTGGATTATAGAGATGTAAACTTGGAGATGATGGTTTGGAGCCAAACTTTATCTACAGAGTCCCAGTGAAGTGAATAAGTACTATGTCCATGCACACTAAAAAACAAAAAAAAAGATGACACCATTAAACACAATTTCTGAGTATTGTTTAGTTGAGTAGATTGATCAACTCTTAAATATAGATGACATGAACTGGTGTTACCTTGTGGCTTTTTTGTTTTAATTACTGTTGTCCAATTCCTAACATACGGAAGATTCAGCCTGGTTCAATGACACCAGATAAATATGACAGTGTTTATGTGAAGGATTTGAAGTAGGATTGTATATTGAGAGGCAGAAGAGTCTCAGCTTCCTAGTGAGGCTAGTACTTGTTACTGACTGGGCATGTCTACATGTACATTAATGCACCTTTTCTAATGCACATTAAACTTAGTTCCTCCAATTAATGCATATTCAGCTGTGTTAATGTGCAGTAGCTCATTTGCACACTTTTTTTAGTGATGCTAAATAGTAGACTATTTTACTGCATATTAGTGTAATGTCATGGTTTTTACATGACACTTTAATGTGCAGTAAAATAGTCTACTGTGCATTAAAGCTCACGTGTAGATGTGCCCACTCTGGGATAAAATAAGCTATAGAATCTTTGTCCATGCCATTTCTAGAGCTAGAGGTTTGGCACAGGTTATACCAGAAATCTATGGAATGTTACAATGTCATAAAGTTAGGGTGGTTTTAGTCACAGTCACAGATAAAAGCGTCATGCTAACCTGGCTCCAAGGTCTCACTATAGTTAAGCCCAGCAGCACCATGCTGAGCACAGTGCCACCAGGCCGGAAGACTCTGGAGCTGGGGAAAGCATGCTTCTTTGGAGAGAGAGTACTTTTCTTCCCTCAGCTCCAGGGTCTTGCTGTTGTTAAGCCAGTGGCTCCACATTGAGTGTGGAGCTGCCAGGTGGCAAAACCTGAGATCTCACAGCAGTTAAGCCAGGGAAGAACAGCTGCTTTAAGCATGAAGGGGAGTGGGGAAACCAGTAGAGGGTGGCGATGGCTAGAATGACTGGGAGGTGTGCATTATGGGATTGTGGAGGGCTGCAAAAGGATTGTTCTATCTTCCGTCAGCTGTCTAAGTGTACCCTAGAATGACCTGGGCAAAGCAGATCAATGATAAATCTCAGATGGAGTGGCATAACTCTAAAATGTTTTGAGGGTACTTATGACAGTTTAACACCCTTTAATTAATTACTGCTATCATTGGGCATGTGTAGACAAAATGGGGGCCCTAAATTGAAGCGGTGGGTTTTAAAAAGCACCGCTTCAATTTAGGACTGATTAAATCCCTGTGTCAGGCACACACCCCGCTGACTTACCTGCCTGCCCGGCGGGGAGGGAAGGGCAAGCTGTTGGTGGGAGGAGTGGTCCCTGGGCTGTGGGCAGGGTGGGCTGGTGCTTCCCTCTGTGGCAGCTGTGGCCCCCCCCCCCCCGGGTGGCACCCACCCATAGGCACCTGGCTCAAATGTTCCCGGGGGGCACTGTAGCTGTGGAGGGAAGCACTGGGCCCCACACAGCTCAGGCAGGCAGGCTCCAGGGGCAGGGAAGG
The DNA here is from genome assembly GCF_052110815.1 of Crocodylus siamensis. NCBI lineage: Eukaryota > Metazoa > Chordata > Crocodylia > Crocodylidae > Crocodylus > Crocodylus siamensis. Next base: position 176,775,140 of record NC_143395.1, read on the forward strand.
GGGTGTTAAGAGTTGCCACTTTTCTTGGGCAGAGCCTGCTTTCTCAGGCTGCTGCCAGGCTGCCTGCAGGGCTTCCTGCAGAGCTGTGGACCTGCACGGAGCCCAGTGCTTTGGTCCGTGGCTGTAGGGGCAGCAAACTAAAATTCCTCAAAGTTTTAGAGGAGTCATTTAAGGTGCATTACGCCGAAGCTGCGCCCCAAGTTATTTAAGGTGCATTATGCTGCTGAATTTCATATAGTGGCTGCAACTGCAAACACCAACACCATTAAAACAGTGCAACAGCATTTAGCCTGCTTTAAAGTATTGTGCACACATGCCTCTCATTTCATCTACACATGGCCATTTTAAATGCCTTTATGCCAGTTTTAAGGTAACCTGTGACAAAGCCCTTGGGGAGGCTATTTTAAGTTGAGTTTGGAGGTGTTTTTATATTCTATTTGCCACAGTAAGGAAACCTGCCCAGCCAGCCTCTTCTTGACATGTGTCTTCTGCTTCAGCAGAAGCCTGCTTCTTAAACAAAAATACCTAAGGCTGAGTAAAGCCTTATTTTCTGATCTTCCCTGGAAGTTAATTCGCACATTTCACATTTTGGTACAAGAAATACATGAGGATAACAATGCATTCCAGGTTTGTGTAAATTTCTATCTAGTTTAGTTTTAGCAGTAATATTGTATAGAATAATATTAGGCAGCTGGCTTAACCTCCAGTTTGCTTTTGCCATCACATCCTCAAGTCTGAATTTTACAGCCTTTAAGTTTTGAAAAAGCACCATGATGGAGCATAGGGGTATAGGCCCTATTCTAAAAGACAATTATTAAGGTGAAAATAAGTTGGTGTCTTGCTGAACATATTGCAATAGATCACTTGAAAATTCTCCGTGGATCTTTTGCTTCATTTAGTTCTTTGTTGCTTCTTTTTCTCCATGACCTTGTTGAACTGTATAGTTTCCGAGTTAGTGATTAAATGAACAGTGTGTACTTTTAGAAATAAATGAAATTTAACAATAAAAGATTTAATTTGTCCCCAGTTAAGACCTTTGCATTTTTGTAATATAATTAGTTTTTGTTTACTGGTCTTCCTATCAAATAAAATGGTTCACTAACAAGGGAGTTATACAGTGATTCAAGGTGACACGATAAGCTAGGAAATTAGGTGATAGAATTTTTTTTTAAACACTTCTTTCTTTCAGCCATTTCCACCCTCCTGTCAGTGCCATTTTCTCTGTGCAAGCAGCAGCCTGCTTCCCTATAAGTGTTCAGGAGCAAATGCAGTAGGCATCTAATTCACCAATACCTGATCCAGTTCTCCTTCAAGCTAATAGAAAGGCTCCTGTTGACTACTGTGAGTTTTGGATCAAATCATAACCATCTATCTATGCAACCTCCAGCAAATCTAGATATAAATATTTGATAAAATATAATTAAGATATCCCTTTGTGGGATAAATCTCACTTTGCTGGCAATACCTACAAATGGTTTAATAGATTATTATATGCAGCAGATGTTACTATTAAAGGTAAATGGAAAAAGGATTTACAGATATTGTTAACAGCTGAGAATTGGGAGGTTATGTGTAAATTACTTTGTAAAACATCTATTTCATTGCTTTTCAGATTTTTTTTTCAGAACAAGATATTAAATAGGTTTTATTGGACCCCAGAGAGGTGGTTTTAAGCAGGGCTAGCCTTGGATGACTGTTGCTGGAGATGTGGAATCCAGGTTGGGTCTCTCACTCATATTTTATTCTTGTGTCCTAAAATTACTGGTTTCTAGCCTGGTGTATGTATAGCACTTTCTAAGATACTTAAAATTTACCATGGTAGTATCGCCAGATTTATACATATTGGGGATTATAGATTCAATACCATTGTCTATGCCAATGAAAAATGGCTAGTTATGATAATTTTAGTGGCTAAATAGGTAATTTTAAGGAAATGGGAAACTCCCAGTGTATCTTCATTCTTGGAATGGTCAAAAGAACTTACGCATGTTGAATTAATGGAAAACATTATATATGCAAATATACATAACTGGGCTCAATATGAAGAAATGCAGTGTAATATAAATTTTCTGTGAAGTTTATAAATTGATTTACGTGTGGTATGGTATCCTTTGTGTGTGTGCGTGTGTGTGAGTGTGTATGTGTGTGTATATCTATATCTATATCTCTCTCTATATATATTAGTTAGTTCTACCTAATGTTAAGTGCTCCTCTTCCCCTAGTCTCTACTAAATTTATAGTATGTATATTTAATGATCTATTTTGTAATATTTTGGTTTTGCTTTCTTATTATATTTTACTTATTAGTTGATATTTTATGTTTTTGTTGTTTTTATTTTATTGTTAAAATCTGAAAATAAATAAAAATTATAATTAAAAAAAGATATCCCTTTGCACTGATCTAGGTAGGACTGGCCTTATCTTCAATTCTAGGCTCTTATGTAATGATGTCATAGCTCTAAATCTTGAAACTCCCCAGGATTAGCTCCAGTTTTCTCTAGTTTCAGATACTCAGGGGTTAAAATCTTGCATTTTTAAACCTTGGATTACAGATTGCTATATCAGCCCAGAAAATCAGGTTTCTGGATCAGATCTGCTTTTTATTTCTCATTCTGCTGTAGTTGCAAGAATTACCTAAATGGCGGTCTTGCTTTGTATGCATTATTTATCTGCCACTACAAACATAGCATATATTGGTCCCCTGAAGAGCTTATTTTTCTTTGGCCTCAAATACTTTCTCGTCTGAAACAATTGTTTGTGCTGTAGCATTTCATTTTATCTTCAGCAATACTAGCCATAGGCCATTGCTGTAAGTCAGTTATGACAAAATGCTCAGCAAGTGGATTCTTTTTTTCTGTTCTGCATGTACATTAAAAGCTACATTTTATCTCATTCCTAATTGTTCAAAATATGCTTAAATTGGCAACATTTTACTGGCAGTTCTGAAGCAGTTATGTATTTTAGTTTGGTTAGATATTATTTCTTAGAATCCCTGTCCCATACAATCTTTTGCTTTTTAATACTTCTCCTTTTATAGTATCTTCATACATATACATGTAGGTGTTTAATTCCAGGCTATAGGTAGGCACCTATGTCAGAAAGAGAGGGAGGATTTGAGAGACCTTTTTTCTTCAGTATTTCCTATGGGCTACTTGGGCACACCACCAGACAGCATGCTGCTTTTTGTGAATTCCATTCCCAGGCTTCCCTCACATGCAGTGTGCAGAGAACTTAGAAGTCTGACTCACATTTGCAAATTCAACATCTGGAACTGGGTGCCCAAGTTACTTTGTAGATCTGGCCCTGTCATTGAACCTTTTTCCACGATTGACAATGGAATAGGGAGATGGATGCTACTGAGTGAGCATAGTGAGAGTATCTAGGCAGATAGATGGATAGAGACATGGGATTCACAGCCATTCTCTTCTGGTTTCACTATGCCCAATGTTGAACATTTTTATAGTGTACTCCATTTTTTACAAAAATCCATACCAACACACATTCAAATATCCAAGGCAATGTAGAGTGCCATTAGCAGTGTTATGGAATTGCACACGTCTTACTGGTTTCTGATTTCAAGGACCAGTACGCTTACATTTGTTTGCAACACAATGGTGCGTGTATACAGGATGTTTACTGTGCAGTAGCCTAATAACACTGCACAGTAGCGTGCCTATCAAAAATTGTGCCAATATACTACTGAACAGTGTTATTAGTATTATTATAAAAAAACCCTCTTGCGCCAGCAGTACTGTGCAGTAACTGTAGTTATTGAGCATTTAGTTATTACTTCATTAAGCAAGTACTGAACTAAATGTGCAGTACCTAAGGTGCATTAATGAAAGTGTAGATGTGCCCAGTGAGCACTGCAACTGGAAACGTAACTAACCTATATTAAAAGACTACATTTTACTGGCAGCTGTAATATTTCTCTTCTCTGATCCCTGCCAGCCCTGTATTTTGAACTCCTTAAGGCTATTGCTGTCATTTAAGACACCAAGATATTCTTTCCTGAAGCATTTAACATCAGTAAATCTGCCCACTAATCCCCAGACTGAGCTTTATCTTTAGTGTAACCAACCATCTTGATTTTGAGGGCTTAGATGTTTCCCTTATTTTCTCTATTACAGCTCAGTGCCTACTGTCCACCATAGCTCCTGTGGTTGCATTATTACCATCTGCACAGCTATTGTCTGGGGATTGTCTTATTATTTCCACCATCATGGCCTCTATAATCTTTTTAGATTACATTACTAGGTTTGTTGCTGTTGACATAATCTTCACTAATGTGCAGTTGGGAATCTTCTTTGTCTCTGTACTTCCATCTTGTTCTTTCTTCACTGCAATTTTTTTAAACCCAAAGACACAAGCTATTTGGCTATTGAATATTTGCTGTTTTACATCTGTTTTTTCCTTTGCTGGTTTAATTTGTAACCTTACAATGAAAAATGGCTGTATAAAAATCATTCTGTCTTACACAGCACCATCAGAATGTTAGCTAAACTCCAACCAGTTGTATCTGTGCAAAATCAAGGATGACAAAGGATGGAATGCGTATTTATTAGTTGGTAACTTCGTTCCCCATTTTCCATTAGATTAGAAAAATGTAGGAGAAAGTTATTCACAGAAAAATCTCTCTTTGTCTGACTTCATAGTTCTCATGCTCAGAAGAAGTTTACAAAACACCTTCAAAAGTCATGCCTGGGAACAAAAAGTCATTAGCCTGTTGTATGCTAGGGAGCAGAGACTTAACATAAGCAAAGACTTCACCCTCACTAGAACATAAGTATTGAGGGCTGCACTCTGCTTGGGAAGGACAGGGCTGGGAGAAAAGGTGGTGGAATTACCTCCTATGTAAAAAATACATATGCTTGTTCTCTGGTTCAGGAGGTAGAAGGTAGCAGATCAGAATGTATTTTGCTGAAGACAAAAGGTGGAAGACATGACATTGATATAAAGATGGGGAATTATTTTACACCACCCAGTCAGAAGGAAGAGGGTCACTCTTCAAGGTGAAGAGGTGAAAAAATATCCAAAAGTTACGAGAGAGCACTGATGGGACACTTCAGTTTTCCAGACACCTGCTGGAAGAACAATACAGCCAAACATAAAATGTCGAGCAAGTTTCTAATTTGTGTACAACTGTCTTAGAAAGTTGAGGATACAACTAGGGGATTAACGATCTTGGATCTTTTCCTGACCAATAGGGGAGGAGGATGGTGGAGGATGTGAAGGTTATGGGAAACTTGGAAAGAAGTGATCATGATATGATAGAATTCATGATCGTGAGATGGGGAAAGCATGAGGTTTACAGATTTAAGATACTGGATTTAAAAAAGATGGATTTCAGCCAATTCAAGGAAATAGTAGGCCATGGGAGAACAGCAGATTGAAGGATAAAGGAATTTAGGAGAGCTGGAAGCTTCTAAATGCCACAATATTGGAAGCCCAATAAGATGTTGTTTCAACTTGATGAAAGCACAGGAAGAATGGCAAGAGACCAATGTGGCTATGTAAGGAGCTTCTACAATGCTTCAAATGCCAGAGGAAAGCATACAGGTAGGGGACAAATGGGCAGGTCACCAAGGAAGTATACCAAGAAATAGCAAGAACTTCCAAGGACAAAATCAGGAAGGCAAAGGTAAAATATGATCTTTACCTGGTGAGGGAAGTTAAAGATAACAAGAGATGCTTTAACTCTAGAAAAGAAAGACAAAGAAAGATGTGGGTCCTCTGTTAACTAGTCAGGGCAAACTCCTAACAGAAGATGCAAAGGAGGTGGAGCAAAGATATCCCTAAGTCAACAGCTACTTTGCCTCCATCTTTACAAAAAATTAGGCTGAAACCAGACAGCAATGAAGATTTATTTAGCTAAGGAAGGAGACAAGCTGAGGGATGAGAGAACATAACACAAGAAACTGTCATAGAGCTTTGAATGGGTCTGAATTAATTCAAATCAGCAGGGCCTGATGAGCTGTATCTCAGGGTCCTGAAGGAATGGGCAGAAGAGATCTTGGAGCCCTTGGCAATAACATTTATGAAGTTGTGGGAGAAAGGCAAGGTACCACAGAACAGAAAAAGGGCCAATATGGTTAGCCTCTTTGGAAAAGGCAAAAAGGAGGACCTGGGGAATCATAGACCAGTTAGCTTTGCCTTGATACCTGTGAAGCTACTGCATAAGGTGACTGTATTATTTTTAAGGAAATCTGGGATGCTGCCCCCTCCCCCTCCACACACACACACATACACCATGCCACACTGCCTCCCCACTGGCCAGCAGTGGGCGGGGACTGCCCATGGGGAAATAGGGTGAGCGAGGCCAGGAAAATGGGTGTTTGGGGCTCTGCTGGGCAAGAGATCAGGAGGTGGGCTGAGCTGGAGGTTACTGCTGAGCAGGGATAAAGTTCACCTATTCCTTGGGAAGTGTGAGTGCAGCGTGCCTCTGTGTTTGTGTATCTGTCTCCATGTGTGTGAAGCTGCTCTGGATCAAAGATTCTGTATCGACACATGAGTGCACAATGCAGCTGCTTGACCATCATGTCAGCAAGAGGCTGAACCTGGGCAGCCTCTTCTTGCCTTCATCAGACCCCTTCTATATGTACCCCACCATGCTGCCCATCAACTTCCTTCCCCTTTGGCTCCCTCCCCTATGCCTCTCTTTATGCCCTCCACTCACTCCTGCTCCCTCTCCCTTCCTCACCATCTCTCTTTTCCCATCACTCCCCTCTGTGCTTCGCTGCTCTCCAGACCTCCCTCCCTTGCTGTCTTTGTGGTTCTCTACTCACTCCTCTCTCTCACCCCTCTTTCCCCCTCTCTAGCTTGTCCCCCCTGCCACAATACATACATACACACTTAGTGATACCAGGGAGAGCACTGAGCTGAGCTCCGGGTTCCAGCCCCTGGCAGCTGGGACTAGGTAGGACAGAGCCTAGTCCCGGAGCCTGGAGCCTTTCTCCCAGCCCCCAGACATGGGCTCCCAGCAGCCAGAAGCGGGGAGGGACCTTCATTCTCCTCAGGGCAGGGGGTTGAGCCACCCCCCCCGGGAAGCTCTGTTGTGGCGGCTGCTCCCTCATCCCAACTCCACTGGACTGCAAACAGGTGAACATACATGCGAGCAGCCTGTCTTCATGGCAGCAGTCTCACCCCACCCCAGGCAATCCCTGCCCCAGCCAGGAGGAGTACCCAGCCCGGGCCATTCCCTGCCTCCAGCCACTGCCTCCAGCCTCCAGCCCCGGCTCCACTGCCTGGCCCGGCTCAGGAGGAGCCAGGTCAGGCAGTGCAGGCAGGGTGGTGTCAATCTGGGACTTTCATTTGAATTTTCCTGGCTGGGATGCCAGGAAAGCCCACAAAATCTGGGACTGTCCTGGCCAAACCAGGTTGTACAGTCACACTGCTATTGGAGCATATTCTAAGGAAGTCCATTTATAGATATCTGGAGAAGGAAAGTCTGATTACAAGCAACCAGCATGGATTTACTATGAACATATCATGCCAAACAAACTTGATCTACTACTTGGGTGGATGAAGGGAATGCTGTGGATATAGTGTATCTGGACTTAAGCAAGGGTTTTGACAAGGTCCCACATGATCTTCAGAGTGGAGTGGAGTCCCACAGGGGTCTGTCCTGGGACCAGTACTATTCAGTTTGTTTACTAACAATTTGTATGTTGGCATAGAAACCTTCTTGAGCAAACTTGCCTGTAACATGTGTAGCAAGCTTGCCTTTTGGAGCTTGGGTTGAGTCCCAGGCTTGAAATCTTGCTGTTTTGATTGGTGGAGCTCATCCCCCAATCAGGAGGCAGCAAGAGGAGTTCAGTCACACCCCTTTCATGAGGGGAGGGGGAGAGGAGTTCCCTCCCCCCCACCAGACCTGATTGAAGACTGCAACACTCAGGTCTGGAAGACTTTAGGGGCAGAGCCCTGGAGCATACAAAAGAAGCTGTGTGCCCAGCATGAGGGGAGCACATCTAGGAAAGAGAAGAGCAGGGCTTAGAAGAGAGCTGCTCAGCAGTAGCCCAGAAGCGCCCCTGAAGACTTCCATCAGCAGGGAATGGCAGACGGCTCTTACCCATAGCAACAAGATGAGCCCAGAGAGCCAAACTGTGATCAGGCTACTGAATCTGCAGACTGGGCTGAGCCAGAGGCCCCAGAAACCCTGCATAGTGGAGCCTTGTTCCAGGGGACAGCGACCCCCGCCTCCCCCCCCCGAAGCCCACTGCAGGCAAGAGAACAGCCTGGTGCAGAAGATGAGGACCACCCTCCAGGCCTGGGAGCTGTGAGTTGCACAGAAAAGAGGATTCCCACAGGGAAGAAGAGTCCCCCCCCGGTTAGTTAAGGGCTTCTGAAAGGGGAGGTCTCACTGAGAGGGCCCCCCTAAAGTTACCATCTTCTTTGTAGGACCTGGGAAAAGCCCAAGGGCATTGGGGTTTCCCCTGAGGATTGAGTTTATCTTTGGGGTTTATCTGTTTCAGATCAGATACTCACCTGTGACTTAGCTTTTTAGCTTTATCTGGAGCACTGGTATAAGGTTTTATGTCATTTACCCAGAAGGTATTGTTTTTTTACTGGTTTAGATATCTTATAAGTACATATATATATATATATATAGTACATATGTTTATATCCATGTTCCTTTCCCTTGCGATAACTATATACACATTTGTTTACATTAACTTAAGTCCTCTGACTGTCCTGGCCTAGTTCTGTAGGGATGGAAGGAAACTGATCGGTCTGCAGTTCCCCCACAGCACACCTGCCAGCTAACAATCCCCTTCTCTTGGAGAAGGGGACTATATACCCAAGTTACCTGGGCTACACATGGAACTGGGAAGGACTGTGAACACACTGGAAGAAAAGGGTACAATTCAGAAGGATCTCGGCAGATTGGAAAGCTGGGCTGGAGTTAATAGCATGAAGTTCAGTGCTGACAAATGTGAGGTGCACCTGGGGAAGAGGTCAAAGACACAAATACAAAATAAATGACAACTGGCTGGATGGCAACACTATGGAGAAGGTTCTAGCATTCTTGGTGGATCACAGACTTTAAATATGATTCAGCTGCACAAAAAGGGAATGTGGGTTTGGGTTGCATCAATACAAACATTAGGTGCAAGACAGGAGGTGAGAATACCTCTTTACTTAGCACTGGTTAGGCTTCATCTACACCATTGCGTACTGTTATGGGCTCCATGTTTTAAAAAGGACATGGAGAAGTTAAAGAAGGTCCAGAGGTGGGGGGCAAAAATTATAAAGTGTTTAGAAGGTGTTGTAAGGGGAGATGTTGAAGGAAACAGATACATGCAGCTTGGGGAAAAGCTGCATAAGAGGGAACATGACAATAGTCTTCAGATACCTGAAGGGCTGCAGTAAAGAAGAGAACACTTCTTCTTTTTTGCTGCAGAGAGCAGGACACAGACCAGTGGCTTGAAGTTGCAGCAAAGTAAGTTTTGATTGGATAGCAGGAAAAACTTCTTCACGTTGGTATGGACTGTCTAGGTAAGTTGTGTAGTCTCCATTACTGGAAGTGCTGAAAAAGAGGCTGCATAAGCATGGGTCAGGGTTGGTCTAGAAGTAACTATGTATGCTCTATTGTAGGTATTTCCCATGCTTCTTGGATTTGGCTGCCACATGGAGCTGGGAAGGAATCCTCCCTTCCTCCTATTACTACATGTTTTAATATACAGGAAGTTTCAGGTTTTGTTTTTGTTTTTGCCTTCCACAGAAACCTTGAGTGATGGCTGTAGCCAAGGCTGGGGATTTTAACTGGGAAATGCCATAGCTCCTGGTGAGACTAAAACCTGGTGGTTCCTGGCTAAATGATCTTGCCCCTCTGCTCAGGATCAGATCAACAGCCACATTTGAAGTCAGGAAGGAATTTTACCCCATGGTCAGATTGGTATGGACTATGGGGGCTTTTTCTGCCTTGGCAGTCAGGGACATGGCCCAATCTTTTCCTTGCATGTCTTAAGTGTATTTTAACAACACTTAAACAGCAGGACACTAGCCACTATTGTCCCTCAGTTTTACTGGTGGCAGGTTAGGGTGCTATGCCTTATGGCTGTATGACAGGATTGACTGTGTAGTTTTAGTAATAAGTTACACAAGGATTTGTATGGGATGGTTTGGAAAGGAATAATCCTGCTTCAGGCAGGAGGTTGGACTAGGTGACGTCTAGGCCTACTTTTCTGTGATTTTATGATGCTGTATGTCTGCAAGAGAAAGCTTAGTAGCTTAGCCCTTGGAAAGTTCCCTTCTCCTCCTTTGCCAAATGATCAAGATATGAAATTTGCAAAATCCGAGACTAGATGCTGTATTTGAAAGAACCTGGAGTATCTTTACTGTACACATGCTGGTCCTCCATACTATAGCTTCCTGTTTTAAGAATGACACTTAAGATAGCCTGGACCTTATTTGCATATTACTTATGTGGATTTAGGTCTCAGATTGGTGAAAAATCTGAACTTGAGTTGAACTCAAATCTTGCTCTGTGTGAACTTCTAGTCCCCCTCTAAAATTGGATAGCTGCTACCCAGCAACCCTGGCAAGATTCAGTGCTTTAAACTTCCAATAGCTACTGCATTTAGTACATTTTAATTGGTACTCTTCAGGTGAACTTTTTGAGATATCTTCATGTAACAATTCAGATATGATGAAAATCAGATGTAAGCAATAGCACTGTGGTGGTATTCAGTGGAACTGCAGAATGTTTTAAGAACAGGTTAGACAAATACTTGTCTGGGATGGCTTAGGCAAGGATCATCCAAACTTGAGCAGGAGGTTTGACTAGACTAGACTCATGAGGTCCCTTGCAGCCCTTCACATGATCATATGAAACCATACTATCCAACCTTCACTTGTCCATGGGAAACAATACAGAGCAAGTAAAGTACATCCGACTTTGCTTTCCCTTTCAACCTTCGTTTTAATTTTTAATTTCCCATAGCTGTAACACCGGAGGGCAACATATTGCCTGTGAACCAGGGAATGGGGACCACTGCAGCACTAGCATGGAAGAAGAGGAATAAAAAGCTTCCCTGAAACTGTGTCAAAATAGATAGGGTCAGATTTTCTATTGGAATAAATGGGAACATCTTCAATGAATGCAGCGGAGCTATTTTGATTTAAAGTGGCTGAACATCTCTCTATTGATCATGGTCATGAATAGTGTTCTTTAAATATATTTAACTTTAAAATTCTGCAAAAGATACTTTTATGAATCAAAAATCTTTATCTACAAACAATTAAAGTAGCATGAAATAAATTTGTTTTAAAATATATTTTGACAAAATATTAAATGTATTTTGATGGCAAAGAATAAAATGCTGTCTCTTGTCTGACATGGCTCAGGGACCTGGCAATAGGACATGCAACGTTTCACCTCTAGTTATCGCTGTACTGTGCTGATTAAAACCGTTAGCTGAGTAATTGAAAATTGTTACTATATATGAGTAGTTTTTGTATGGGAAATAAGTCAGGGTTGTAAGTCCAGTTGTTAGTGGCTTTTTGATATGCACACTATTCCCCTCAATACTAAATGAAAGTTTTTTTGGAAAGCTCAGCAGAGAAATGAAAGACTAAATTGGACATGGAAACTGAACTACGCCCTCATTTCTAGGCAGTGGAGCTGTTTTGCATCTTGTGTAGTCAGTCACATCAGTGCAGAATGAAACATCACACTGACAGTTACCTTTTCACTCTACTTCGGACTGGTGACACTGAAAGCACATTGTGCACAGCATTTGAGAATTGGTCTGGTTTGTCTCTCCAGGCCACGTCTATGTCACACAATACGGAGGGACGACTAGTTCAGTTTCTGTCTGATGAATAAACTGTTTTTATTCCATCCATTTTACATGAACACTGAATTCACATGTTGTGCCCTAGTAGAATTGTCATACAAGAAACATGCCAATAACTTTTTCTATGGGGAACTCTACTAAGACACAATGGTAAGATGCATGTAAGTCAATCCATTGTATAAACCTGGTTTTACTAAAGCAGTTTGGGAGATTAATAAAAATATTATTGAGGCATGTTAATAGGTGTTTAAACAACCTACCTCAATTTGTTAACTTGTTCAAAGACTTGTGTGGCAATCATTATTAACTCACAATCGGAGGTCAAATTTGAGGGGAGGAGCAGGGAAAAGGAAACACTGGAAAGTTTTCAAGTCCTCACGGTTCACCTAGTAGAGTTCCCTCTATGTGTTATTCTAGAGGGCTTTGCTTGGGTCCTCCCACTTGCAGTAGCCTTCAGTTCTGGGCAGAAACATGTTCCTTTCTGATTTCAGAAAAGTACTGATAAGAAGCAGTGATTTCATATGCTGCCTGATTTCCCATGGCCCTCCCTTTGGTGTCCTGCTGCCATTGGATTTCCTGAACACTTATGCCCAGTGTAGAAGAGATAGAAGTCACTGAGATACTGTTAAAGCTGTATTTACTTTCATGCTGATATCTTATAGGATGAGGAGAGAAGCACTTGATACACAGTGGTTGTTCTCCGTTGGCCTCTTCTATACTATGGAACCCCTGCTGTCTGGTACTCTTATAGTGAGGTTTGGGGAGTAAAGACAAGGAAGTTGCTGCAGGTCATGTCCTTTTCCTTGCTTCCACCCTGTTTTCACATGCTTAGCTTCACTCATTCACCCTGCCCTGATTCACTTCCTAATCAAATAAAGAAAAAAACCAAAGTTTAGGGTTCCCAAAATGATGCTCTGAAGCACCATTAAAACAAACCCACAATGTTAGAGATAGCAGACATTTGGATTTATGCGTGTCTCACTGTAACTAAGAAAAGCTTGAGTCAACATTTTCAATAGTGGACTCTGACACTGTGTGTGAAGTGTTTGGTTAGTTTTTTTTATGCGACCCCTAACGTAAGCGTGGATGTGACCACAGGAATTCTGGATCTATCATGGAAGAGAATAATACACGATCCAGGTAGAGGTCTGAATATTTTTTTTAAAATGTAAATATGTGCCCGTTTTTAAAATTCTCAATCTATGTTGTTCTCAGAATGATTTAACAATATATAGGGACTTAATCATTTTGCAGTTTTGTGATTTACATGGAAACTGCAAAAAATAAAGGCAGTTTCTGCAAACACCATGAAAAATGGTGTTTTTCACAATTTTGTGTGAAATCACCAAAACCCCACAAAACTTACTAAAAATAAAATGCTGGCAGGCTGTTGTCTAGGGGGAGCCACTGGCATGAAGGGGAGCAGCTAAGACAGCAGCCACTTAATGATCAAGAGGGCTGCCTTTTGTGCAGCTCCACCCCTCTCCATGAATCAGTGGTGAGGGGCAGAGCTGCAGGAAGGGCAGCTCTCTTAGCCAATCAGCAGTGAAGAGCAGGACCTCTAGGGCCCTTCGGCCAATCAGAGGCATGGAGGAGGCCTGCTGTGATAAGCCCATGACAATGATGGCTGGAGCCACAATCACCCTGCAAAATTGCCTATCTGCTGCCTTGATTTGGGTAGGTCCATGGCAATATGGCATCTGCCAGTCTTATTTTTACCTTTGAGAACGATAGGCTATATCTGTAGGTCTGGCTGAGGTATATTGTGCTCAAGACCCAAGTAGTTCCTGCTTCCTTTGATTTGGGGCTGCTCAAACTTATACCAGATAAAACAACTCCTTATAGAGAGTTCTGCTAGGCAGGAATGCAGGTAGTTTTACCTGCACCCACCTTTTTCTCCAGTTTAAACCTAGTTGGTAGCAGGTATCAGAGAAGCAGTTAAGAGGCTATGCCAGCTCTGTGCCATTTGGGAATGGTCCAGCACCAGGAAACTTCCAGTCTTACTCTAGGCAGGATGGAATGCAGACAGGGGATGAGAACCTGTTACCAACAGGGATCCAGGTTTTCCGTTTGCCATGGAAAAACATGGATTGTCCCCTTTAAAGGAGAAAAATGTGGGAAACCACAGGTTTCCACTTGCAGGCTGGCAGCCTTCCACCTTGGAAAGGGCTGCTTGGGGCTGTTTGGAGTAGGACACAGGGGGGCCATGTGAATGTGTGCACATGCACACATGCACGTGGCAGCCAGGCAGCAGTGGACAGAAGCTTCTGTAGCTCCCTGCAGGTAAGTCCATGGGGGGTAGAGGGGGTGAGGGTGGGTCACAGGTGACACAGTGGGGTCAAGAGAGGCATATGTCCCCCCAGTTTTATGCACCCACGGTAGGGCATGGGCCTGCAGCCAGAGCAGGTCAGCTCCAGGCATGAGCCACCTCTGCGACCCAGCGGGCAGGACCTGGCATGGGAGGGAGCCATGGTGAGGTGTGAGGCGTGGCAGCAGTGGTGGCATGGAGTCGTGCCCCCAGCTGCTGCTGGGCAGGCAGGGGGTGCCTCCCACACTGAGGCCTGCCTACTGGGCTGTGGAGGTGGCTCCTGCATGAAGCTTGTCTGGCCCAGCTGCAGCCCTGCACCTTGCTATGGGTGCAGAAATCTGGGGGGAACATGCTTCCCCACTGCATTGCCTGTACCCACCCCACGCATTGCCTGTGCTACACCCCCATTCCCTACACACTGGGAGGCTGGGGCCTGGGGGTAGGAGACAGCGGATCAGGAGTAAGGGGAACTAGCGGGGCTGTGGGTGTGGAGTGAGGGGCACTGGCAGGACCAAGGAGCTGTTTGGGAGTGAGCGGTACCAGCAAGGCGAGGGGTGTGTGGGGGAGACGGGCATAGCTGGTCATCCATCCTGGTGAGTGAAGGGGGCAGGGGGAGATCTGATTTTCCATGATAAAAAAATCCAAAATCAAACGTCAAAATTTATAAGAATTTAGAATTTATTTTATTATAATGATTGAGGCACTGGTAGGCTTCTAAATTGCTTTAAAATTGTAAACATATCAATAAAACATTATGTTCCCTGATGCATACATATATACATATGCATGTATGCATATATGTATGTACAGTAAAAGCTCTGTTATCCGGCATCCCCCAGGAATGGGGATGCTGGATAACAAAATGTGCTGGATAATTGAGCAGCCCTGGCTGCTGCTTATCCCACCATGCCTGGGACATCCCTCTGCCCCTCCTGCAGCATTGCTGCCCATCCCACACGGCCCCATGCAGCCTGTTACGCCCTCAGGCCATGGGGGCTCGGCAGCACAGGCTGCCTCGCCCCGGGCTGTGGGGGCTCAGAGAAACTGGAAGTGCCACAGTGGGCACTTCCGGTTTCACTTTATCTTACAAGCTGGCATGCTGGTTAGTGGAGCATGCCGGCTTGTAAAGTGCTGGATGGCGCAGCTTTTACTGTGTATATATCTCACAGAAAAATGTGGATTTTGGGGGGTTTTGGTCACTTTTGGATTTTTATAAGAGAATTTGGGATTTTTAAACAGCAAAAACCGGGATCCCTCATCAATAAGAACTAGTTGAAAATTTTTAATATATTTTTTTCTCCAAAAAAAGGTGTCAGTCTCTCAAGCCAGAGCTGTTCATGAGACATGGCTGCTTTTGACAAATTTCTTTTTTCAGAAAGATTAAGATACATTGTCAAAAAATTTTATTTCAACATTTTTATTTCTTATTTCAACACTTTTAACACTTTAGTGTTAAACATTTTTATTTAGCTTTTTTATATAAGTTAACTACAGTAAATAATAAAAGGTCAAAACCAAAGAATTTTGGAATTGTATAAAAAAAATTGACCCAAAATGGGCTTTTTCACCCTAAATAGTAAGTTTGCAAAAATGTTTGAGATTTTGACCTTTTGTCTGAATTCAAGCTGGGAAAAAAATTCAAAGGTTTTATGGAATGGGAAAACCTTTTTCTAATTAATAATCATAATTACATCTTAAATGGATTAAGCAGAGTTACATTTATTCTAGGGCCTAGAATAAAGCTCCAGAACTCAAGCTTCCAACACAAAAAAATGACATGTATAAAGAGAACATGGAGGGTGGCCAGATTTTCATAGGTTTCATAGACATTAGGGCTGGAAGGGATCTCACGAGATCATCTAGTCCAGCCCCCTGCCTCAGGGGCAGAAAGTCAGCTGGAGTCAGATCACCCCAGCAAGATAAGCATCTAAGCGTTTCTTAAAGGTATCCAGAGTTTGCACCACTTCTGGGTGTGTGTGTGGGGGTCTATTCCAGACTCTGGAGACTTCCAGTCTTACTCTAAGAAGTTTTTCCTTACGTCCAGTCTAGACAGTCTTCCAGAAGTCTGTGACCATTGGACCTTGTCTTCCCTTGGGGTGCTCCGGTGAACAGATGTTCTCCCAGTTCCTGATACCCACCCCTAATATACTTATAGGCTGCCACCAAGTCACCCCTGATCCTTCACTTCTCCAGACTGAAGAGTCCCATGGCTCTCAGCCTCTCTTCATAAGGCCTGTTCTCTTGTCCTCTAATTATGTATGTGACTCTCCTCTGGACTCTCTCAAGCTTCTCCACATCCTTTCTAAAGTGTAGACTCTACAACTGAATGTAGTACTCCAGCTGTGGCCTCACCAAGGCCCAGTAAAGTGGGAGGATGATTTCTTGGATCTTGTTTGAAATGCATTGGTAACTGCAAGTCAGAGTTTTATTTGCTTTGCTGGCTGCGGTATTGCATTGGTGGCTCACGTTCATCTTGTGGTCAATCATGACCCCCAAGTCTCTTTTGGTCATGGTGCTAGTGAATGTAGCACTGCCGAGCCCATAAGTATGATGTGGGTTTTTTCTCCTGAGGTTAAGCAACTTACATTTCTCTGAATTGAATGTTATTAGGTTTTTATCTGCCCACCTTGTGTGCCTGCCCAGGTCAGCTTGAATTGCCAGCCTATCCTTTGGAGTGACTGCATTTCCCCATAATTTGGTGTTGCCTGCAAACTTAGCTAGTCTGCTTCTGACACCTGAATCCAGGTAATTTATGACTATAGTAAAGAGTACTGAGCCCTGGGGGATGCCACTGGTCACCATGCATCATGTTGACTTGGTTCCATTGATTATCACTCTGGGTCCAACCACAGAGACAGTTTCCTAGCCATCAGCCTGTAAAATTGTTGAGGCCACAGTTCCCCAAATTTTATCATGAGAGACCAAATTCTGAACTCTTCTGGCTGTAAACCAAAATCTTGTTGGCTAGGGACAGAAGTTACACATCAACTGGTTAAAGAGATCAGAAACTGGCTTAAACCTGTCACAGAATAGGAACTAAGTGTACATAAACCAGTTTCAAAATGGCTGAAACTGGTTTAAGATACACCTGGTTGAATGTAGTATCAGACTTAACTGATTTGGGTCAAACTGGTTTATAAAACTTCTGTCTCAGACCTCTTCCTGGTGTAAGTTAAATTACAGTCCCCAAGCATCCCTGCATTTTTGCAACCCTGGGCTGAGCTGTGCTGTCTGCTCCAGAGAGCGGGGCTGGCCCCACCCCTCTGCTCCCTAGCTGGAGCAGTGAGGGCTGGCTGGCTGAGAAAGGGGTGGGGGTGGGGGTGGAGGGGAGGGTGGCAAGCCCAGTCTATGGTTGTGGGGGAGGACTTCCCCTCCTGGCAAACCCAGCTGAGGTCTGGGGCCAGGGAGGGGGGTTAAACACCCCTTTCCCCGCTCAAACTTATTGCTGGCTGCAACTGTGGACTACAAATCCCGAAGGCATCTGGAAGAGGAAGTGATGAGCAACCCTGCAGATTCCTACTGCTGTAACTCTGGACTGAAAATTCCAGAGACCTCAGGGGCAGCGGGAAGAGGAAGAGAATACACAGGCAGAGAGTTTTGCTCTAGTGCCCCATGACTTCTGGCCTGAGCCACTGCAGGCATGTGGTTGCATTTCCTGAATCAAAGGTAAATGTCTGTTTACTTCTGTTTCAATTTAATTTGTGCAGCTTAGACCAACCTGCAAAGACTGAATTGGTTCAGCCTTGGGCTTTTTGACTGTCTGTATGTGACTAAGAGCCAGAGAACACAAAGCTTTTGTAGTGTGTGTGCCTCAGAGTAAATGATGTGTGCACTCTGTCTCAGTAAGTGGCACAACTAGTGAGAGGCGTCCAGGGAAGCTGTTCTGGGTTCTGATTTGAGGTGGAAAGAATACTGCTACAGCCACAGCCATGTAATTTCACCATTGGCACTCTGGCATCTGGAAGTTGCTGCACCGCAGTGTGTCCTGAGCACCTGACTGCATTGTCATGCCTCTGATCTCGGCTCAAATAATAATTGAATATATTAAATTAATTCTGTAATAAGCAACAATCAGTAAGTTAGAAAATGAGAGAGAGAGAGAGAGGAGAGACAGAGAAAAGAATGTTTCTATTTAACTACTTTTCTTTCTTCAGGAACCTCATTCAATTGCCTGGGAGACCCACATGTCTCAACAGCTGTGGTTTGGCCACCACTGGAATTCAGCCACCCTTTCTCACTAGAAGTTCACACTATCTACTGTTCCCACCACTTCTGCACTTTCTGTAGCAATAATTGCTGTTACCACCTTTGCTTTGCTGCTGTTGTGTCTGGTGTCACTTGAGAACTAGTACAAGACAGTGAGAGGCCTGAAAGTGAGCACATTTGGCTGTAAAACCTTCTCAAAATCATCAGGTATGTGGGAAATTGCTTGTATTTCACATTACAAATATAGTGAATGTTGCTTGATTCTTTACTATAAGACTGAATCTAAGTTCAGGCTGAAAGGTGTGTTGGCAGTTTTGCAACCATTATCCATTGGTTAAGACAGACACAACTATAAATAATCCATGCATAGCAGAGATGATCTCTAAGATGCCACCCTGCCTTGCTTTCTGCCAGAGAAGTAGCACAGCTAATTACTTCTCTCTACCTACAAAATTTTTTAGTTTTACCTACATAGTTTTGATGAGGGCATTTGGTGTACTGGATGAAGTATATCAGTACCTGGGTGAAAGGAAACAACCACTATGCTCCAGAACAAACTTACACAGAAAAATGATAAAGGATAGAAAGACTCAGTTACCAGTGGGTAAACACTTTTCACTGAACAACAACTCCATCTCTGACCTCCCAGTCCTCATTCTCAGTCCTATGCAATACCTTCAGAAGATGCGCTGGAGAGCCAAAAAATTTTAACTTAATAATGGTAAGTTTGCATTCATTTTATGATCCAATCATATACTTTTTCAATAAAACAATATAGATGACTGAAAAATGTCTGTTTTCAATTTAATCTAAGATATCTGCAAAGACTCTGGCCAATTGCCTCAACCAAATGATTGCAAAACTACTAGCATTTCAAACATTTTGAGTTAAGGCCTCTGAAGAGTCTGGGGCTAAAATGTACTACTTATGATTGGGGCACATGTTCATTTGTAGTACTACAGGTACCTTGGTGCTCTGTAGTGCCACAAATTTAGAGCTCTGTGGGGACATAGAGCTACAGAGGTTTCTGGCTAGAGGGTCTTGCCCCTCCACTCAGGGTCAAACTGATCACTGTATTTGGGGTCAGGTAGGAATTTTATCCCATGGTTAGATTGGTATGGACAGTGGGGGTTTTTGCCTTCCTCTGTAGTGGAGGGTATGGCCCTCTACCAGGAACCCCTTGAGTCTATATTGACAACACTTTATAGAAGCAGGACATTGCCTGCCATAGTTGCCCTGCTTTACTGCTGGCAGGTTAGGTGTTAAGTCTGTGTTGTGTCAGGTTTGACAGTCTTATGTAGAGTTTAGATTATGGTTTGTGTGTGGTGGTTTGGATAGAGGTGATTCTTCCTCAGGCAGGGGGTTGGACTAGATGTCCTCTGGAGGTCCTTCTCAACCATACTTCTCTATACACACATTTAGAGCCCTGTGCAGGACCACTACGAAGTTATTGCAAAGGGGTGCTTTCCAGACAGGGGGCAATAGAGGGTGCTGCTCCTTTGTTTCCCCTGTCCCCAGGGGAACCTATCTATGAGCTCATTCCCTGCCAGCCTGCCCTCTCCCTTGCTGGGGAAGGACTGGGCAGGCTGGCAGCTTCCTGTGGAGGACAGTATATTACGAACAGGGGAGCACTGGCTGCCTGACAGCTTAGTAACCTTCCTTGGAGGGAGTAAGGACAGCTGTTGCTGCCCTGGTGGCAGTAGCATCAGGCTACTCTGCCACTGCTACTGCTGGGGCTCCAACTCTGCCAGGACCCCATTAGCAGCAGCCTCTGCTGTTGCCACTGCCATGGAGGCAGAAGCACTGGTCCATACTGCTGTGTTAGCAGCTTAGTGGTGAGCAAAATTTCAGCCCTGGCTCTTGGAGGTAGGAAGAGAGAGTGGAGCGCTGTAGGATTTCTGGGGACCAAGTGCCTCAGCGCTATATTATGCTACCTGTAACTGTCCATATGGTACATGTGGTCCTACAAAATGCTACAGAGAAGTTCCTGTTTGAAACAGAAAAATTTTTGTGGTGGGTCCACCATGCTTGTGGCACTACAGACTTCATGACTGGGCTTTCTGAACCACCCAAAGAGCATATATAGCACTACAAATTTAACTTGTATCCAAGGCTTTCAGGAAATCATTGCAGCTTTCTCTACATCCCTTCATATCTGCATCATCAGGAAAGATAGCATTGGTGTTTACATAAGAGGGAGAAAAGAAAATCATTATACCACAAAGCATAAGCGAAAGTTTAATAAGGATAAATTTCAAACAAATTAGCACTGACACAATTAATAATGGAAACATGAAATCATCAAGGAAAAACTGATCTTTAATGCTTTAATAAGAATAATTCAGTTCTGCATTCACCCATGCTTGTGTAACAAGATCAAAATGAGAGTGGGAAGTGCTATATAATCATTCCAATCTCTTAGCAATTTAAGAACTATCAGATATTTCATTCTCTCATTTAGTATGTTCTTAGGAATGAGATCATTTTCCTCTCTGAATTGATCATGAGAATCAACCCTGAGACAAACATTTTCAGAGGGAAAGCTGGGCATTGACTGTGCACTCATGTGACTAACCTTTGATTACAACCAAAGCCAAGACTAGCTGGGTGAGAAACGGGATTTACAGGGTTGGTCCCCAGAGAAGCCTCTGTATGATTTAAAATGTGACTGCAACCCCTCTCCTCATTGAATAAACCTTTATTCTCTGGTACTGCCTTTGTGCCAGTAGCTAGGCAGCTGGTGTGTTGTGACCACTGCTTACTAAACTAATAATATTTTTACAGTTACCTTATGCTCACCTTTCTGTGTCTAAGTTCCCATCATTTAGATTGCAAACTGTTTGTGCGAGTGCTATCCTTTTCATTATCTGGGCCAAAAATCAGTGAGGCCCCTGGTTGCTGGTTGGAGTCTCAAGGCTTTTCTGTAATAAATGTAATACAATTATTAAAACACTTTCTGGCCTGTTCCAGTTAGGTATTAATGCAGTTAAAGAGATGGTTGCCAAAATATGCCATGGTAAAATAATATGTTTCTGCTGCCTTTTTACTCAAAAGTTGCAGACCATTTTTGGAAGGCTCGATCTTGCAAAAAGCACTTTTGACCAGAGAGCAGACCTGGGAAATGTCAGCTCCAAAATTAGAGTTGAAATTAACTGGAAGGACTTTTAAAATGGAAGTACTTGGGTAATTTCAATTGTGAACATGGAAGTGAGGAAGCACTCTTTCTATTTATTTGTAAAATAATCTTTTTAAAAATATTTTAAAATCTAAATAACCCTGCTCAACACAAGATCAGATCCCGCATTGCACATGTACATTGCCTTCAGCCCCAACTTCCCATTTATGCTCATGGACAGCATCAGGCTCCTCATCTTGGTGCCTTGTATAGCTGTCAGATCAATGTGAAGAGCCAACAGAGAATTGGGATGTCTGTGTGTGCTGTGCAGTGACAGAGGGCATATGGCCTCAGAGGGAAAGGAAAATAGTTTTAATTATATCATGAGTTTTCTCTCTGTAGCTCAAAGAAGAACAACTGTATGTAACATTATCTGCAATGGTACTGTGTGACAACTGATTCATTCAGCGGACAAGGTACCTACTGAGCTAACCACAACCCATACATTCCTACTCCTTTGAAGACTACCCCTACCAACTCTCCATCTTTCTTTTGGAGTGTAGTTTCTTAGGAGCACTGGGGATGATGGAGCTATTTTTATGCATTAAATGATGCCAAAGAGCTCAGGAAGCATTCAGACTCAGATTAGAAATAAAGTAGAGAAAAGGTTTTATATTTAACTCCAGTTGCAAAATGTGCATACATTGGTACAGAGGCTGATGCTTTGTTTTGGCACAGGCATGAGCTGGGTGACACTAATAGAAGCAGCCGCAGCAATAATCCTAACTAATCCCTGCCTTTTCAAAATACTTTACAAACCCTAATGAATCCTTCCCAGCCCTTCTGGAGCCATGGCGAGAAGTCTTATCCTCAGGGCGGGGAAGATGAGGAAGAGAGGTTAGTGGCACTAGGCCTAAGTTTCAGGGACAGCTGCCATTCCCAAACCACCAGAATGCTTTTACATGCAGGCTTTTCCGGGGAGTCTGTGAGGCTCCAGGCAGCAGCTGTGCAAAGCTGGAGGGCACCAGCTGCTGTGAGGACACTGGCAGGCAGCAAAAGGTGAGGAAGTGCCCATAGGGGGCCTCTCTCCAGCAGCTTTGGAAAGGAGGGCAATAGGGGATCTCATGGCTGTGCTTGCTGGTTTGCCAGGGAGCTGAAGTAGTGCTGACCTAAGCCTTAAACTGGGGTTTCTCAAGCAGGGTGCCACAGCACCCTGGGGTGCCTTGAGATGCTTTCAAGGTTGCCTCACAATCAGATAAACAAGATGTTTAGGGTCAGGAATTAATTTTACCCCATGGTCAGACTGGTATGGATTGTGGCGGTTTTTGCCTTCCCCGAGGGGGTGGGGGTCTCTTGAGCATATAGACAGCATTTCATAGGGGCAGGGCATGGGCTGCTGTGTTCCCCTGCTTTACCTGTGGCAGGTTCGAGCATGAGGCCTGTGTTGTCAGGGTTGAAGGCATCTTACATGGAGTTTAGATGATGGTTGTATGGGATGGTTTGGGTAGAGCTGATCCTGCCTCAGGCAGTGGGGTGAACCTGTGGGTCGGGTCCCAAAAGTGGGTTGCAGGAAGATATGGAAGGGTTGTGTGAACAAACTTTTAAAATGGATTAACAAACTTTAAAAATGGATTCTCCTCCTTTAAGGAGAAAAATGTGGGAAATGGTGGCTTTTCCCTTGCAGGCTGGCAGAGCTCCAGCCTGCGAAGGGCTGCTTGGGGCTCCCCTGCACTGCCCCACGCACTGGGACGGGGGGGAGCGGGTTTGGAGTGAGGGGCACTGGGTCAGGACTAGTCATTATGGGTCCTGGTACCAAAAAGGTTGAGAACCATTGGCCTAGATGACCTCCGGAGGTCCCTGCCAGCCCTGCTTCTGTAGGTGGATAACCAGCTACCTGTGCAGCAGCTGCCCGCCCCCCTGAGGAGCGCAGCCAGGCCAGCGCCCTATGGGCGCTCAACCCTGATGCTCTTGTGCCACAGCGAGGGCATCCATCCAGGTACCTTTAAGAATAGAGGACAGTGGCATTTAGTGCAATGTCCCCCCCCACCATGAATGTTGCTTGCCCCCCCTCCTGAGGCTGGGGGAGGGGCCTGGCGAGCTTCCGCAGGCAGCTGAGGTGATGTGGGCAGCAGGGAGTGGGGTGTGTGAAAAATAGAGGACATAAAGAGTGTCTGTTTGTCCGGTTTCATATCAATAGGTGGCCGTTGGTCCGGTTTCATATCACTAGAGGACCAGAAAACCACCCTAGCCACTGCGCTGCGCCCCCCTCTACCGCCAGCAGGCGCCGGCCCCAAAGCAACCAAAAGCAGCACAGTAGAAGTATCTTGTAAGTTGAATTTTTTCTCAGCCCCCACAAGCAATATTTTCTCCCCACCCATGCCTGCTTCCCTGCCCCCTCTGAGCGCCGCGGTTCCCAAGAGGAGCCCGCCCCTGCCCTGGCGGCCGGGCTGTGCTGTGGGCAGGGCGGGCCGGCAGGTGGCGCCGCTGCTCTGCGCTGGCCGGCGGCTCCCTCCCTCCCTCCTCCCCGCCCGCTCCTTCCCTCCCCGTGGGTCGCACATGGCCCGCGCCCGCCGTGAAAAGCCGCCGGCCGCCCCAGGCCGCCTCACTCGTGCCGGCAGCGGGGCCGGGGAGCTCGCCCTGCCGCCGGCCGGCGCGGAGCCCAGGCATCCCGGGGGCGGGCGAACAGGGGCCCTGAGCCCCGCGCTACAGCCACCGCCGCCGCCGCCCCCCGCCCCCCGGCCTGAAGTTTGGCCGCCACCATGTCCAAGGCGGCGGCAGCAGCGGGGGAAAGTAGCGGGGCTGCGGCGGCGGCGGCGACGGGGGGCGAGGACTTGTCCAAGGTGCCCGACGAGGAGCTGCTGAAGTGGAGCAAGGAGGAGCTGGTGCGCAGCCTGCGCCGCGCCGAGGCGGAGAAGATGAGCGCGATGCTGGACCACAGCAACCTCATCCGCGAGGTCAACCGCCGCCTCCAGCTGCACCTCGGGGAGATCCGCGGCCTCAAGGTACCCCCCGCCCCGCCGCCAGCCTGCTTCTGCCTCCCCTGTGGGGCCACGGCGCGGGGCAGGCAGCACCCCGTGTCCTGCCTCTGGGACATGTTGTCAGTGCAGCTCCCAGCCCCCCCAGTCCCTCCCAGTTTGAGCATGGGGTACAGCCCCCGGCAGTTGTCGCTGCCCACGTGCAGGGGGGCTGGGCCCTGATGATCCTGTAAGGTCTCCCCGGGTCCCTAACATCTCTGCATCTGGTGCAGGCAAGGGCAGCCTCAGCCAAGCCATTAGGTGCAGCCCCAGGGAAGCAGGACTGGCTGGTGCCTGCAGAGGCCACCTCCTGTCCGGTTCTCTGCCTCGAGGCAGGATCAGCCCTACTCAAACCGCAACCCATGGCTTTGAGGTGGGGGGCTGAGGAAAACTCCTGAGCGCGGCACTTCTCAGACTGGGTGACGCCAGCGATGGAAGGAAATGACCCAGGGCCGAGTCCTCTCGTGGCTGCTGGCAGCCAGGACACCCGGGGCTGGCAAGGTGTTCCTTCCCCACTCTTCCTCCCCTGGAGGGACTTCTTCTGGTCCAGCGTGGAAGAAGGGGTGTTTGATCCCTCTATTGTGCAGGTTCTCTTTACATTCATCTGGATGCCAGGGGTTGGGAGCAGGGGTGAAACCCTGGAGCTGCTCGTTGTCAGTGCTAAAAGTCTTCTTGACATCAGTGGGTCCAGGGTTTTGCTGTGGAGGAGCACCCAGCTTTTGCACTAGCTTTGCACCGTTGGCCTTTGGCGCTAAAGGAATCTTATATGGGAAGCTAACCTGAGATTTCACCAGCATAAAGAAGCTCCTTGCAAAACACTGATATCTGGCAGTGTCATTGGATTATGCTCAGATTCCCTTTGGGTTGTGTTGACTGGGGGTGGGGCGGTATATACTGGGGAGTAAGGTTGGAAGAGTTAAGCACAGGATCTCTGTGAGCCTAGGGAGCATGGGGAGTCATGAGAACATCTTCCCTCCCTCATACACAGACTTGGAGAGAGACCGTCAAGAGTCCAGGGATGATGCTGAGAAACAGCTGACCCCTGCACCGGGAAAATTCCACGTGGAGAGGGCAATTCCTTTATTTCCTTCACTGAGAGTTGGTAGTTTCCCTTCGTGAGGACAACAGAAATTGAATAAGGATTTTAGGATTTGTCCTATAGAGAATAGGAGTTTGAACTGCTTGACTATTCACTTGGGTTTTATCTTTCACCTGAGTGCTGAGGCAAGCTGTCAAACAGGATTCATCAGAAACGTTGAGGAGTTCTGGGCACACTTGATCCGTAAACCTCATACCCTTGAAGGGTTTTCATGTTTGCATTTCATGTGGAGGTGATGAGATGAAGGGTGGTGCAGTGCTACACAGCCCCAGAATTTTTTATGACTTACTGATCTGTTAAATACTGTTACTGTTTTAAGATTGTTTCTAAATCTATCAGTGAAGTTTCCAG
Organism: Crocodylus siamensis; assembly: GCF_052110815.1. NCBI lineage: Eukaryota > Metazoa > Chordata > Crocodylia > Crocodylidae > Crocodylus > Crocodylus siamensis. The sequence continues at coordinate 176,801,031 of NC_143395.1, forward strand.
CTAGGCTTCCAGGGAGCCTTTAATATTTATGTCTCCCTTATGCCCTGTGACAGATTTGTGGGGAACCTCCCTGATTTGGGTTCACTAATGCCATCCTCTGACTTCTTTGTTCTGCAAAGAGGATATGATAGCAGAATCTCTGAGCTGTATGTACCTTCAGAGAGTTCCTCCTATTTTGAGATGCTTCTGTTTTAAAACCTATCCTAATAATTTTCTATAGAATATTTCCTCTGACTCTTGTGAGAGGCATATCAGGTTTCCCTGGCTCGTTATTAGTTATTCCTGGTTATTATTAACTCTGTATTTTCTGGTTGAGAATTGTCCATGATTACCCTGCCCTCAAGACTTGGCATGTGTAAAGACTACTGCCGTGTGATGTAACTTATCAAAATCGTTCTATGGAAAAATAAGTTTCTCTAGTTGTGGGAACACTTTCCATCCTCTTGTCTGGAGATGTGAAATTTCTAAGGAAGTTTTTCAAACCAAGGGGAAACTGAGGTTGGGGGCGGGAAGAAATGCACAGAAGGGCATGGTCTAAGGAAGTGCCAGTCCTGTAGAGCAGATTCAGACTGCTAGCTCATACAGGGCACCTTAGTGAAGAAAAAAAAATCTAAAGTGCTGAAATTTCCCCTTTCTCATATATTCCTGTCCTGCCAAGCATGGCTAAATTTGTTTCCATTTTGATAATACATGGCATCAGAAATTGCCAGGATCCTATCTGACAGCATGCTGATACTAGTAATAATAAAATTAAGGGTCTATTTCAACACTAGCCTTAGGAATACAAAGTTCAGGCTGTCATTCTGTGTGCCTTGTATGGCAAAGATGTTGTAACTACAGCATATTAGCTTGTTTATATAAAGCTTTTTTATATATACAAGTTTAGCTGAAGAAATATGTCTGGGGATGGGTGATAGTGCCATCCAACTCTGAACTCCCTAAGTGATGCTTTTATTTCCCCTTTTTTTTCCATACTCCTGAAATGGAACTTGAAAATGAATTTTCTTTGAATAATTTATAGGTCTCTCTTTAAAGTTTTAAAAGTTCATTTGAGATATTATTCATTACAGAGGTCTTATTCTCTTTTTAACAAGTAGAATATTTTACATATGTTTAAAAACTTGGAAGCTAGCTCTGGAAAGCTTTATGGCTATAGTTTTTTTTCAAGGAGTTTGAGGGTGTTGGGTTCCCAACTCCCATTGAACTTTAGCAGGATTTCAGCAGCCAATTTCTTTTTTTTTTTTTTTCCTTTTAAAAAAAAAAAAGACTATCCTGGGATTACTGCCTGGGGTGCATCAGCCATCTTTGTTATTAGGAAAGTAGAAGAAATAGGACTTTCCAAAAGGCTAATATGTCACAGGGGTGGCTAATCTCTAGTTTTCATATTAAACGTAAAAAGGAAACATGATTTGTTAGAAATGTATTTAGATTAAAAAAGTGAGCGGGTCAGTTGCAGAGTGCTCCCCCTCTTCCCTGATGTGCTTCTATTAATTTGTTGCCCCCTGTGGTAGTGTGCCCTGTGCCAGTGCACTGCTGACACCTCCCTTCCTGGATTAAAAAAAGGTTCACTCTGCATCATGTTCTGCTATAGCAGTGGCTTGAATAAGTTTACTTCACAGTATGAATTTTCAGCAGTTGGAGAAGGGCATGAGGGCATGTTCTAAACATTTTTTTTTGGGTTGAACCAATTTAGCATCAATCAGATTTTATGAGATTCTTCTGTGCAAAACAGGAAACAAATCAAACACCCAAATATTTTTAAGCTGTGAAGAGTTTGGTTTTGTCTGTGTATGTAGTTCATCAAATTTAAAATAGATTTAAACCTTAGATATATGAAATTAGTAGCTCCCTTACACTTTCTGTTTTTTGTTCATTAATAACGTACAACAGGATAGTATCATACTATCGAAAATCTCATGACGGAGACTATGAGATTTCTTCTGCTCTTTTTGGAGAATAAGGGTTTTCAATTATTTTGCTTAAATAAATGAGATTTTTGGTGCTATATCTGAGAATAATCTAGGAACCTTTTCAGATTCAGTCATGGCGATGTTCACTTCTGTATTTGGACAATTTCCTCTTTTACAGAAACACTGTGCAGTTGTAGCAGGTCAGGCAACATGCAAATTTCTAGTTCTTCTTTTGGTTGACATGTCCTTAATAGAGGAGGCTGGGGAAATTAGATGACAGATCTGTAGTATTAATTGGCTCTTACACTGTTGAATGTTTGAATAAATGTTCATTTTTGGAAACTTCTCTCACTGGTGATTGTCATATTTTAAAGGATATCAATCAGAAGCTGCAGGAAGATAACCAAGAACTGAGAGACCTTTGTTGTTTCCTGGATGACGATAGACAGAAAGGCAAGAAGGTATCCCGAGAGTGGCAAAGACTGGGCAGGTACAGTGCTGGGGTTATGCACAAAGAGGTTGCCTTATACTTACAGAAACTGAAAGAACTGGAGATGAGACAAGAAGAAGTAGTTAAAGAGAACCTGGAATTAAAAGAACTCTGTGTTTTGTTGGATGAAGAGAAAAGTGGCGGAGCAGGCAGCAGGAGTTCTATAGACAGCCAAATCAGCCTCTGCCAGTTAAATGCAGCAAGTCCCTATATTCGAGATGTTGGTGATGGGAGCAGCACTTCTAGCACTGGAAGTACAGACAGTCCAGACCATCATAAACATCACCCAAGTACCAGTCCTGAGCATCTCCAAAAAAGTAGGAGTGAGGGAAGCCCTGAGCATCAAAAACATAGGAGTGTTAGCCCAGAGCACCTTCAAAAACCCAGGAGCTCTGGAAGTCCTGATCATCAGAAACACCTAAAAGGACCAAGTCCAGAACATCACAAAGCCATTGGTAAAAGTAGTCCTGAGCATCAAAAGCATGCCAGTAGTAGTCCAGAAACTCTTCCTAAGCACATTTTAAGTAGTAGCCCTGAACACTTTCAGAAACATAGACCTGGTAGTAGCCCAGAGCATCAAAAGCACAGCAGTGGTAGCCCAGAGCACCTTCAGAAACATGCACTGAGTGGAAGCACAGAGCATCTCCACAAAGTGAGGGGTACTAGCCCTGAGCATCTCAAACAGCATTATGGAGGAAGTCCAGAACATCTGAAGCATCTTGGAGGAGGCAGCAGAGAAGGTACCCTGAGGAGACAAGGAGCAGATGACATGTCACCTCATCACAGAACCGTGTACAATGGGATGAATGGTGGGTCTATACTCTTACTGAAACCACGTTTGCAAAGACTCCTGATATGATAGATATAATATTATACTTGTGACTGTTTTAAAAGAATAATAATTATGAAAATACTAAAGCACTTGAGAGCTAGGTATTTTTATTACTTCATTATGAAGCAAGGTAGAAAAAATGTATCTATTTGTGTACTCATCAGTTCTTAGGCTGATTAGAGAAGAAAGGAATAATGAAACCATGTGAAATGAAGTGTAAATGGTGTCTTTGTGCCAGGTGTCAGATTAAAAGCTGTAGGTCATGATCCTGCAATTATATTCCCATAGATAAACCTTTATATCTGTCTAGAATTGTGGAATGATCTATTGAGATAATTACAATTTATTATTACTTTTGGCTCCTCCTGGGTTGGAGCCAGCAACCTACAGAGAAAACCTCCAAACTGCAGTGTCACTTTCCTAGGCCATCACATCTCTGAGCTTTAAAGATTTTAAACCTTAATGCTTATTGCAGAAAAGCTTCTTGTCCTTTTCAGTGAGCCCTGGAGACTACAAATATATAGTTAAGCTCAGCAAGAATTAATCTGAAATCATCCTCAGGGCTGTTGTGTGGGTCTGGGCACCACCAGCATTCCAGAATCTTTAATTTGCATTTATTCAATTATAAGGAAATAACAATTAGAGAATAACTTAAATATTTTCCCTACCTGTTAGGGCCATAATTCAGAAAAAATACAGAGTTATGCACCTAAATTAAGTATGTGAGTAAGCCAGTTAATTTCACTTAGATTACTTATGGTTTTTAGAGAGAAGTATTTGCTTAAGTTATCTTCCTGAACTGAGACTTTGGTGTTTTGGTAGGAAGGAAGCATCGCTAAGTCCTGTAGAATACAGCAATTTATTTACCTGTATTTAAGACTTTTATAGACTTCATTTAAAAATAAATCTGTTCCTGCTGTTCAATTTGTAGAATATTTAAAAAATCTCTCTTAAAATGTTGTAGACTTTTTAAAGCAGCCTCAATGGAACCAGCTTGATTTAATTTATTTTATGTTCTATAGGGTATTCCTATAACAGAGAGCCTACAATTTAGAGTCTAAGTAATATAATGAAGGAATTCATTTTGCTGCTTTTCTTGCTCAGATTTGTGGTAGGGTTTCCTAATGGTAGGAGCTTTGCTCAAGTAAGTGATGGCGGATTATGCTTATAAGCCTTTACTGTGCAAGGGACACCTGTACAAAACCCCAAGTATATGGGTTCACCTATGTGGATCTGTCTCTAGGATCAGGGCTACAGTGAATTACATGCCCGGCTTATGCTCTTCTCATCTGCTTGTGTCTCCCTCAAGTCATTGCAGATAGAAATAATTAATGGCTTACAACAGGACATTTGTTTGTGAGCTAACCTGCTCTTCAGGCGGGGGGTTCTGGCTTATTGCCAGTGCACTATATTTCACAGTGCCTCTTAATTTGTGGGTATTGCTTAACTAGGGAGATTTCTAATTAACATTTAAACAGTTAAGTAAAAGATGCATTTTTGAAAAACATAAATGCTTGTTTAGGTTCTCAGTAATGGGCTTTTTGAAAACTCCCTTAAAAAATATTGCATATACTAGTATAGTATGTGTGCTCCTTCCCAAAATGAGTCTTCCAAAATTGGGGTTCATGTCTTATATGGAGAAACTGGTTTTTCTTTCAGAATAGCAGCAATGGCACATCTGTCGGGGCAGCACTGAGGGCATCAATTGACTTTTTATGGTTCGTTAGAAACTTTGATTTCTGCTAATTGTTTTTCATTCAACAGGGATTAATATCCCACTCTCTTTTTTTAATGGTCTTGATGTTCTCCTAATCAAGCTAGTCTTTCTTCAGCAATTTTGCTGAAGGATTTGCAGTTTAGCCGCTCCTGGTCTTTCTTCTATTTCACAGCCCTGTAGTTTAAATTTTTTAGCCCTTTTCAAAATCTTAGATCCATTCATGGGGTGTCTATACATGTGCTTTGGGGTAGGAGATGTTTTAATTAGAGTGGCTCCTGGACAGCTGCTCTAATAAACACCTGGGCATCACATGTATTCAGCTTCCTACGTTTCAAAATGGCTGTGGGGGTGCTTAACTAAAGCTTGTTTGACCCAGTGTTAGTTAAAGTGCCCTGCCGCCATTTTGAAATGCAGGACACTGAATACGTATGACTTTGCAGTATGCTGGAGCATGCTAATTAGATTAATCAAGCCTGCTCTGATGTGTTCCAATTAGAAAGCATCAGAGCATGTGTATAGATACCTATAGGGTCCAGTCTTCAGCAGCAACTTCACTCTTAGCTTTTGGCTTAGCAACTAAGAGCTGCTGACTTTTAAGCTGCAAAGGGGTTAAAACGGTATCTTTTGCCTGAGCAGAAAAGAGAGAGCGAGTGAGCAAGTTGCAGATTAAGCTTCGTCTCTGCTGTGTGCAACCATAACTCTGTAAAAATATTTTCTTTTTTTCCCCTCCCTTCATTTTGCCTTCCTAAAAGCAAGGTACATATCTCATGTAAGAGTAACAATGTATGGTTTCTGGCGTGTTTCTTTATGAAGGCATCAAATGTATATGTTCATGCTCATTTGCAGATACAGATTCAGTTTTTTGTGCAAGCAGTAGTTTATATCAAAAAAATATGTTTAAATCCACCTGAAAATGTTGTCTCTAAAGAAATGAAGTCAGTGGCACCTTTAAACCTGAGCTGGTTGGCATCTCTTGCACGAATAATTTCAGCTCTCCACAACTTGGTCAGAAGCCATAATAAGTTGGATAGAGGACCAGTAGTGACTTGGGGGTCTGCTTATTGACTTGAATGAGGCATGGATCAGGGTCTTAATTCAATCAAAATGCTCTTCTAATCCTGCCTATTATAATAATTGTAATGGATATTTCTGGGCTCTGTAATGCTGTCAGTGTTTTTTTCTTCTCCCTCCTCCCTCCCTTCTCTGTTTTTATATCATTTGACATAACTGTGAGGTAAGGAAGTTAGCTGCAAGGTTTGCTGCTGAAGCTAGAGTCTGACTCAATGGTTGCAGTCAGTGGCAAAACTCTTGAAGACTTCCATAGGACAGGTTTGGGCCCTCAAAATTAAAATATAGCATTTTCTGCTCCTAAGTGTACTATAACTGTTTTGTCAACTGCTCTGACAATAAAGAAAAAGCAAACCAGACATTGCTTACCATTACATAAATCTGTATTTGAACAATTTTATGTATACCTAAAAATGTATAAGGGGTCTGTATATTTGAGTGGAGAAGCGTGTATTTTTCATTGTACTCAAATTAGCGTATAGATCCAGGTTTTACATAAGTAAAGGGAAGGGGCAGAGCATGAAAGGCGATTGCACTTCTAAAAACTAGGCCCAAAACACAGAAAAATAGAATAAAGATAATGCTATATTTGTTATAGAGTCTTGGAGTACTGTGTGAAATAAGATATTCTACTCTATGACTATATACTACAAGCAGAAAACAATATGCGTTCGATCCTCTAGCAGTCAGTGTACAAGGCTTATTTTACATTCTGTATGCAATCTCATTGCAAATTTTTTTGACTATCGTTTGTTTGGCCAGCAGGAGAGAAATGTTCTTCTTGGCTAATAATGAACAACCAGGTCTAAAATCCTTTGAGTTGATTATATGTTAATTACACATTCAGAATTTTTATCTTGCTTCTAAAAAAGGGCTGATCAGAAAGTTTTTGAAGCCTATGGTAAGATTGTTTTGAAGAAACCCATTTATATCAATGGATTTTGGCTCGGACCTTAGTAGTGGAGTGCTCCTGCAAAGTGCTGAGCAACCTGGTAAGGTGCCATGCACTGTCAATTCTTGCTGACTTTTCTTAGTGGTGAGAATGATAAGCATTTGGCAGTCCTGGGTCCTGTATAGGACTAGAAGTGAAATGCATGCATGTTCAAAACGAGGTATGGATGGTTGTGCATTAATACAAAGTTGGATTTCTCTCCTTGGGGATAAGAACATCAGTCTTCCTGGAAAATCGCAAAAGAGAAAATCCTAATATGCACCCAAATGTTTACACCTTGTTGTTCTTACATTTTTTTTCCCCTTCACTATTGTTAAATCTGTCACATTTTTTATGATAAACTTTGTCTAAGGTTTCTAACCTGGCACTTTCAAATAACATAAGGTTGAAACAGCATGAGAAATTGTTATGGTGCTCTTGCTTAGCAGTTGCTTAGCAGCTTCCAACTTTTGACTTGGGTGTAAATCCATTCTTCATTTAGAAAATATGGAAAAAATAGAGACATACTAATTGACATGAGGTGTTTTTTTTTGCCAAACTTTATTTTAAAAAGTGCTATTATAAATATCTAAAATAGGATGTTTGAATTTTCATGTTAGGCCAAAATATCTTAAGAATTTGATTGCAAAAAAAAATGGAGATAAGGCAGTTTGGACAGGCCACTGCAAGAGTATCAGAAGAGTATGACATTATGCAGTGCATGGTTATATGCTCCCATGTAGGGAATGGCGCATGTAATAATAGAGTCCAGTTTTCCCTCCAGTGCTTAGTTAGACCTCCCACTTAAGATAATGAGAGCTCTCGGCAAGTGAAAGTATTTAGGACATAGAATACAACTGGGAGAGTAAAGAAGGAAATGTTGAAAGGGAAAAAATAACTTTTAATTTTTCTTTTTTCATTTTTTATTGAAGTTGTAATCTCCTTTAATACTGGTTTCCTGTATTACATTTAATTTTTCAAATGATGATATTTTGAAAAAAAGGGCAACTTCCTCCAAAGTTCTGTACCTTCCAACATATGGGTGGCCTTGCTTGCTGTGGTGAATTGAGAGCCTGACAGCAAAATTGGTCCAATATTTGTAACTGAGAACATATAGTTTATTTTAAGACTTTAACCAAATGTAAAATGCGTTGTAACAACTGATTATGATCTCTTGCACTGATTGTTCTTAAAGGGTTTTGTTTAATGAGTTATTTGGGTTAAGAATATTGCAGAAATTATGGGAGAAAACAACAGTGGTAAAATAAGTGATAATTTAACAATCCAGAATAATGTATGACAACCTGTAATTCCAGCACACACATTTGTGATATATAAGTACATCTATATAAATTAATACTCTTTCAGGGTTTGTAATTTAAGTGTTGTTTATTTGTTTTTCTAAATGGTTTATTGCAGATCTTCTGTTTTAAGAGTCTTTTGTTTTATTCTGAGCTTTGATTTTGTGTGTGTGTGTGTGTGTGTGTCAGAGGAAAATACCAAAGGCTTTCAGATCTGCCTCTTGCTTCTGGTTGAGGTTATTAATGAGTGAAGGTAAAAATGCTGACTTACACTTCCAGCATTTTTACCAGTTGGTATGAGAGCTCATATACAGAACAAGTTCAGCTGTATTTTTTCTCACGTGAAAATATTTGTAGGTTGAATGAATACCCAACATAAGTTATGAACAATTACTGCTGCAAATGCATTGCTTTGAAAGAAAATAATGAAGAAGAATATATTGCTCAGGTAGGAATAAGCATAGAAGAAACTGTTGTATGTCTTCAGGGAGAAAAGATTGAAAGATAATATTGTAAGCAATTTAACTGATATCAGCTGAGCACTGTACAATATGGCTCACTTCTTGATGGCCAAAAAATAAAACAATGGTTTATGTTTCTTTGTAGGATTATATAAGAAACAGTAGCCCTCTTTAAAAAGTCAAAACTTCAACAGCTCTGCATGGTTGTATTTGAAAGGTACCATTTATTGTTTTACTTTTAGAGCAGTGCTTCCCAACCTTTTCCTCAGCCTGACTCGATATTTCTCACCCCATTTCCTCAATGCGGCCTGTCACTCCCAACCTGTAGCCACCTGCCCCTCTAGGTGCCTATTCCTTTCCACCCACAGCCTCCTGGCCATGTTAGTGCCCCTCACTCCCCACCCATAGCCCCCTATGCCCCTAAGGTGGCCATCATAGAGGACATTTTGGTTTTCTGCTACTCTGTCCTGTCAAGAGAAAAACAGAGGACCATAAAGGCATCTGGTTTTGTATCAATAGAGGACAGAGGACAACCAGACGGTTTTTTATGATGGCCACCCTACATGTCCTCTAGTCCTGCTGGAAGGGGGCCCACGCTGCCAGGGCTACAGGGCTAGGGCCCACAGCCCTCTACCCTGCCCCCAGCAGTGATCAAACCTCACCTGCTGCCTGCAGGAGGTGGTGGCTGCTACAGTCCAAGCAGAATGCAGAGCCCTTGCTCCTCCCTCCTTATCCTCTGCCCCTTCCTGCACAGGCAGCATGGCCAGAGTGGAGCGCATGGGGTGGGGGAAGGATGTGGGCTGCCTGCTGCGGGCTTGGGGCTCCCTGCCCTGTCCTCCCCCTGGGGGTTTGCGCAGCCTAGCAGATAGGACCCAGTGCAGGAGGGCAGGGAGGCTTAGTTCCACTGCTGGGAGTCCACGCTGCCTGTGCTGCTACAGTGAATAACCCCCTGGCTGCCCAGTGGCGGTGTGGAGTTGTGGTCTCCACTGGTGCTGGGTGGTCAGGGAGTGCCTCATTGTGGCAGCGCAGCTGGTGTGGGGCTCTCAGTAGCAGCACCGAGCCTCCCTGCCCCACTGCCATAGAGGCCCTGTGGGAGAGGTCAGGAGGGTGGGGAACCCTGAGCCTGCAGCAAGCAGCTTGCATCTGCCCTGCCCTGTGCACAAATCTGGGGACACATGCCCTCCCATGCCTCCTTCCCCAGGAGTGCAGGCAGTGGTGGGGAGCCAGCCCTGCTGCCCCCCTACACGAGCTACCTATGGCTCCATCTTGCTCCCCTAGCCAGGCCCTGCATTCCAGCCCTGGGCACCATGCACTCACCCAGCTGGGCTGTATCCCTAACCCCAACCCCAGTCCTGAGTCCTTCCCACCCTCTCCCTGAGACCTCAATCTGCCCTCCACCCATAGACTTACTTGGAGGGAGCTGTGGGAGCTGCTTTCCATGGTGCTTGGCTACTATATACATGTGTATGTGCACCCATTCATGTGGTGTCTCTTCCTGATTGCGCTCCCTGCAGCCCCTTGAAGGCTGGAACACTGCCAGCCTTCAAGGGTAACAACTGTCTTGGAGTAAGAGGAAATGTTGATGTCTCGAATATCAATTCAAGGTATCTTGCTGATAACATACCCTTTTTAATGGTGCATGCTGTAATCGCATCATTAAAAGTCTGTTCTACTGTTACTTACTCCTGAGAGTGACCTTTGCTCCAGTGAGTAGTTTGCTTGATGTCTGTGAGTTTATTTGGGTAGTAAACTTACTCATGTGAGTAAGCTTGTGGGATCAACCCATAAGGACAGAACTTAGTTTGTTGATCTCCTACTGATTGCAGATGAAATATTCACATTTATGTGGTGTAGGATTGAAGTATAGGGCTTGTTCCAGAGTTCATCAATGGTAGTTCAAGTCTTTTCACTAAATTCAGTGGGTTTTGGATCAGCCTCATAATTTAGTATTTTTTTTAATACTGGCTGGAAGAGACCTGGAGTCTAATTTATAGGTATCTACATGAAGAGAATGTGGTTGCTTTATCATCACAACAAAACAGTTTTATGCGTTGGTATGATAAATATTGGTGATGTGGTTTATAATGCAAAAGTTATAAACTTATTGGAAAATTGATATTTGAAATTTTTTTGAAAGAACTTTATGCAGTCTGTACCTGTATCATTAAGCTCACTAGAAAATATTTTATTTATGTATTTTTGTTTTTTAGTGTCTTACAAATCATCTTTCCAGAAAGTAGCTTTTTTTTCTTAATGGCAGCACTAAAGTTTGTTTTATAAAGTGGTTTCATCTAGTCTAAATAATTGACTGTTCTGTACTGGCACATCACCATTCTGATTACCAAAAAATTTAACTAAAGTTCAAACTGGTAATCCTACACGATCTGATTATAGAAATGCTTAGTCTATTCCTACTTAATGCTAGATGTTATTGCATGTAGAAAGAGGAAACTATAGAATGACTCATTTTAACAACCCACATCCTTACACATGTCTATATATATACATGGTAAACACAAAATATCTGCACTTTGCATGAACTTAGTGAATGCAGGTTGTATATCTAAAATGTCAGGTGAGCTTTATGGTTTTAACTAAAAATATTGCATTGGGCAAGAAATACAAACTAAAGAGTATAAGCTTCTAGGATAAATTTTACTTTAAGCTAATACCAAATGCATAGTATTAAGATGGCATTGGATATTAAGCCAATAACACTTCATCTGGGATTTTTGCTCTCCCATTGGCATTAATACCAATTTTACCATTGGCTACATCATAAACAGTTTTAAGCCCCGTTTTTCACTATTAAAGCATGGATACTTAAGGGTGCATAAACATTACAGACTTTAATGTTGGTTTAAGTTACAGTGCTCAGTATGGAGATATGGCCTAGGGCTATGGTATTTTTGGGTGAACCCATGGTAGTTCCTAAATCCCCTTGGATAACCCAGAGAAAAAGATTGGAGCTTTATAGTCTCTTAAAAGTATTACCTGTTATGCTGGAGCCCCTTGCATTCTAGGCATTCTCCATGGGCATAGACAGAAGTGACAATTTTGCCTTATTTGGCCACAGAAAGCGGTCTATAACTATGGCCAAACACAAGGAAACGACTGCAGATAACGTCAAAAATGACCGAGCAGGTGAAAATATGAACTCTTATTGCATGAGAGGTGAGATGAAGACATTTCAAAACAGTCTCTTCTGTTACTTCTGTCTGTGCTGCCTCCGAGACTCGAGCTGTTTTGGTGGAAGGGGGAAAGGGAGTGGAGGGAATTTGGTCTGGAGGGTTTTCAGGCCCCACTGGAGGGTGGGGCGAGCATACTGGAGGCTTCCTAAGTTGATGGTGGTGAGGGAGGGGAGGGCTTCAGTACTCCCACCCTACCTTCCAGCACTGGCTGGGGAACCCCTAGAATGAGTTGCCTCTTCTTTCTTTCCCCTCCCATTCTGAAATAGGGACAGGCTGGGAGAGAGGAGCAGCCACCGCTAGGGGAAACTGGCTGCAGACTCCTAGCCAGCAGCTAGGTTCCTCTCCCCTGGAACCAGCAGTGAACTTCTGTTTGTTCTGGGGGATTGTTGTAACTCTGTCGAAGCCTTCTCAGATACAGTGGGGAGCTGCACTTCTGTCTGTGCCCCATGACCCTTCTTATCCTCTTTGGAAATGTAACTGTTAGCAAAGCAGATAGTGTGAGCTTTGTGTTTCCAAAGAACCAATGATATAATATTAGCTGTCTCCCGTACAGGAACAGAAGAGGTGGGAGAAAAGTGCTTATCCTCTGTCTCCCTGTCCCTTTTCACAGGGCCAATCCCAATCTGGCTTCACTATATGAAACGTGTGTCCTGCCCCCCCCCCCGCCATCTGTTTTCCCTCCTATATCTCATTTCTCCCTTTGGTGTGGGCATTTGGTTGCATGCTTTCAACTGGTGGTAGGAGTTACATTGCTTCAGGCCTTCTGGGATTTAAATGGTGACTGTTTCACCTTGACTGTAAACTCTAGGGAATTTGTCTTTACAATCCATAAACATTCCTTTAATATCCATCTTGAGGGTAACAGAACAATTGACTGTCTATTGATAGCTATTAAAATGCTTCACCATAACTGTTGAAATCACATTAAAATTGATCTTGAAAAATAATTTTATGGACTCCTTGCGTCCACCTGCTGCTTCCTGGTGTGCTCCTTTCATAGTAGTCCTGTCCTGTAGCCTTGTAGGAGATGTAGCCTCCGTTTGGCATGTGTTCTTTACTTCTTCCTGTGAACAGCAGTCTAGCAACAACTAGTATAAAAGGAGACTTGCTAGTAGTTAGACTGTGTGAGAAATGGATAAATCTGTAGCAGGCAAGTTATCTGGTACAGCTTTTGAAGCAAAATGGATTTTAATTTTATTTTTTCTTGACAGGTGGGTGTCTCTGAACCATTCATGTACAAAGTGAGTATGGCCAGAGCCAAACATACTGCAGTTACACACTGGACTTGACATAGTCTACCAGTATACCTCATTCCAAACTGGCAACTGTTCTGGTGTTCCAAGTATGGGATGGTGGCTAACATCTGAGCCAGGCTGTCTGATTTATTTGACATCTCTGACTGTATAAAGTCATTGCAAATCTACATTACAACTTCAATACAATTTGAAGACAGAAGGTAATGTTTAGCATATTAAATCACAGTGCCACTGTTAGCAGTACCCTTAAAACACTCATGCAAATTGATCTTTGTTGAAGTCCATTGACTTACTGGTATTATTCATGGGCTGAGCATGAGCCATGGTTTCTTGCTTTACTTTTATGTAAGCTGTACAAACAATATGCTTTTAGGTTAGGGAGTAGGAAACTACTTCAGCATCCACCTAAGCTGATGGAAAGGTTAATTTTCTTTTTCCCCATGAGAGAGAGCTGAGCCAAACCCTAAAAAATTTGCTTTTACTCCTAAGGGACATTAGTACCTTGGTCAAAATAAGTAATAGCATTTTTATTCTCAGAGGGAAGGTCCTTCACATCTCCTGAAGTAATGACTCAGGCCTAGCTCAGGGAAAGTATCTGTTGCCTTCAGGTGTTATGCAAACTGCTTTGTGAGTTACCGTATTGTAATATTATTACAGTGTAAAATATGTTTTTAGAAATATTACAGTGATTAAATTGTCAGTTTTGAAGCTATGGCAGTTTTAATGGAGAACTGCAATATTACCATAATTCTTGGTAAGCACCTCTTGCTTAACCTCTTCAGTTACGATTTATAATGCACATTAATCTTCCCTTTTGCATATGTTAATGGAATATTTCTTAAATATTTCATTTAAATAAGAGTGAGTGGTGGCTGCCAGATGTCTGGAATAGAATGGGTTAAAAATGAATACTGAAGAGTCTAATGGTCAGTGTAATGTGACACTGACAGTATTTTTCTTACCATTCAGATATAGTGGATGTGCTGTACAGATGATTACTGGTGTTATGTGGTATTTTGTGATTCCAAAGGGTATATCTATGTAGTAAGGTGTAATAAAACTATGCATGCCTAAATTTCATTGCTAGGGTGATTTTGTTTATTGGTTTTAGACCTGGCAGGTATTGCCTTTATTACTATGTAGGAAAACAGCTAAAACTAGGCTGAATATAGTTTTTGGTGCCACATACAAGGATTTTTTTAACTGAGAGCATTCAGCATTATGTTCAATTAGTGGACCTGAAATAAACATTGTTCAGGTGGTGCTACTTGAATAGTTACAATATTGGCTCCATTAGGAGAATCGAGCAGTAACTTACAGCCTTTAAATTGTCAAATTCTTCTGTGTTGTGAGAGGAGTATAGCTCAAAGACTCAACTTTTTTTTTACTCCAAAGAAATCTAAACTGAATCATATGGGGTGTGGCTGTGGTGGGTCTTTGCAGCCCTTCATTTTAAGACTGTAGGAAAGTGTATTTTGTTACCTTTGGTATTCTTGTTTTCCTGTGTGGGAAGTCTTGAATAAAAAAAGGATAGAGTTTTGTCCAACAGCATTCTCTAAAAATACTGTAGTAGGATGTTCATCCTTAACTTCCTATGCCGCAGTAATTCAATAAAGCACAATTTGCTCATCACGCTCTTAGTTACAAGATGACAGTAATCCCAAGAGCTTATCAAGTTTGAACATTATTTGGATATTGAAAACATCCAGACCTATAAAAGAACAAATAAAACAGAAACCAATCAAAATACTTTGCTATTTTGGGAAGAATCTAAACTCTCCAGCCTGAAGGCAAATGTCAACTTCTGACAAATGGAGCTAGAAGGAAACTTCAGTGTTGGCAGGTTGTTCCATTGCTGTTTACTGGAAGATTCCGTGCAACTTCCTCTCAAGCAGTTAATACTGGCCATTGTTGAAGATGGCACATAGGGCTAGATGGATCATGCTGGCAATGACTATTTCTTGGTTTTGGGTTTTGTAACATGGCTCATTTTCCTTTACCATGTCCGAGTGTATGTGTATGTTATTTATCTATATGCTTGTTCTCCAACTGTGGCCAAAAGATGGTCCTCTGAGCTTGGACCTGCTATTTCAAGAGAACACAACTAGCTTTTCTAGCAGCGATGCTTCAGTTGTAGTTACTTGTATGCCAGTTGTAGTTACTTGTATATCAGTTTCCTGTTTGTATACCAGGTACTGGTTACTTGTGTACCAATTTCAGATTTGTTTAGAATTTGGGGGGATATTGTTGTTCAGCAGAACTAAAAATAAATATCAGCAAATGTATCCAAATAACTTAATGCTTCCCTGTGCACATCTACATGTGCTATTAATATGCAGCAATAAACTCTAGTACATATCATGAACTACACATCTAGTTCATTGCTCCCAGGCACCACGTTTACATGTGTGCCCAGGACTGCAGCATGTTGAATCAGGTCAGAGCAGTCCTGGCTCACAGGGGGGCTGGGGAGTCAGCCATCCTGGGGCTGCTCTGATCGAAGTTGAGGTGCTGTGGCGGGGTTGGCTAGGGCACGAGGCTGCTTCAGTGTAGGGCTAACCAGCAGGTAGCCCTTGTATCGAAGCACCTTCATGCCCTAGCCAGTCACGCCAGTGTCTACATTTTCACTGTTGTGGAGTAAAAAAACCCCCAACAATGCTGTAGAATAGTGCTTGTGTTTACAAGTACTGACCTGTGGTGGAGTTAATTAGTTTACTTCATCCTAATAGGGCTATATATGTAGGAGCCCAAGAAGTGACACTTACTATGGAATAACTCCACAGTAAACATGTAGATGCTACCCCTCTGTCATTTTGCTGCTTCACAGCATTTCTTTAATAGAAGTTCAGTTATTGAGTTTGCAGAGCTGGAGGTTAGCAGATACACAGGGGAATGAACTGGAAAGAGACCCGGAACTTAGATCAGTTGGGGTTGAAAGACAATGCTGCAGTTCAGTAGTAAGAAAAATAGTCTGTTTAGAGGCAATAGCTTAGATGCAAAATGCAGGGAAGATATGAGGAAGAGACATAAAAAGCAGATCTATCAATCCATTATAATTAGTTTATTTAAAATGTGTTTCTACCCAAACGTTACTTTTTATGTTGCTAAACACTAGCAGCTACAGAAAGGCTGTGTGATCAGGGATGACAGTTGTGTCCAGGAGAGAGTTTTGTGCTCAGGACCCAGTTCACAATGTGGAAGCGTTTGCAAACCTTTGGGTAGCATATGGACAATGCTAGCCTTTTATATCATCTTACATATAAGAGTATAAATAGATAGGTGGAGTTGTACTGTAAAAAGAAAGAGTTCTACATTCAGCCTGTATCAGTTTTTTTTCTATGAGTCTCTAGCTTGTTTCATCGATCCACAACTATTGTGCCATACATTTTTCAGAGAGAACATATTTTTTTCCATTTTCAGGCCCATGCTTCAGCACATAAATTTCTTGTAGATGCTGCTGTATATATATTTTTTTAGATATGATTTGTGCGAAGTTTGTGTCATGTCCTGAAGCATATCACAAATTTCCAGGAGAGAGGAGACTACAGCTTTTATAGCACTGATCTGTTAAAAAAAAAAAAAAAAAAAAAAAATCTATGCCATCATCATTTTAAGTGGTTGTTCAGATTAATCAAACATAGCAGCATTCAGAATCCTGGCAGGGATAACAGAGATTTATTACAGTTAATTAAAGGCTAATCAAAGTGAGCCTTGAGATAAACAGCACAACATAGCAAACAACAAGGAATGTAGTAAGCACACACAACTCAAGCAAACATTTATTTGACTTTGTGATTTTTGGGAAGCACTCCATTTCAGTCCTTTGCCTAAGTTACTCAGTGAGTTGTCCAAGATCTGTAGGCAATTGTTTACATTTTAGGTTCTAATACAACAGAGCTTGCCATTCTCGACTCCTAGGCTGGGTACGGACATTATGCTTTTACCTGTCTAAGTGACTGGAAACCGGTCTATACTTGTAACCGAGCAGAAGTTTGGCGCACACCGAATGGTTTAGAAATGGCGGAACTTAGTTTGTCTAAGACTTACCCTCCCCCGACTCCTTCCACCCCATTCGCTACCAACCAAAACTATGCCACATACAGAAAACCAAATAACTTAGATTGATTCTGCCTGAAGCTTTTTCAATGTCTTTACCTAGGCCTAGTGAACTTCAGCTCATGAAAGCTTGTGCTTGCTTGTGCTTTCTTTTGCTCGCCCTGTTGCTTGTGTGTTCTCACTGTCTTGATGTACATCCACTTTGGATAGTCAGTAAGGTTCAACTCTACCCTGACTTCTACTTGATCAGCACAGTCATGTTTAACTTCCATGTACTTTCAAATGCTTCACTTCTGTCAATATTTCTTTCAGTATTTTTTTTAAGTGCCCATGAATTTTAACTGTAGGCAGTCCTTGGACTTGCAACACAATTGGCTCCTGAAACCCAGATCTTAAGTCAATGTAACTTGGAACCAATTTTCTCATAAGAAACAATGTTATAAATGGGGGGATTGGTTCCTGAACCAAGGCCCAATTACCCTATTTTCACCAAAAATACCCCAGAATTTTGTACTCAATCAATTATAGATGAGTAATATAGCTACATTAATCTATTTATATTGTAAATAGCAATCCCATTGATTTGGAAGGACTTCTTTGAGGTGACTTTGCTGGACTTTTTGAAAGGCTCTTGGTTGGGCTTTTTGAAGGGTTCTTGGCTGGAGTCTTCTCAGGAGTCTTGGCTGCAGGTTTTTCTGGAGTCTTTTTGCTTTCTTAAAGAAAGTGTCCAAGGAAGTTTTGGAGGGATGTTCTCCAGGGAGATGAGCAACGCAGTGAACTTGTTTGGTGGCATGGCGTTGCATCAGATCAAATGTTGTAAAGTCAAAACTGACATCATAAAGTTGAAACAGGTGTCAATTTATAAACGTTGTAAGTGTGAAATGTTGTAACTCGAAACATTTAAGTCAAGGACTGCCGGTATTTGCTTTAATCATTGCCTGCTGTAAGTTTTGAGGAAGTAGTTTTGCAACCAATACTTTTTCAGGGATGATTCAGCACTGTCTCATGTTTTCACAAACTACACATAAAGTTGGAGTAATAAATTGATCTTCTGTTGGTTTACGAATCTATCAAGTTTTACAGTGGCTAATTATTAATGATTTTAAAATTTACCTTAAAATTTTTGTCCTGAATGCATTATTGACGACAATGGGATAAATTCCAAGAAGATATTATCCAGCTATCAGATGTATAACATTTCTGTGCAGTTAACTACTTACAACTGGGCAAACTAGATCTGTTGAAACAAATGTGATGGGGATGAATTTGGAGCATAGCAACCTTGTTCATTTTCTATTCAGTGATTGTAGTTTGACTGTCTATTTTAATGCATTTGACTTATCTGCTGATATCTTTGAGCTGCTGTAGTTTTTTACTATATTATTAAATCCATAAAGATAATGCAACATAAAAACAAAGCATTCCAACAGAGTTTTTTTTTCCTAACCAGATCTCCAACCACCAAGACCAAAGGCTCTGCAGTCTTAACTTAACAGCAGAAGATACCAGAATCAGTGTCTTCTCCAAAATTCTTTGATTTTATTCCTTGTTGGAACTTGATTAAAAAAGTGAGACCTAATCCTCTCTACAATCAATATACTGAATGCTATCTTTCAACCAGTTGCTACAACAGAGTATGTGAATAATTTGGAGAGCTTGGTGGATAAAGAACATCTTGAATATATTCAAGCAAAAATCTAATTTTAGCTTTTGGGCATCAGCGCTCGCTTCTCTTATCACTTCTATATCAAAGTACTGAAATGGAAAATGATATCTCTTATCTTTTAAAACCTGTTGAAAATATGTACTTTGGCGGGTAAAGATGTATCACTGGATTGCTGAGAGCATAGAAATGACTAAGTAGATTATTTTGGAATTTTGGATCTCAGAGTTGTATCATCACAAGATGTCTAATCATCCTGGCTTTGATAATAACTTGGATAGTGCTAGTCCAGTGTGTTGATCATTATCCTACTAATATATACAGAGAAACAGATCTATGAGGAAGGACACATGTGGAAGTCTCAAATCAAAAAGAGATGCTGCAGAAAGGGATCTACATCATCCTATTTTGTGATAACTCTGCAACCCAAAGTAAATAGAGGATATTTTAATACCCAAGTAAACATTTATCAATAGCCATTTGGAAGTGCATACTGTAGCCTGTGAAGCTAAGAGTTAGTTTCCAGGACAACACATTTTTGTTCTGGCACTCTGTCACCTGAATGTCTTTTCCTTTTTCCTTTTTTTTTTTTTTTTCCTTCCTTTTCCTTTCTTTACCAGTAAACTCAATTGCTGGGGAAGAATCTAATTCCATCTGGACAAAGGAGATGTTTGAATTACTGAGAGATGTTCAAATGTAAAATTACCATCTTTTGCTATGAGAACTAAATGCTAGTTTGGTTGTACAAAAGTGAAGAAGCTTTGTTTTTATTAATGTGGCAAAATTCAGCGTTGTCTGTTTTTGTTGAGTAGGGGTACACGTGAAAGATGTATTTTTTCAGCAGATTACTATTAGGTGTCAGTTCTACTTAATCACTTCTCTTGCTATGAACTTTCACAAATTGAGGCATTATAGAGAAGCAGGATGTTCATTAATTCCAATACAAGGCTGTTCTTAAAAAGGTAGAACCTGAAATTAAAATGGATTGTAAAGTGACTATAATTTAGATTGAGCAGAGGAGTATATTTTTATTGTCCAAAATGAGGGAAATATAAAGAGTAAAAAAGGAAAGCACAAGCAGTGACTGTAGTCCTGAGGACTAGGAGTTCTTTAATTCAAAGCATTGGGCCTCAGTCTATTATATGTATACTTACAGTATTCGTGCAGTATCTAGAAGCTGAATAGTGAGATATATTGCTAAATGTTTTATTATGTATCTGTGTATAGCCTGTATGAGTATTCAGATAGCGTTGACTGAATATCCTGTCTTAGATGTTTTTACCTGGAAAATTATAACAAATCTATATATTTTCCGTATATAGAATCTAATAGTTGTAGTGGGTCATCTTGTATTCAGTATCATCTTATATTGAAGTGAATACAATAAGTCTCCTGTTTAACATCTAGTAGGCTGTGGGATGGGATTATTAGCTGGAATCATTGCGTTGTATGGATCTTTGAACAAGTCTTTCTCTCTTCTAAAACACAAAAATGCCCAGGATTTCTTCCCTGCCTCCCAGGGACCCTCTGCTATTTTTCTGGCCAGTTTGTCTGTAACTGTCATGACAGGTGGGAGGGAAGCTTTTCCTGATGTGCAGCTGCTGGACAGGCAGGCAGTCAGGTGACATTCTCTTCATTTGACTCCTGTGATCTCTTGGTACTTGTTGCGTTGCAGTGGGTGGGTGGTGAAGTGGAGATGGCACAAGGTGAGAGGCAGGCAGCACATGTGCTATTAGGCTTTAGGAGGTCAGTAGCAGACCAGAATCAAGGAGTTTGCTGAAGTAAGCTGCAGGATGGATTTTGTTTTAATCCAAGTGAAGTAAGTCACCAGTTTTGATAATAATTTAAATCAGCAAGCAGGCAACAGTTTTTAAATAAATTTGATTTTAATCTTCTCTTGTATTTGTCTTTTAATTCATTTTCTTAAAGAAAGGTTCATTTTCATTGATTGGAAACTGCTGGTAACCATTATAGCATGTTAATAAATATAGTCTTTGCATGAGACCAGGAACTTCATTTTGCAAACCAGGAGGATATATAATGTCTATGCACATTTTTAAAGCAATTATGTAGCTTAGCATGCACTTATACAGATTCTGAATTCTTGAATTCTTTCATTTTTTATTATATTAGAAAATGATGAACAATGATTTTTTTTCCTTCATGATTTTTTGTCACACTTTTATTTGAATGGAAATGAAATTCAATTAAATGCAAAAACAGTGTTTTAAAACTGTCTTTTTATTAGTTACATAAAATACCTCAACTGTGCTGAGAATATCTAAAAAGTAATCTTTATATAAATGCATTTTACATTTAAAATTGATTTGCTAATTCATAGAATTAGGGTTGGAAGGGACCGCAGGAGGCCATCTAGTCTAACTCCCTGTTCAAACAGAACCACCCCCAGCAAGATCATTCTAGCCAGGGCTTTGTCAAGCTGGGCCTTAACCTCTAAGGATGGAGATTCCCCCACCTCTCTAGATAACCTGTTCCAGTGCTTCATCGCTCTCCTACTGAGAGTTGTTTTCCTATTATCTAACCTATACCTCCCTTGCTGCAATTTTTAGACCATTGCTGCTTGTTCTGTCATTTGCCACCACTGAGAATAGTTTAGCTCCATCCTCTTTGGAACCACTCTTCAGGTAGTTAAAGGCTGTTATTAAATCGCCCCTTAGTTTTCCCTTCTTCAAACTAAATACACACAGTTCCCTCAGCCTCTCCTCAGAAGTCATGTGCCCTAGCCCCCAAACCATTTTTATTGCCACTTGTCCACATCCTTTCTACAGTGGGAGGAGAACTGGACCCAGTACTCCACATGTGTCTTCACCTGTGCATAACAGAGAGGAATAATCGCTTCCTTCAATCTGCTAGCAACGCTCCACTAATGCAGCCCAGTATGCTGTTAGTCTCTTGGCCACAAGGGCATACTACTGACTTATATTCATCTTACTGTCCACTGTAACCCCCAGGTCCTCTTCTGCAGAGCTACTACTTAACTAGTCAGTCCCTTGGCTGTAGTGATGCATGGGATTCTTCCATCCTAAGTGCAGGACTTTGCACTTCTCCTTGTTGAACCTCATGGTTCTTTTGACCCAATCCTCCAATTTGTCTAGGTCACCATGAATCCTAGCTCTACTCTTCAGTGTATCTACTATATGCCCCAGCTTGGTGTCATCTGCGAACTTGCTGGGGCTGCACTTCATCCCATCTTTCAGATCATTAATGAAGATACTGAACAAAATTGGCCCCAGGTCCAACCCCTGGATTACTCCACTTGATACCGGCTGCCAGCTAAACATTGAGCCATTGATTACTACCCATTGAGCCCAGCACTTCAGCCAGCTTTCTATCCACTGTGCAGTCCATTCATTCAACCCATATTTCTTTCAACTTGCTTTCCAGAATGCTGTGCGAGACTGTATTAAAAGCCATGCTAAAAGTCAAGGTATATTATATCCACTGCTTTCCCCATACCCATAGAGCTAGTTGTCTCATCACAGAAGGCAATCAGGTTGGTCAGGCATGACTTGCCCTTGGTGAGTCCATGCTGACTACTTTCTTGTTTTCCAAGTGGTTAGAAATGGACTTTTGAGGACGTGCTCCATGATTTTTCCAGGGACTAATGTGAGGCTGATTGGTCTGTAGTTCCCTGGATCTTCCTCCTCCTCTTTTTTTTTTTTAAAGGTGGGCGCTATATTTGCCCTTTTCCAATTGTCCAGGACCTCCCCCAATCCCCACGAGTTTTCAAAGACTATGGCCAGTGGCTCTGCAATCACATCAGCCAACTCCTTTGACACCCTCAGATGCATTGTATCTGGCTCCATGGACTTGTACACATCCAGCTTTTCTGAACATTCCCTAACCTGTTCTTTCACCACTGAGGGCAGCTCATCTTCTCCCCAAACTGTGTTGTCTGGTGCAGTACTCTGGGAACTGACCTTGCCTGTGAAGACCAAAGTAAAAAAGGCATTGAGTACTTCAGCCTTTTCCTCCTCATTTGTCACTAGGTTGCCTCCCCCATTCAGTAATGGACCCACACTTTCCATGACTTCCCTTTTGTTGCTAACATACTTGTAGAAACCCTTCTTGTTACCCTTCATCTCCCTTGTTAGCTGTAACTCCAGTTGCACTTTGGCATTCCTGCCTTCATCCCTCTACGCCTGAGCAATATTCTTATCCTCTTCCCAAGTTGTCTGTCCAAGCTTCCACTTCTTGTAAGCTTCCTTTCTGTGTTTAAGCTCATTAAAGAGTTTTCTGCTAAGTCAAGCTGGTCGCTTGCCACATCTGCTCTTCTTCCTGCCCATCAGGATGGTTTGTTCTTGTGCCCTCAGTAAGTTTTCTTTAAAATACAACCATGTCTCTTGGCTTCCTTTCCCCCTCAGACTGGCCTCCCAGGGGATCCTGCCCATCAGTTCCCTGAGGGGGGTCAAAATCTGTTTTTTTGAGGTTCTGGGTCCATACTCTGCTGCTCCCCTTTCTTCCTTTTGTCAGGGTCCTAAACTCAATCATCTTGTGGTCACTGCTGCCCATCTTGCCATCCACTTCTACATCCCCCACCAATTCTTCCCTGTTTGTGAGCAGCAGGTCAAGAAGAGCATGGCCCTTAGTTGGTCTATCCAACACTTGCACCAGGAGGTTGTCTCCAACACTCTCCAAAAATGTCCTGGATTGCCCGTGCACTGCTGTATTGCCCGTGCACTGCTGTATTGCCCTACCAGCAGACATCAAGGTGATTGAAGTACCCAATGAAAACTAGGGCCTGTGATCTGAAAACATCCACTAGTTTTCTGAAGAAAGCCTCATGCTCCTGGTCTGGTGGTCTATAGCAGATATCCACTACAACATCACCCTTGGTGCTCTGCCCTCTAGCCTTAACCCAGAGACTTTCAGCAGGCCTATCTCCAGTTTTGTACTGGAGCTCTGAGCAATCATAAAGCTCTTTTCTACATACAGCACAAATCCTCCTCCTCCTCCTCTGATCTGCCTGTCCTTCCTGAACAGTTTGTACCCATCCATGACAGTGCTCCAGTCATGTGAGCTAGCCCACCAAGTTTCTGTTATTCCAATCACGTCATAGTTCCTTGACTGTGCGAGGACTTCCAATTCTGCTTGTTTCCTGAGCTTTGTGCATTTCTGTACAGGCACTTGAGCGGTGACTAGCCAATTGCCCTACTTTCTCAGAAAGTATGAGAACACTTCCCCTGTTGCCCCCTCCTGCTTCCTCCAGGTCCTGCACTTCTCCATTTACCTCAAGGCTTTGTTCTCCACCCCCCTGCAAACCTAATTTAAAGCCTTCCTTACTATGTTAGAGAGCCTGTCTGCACATATGCTCTTTCCTCTCTTTGTCTGGTGGATCCTGTCTCTTCGTAGCAATCCTCCTCCTTGGAACAACATCCCATGGTTGAAGAAGCCGAACTCTTGCTGGTGACATTGCCTGCGGAGCCACGCATTGATCTGCAGGATGCATCTGTTCCTGCCAGGGCCCTTCCCCTTGACCAGAAAGATTGAGGAGAAGATATGCCTGTGCCTCCGTCCCCTTCACCCTTGCACCCAGAGCCCTGTTGCCACTCTTGATCTGCTCAGGGTCATCCCTGGCAATTATCATTGGTGTCCACAGGGATGAGCAGCACAGGGTAGTAGTTAAAGGACTGGATGAGTCTTGGTAATCCTTCTGGGACATCTTGGATCTGGGCTCCAGGCAAGCAGCAGATCACTTGAGACAAAAACTTAGGTAAGCAGATAGACCTCTCCATCCCCTGCAGAAGGGAGTCTCAAACCACCACCACCTGTCACATCCTCTTTATGGCAGTGGTCTCAATCTTCCCCACATTCGGGATTCCTGAATTGGGCTTTTCAATCAATGGAATTTGTTCCTCCTCCTCTGTTGCTAGTGCTCCATATATGTTCTCCAGACAAACCACTGCACATGGGCATGACAACTTCTTGCTGCCAGATGATACAAGCTTCTACCTTCTTGGGAATCCCATGCCCTCTTTCTCTTCTAGCAGCACCTCTGGCAGTCCTTCCTCCACATTCCCAGAGGTTTCTACCAGCATGGAATCGATGAAGTCCTCATGGCGGAGGATGCTTTGGAACCTTGCTACCTCTTTCTGTAGCTCTTACCTTCTCCCTGAGGGACACTACCAGAAGGCACTGCTCACATCGCAGGCGCTCCCCCACCTGGCTGACACTGGAAGGAATCTGCAAGCCTCTGTCTGCCCAGCACCAAACCAGGACCTGGGTGGAAGCCTGTTTGCTGTTCCTTGATCTGAAGGGCCCCCTTTTTCCCTGTACGTTTTTCCTCTCAGCAAGCTTACAGTGAAGGAATTGTGAGAGAGAGCTTCCAAACAAACTCCCCCTCCCTCTGGACTCTAGTTAAGCAAGGGGCTTATGTCTTGGTCTAGTCTGCTGAATTTTAGCTTCGCAGAGCAGGATCTGGTGGCTGGTGCTAGTTCCTTTTCCCCTTCCTCCTCTTGCTCCTGAAAATTGACTGTTTCTGGTTATCATGTCCTTCAGGATTTTGAACTATTAGATCTCATCCCCCTCATACCTTGTTTTGGAAAAAGAAAAGCAGCTTTCCTTCCCAGCCCCTCAGAGTCAGTTTTTTTGACTGAATGAACTGAACCAAAATAGATGAATAAATTGAAATGAAGGAAAAATCTCTTTGTGCTTGTAGACAGCAGGGCTAATTCCCTGTCTTTGCACCTGAAGAAGAGGCCACTATGGTCAAAATCGGGCTTAATACAGCAGCAAACTCTGATTGCAGTGTTACGTCTGTAAGTTGTACCAGTTGAGTGGTTTGATTTTTAAACTTCAACAGAAAGCATATACTGCTTAGTATTTTGGTAATTTAATAAAGTAAATGTAAACTGTTTGTATTTAGTTTTGTCATCATTTTAATTATAATGAGTTAATTTTTCAAATGAAAAAAATATTTAATTTAAATAAAAATAACCCCTGGAACTATAGAAGTGGAAGGGAGCTCAGGGATCATCTAGTCCAACCTGCTGAATAAATGCAGGATGCATTATTCCTAAATCATCCCAGACAAATATTTATTCAGCATCTTCTTGAAAACCTCCAATGAAGGATATTCTGCAGCTTTCCTGGGCAACTTGTTCTATTGTCCTACTATTCTTACCATTTGGAGTATTTTTGTGAGAGAGATTAAATCTAATTTGCTGTAGTTTAAACTCATTGCTTTGCATTTTGCCCTCTGTTGTTTTCCCTCTTCTTTATGAGGGCTTTTAAAAGGTGTGAAAACTGATATCCATTTGGGTGGAGGGGGGATTGCTAAGTAGTTAGAGTATACAAAGTTGTGAGTAATGTGAGGAAATTTCATGGTTTATAAAAGCAGAAGAGATCATCTAGTTTCTCCTTTTCTGTAGCAGGGTACAGGATTTTCCTGATTTTTAATTCTTGTCTGAACTAGATTATATATTTTAGAGGTAGGTGCAGCTGTACCTCTCTTCTATCAAAATTGTTTTCCCTGGTTGTCCTCAGTAATGCCCTGGTAGCTGGGGCAAGGGCAGCCCAGGAACCTTTAGCCATTAGTCCTCTTACAATTCTTTCTCGTTGTTCCTGGGGCAGGAAATTTAGGGAGATCCTGAGGTGCCATTGTGTAGTTCCTCCAGTATCATGTAATTGCAATGAGCTGGGTTTCCGTATATGAAAATCAAACCAGAAAGCCAGTGGGCCTTATTCTTCCTAAGACGACTTTCGCCATTTAAAGAGTGCTGTGGATTTGACAAAGAGGGCATTTCCCTATAAGCGTGCCCATTTTAGTGGCAGTTGCTGGGCTCAGTTCACACCCACTACCACAGGTGATGTAATGTACCCCTGTCTGTGCCAGCAGGAATGGCTGTGGTCCAGGATGGTTCATATTGGGGAATGAGCCTACAGTGTTAGAAGCTTTCACCAGGTTAAAACACTTTTAAAGTTAGGGAATCCAAAGGAACCCCACTGGTGGAATCTGCAATGGGAACAGCCTGAATCCGTGCTTCAGCCACAGACAGTGCTGACTTCTTTGGAAAGTGTCGGCCAGCTTGCGGATCTTACTGTGGAATTTCTGCTGACTGCATTATTCCAGCCAACCTGGGGCTGAATCTAGCCACTAGTGGAATAGACAGCAGAAGTTTAAGGTGACACATCGGTACCTGTAGTGGCAGTGCCTCATAGGACAGTGTTACTGGCTGGGCTGCCAGTGGCCTAGAGGAGGATGGTCTGGCAGTGCAGCCACTTCTATTTTTTCATGCCCCTTTGCACTGATGCCATGGTCTCTCTCCCCTTCCCTGGCCCCCCACCAAGTCAATTTGTCTTGTTTCCTGTAGCAGAGATTACTGTGGTTTGGTTGATATGACACGCATTGCCATCACTTCTGTTTCAGACTGTTCAAAATAGTTGCATGGAAGCAAGATTTCAAGGCTAGTTTATTCAGATGAGGCTTGGTATACATTATTTTACTCTGCTGTTAAGGCCTGATTCTTCAGGGTGCTGAATATTTCCCAGGAAGTCCTGGAATACTGTCAGTTCATTATGAAGTCAAGGTGTTGGACACAGCTCCTCACGTGGGAGGACATAGCCTAGTTCCTGTCTCTTGATCTAGTCAGTCAGTCTTGTTTTTGTAAACCCATCTTTTTTATGTATTGTCTAGACAACTACACATCTTTGAAAGGATCAAAAAGGGACCAAAATGAATGTACAGTGAAGTATTCTCAATAGTGCTGTGTTTAAAATGTGTTGATGACTATATGGGTATCTAGAAAAAGAAGGATACTTTGATCATCAAACTAATCAATTTGCTGGAAATCAGCAGTTGTTGCACTGTCTCTCCAGCCCCAGTAGGTGTTCCCTTACCTGAAATATGTTGCTCTATCTGTACATTCTTCAGAGTCGTGATGAGCTGCTGACAAGCATGAGGAAGCACCACATCATCCTTATGGGGACTGGAGGGACTCTTCTTGTTTTTTATTTTACACTTGGCAGCTCAGTTGCTGCCAGGCATAATCAGCAAATCACCTCCTTTTGGCACCTTTTAACCGTAGGTTCTGATCCTGCAAAGTCTTAAGCCTAGATACAAAAATCTAGTGAGTGTGTATTCTAGGGGCCCTGTGTACCTGAATAACATGGTATATGAGTGTTGCTCAGTGCTCTGCTAAGGCGCATTAGTCTTCCTCCTGCAACTGGACCAACTCATGTCATTCTCCCTGGAGGCCCCGGTCCAATCTCTGATGTGGCAGCCATCACATAATTATTGCAGAACTTTGCATGTATGAGTTCTCCCATTGATTTTCAGTGGGAGATCATTCATCTGCATGAGTTTAAGTACATACTTATGTCTTTTTGGGTAGAAGTGATATATAGTATCATAGTACCATAGTGCTTAGGGTCAGAAGGGACCTAAACAGATCATCAGGTCAAACCCTCTGCCCCAGGCAGGAGCGAGTGCTGGGGTCATAACACCCCAGCCAAATATCTATCCAGCCTCCTCTTGAAGACCCCAAGGTAGGCGACGGCACCACCTCCCTTGGGAGCCCATTCCAGAGCTTGGCAGCCCTAACCATGAAGTAGTGCCTCCTGATGTCCAGCCTGAAGCTTCTTTCTAACAATTTGTGGCCATTATTCTTAGTAACCCCTGGTGCTGCCTGGGAGAAGAGAGCCTCACTCAATTTTTGCTGGTTCCCCTGGTGAGTTTGTAAATGGCCACCAGATCCCCTCTCAGCCTTCTCTTGTGGAGGCTGAATAGGTTCAGGCCCTTTAACTTCTCTTTGTAGGGCCTGCCCTGCTGCCCCTTGACCATGCGAGTGGCCCTCCTCTGGACCCTCTCAATGCTAGCCACATCCCTCTTGAAGTACAGTGCCCAGAACTGGATGCAGTACTCCAACTGCAGCCTGACCAATGCCACATAGAAGGGAAGGATCACCTCCCTGGACCTGTTTTGTGACGCATCTGTAGATTCACAACAAAGTGCCTTACTGACCGCTTCCTCGCATTGATGGCTCACATTCATCCTGGAATCAACAATGACTCCAAGATCCCTTTCTGCCTCTGTGTTGTCAAGAAGGGAGTTCCCCAGCCTACAGGTGTGTTGCTGGTTCCTTCTCCCTAGATGCAGCACCCTGCACTTGTCTGTGTTGAATTCCATCCTATTCTCATCTGCCCACCCCTGTAACCTGTCTACATCTAGCTGGATTCTGTCCCTCCCCTCCAGTGTGCCTGCCACAACCCACATCTTAGTGTCATCAGTGAATTTAGACAGCATGCTTACCACACCCACATCCAGGTTGCTGATAAAGATATTGAACAGTACAGGCCCCAGGACCAAGCCCACATCCCTCTAGGTCACAAATGACCTGTCCACCACCACTCTCTGGGTGCGACCGTCTAACCACTTTGCTACTCATCTGACTGTGTAGGCATTGATGCTGCAGTCGCCTAATTTTTTTGAGAGAATGTAGTGAGAAACGGTGTAAAAGGCCTTCTTAAAGTCCAGGAAGACAACAGCCAACATGATGCCCTTGTCCAGGGACTTCGTGACCTGGTCATAAAAGGAAACCAGGTTAGTCAGGCAGGATCTGCCCTCAGTGAACCCATGTTGGTTGCCCCTGAGCGTTACTTCCCTGCTGAGCCCT
Organism: Crocodylus siamensis; assembly: GCF_052110815.1. Lineage (NCBI taxonomy): Eukaryota > Metazoa > Chordata > Crocodylia > Crocodylidae > Crocodylus > Crocodylus siamensis. The sequence continues at coordinate 176,830,541 of NC_143395.1, forward strand.
TGCAGATGTGTTCCTTGATAATTTTCTCAAAGGTCTTCCCATGGACCAAGGTGAGACCGACTGGCTTATAATTGCCAGGGTCCTCCTTCCTCCCTTTCTTGTAAATGGGGACCATGCTGGCCCTTTTCCAATCCTCTGGTACCTGGCCAGAGCCCCACGAGTGCTCATACAGCCATGCCAGGGGCCCCGCTATGACTCCTACCAATTCCCTCAGCACTCTTGGGTAAGCATCTGGACCTGCTGATTTTAAATATGTCCAGCCCGTCCAAAAGTTCCCTAACTAGGTCATGCCTGACCCTAGGCATGGTGGTGCCTTCCCTGGGCCCATCTGTAATCCTAGTGGGGGAGATGTCCCCGTCCCTGTTCAGTAATATGGAGGCAAAGAATTAGTTAAAGAGGTCAGCTTTTTCGTTTGCTGAAGTCACCAGATTGCCAAGCCTGTCCTGCAGTGGCCCCATATAACCCAGTGCCACCTTTTTCCTTCCTATGTTTTTGAAAAAGGACTTTCTGTTATCCCGAATTCTGGTTGCTAGCCCTAGCTCCATCTCTGCCTTGGCCTTCCTAACAGCCTCCCTGCAGTTGCGAGTAATGGAGGTGTAATTCTTCTTGGTGATAGCCCCTTGCTTCCACTTTTTCTATGCCTCCTTTTTTGCCCTCAGGCATTCCTGGATGCCTTTGCTGAGCCATGGGTTTTTTTAGCACTCCTGCCCCACTTGGTGAGCATTGGGACTGACTCCCTTTGAGCTCAGAGGATAGGCTCCTTGAGGAACAACCACCCATCTTGGACTCCCATCTCAGACCCCTCACCAGGTCATTGCCTGTGGCAAGGACCAAGTTCAGCAAGGCGTTTCCCCTGGTGGGACTATGCACCTCCTGGGTTAGGTGGAGGTCCTGGATATAATAATCTCTTCTACCCAAAAATATAAAATATGTAAAAATATATTGCCTCTACCCAAAGAGTTTGTCTGCTTTTGTGCTTAGACTAATATGGTTACAGCAAAGATCCCTGAAACACAGAAGATAGTGCATTTTGCTGTTTGAAATGTAAACTTCAGAACATAAAGAATAAAGGAGCCAAATTCAACAGCCTGGACTAAATATTAACATTGAGTTTATGGCCTCCCTACAGCTTGTCTTCCATCTGAAAACACCAGGGAACCAGCTTACATTTGTCTCTGCAAGTCCTCTCCATTTGCATTCTTGCAGGACAGCTTTCCAAAAACTGGCTTTTTTTCATTCCTGAGAGATTTCTGACCATCTTTAATTTCTTTTCGTTTTCCATTTTTTTATTTTGTTTGTTTTTTTGCCTGAAGAAGAACGTGTGTTCAAAAGCTTGCAAAGAACAGGTTTTTCATAATGATTTTAGTTGGTCTAATAAAAGATATCACTTCTACCTAAAAAGTTTATCTTTATGCTTAGACCAATATAGCTACAGCCAAGATTAAGGCTTTGTACCATTGAGGCCTTGCTGCTTATGGAGAACTGCTGGTGAACTGGCAAATCTAACTTAGCCAATTTTTCAGGTAATATTGCCTAGCTAGTACATAGAACTTTTCATCAGTAGCTCTCTAAGCTGTTTACAAAGGAGGTAGGTATTGTTGTTTAGTTTGTTTGGTTTTTTTTGAAGAGGTGCATAGTGACTTGTTCTCCTCCCTTCCTTTTGTATTTTAATTTCTCTCTTCTTCCTATACTCTGCATTTTGCATGTTCATTCTCAGCATCTGGTGATGTGCACTTGGGTTCGCAAAAGCTTTTGCTTACCTGTATAATTTTATTTAGTTACTTTATAAGAGGTGCATACCCTTGCTTTCTGACTGACAGCTAACTATTTCTTTGCTCAAGGTTACCCACCTGGCCAGTGATGGAGCTGGGGCTAGAACCCAAGGAGGGATTACTGAGACCCAACATTTTTCCATGAGTTTTTTTTCTTTGAGGATTAACCTTTTTATATCCTCCTGAATGTCAGGTTATAGTATCTGGGAAACTTAAGGTTTGGTGTTTTGGGGAATTTTTTTTATGTTTTATTTGTGATGTCACAAGCCTATTAAAAGCCAGTAATGTGCTTTTAATGAGAGTCTGTTCAAGTACCTTCCACATATGTAAAAAGAGTGATTTAAAATATTATTTTTCTGAAGAATCTTAATCAAGAAAGAAGTAAAGTTTTTGGTAAAAATTGATGAATTGATTATACCCTGTAATTCCATTAAGAAAGGAAACTTTAAATTTTATAGTGCTTCTTGTGGCCTTTGTCTCTTGTTGCAATGTAGTGGATTCACTATTGTCTTCTTAATACTCCCAGAAAAAATTGTCCAGGAAGGGTATTTATATTAGGGCTATGTGAGACTTTGGCAGCCATTTTGTTTCGGAGGTGTTTCAGCCCGTTTTGGTGCCTGAAACACCAAATCCGAAATGAAACGAAACAGAAGGCTCTGAAATGTCTCCAAAACGAAACTAAACCATCCAAAACATTTCCGAAATGTTTTGAAATGTCTTCATAGGTGCCCCCCAGGAATAGTCTGGCATAGCCCTGCAACCCTCCTTTAAAGTGACAGGAGGCTGGGGCTTCTCCTACGGCTCCCCCCCTCCCCCGGGGCAGAGGTAGGTACAACTGGGGGAGCTGCGGGAGAACCTGCAGCTGCCCGACTGTGCCTGCCTCTCTCCGGCTGATCTGAATCTCCGAAGCAGCTCTGAAACAGCGTTCAAACTCCAAAACAGATTAAGCCAAATCGAAACGGAATGGTGATCCAAAACACTAAAATGAATCACTGTCCCTCTTAAACGGTCAAATCCAGAACGGAGATAAAACATAGCTATTTTGCAGAGCCGTAACTTATATAAATCAGAAGTGTGGTCAGTTTTTAGGGATTTGAGTTGCTGGAGGAACCAAAGGAGCAGGTGAAAGATGAGACCACAGTGAAGCAGTTTTCACTGAGCTCTCTGGTTGGCAGGTAGGTGGCACCTCCCCTGGCAAGTAGGTGGCTGCTATTAATGATTGAGTGCTGCAGCCTGGTGGAGTGTTTAATTAATTCCTTTGTATAAAGGAATGGTCCAGCTTGAATGAAGAACTGGGAGAAGGTACCCGCTGTCCATATTAGTACAGGAGGGTCCTGTCTTATAGTGAATTGCAGTGAAAACGTTAATTGCTCACAGCTGCTACAATTGGCACCATTTGCAGTTAAGTTTGATAATTCTAAAGCTTCCCTTGGAATTTGGAATTTGTATGCTCATTTTGGAATTGATTGTCTAGTACCTTACATGGCTTCAGTAATGTTAGCCTAAATGTCCCTTCTGTATATGTTTACAAGCATAGAAAGTTATTGCAGATTCCTGTGGTGCCTAATGTTCGGTTTTCAGTGGCATTTTATCATCAAATATGTTATGTGCAATTTATTGTCTCAAAATCATACATTGATCTGAAGCAAAGAAGCCGTACTATTACTATTTTAATCCTACATATAAAGCCAGAGCAATTGTGTTCTGAGCATATCCTAAGTATTATTCAGCAACCTTTTTGTTTTGCAGAGCATTTTAATTATCCATTTTTAATTAGATTAGTCTGGTTATTGGGTTCTTGAAATATGTACATATTTTAAGGATCACAGGGAAGTAGCTTTTTGGAAAAACGTCATTACATTATGTTTTATAGGCACTACTTTGCATTGAAGTGTGGGAACATATGGTATCACTTCTGATGTGACAATCCTGTCTAAATGTCTTTGCTGTAAAAATTTATGCAGAGGAATATACTTTTTTCCTGTAAAAACATTCCTCATGTAGGTAGTCAATTTTTATTATGGTACCTTGAGCTATAACATTGCTTGTCACTTAAATTTTACAAGGACCAGGTCAAAAATTTATGTTGCATGCCCCAATTTTAAGAAAAAATGCCCAGTGTGTGCTTAGAAGCTTAAAGAACCTGATAAAGATATTGTCCGTTATTAAATGGTTTAGAAAATAGCACAGAAAATCAGTCATTTTCAGCAAAATGGAGAAATTCTGTATGACTGAAAAAAGAAGTCAAGTCTAAACTCCATAATTTTATTTTTACTGTAACACATTGAATATAGAAATCACTTGGAGATAATGGGACCTATAGTATCATTCTCCAGAGTAAAACAACACTGTAATGGTTACTTCCAGTTTTGTCTAGTTTTAAATAGCCTAAGTGGTGATGTTTCTACGTGAGCCATGTTAGGCTTCAGCTGTCAGTGAGCCACCGGGGTGGAAATGTCAGATAGATGGACTGGAATACAGGCATGGACAGGGAGAGACTGACCAGGCATGGATAAAAAGATTTGTGAATCATTAGCCCTGAAATGATAGTTAAAACAGGATAGGTAGCTCAAGGAGAAGGACAGAGTCTTTTTAGGGCCTTTGCAGAGAGGGTGGAATAGGGACCACACTGAAAGAGCATATGGAAAGACTGGAGGAGAACCAAGAAAGGACACAATGATAAAAGTCAAGGGGTGACAATATAGTCTGCAGGAGGAGCAAATCATAAGGTGTGGAAAGCTTGGAGCTGGGGGTATGGGGGTAGAGTACAAGTGGGAACGTCATGGGACAAATATACCAAAACGGGTAAGTGTCAGGAAACTTTTGGTATTGGAAACTGTAGGCAGGTCAATATATACACGTACCTATGTCCCATTCTTAGAGCTCTTCCTCACCCAAATCCTCTGACCATCTTCATGAAAAATCCCTTGGCTTGTCCCCCAGCAGCAGTTCAGTCCACCTGTGAGCATCAGAGTTTGTGGTTAAACTTCCTTCTAATCTTCCCTTCTTTGCAGCGTGTTTCTTACTTTCTGGGTGCTCTAGATCACCGCATACTCTTTAAGCCGAGCCCTCATAGGCATTGGCCTGCTTGCTGCTGGTCATCCCTTCTTTGATTTGGATGGGGAATGGTGGCTCATGTAGGTTGGGATAGCTGAAGGCAATCTTGTAGATCAGTCCTAAATAGCAGGGTAGATATCTGTTATATGATGTCCTAGGTAGTTGTATGTTGATGGAGAAAGGGAGTTGTTTTAGAAATTTGGTAAGAATAGGTGTAAGGAGACAGCATCCTGACCTCCTGTCAACAATGCTTCTGCTTCTCTGGAGCATTTGAAAGATTGTAAGATTGGACACTGGCTTTTTAAATACTGTATATAGTGTGGAAAAAGAAATGTGGTAACAGGCATATGCTTAATCGAACAGCTACAGTATGATGTGACATGCTTAAAAAATGTTTGCATAGAAAACCTAACACAGCTAAACAAGAGGAGAGGATTCTACCTACTTTTCTTGGGAAAAGGTGACAGATCTTGCCTCTCTAGCTTTTGCTGTTTGTATTGTTAACAGATAGAGTTCAGAGAGGAAGCTAGTTCATTCTATACCTGCAGAGCAATATCTCAGTGAATACTGCACCAGTTGCTGAGTTTAGACACAGATCTTACAGAGCATGTGAAAGTCTGGCATATATAATTTTAAAGTGTAGAACAAGCCACTGAATGTCTGACTGACCCATTTCATTTTATTATCACACACGTAGCATTTCAGATCTTTCTTTTTCATTATGATAATATCATTATAATCTGTCGATACCTTGGCACCATAGCTGTCTTTAACAAGACTACTTCTTGCAAGAACTAAAACCATTTCAGATGGTATCTGTCTCACGTTATTTTAATTCATGAAAGCCGTTACTTCCCGTGCTACCAACAAGAAAAGTTAAGCCTTGCTGCTTACTGGCTACAGTCCTATCTCATAATGATAATGAATATAATTAAATGAGGCATCAGTGACAACATTTAAAATAACTAAAAGCATTCTACTTAAAAAGCAAACAACCCAACAGCAACAAAAAGGGTAAAAGAACAGAAGATTATAAATATTGACTTAACGATTGCAATAAAAAAAACCCCCTTCACATAAAGGTTGGGAGAGTGGGGTGGATGCAGATTTCAGGGGGTAGTAGATCCTACATCTTTCGACCTACCTGATAGCCCAAATTAAGGAGCAATGGTAGATGACTAAAATGACGAATGGCACCTGAATGCAAATACCACCCAGCCTGGGATCAAGGATGGTAACTGACCCCATGATCATTAAGGGCTTTAAAAAAATCAACAGTGCTATCTTAAAATCAATATGCTCCTGTAGGGAGCTGTCATGAAGCTCACAGGGTGGCTGTGTTAAGATTACAGTAGTTTCAGTCAGTAAGCAAATGTGCTACCACGGCTGCATTCTGAACAACCAGCCAGTGATGGAGAAGCCCCCTTACATGGGAGCTGCAGGAACTGAACCTTGTGCTTATGAGGACAAATGTTGCAAGACTGTCATGGGGTGAAGAAGGATGTAGCGGCAAACAGAAGAAACCCTACTGCTGACTTGGAACCATAGTGGTTTTCAGTATAAAAGGTTTTCATTTTAAAGAAAACAGGATGCTGGTACTGACTCCCTGCCTAATTAGGCAGGGACATAAAGGATGAGGGAGCTTCCTTTACACTGCTATAAAAAGGAGTCTCCCTATGCCTGAAGAAGGGTGACCAGCCAAAAGCTTGCCAAGAACTTTTTTCCAACTACTCAGTTGGTCTAATAAAAGGTATCATATCTACTCAAGCAACCTTGCCTGCCTATGTCCTTAGATCAACAAGGCTGCAACCAAAAACTCATAAAAAAGGGCTTTTCACTTCCTGCCACAGCTATTCAGAAAGGCCCTGTGAAATTAGTTTCCTTGTAGTTAAGAAGAAGGTGTTGTCTTGGTGTGAAAATTTGGGAATTCCAAGTTATGGCCTGTTTTCTGTATGAGGAATGTAGGAGTTGGTGTGGAGGGGCCCAGCGAGATTTACTCATACTGGTTTCCAAGCAGGGTAGCCCCTAGTTTACTACCTCTATAGGCATTTCCAGTGGACCAGTATAGAGCAGGGTTAGAATGCAGCCTCCCTTTGTTCTCTGTGCTTAGTTTCAGGTGCCAAGGAAAGAGGCCTGGGCTCCCTATCAAAGTTCTGGCCAGCTCATGCAACAGGGGACTTAAGGGTAAGCTGGCCAGTATATGGCACCCAGCAGAGCAATACTATAAAGCTGAAGTTTACAGGCCACTGAAGATTCACAAGCTGATTTGAGTTCGGTCTGGGAAGAGCTTTGCTACAAAAAACTCCATCCACAAATGTATTAGTTTCCAGTGGCGGAAGAGGATAGTCATTCCAATACAGTGGGAGTGGGCAGGTGGAAGTTAGGGAGCAGCATCGTTATGCCCTAGGATTTCTTTTAAAACAGCACTGTGGGATTCCTTATTTATTGCCCTTCTCTGACACCAGTTCAGGCTTGCTTAGTTACACTGCAAGAAGCACAGATTTGCTTACATGATATCTTTTATTGAACCAATTCTGTAGTTGGGACAGAGATAAGTTTTTGAATGCAAAGCATTCTTCCTTAGGTCTGTGGAAAGCAAGCACAGCAACTTCTAAAAACAGGGAATTGAGTTGTGAAATATACAGTTGGTCCAATGAAAGATATTGCCTAGAAGAACAATCCTTACTTCTCACATATTTCCTGGACTTTCATGGCTACAACATCACTCTAACGCTATCATAACATTCATTATACTGGTAGCTGCCAGTGCTGCAGACTCAGCCAGGGATGTTCTTATTGTCAGGTTAAGCCCTGATCAACAATTCCAGTGATGATTTACAAGGCTGAAAAGAATAGTTTGATTGCTCCTTTCTCCCCACCCGCTCTCTTGGCAACAGAAAAGGGTGAAGTCCTGTTTGTGTCATAAAAATGAATAACTATGCTTCCAGGTACAAATACAGCCACTATTACTGTGTCCGAATGCCTTGCAAACAGTGATGTATGTGGTAGCCATGTTGGTCTGAGAAGAAAAGAAATGCAAAAATCTAGAACTCTTGGTTCCAAAATTATATCTTTTATTAGACCAACTGAGAAATTGCAGAAAAAGATTTGATTTGGTTTTTGCTATTTCTCAGTTCGTCTAATAAAAGGTAACATTTTGGAACCAAGAGTTCTAGATTTTTGCATTGCAAATGGTGATAATTTGATCTTGGCAGTACTCTGGTGAGGTAGATCAGTGTTGTCTTATTGTCCCTCTGAACTGGTGTGGCTGCATTGGAGACTGAGTGTTGTTGTAAAGTGTAATTTCTCAGTGCCAAGGTGGCATCATATGTTTCAGAGTTGTCATTCTTCCAGGCACTGTCAGTCTGATGTTCAGACTGCATCCCTCCTTCCCATTCCTTGCTCAGAAGAGGGCTCGAATTTTAATAGCATGGTGCTCAAGCTTGCCGGAAAAACTACTTACAAGAAATACATGATCCTTTTTTTTTTTTAAGAAGCAGATCTGATTGGTTAAAGTAGATCCAAATGAACAGAATGTTCAATAACAGATCATTTATGTCCAAATTCTGTTTGCTTTAGTTATGTGAGTAAGCAGATGGCACTCTCTTCATGTGAGCAAAGCAACAGGATTTGGCCTTTATGTCTCTCCTCATGCTGAGTCTGAATCTGATGGAAAAACATATTATTTTTATTTTCAGTTCCTTCTTGTAAATATAAGATGCTATGCAGTTTCAGAAATTTTTTGCAGTTGCCTATTGAACCGTTTAAAATAAGTAATGGCTCATTCATCATAGACGATTCTGATTAGTTACTCGTCTTCAGTATCAGGTTGACCTTTAAAGTCCTCTTTTGCAATTGGATTGTAATTTAAAAACAACATGTACAAATTCTATTAATCAGTGTCTTTCAGACATTTTCACGGTCCCTCTGCATCCTTCTAATTGTTTTGGCTAGTTTTGGAGGATATCAATACTATCTTTTTATCAGTGATTTGTATTGCAGTGGACGTGATGAGAAATTTTGTTTTTGATATTTGACAGCCTTAAGGTCAACACACACTTTTCCTACTGCTTATTCTGGAATGTAGAAACTATCTCATTTACCAAACAAGATACACCACCAGTACATCTAATCAATGTGCTGTGAAGAGAAGATTAAATTGAAAATGTTATTGAGATGGAAGATCTTGGCCTTAATAGAAAAAGTTTATGTTAGTCTCTCATTGTTTCTCTTTCAAGAAATGGAAATCAGGAATACTTTAGTCTGCTATTATACTATTCCCCAACTTGAGCGAAAATTAATAAGAGGAGAAAGTCTGCATAGCATTCCTTATTAAAGCTGTGGTGAGAAAAAATATTGAGCTCAAGAAATGATGCAGATATAAAATTATTCACCTTATACAGTGGTGGGAAAGTGATGATCTTGATTAATCTAGCCCTCTAGAAATAATGTAAGGTGTCATGATATGGGCATATGAGTAGCATCAGGCATATTACTTTTCACTCTAGGAAATACTATAGGCCCCAGCACTGGTAAAAGACTGATAACAGGGCCTTGTGCAGTTCTGCAGATTTTCAGCAGCTACATTTATCCAGGGACCTGCTTCAGTTCTTGAGTGTACATCATGATTCAACTGGGCAGAACTAGATAAACTATCAGAAAACATCTCCCGTAATACCTGAATCTTCAGAATTTTGCACTAATGTGCAGATGTATTATGAAAAATATTAATATGCCTTTGGGAATATACACTGTTACTATAGCACTAACACCTGAAATTCCTATGGCTCCTTCATGGTGCAAGAAAAGGTCTAAGAGATGACTTTCTTGGATGATTCAAGCTGTAGGAATTAATGAATGCTGTGCTTTGAAAATAGGAGGCATTTTGGTATCTTCCAGGTCACTGATCTAATTAATGAAAGAATTGAGGGTCTGTTCCCACATTCAGTTTTGCCCTTGGGTGACTTTATGCACTTGTGGATTCCCTTTGTGTTCACAGCCTCTTAGATCCTTAAAGAAGCAGTGTCAGTGGCATGACACCACAAAAATACTAGAGACAGCAATTGAAGCCTGTTACTGAAGAGAAATCAGCTAGTGTCTTCCACATGTAATCTGCCAAACAGTTTCTGGTAGAAAGGAATCTTGCAACCTTTTCTATGAGAAGGTGTGAGGCTTTCATCATTTCCATTAGGCCTTTTGGTATTCCTGTAGTCGGAGAGAATCCCCTTTGTTAAATTTAATTCAGATTGGATTAAATGTTTAAAATTCCTGTTACTCTTCTGTCACTCAAGTCTCTCTCTCCAGGGCTGCAAGATACAGCTCAGTGACCCATCTGCCTCCTTTCTGCATTCTCATAGAAGTCCCTTGCATTTTGAGGTAGGAGGAGAGAGAGGGAGAGAGAGAATGCAAAATCCTCTGGGATTTCCACTAATAGGTTTGGTATCCAGCAGCTAGATCCAGTGGCCAATGGTCCCCTCTCTAGGCAATAAAATAGGGCAGGAGCTCCCTAACTGTAGGAGCAGAGGGAAAGAGTGCTAGGTAGGATTTCCTTACAAGCTTTCTAGCACTTATAGTTCTGGGAAAGTAAGTTCCAGACTGATAGCTTGTATCTTGCCTTATCTACCAGAAAAAATACTGTCTATTACTGCATCCACAGTAGCAACGTTGCTAAACAGATGGAAATAGTGAGACTGAAGAGGTTTTAACATTGTGCTATCCACTGAACTTGGCTTTGGCAGGTCTTGGCATCTCTGGGCTATCTCTGGAGACTGGTTGGGGAGGGGATGATGAGACTTTGCAAAGAGATGGCTTTTCATCTGTGAAATATTTAACCATTTTTAATTCAAAATATAAATACTTAAGTTTTCTTTTTCAGCCAGCCCTTACCAAGGGAATATTTCCCCCCTCCACTTGAAATGCAAAAGTCTGTAGTTTTATATGCACTTATTTAAAGTGCGTGCTTTCTGAGAAGTTTAGGTGAGTCTGCAAGATGTGCTAACTGTTAAATCTGAGTTTTAGCTAAAAAAAAAAAAAAAAAAAAAGGAAGAAAAAAAAATTTGTTTTCAGCCAATTTCATTGTTGGTTAGTGTCTGAGGCTTGGGAAGGCCATTGGCCATGGCTTTTCTGTTTATTATTGCTACTTAAAAAAAGACATGTCAAGGTAGTAGTTAAAGACACAAAACAAGATTATAAGCAAGATTATTGTGCTAGGCAGGGTACAAAACTGCTTGTGAGAAGCACTCCTATTCTGAAGAGCCTAAAGTCTAAGTAGACAAGACGTGCATTGTGGCAGGGAACCTTTTGGATCAGGAATGCTCATCCCATTATTCATTTTTAGAATAAAATTTCAGACTTTTTTGTTATAACAATAGCTTTAAAAGAAAAAGAGGTAGAGAAACTTCCTTAGTTTGGCAGCCATGCATAGAGAATCTGTGATTCTACCTTTCCATGTCCATTGTTCTCTTTATTCTGGCTGGAGATCTAACCTTGGATATGTATTTCACAGCAGGGCAGAGACTGTCACGCCCTGCCCACAGGGAAATGGGAGTGTGTGAGTGTGTTGCTCCTGCTTGGCAGCCTTCCCAGTAGGTTAGGGTTTTTTTGCCTGAGAAGATAGGAGAGGAGGGGCCTGGAATATCTAGACTTTTATTTAGAAACATGGCAGAACAGGTTGAATCCAGCAATACACAAAGACAAGATGAAGATCTTTAGCAAAAGATCCAGATGGTTTACACTGCACTGTTCTTTCAGTATTGTGGAGCTGCTTAAAAGCTTAGCAGTGTGCAGCTAAGCATAATCAAAATGATCCATCAGGCCATAGACAATGCATAGTGCTCTAAAGTAAAAATAGATTAGTAGATAGATTTTTGTTCTAGTCTAGTTTTTAAGATATTATGTTTGCTATACCAGTTGCTTTGCATACTACGCCCTAATTGTGCTATCAGTTATATACATGCCTACTGCATGTATGTACAAAGATGCCATTGGCTTTTAGTGGAAGTTTTAAGTATATGCTTAATTTTAATTTAGGCACGTAAGCTGGATTCACAGAATTTGAGACTTGGTTTAGTTTTAAACAGCTGACTTCTTCAAATGAATTTTACTAGAATTTGAAAATGCAGCAGACAAGCTGCATGGACTAGTTGCCAGCTAACCCAGATTTCAGTCAAATTTAATTTTTGTGGAATATAATCCTTGGATGTTGCAAAGCAAGCTTGTGTGGATCAAAACCATAGGAAGTAATTGTAGAAATCCCTGAAGTGTTGTGGCCCAGTCTTGCACAGTTTTAATAGTGAGCACAGACCCCATAGACAAAGTAATAAATGTAATTGTACTGAAGGTTATAGTGTAGGTGCCATTTAAAAGCCGTGTTTCATTTTATATGAAGTTTTCTATTTTACTTTGTATTTTACTGTTTTGTGTATAATACATTGGTTGTGATACAGGGGATTAATACAGTAGTGTGTATGGTGAGTGCAATCACAAGCTTTTATTTCTTCAATGAACAGGATTATATTAGCACATAGTACTTTTATTATTGTATAAATCTAGAGCCCAGTTCAGACTTGATGTAACCTCACCAATTTTATCAGCTTTGTGCCTATTTGCACCAGGGCTGAAAAATGGTCATGTTACTGCAAGTCTGCCAGACCACTAGCAAAGATTTCAGCTTACTGGGTTTTTTCCCCTTATTTTTGGTAGTATATGAATTATTATCCAGAGGGATACTGGTAAGTGGGAATACTTCCTGATATATCTGATTATTCTGCATCTAGCAGCTGCTTAAATGACAGCCTGGGGTTCCTGTCTGACATGTAAGCCATCATCTATATGATAACATGCAGATCTGGGAGTGTTCGCTATAAATTATTCAACCTAAAGACACAGGAACATTTGTAAATGTTATTTTGATGATTGGTCAGTCAGAATAGCTGAATGGGCAAGAAGGAGCCTGATAAAGTGGCAGGTATCCCTCCCTGTATAATGACGTTTATTACTTTAGGGTTATTTTCAAGTCCAACAGAAAATGTGCACCAGATATGCAGATAGCGTAGGGATGAATATGGCACCAAGGGGTGTGGTAGTCAGATTAAATTAGATAAAATCTGCTAACTGGTTTAAAGGACTGGTATTGTACTGTGTCTTGGTTGATGATGATATTCTATTTTTAACTATAAAAGGTGCAATTTAGAACAATGGATTGCAACACTCTCATGGCTATCGTGCTTTAACTTCTGAAATCTTAGTACCAGATTCTCCTACTTTTGTTCACATTGCATAAACCAAGAAAAGGGGGTGAGACATAACATGGAGGCACCTTCTAGCTCCTTATTGTCCATGTGGGAAATCGAGGGCAGGATAGGGGCAGATGCCTGCCACTGAATTTTTGAGTACTGAGATACACTGGGGAATGTATGCCAGCTTGGGGGAAGTGGGGACGATAGCTGTGTTAACTTCTGTGGCAGCAATGCTGCTGCTGATTGCCCAAATGCTGCTGCCAGGTCCAGACGTGGCCTGTAGGGACCCATCCTGCAAGGAGCCCGGGATCTGGTGGGGGAGGAGGATGCATGGTCAAGTTTGACATTCCTGCCTTAGGGTAACTATTGTGTTTTTCCCTTGACCTTCAGTATGGCCTGTTTATTCTGTTGAGTCTTTGGTGATGATTTACACCCAGCTGATGGAAACATATTCTTAAAAGCAGTCACAAATAGCAGCGCTTGTCACAGATTGAAAAGGAAGGAAGGTTATCAATGTGCTGAGAGAAAAGTGAGCAGCACTCACCCAGCATAAAAGCTCCAGGCTCTTCAGATATTTCCTAACCTCTTATTTAATCTCTCTTCCTTCTTGGCTGCCTATTCACATGGATGCAGATGTTAAACGTTCTTTAGCAGTTAAAAGATCATCATGTATAGCTATTAAAAGATCATGCATAGAAATAGAAGCTGGGTGAAAAAGATGCATATGCATTCCCCCCACCATTGCAAAACTTCTGCCCCTGGAAAGAGAGCAGAATTGTGGGTGGTGGTGTTCATAGTTATCAAGTTTCCTTGTCTTAATACTATTTCACAGGGTGCTGGCTTTTGGAATAAGTATCTCAGCTGCCTTGGAGCACACTCATCTGGATCAAAACCACAGAAAATGTTGATAGACCCCTCTGAAAAAAGACAAGTGCAGTCTTGTGTAGGCTTACTAATAACCCAGAGACCCAACAGAGATAGTACTAAATGTAGTTGTAAGAAAGATGTGGGATGTGATGCTGTGTCAAGTGAAGTGCGAGTCAGTGGAGATTTTTGAGAAATGCTTCTTCAGACAGAGTAAAAGGAGTAAGGCCTCTTTGTGTTGGGTACAGAAATCAGCAGGAGTTGAGGCTACATGACTCCTTGTGACACTGGGATCATCATGCTTGTTCTGAGCTAGATTGTCCAGGGTTCTGACCCAAGTCACAAGGTGGGAAGGTACAGTGAGAACCTTCCCACCCTTACTGTCTTCTTCAGGATGCCTAGAGTTTGGGTCCAGACATACTCCACTAAGTGGGACAAGAAGCCTGCTTACTACCTAATGAGTGGAGAGAATGGAATGACTGAACTTGGCTGTATGCCTTTTTTGAGGCCAGAGGGATTGAGCCATTTAGGTGTGGGTAGTAATATATTGCTGGTATTGATCAGTAATAGATTATTAGCTTGTTCCTATCATATTGAGGATAATGGGGAATGAGGGGAGGAAATGGTAATCAGAGACATGTCTGAATTCTAAGGACTATTCCAGGGACACAACAGAACAGCCATGATACCCATCCCTGCCCAAGGCTATGCCTAGTCTAAAGTCCAGTGCTATGTTCAAGCCTGATGCAAATTTTGCAAGTAGTACTGTATCTCTGTGAACAGGGGATAATGACAAAAATATCTGGAAAAACAGTTTTAACAGCTGAAAAATACCTCTTCTCCCACTTCAGCAAAATGGCTGAATAGGTTTTCCTGTTCCAAAATAATTTACATTTGGGCTGAGATGAAGCATAAGAAATTACAGGCCAACAGGTAGTTTTCTGCAGAAATGAAAAATGAATGAAAAAGAGTGTTTGCAATAGTAAGATGGGTCTTCCATTCAGTCTTCCATGGTCAGTGTAGCATAATGATACTGTGTACAAATGCGCTGCAAATCCCCAAATGGTAAGGACAACCTACAGGGAGAACCTTAATCTTACAACGTTGAGTCAAAATGCCATGTATTTGGATATGTTTGCTGTTTGTGCATGTATTGTAGAGACATCCTCCCATGTTAGCAGATTTGTGTGAATTAAATGCATCAGCAATAGATTTGAAAAAGCAAAAAGTAATTCTTACTTTAATGCTGTGTCTTAGCGATGCAGGTACTAAACAGATGTATGTCCTTAGCCAAAGTCTGAAAAACAATTTCCTACAGTTTAGAAAACAGATTGAGGGGTTTTGGTCATTCATTATACATTTTGTTTCTTTGAAGATTATCAAAAAACTAACTAAATAATTGGACAAAAGCTATAGGTTGGAAGGCTTTCTTAAATGATCTGTAATGCATAGAAAAATTCATGAGGTAAAAGGCTAAACACAACCTGATTACTTCTAATCTCTTATCTCATCTGAATGGTAATTCTGATAAATTTGACACCAGCCAAAGTCACTGGGGTGGAGAAATTTCCTGGAAGATTCTGGAGAAGAGAAATGCATTTTTAAGTCGGATGAACAAAACTTAAAATGAATTCACTTTCATTTTTTAAACATTAAAGTTTAGAGGGCAGATCCTGCACCTTTGGAAATGATGATTGCAGTTAAAATTAGTTCAGTGATCAGAGGTTTCAGTGATACTGGGAAGGTTTCAGATAAGGAGCTAAATAGTTTGTTGGAGGGATAATTATGCTTTTTGTCATTAAGATATCAGTATAGAACAGTATATGCTTCCACAAAGGGAGCATGTTGATGATAACCCTCACTTGTGTATTAATAGATGGTTTGTACTAAATGCAAGTTTCCTCCAGGTATCAGACCTGGAATATCACACAAAAATACTATTTTTTTTTTCCCTCCAAAACATTTTTTTGTGTGTTTTAAAAAGATAGGTCAAATTCAAGAAGGTAAACGACAGAGTAAGCCATATGGTGCATAGTGTATGTGGGCGGTTTTGCATGTAAATGAGGTGACCAGGTACCTTAGCTTAAGATATATTTGAAATCATAAATAAGAGATGTAAATAGAAAGATAATGCAAGACTATGCTCAAGCTATCATTATACAGCTGGCTGGTGGTTGTATCTATTCATTAGTTAGACAGAAATGTCTTACTGCAAAGTGTCAGACAGAGAAGTTGATGGGCCTGTCTTCATAGAGAACTTTAAGTGTCACAGTTGTTTGTGAGCAAGCATTTAAGACGTGGTGCAACTACATCATATCTCTTGGGGCTGGAGTCTTTCTATTAATATGCAAAGGAAGTCTGCTTTTCCTCTGAGTTTTTATGAAGCACCTATTCAAGGGGCCAGCAAAGTTCACTTGCTTAACTGATGCTGCCTTCTAAAAGAAGCAGAAGAGAAATGTGCTCTCTGGGTCAAATGCAGCTCTCAGGGATGCTAATCATAACTGCTTTGAAGCTTGTTATTTGAAGAGCGAGTCCAAATGCTGAAACTGAGGGTAGAATTCGACCCATGATATCTGGAGATACTTTGTCAAGAGGTTTCATAACGGGCTATTGTTTTTTGTTTACATTTCACTGTTTTCCAGAAAAGTTGGTTTAGATACAGACATGGTGTATTGGGAGTACATACTTGTCAGTGCCCTGGAGAGGGAGACAGGAGTTCTGAGTTAAGGCTAAGTCATAACAGGAGTAATAGATCATGTATCAGAACCTGATCTGGGGGAGGGAAGTCTGTGGAAAGACTCCCATTTACTTCAACAGTTACTGAATGTTAGGGTCTCGGGCAAGAGTGATTTGGCAGCTGGTGAATATGGGCATGAAGATATGTGTACCAGGCATCATGGAGAAAAACTAAAGTCAATCAAGAATTTGCCATAGCTAGAAAAACTGAATAGTATCCTTTGCAAATGATAAGGTGTTTTAAATTAGCAAAGAATTATTGTGGTAGTATATCACCAAATATAGATCAGTAGAAACATGGGGAGAAAGGATGCAAGACCTTATTCAGATCTCAGGAGAAAATGATCATCTGAATGACAAATTCTCACTTAAGTCAATAGGAACGGTGCCATTCATTTCTGTAAATACAGGATAAAGCCGTGCAAACTTCCTGTGATTCTTTGGTCTCCACTATTTTGTATTCAGTTCATTTTAAAAACTCTGGTTAATTGGATTAAGGTGTAATTAACTTATCTGCGTTGGGTATAAAACTCATAGAAAAATTATAGAGGCTGAATTAAGTTTCTATCCTGAGGCAAGCTCTCATGTCTTTGATTTCTGTTTTGAAGGTAAATATACCTTCTAACGGAGTTTTTTTTATCAGTACCAGTGGTAATAATACCAGGTATGAAACAGTGTATCATTAAATATTTTGGTGCATGGAAAACAGTGGTGTTTATGATTTCTTTCCATGTATAGATTGGAAAGACATCTACATGAGATGTTTACTGTGGAGCTGACTAATTAGCTCTTCAGTAAAGTGTCAGTGTCTACATGCGCACCCCTATTAGGGTTCAGTAATCTAATAAACAGCACTGTAGGATAGTACTTGCATACACAAGTGCTATCCTGTGGCAGTGTTATTTAGTGCAGCACAGTGCATGGGTAGATGCTGACAGGGATGGCTAGGAAACAAGGGTTCTTTGGTGTAGGGACTACCTGCTGGCTAGCCCCCACACTGAAACACCTTGTGCCCCTGCCAGCCCTTCTGCAGCACATTGTGTCACATCAGAGCAGCCCCAGGCTGGCAGGCTGACTCCCCAGGGCACTCTGCCAGTTGGAGCAGAGTCGACTCAACATGCTGTGGTCCCGAGTGCATGTGTAAATGCAGTGCTCAGGAGCAACAAACTCCAGCGCAAACTGCACTGGAATTTATTGCTCTGCATTAATAGTGCATGTGGATGTGCCCACAGAGTACTAATCAAGGAAGTGTCAGAATTGCACTAATGTGGATACCTGGGGATAGATTCTCCTCTTGGACATGTGGATGTGTGTGCATGAGCGTGCGCACACACACGCACCCTCCCACATTGAATTTAGTATTAATGGATAACTAAGGGTACAAATTATCTCTTGCCTTTTTAATTTTAAAGGTGAATAAATGATTGGCTTCTCAGTTACTAGATATAACTCTCTTGCATGTGCTACAAAGGCATGGGTTAAGTAAATTGGGAGACATTTTTTTACTTCTTTACAATATGGAGATAGTAAAACCTTTTGCTTTTCTGCTGCTCCTTCTTCCCCACTTTACTTTTACAGTTCTGATTTTTATTTCACGCATCAAAATATAGTCTCTTTTTTCTCAGTAGCAATCTGTGTGAAATCCTGATAGGATAGAAAAGGACATTTCCAAATGATGCTTAAATCAGCATTTGCATGTAGTTTAGACAGTCTGCTTTCTAAATCTAGAATCTAAACTTGGCAGAATTTACAAAGAGCTCATCTAGGCAAAGATTGGCTTCCTGTGAACTGATGATTATTTTTATTTTTTTGGAATGACTTTTTGAAAGCTCTCTCCAAAGTAGCCCACCTTGTCTCAAAATCATGTCTTACATTTGTTTACAGAATTAAAATCTGCCAATAGCTTTCAGTATTTCTGTTCTTGGGTTTTACTTGTGCTGTGTCATGGATATTGAACAGAAGGAACAGCATTAATTATCTAGGGTAATTTGAAGGTTGAAATAAAAAAGAGGTTCTGTAAAGCTTAATTGGCTTGCCTGTAGGAAGTGACACCATCAAACCCTTTAGTTTACATTTGGGTGGGTGAACACAGGGGAAAGGGTCTGAAATCATAAGACTTTCCTGAGGTAAAATTTTTCAATAGTTGAAACCATTTAAATCATTTTCTAAAAATCCAGTAGACACTGAAATTGAGGGAGGTTTTGATATATTTTAAACTCTGAGAAATATAATGCGAAAACCTATGCAGGTTCGTCAGGCTAGCCAGAGTCCGCAGTCAATTTAATAAAAGATGCAGCTAAATTTACCATGATAAAGTGCTGCTTCACGCCTGAAATAGATGTCCTAGTCTTGTGCTGGTGATTTAGTGATGTATTGCCCTAAAAATATGGAACAAACATGTAGAATTTGTTTTTAATAGATTACTTACTTTATTGCTTGTTTCGTGTATGCGCCAGGAATCTTTGTTTGATTGATAAACATCATTTAAACACACAAAGAGCAAAGTTTGAAAGATTGATTTTTTTTTTTAAATGTACTTTTCAGAAGATCAGTACTTTAATATTTCATATGAGATATTTCAAGAACCTGGTCATGTAGCAGTTTATGGCAACATGTACAGTTCTAAAGGCATTTTGCAGCTGATTGTGTTTCAAGGCACAGATTTTGTTCTTGAAAGCTCTCACTGGGTTTACCATGAACTAGCCCTTGGCCAGCTATTTTGTTCTGTGTAGTCCTTGGCGGTTGCTGTAATTACTGGGCTACACCTCAGTCTGACACACCAGACAGCTGGGGTTACAGTCACTTATTGCAACAGAACGATGCATTTTCAGGGGTTTAGGCATTGCAACACCCAAATTTTAGGTGTTTTTGCTATCCTATTGTGCCTTGAGTTACTGTGCCTATACAATGCATACCTACAGAGTACATGGGGAGGGTATGCCACTTAACAGAAACCAGCCAGGTGAGCAGGAAGCCACCTAAATTTATCCAATAGTAAATGCTGAGTGGAGTAGAGCTGAGGCCACAGCCCTCAAGGCAAAGTACAGACCATCAAAAAGCCTGAGGCTGAATTGGTTCCATCTTTACAGGTTAGTCTAAGCTGCAAAGATTGAACCAATAAACAAATGAACAGACGTTCACTTGTGATTCAGGGAATGCAGCCACATGCCTGCAGTGGCTCAGCCCAGAAGTCTGGGGGTGCTAGATCACAGCTCTTTAGCACATAGCCAGTATGGGATGTGTGTTTACTTCCTCTTCCTGCTGCCTCTGAGATCTCTCGGATTTGCAGTCTACAATCACAGCAGCAGGACTCTGCAGGGTTGCTCATCACTTCCTCTTCCTGCTTCCAGGTGCCTCTAGGATTTGTAGTCCACAGTCACAGCCAGCACCAAGTAAGCCAGCAGGGCAGGTCAGCTCTGTACTTGGGGGGAAGGTGAGTTTAACTCCCCTCCCTGGCCACAGACCCCAGCTGGGATTTGCCTGGGGTGGCCAGTGAGCCAGCCCTCACTGCTCCAGCTAGGGAGCAGGGGATGGGGCCAGCCCTACTCTCTGGAGCAGACAGCCCAGCCCAACCCAGAGCTGCAAAATGCTAGAATGCTGTGGGACTGTGATTTAACTTGAACCAGAAAGGGGTCTGGGACAGAAGTTTCACTTAAACTGGTTTATGTGTAACTTCTGTCCGAAGCCCAAAAGTCATCTATCATCACATGGGAATTCTCAGCCATGAATCTGCTCTTGGAAAATGAATACTAAATACCCTTGGAAGCAGGCCACTGGTCTGGGATACATGTGAGCTGGGTTCAAGTCCTTGCTGCAGATGTGAACAAGTATAGCTTTGGAACCAGTTATCCTAAATTAGTATTTTAATCCAGGGGCGTTGGCTAAAATGGGGTTGCAGCCAGTTGGTTCTGAAAATTGTCCTCCTAAGTGTTTTCTGCCTGAGGAATGATCTGATGGATCAGGCCTTGCATGTGAGTAAAAATCCTCCCAAAGCTGAACATACCAGTTGTATCAGGAGTCAGGAGGTTTGGCTGCACTGGTGGAAGCATAGATGCTTAGGGAACTTTGTAGGATTATGCAGCGGCTGAGGAAGGGATATGAGGTTGTCAGTGATGCCTATAGGTGGGTCCTTGCCATTTAAAGAGGCAGTATACATGTGTGGATTTGTATGTGGCACAGTGCTAGAGAGGTAGGTGTGCTGGTTCTTAACATGCTGATATGTCTGTGCAGCACAGTGCCATACAGGGATGTTAACTGGCGTCCCAGAGTCAGCTCAGTTGCATTAGTTCAGTGTTCCACTGAGATAGTTAGCTCTGTTTATCTACTTAGATTAGGTGGGGCCCTGTGTTTCCTTAGCTATTCTTCTTTTAGTTCCGGAGTTAGTGTGTTTAGTGCTAACTTAGATCTCTTGGCATTGAGCTGCATTTTACTGTGTTTGACATGTCCTCTGGAGACCTTGCGGATTTAGCTTTTAGCTGACAAAAATCAGGATGAACCCTAGTTTAGTCTTACTTAAAGCCTGTTGCATGACCCATGTTTATGCAAAAGCTATCATGGATTTGAGCAGTGAGAGAAGGGCTCAGAAGCATCTTTGTCTGTACAGAACACAGGCAATGAATGTAGGCCCTAACATGAAGACAATTCATTGCGACTCTTAGTTTTATAATTGCTCATTTGTGCCTAAAACCAATGATAATGAATCAGACATGCATATATGTATGTTTCTATCTAGGTATTGTTATTCCTTTAATTACATGTTGCCTATAATAATTTGTAGCATATTGGTTCATTTGGTGCTTTTAAAAAGTATTTAAAAAATAGCAACAAATAAGAGCACAAGCAAGCTATTTCTAAGTAGTCAGACCCAAGATGGTGTCTGAATTTGGTTTTTGTGTATAAAGAAGTGAAACTTATACTTGTGAACAGATGAGTGTGCTTATTGGATATTTATTGTGCAGCTGTATCACTTCAAGCTTTGCTCTTGTCAGATTTTATAAGCTAAGCAGAGTCATCATGGATCATTACTTGGATGGACAACCTCTAGGGAAAATCCAGGTGCTACAAGTGATTCTGGTAATGCAGTAGAGAGTATTTTTCTTCTGAGT
Source organism: Crocodylus siamensis (assembly GCF_052110815.1). Classification (NCBI taxonomy): domain Eukaryota; kingdom Metazoa; phylum Chordata; order Crocodylia; family Crocodylidae; genus Crocodylus; species Crocodylus siamensis. Next base: position 176,852,312 of record NC_143395.1, read on the forward strand.
CAGTAATAACTATTTTCAGAGCACATGGTGACAGATTAAAGTGAGATTGTTCATACTTGTTATTTAAATCCTAGGGACTGAGAGAAGGAGAATCTTTGTAAGTAGGTTTTGAGTTCAGATGCTAACATAGATGTTTGTATTTTGCTTATCCACCTTTCCCCTGGCTTTTTAACTAGACATGTTATCATCCACTTCTCATCATGATGTAGTATATAAGATGCTGATAAATTAGAGCGGAAAGCTGCATATCTATGGTGCTTCACAGAAAGTGCCATGAGTTAGAGCACCCCTCTTCCCCCCACTCCCTGACTCAACAGTTATTTGGTGTTTCATTGCAGGATGGAGGGGGAGGAATTGAGCTCCACTTTGGAGCTGCTCCAGTCAAGGAGCTGCCTGTCTGCAGCCTTTCTCCTCTAGCCTTTCCCCGAGCCCGCCCAGCTCAGGTGTTGTCTTCAGGAAAGGGGGCCAGGATGAGGGACGGGGAGCATACTGTGGGCTGGAGTTTGCCCAGCCTGAGCTGGAGAGGGAGGGAGTTGGGGGGCCTTGAGATTGGGGGGCTCCAATCCACCCCCCCAGCCCCCCTTAGGCTGGGCATACCCCAGCCAGCAGTATACTTCCCCTCTCTCATCCCTGTTCCTTCCTGCAGACTGCACACAGGGACTGACATAAGTTCCCTAAGGCACTCTGCTTTGGAGTGCCTTCATCTGATCCCTCATTACAAGGCCTAATTTGTCATGTGATAAGCCACTTTTAAAAGTGCTTTGCAGCTGTGCACTTCTGTCATTTTTTTTAGGGGACTGATCACATGACAGATATCACTTCTGTCAGTACCCACAGTGTTGCAGTATGTTCTTGAATGGTCATTGCATTTTATGCCAAAGGCTGCCATATTTGTTTATCTACAGTCTGGCTAAATTTTGTTCTCAGTTATCTCTTATGAAGTTATATTTGTAACTAAAACAAAATGTAGCAGATAGAAACTGATTCTTGTCTCCTTATGCAAGCACTAAATGACTGCACAGCACCTGTGGCACACAGGTCATTTTTGACCCTACCGAGCAGTAGCAACGAGCTACTGTGCAGTAGTCTGTTGCTACTGCGCAGTAGTGGTGGCATCCTGGTTAGTGCCTGCCAATGCTAAGTTGCCATAGTGACAAGCTGTGTCACCATAGCTTGTTGTTATGGTGACCTAGCATCTTGTGTAGACATGCTCAGTGAGTCCATAAATAACTGAGGAGGCTACATAACGTGGTCTGGTCTGTAGCCTTCACATGCCCTTCCACAGTGTTCAATTCCACTGGGAAATGATTGGCCAGCATATATTCCTCATCATGATCACATGTGCCTGGGTGGTTGGAGTAACCTTGCTTATGCATGTTGTCTTTTGACCTGCCAGCTCTTGTTTTAGTAGCTTCAAACATCTCCAAGTTGACCACTGAGCCACCTTTGTGTCTGTAGGGAGGTGTTCAGCAATGATTGGATGCATTTTGAAATCTTCATCAAGTATGTTAAGTCATGTGTACTACATTTTTAGGTGTGTAGCTGTCAGTGATTTTTATTTTTTTAAAGTTGTTCCATTGTGACTAGGAAGCTTTTCTGTCATTGCAGTGAGGTAACAGAAGAGCAAGGTAACGACATAACCACACAGTGAATGTCTTGTTTCTTTGACTTGTGGTGATTTATTTTGCTTACACCTGCCTTTTTAATACTGGTAGAACATTTCCAGTGAACACATACACTGCTTATTTTGGTTTGTTTTTAGATTTCCAGGAATGTAACAGCATTTGGTATTCAGCAAAAGACCAGCTTCCTTGTATGGGCTGATTCATTTTTTTGGGTTTTTTTTCCCATACCAGATATACATATTTGGTGCTCAAATAGTGAAGTACAAGCAACTTTTAGTCTTTCTGGACTGTGCTTCCCACTTTGAGCTTGCAAGTTTCTTGAGTACCTAGACACTAACTGTACCTTTTGTCTTCTCCCCATGTTCCTTAAAGAAAAGTATATGCTTGAGGTGTCACGCCAAGATAGACATCTGTCCAAGAAAGGGCAGGTAGTATCCCATTCTAGACCATGCTAATATATTACTTGGCCTCAGAATACCTGAATAATTTGGTTTCAAACATTTCATCTGCTATGCTTTGTTGTCTTTTTAAATTTCCCTTCATTTTTCTTCTCTTTCCTACTTCCTCTGATCTCCTTCACTCATTCACTGGCATATGTGTTCTCTCTTGCATCCATTCTCTGCCTTTTATCAGTCTCTTGCCTCCTTTAGTTATGATCTTAATTCCCTGTCATGGTCCATTATCTATTTTCACTTCCTGTTATTATGTGTAGCCATACCTAAAGCACCCTCTGAGGCTGAAAATTATACTTCACAGTAGCCAAAGGAGAATGGGTTTATTTTTTTTCTGCCCTGGAATAGCTGTTCTCCTGTAAATATAAACTTTTTGAAAAATCCCTTTTAAAGAACTTGAAGAACCCAGCCTTTGAAAACTGTCACTTGACTGACTCCAAGCCTTAGTAGACCATCGGCCGCTACAAATTACCAGTCTTCTTTAACAAACAGTAAACTCTGGTGAAAAATATTCTTCTTGGTAAAAAAAAAAAAAAACCAAACCAAAACAAAACAAAACAAAAAAAATCCATCACAATCTCTTTTCCTTTGGCTGCCATCTAGGATTTGTCAGAATGATCAGCATTTGGATTTTGCTGGCTACATATGGTCTGCCTATCTGACAAACAGCTGTTGCGAAAGTGACAGTTTCATTAAAGAGCTTTGATGCCCCACCCTTCATTTTTGAAACCTTTGTAAAAAGGAATGAATATTGATTTGTGCAATAAACTGCTATGTGTGTTTAAGGACTAAACAGTCTAGTTACAAAACAGTGATTTCAAATATTGACCTCTGAAATGTAAAGTCCTGCAACTGAAACTTAGTAATAGAAAGATATTTTGATACTGGAGAAACTCATCCCATGCCACAACTGATTGAGTTTTATTTATTTTTCTTTTTTCTTTGTCTGCAGCCCTACCACTGACTCTTTACTTGATCTCATGAGCAAAAGCCATTCTAAATACTTGGACAATACTGTGGTTTAGCCAAGTGCAGTGATGCCCAACTTTCTGGCCCCGTGGGCTAGACAGGTGGCACAGGGTCAGTCCACAAGCTTGATTCTGTGTGGGTTTAGTGTGGAGGTCAGTCTGCAGGTGTACCTGCATGCCTGGATCTGGTCCTGTGTTGTCCCAACCCTGTACCCCCAGATCCAGCCTTGCATCGGGAGATTATGGTTCAGTTCTGAGTTCTACCAAAGACATCCCCTGTTTCCTTTAGGTTAAGCCATTTGTGGTGTGATAGAAAATTCTTTCAGAAGCATTCGGCATTTGTGTTGAAGTCAATTGCACACCTACTATTGGAGCAAAGATAAATCATTACCAATCGGCATTTGTCAATGCTGCCTTTTAATTTCTCTCTGTCTTGGTGCCCCGTTTTTTAAATGAGAGTAGTAGTATTCCCTCTTTTTTTCTTTTGCTCTAAGATTGTCTTACCTATTACTCTTCAGTAGCTGGACTGTTATGACAGTGTTTATAGCACAATCTCAGTTAGGCCATCTAAGTACTACTACTTCAGTAATAACAATAGTTTTGTACCATACTCAGTGATGATTTGTTAAAATGTGTTCCCATCCCAGGACCCCTTATAATATTCTGGATGCTCAAAGAAGCCTGTTACTATCTTAAACACTCTTATGGAAGCAGGATCACTTTGAGAAAATCAAGGTAGCTGGCTATCAGCCCTACCTCTGTGTGTGTCAGCAGTTGATGATATTTATGATATCTTTTTAATAGACAGTGGTTTTCCTTCTAAGTCAGGGCTGGACCTACTTCCTAGCAAGGTGGTAAAAAGTATCATAATGATAAAGGTGTGTTTCAGTGATTGTGGAAGTTCCCTTTGAATATAACTTGTTGGGTTGTGTTAATGCAACTTAAATTGATCTGACAGACGAAGCAGGTATAATGGGGCAAAACCCCAAACCTTTCTGGACAAGTATATAATCTGATATCAGAAATAGTTCACGATTAATATAATTATTACTTTTTTTGGAACAAAAATCATTCTTAAAAGTTGTGTTTTTAGACTGGTAGGAGTGTGGTGTTCTACAGGGTAGAATAAGAGAAGAGCATGAAACATTAAGTATGGAAAGCTGGAAGGGCAAAGGACTTGGGGGTAGCAGCCTGAGCTTCAGGAAGTGTGGGCAGGAGCCATAGAGGGGCATGTTTACTTAAGCCATATCCCACACTCTATAAATACTGCATTTCCAAAATGATGTACATAATTATGTCTTGCAGTTCTGGGGACAAGCTGCTTGAGCATCATAAACTAAAGCTATGGCTGCTGACAGACATTTAAAAAAACAAACAACGAAAACCAAACAAATTGCACTTTCCCGGAAGAAGCAGCATGTTAGTTTGACCTGGCTCCACCATGTCTGTATAGATTGGGTGCTTCAGCGGGGCTTTTTGGTGCTTTAGATAAAAGCTGATTCAATCATCCATCAGATAAAAGCCCCCCCAAAAGTGTCTGATCTAGACAGAAATTGAGCGAGCTGGGTCCAATTAATGAAATGCCTCTCTTAGGCATGTGCTGGGCTTGGTGTGGGAGCATGTTGCATTTAAAGTGTGTTGTGTTTTATTTTATTTTTTAAAATGTGTGTAAGCATCCTCTAGCTTATGATTTTGGCTGAAGTTTGGCTTTCTCAAAGGAATTCAAATTTTTCCACTCTGATACATGCCTGGGGTTTGTCACAAGAAGCTGCCTGCATGTAGCCCAGGCAACATGATCCATTAAAGGCATATCCAAATAACTCACTGTGCCAGGCAGCACCATAACGGAATACACTGCGCTGCTCCATCCACCACCTCCTGAACCAGGAACAGCATAGCCATGCTTGCTTGGCATTGTGCTTAGGCTAATTAGTTCTGTTGTGTGGCAGAGCTGGTAGCTACCCTGATTTGGGAGGTAAGGCACACAAAGTAGCTAGGAGGGGGCTGCACCTGCAGTGAATGAGAAATACAGACGTGCCCCTTGTATCTCTGAGAGTACATTATTCTTTTTTTATTACACTTTATACCTTCTACAGTATGCTTTATCATTGGCCCTTCATTTTTGAAAGACTAAAGGAGTGGCAAACATCTAGTGAAAAAGGACAAGCTCACAATGATGCATCCATCTAAATCATTTAAAATTGCTTAGGCAGTTCACTGGGGGAGGCAGAAAAGATTGTCCAGTATAGCCATGCTTTACTTGGTCTATGGAAAGCTACTGCAGCTTTATCTTTACTTGTTACTGGCTCATTTTGGGAAGTGACAGGAAATATACAGAAAACTGTGTTACTTGGATGACAGTATCTAGATATCTCAGTTTCTGGAAGTCATGATGTGTCGTCATGATGAATGCTTTTATTTTCTCATTGCTACACAGAAACAATGGACAAAAAGAAAAGAATTCCAGGGTATGGCAGAAATATTTTATTAAGAGTATTTTATTGACCGGAAAAGACCTTGAATGTGATTTTTTTTTTTTTTTCTCTTCCTGCAGTGGTCTAAACAGCTTTTTAGGACAGGGCTAGTAATACAGAAAATAGTCCCATTAACGTCACTTTAAACAGGAGCAGAAGTAATGCAAAAATTGAATCTTCAGAGATCAAAATTTTGATTTTTTTGTTTGTTTGTTTTTGTTTTTTGTTTTCTGTAGAGGGCTTTCTTTAGTTAGTTTGGGAAGCATGCTTGGTTTTTCCTTAGGCTATTTTAACAATATCTGTGACTTGTGCACTCTGAATGAATTCAAATGAATGCATATGCATAAAAGGCTAGGATAAAAGGTAGGGATGGGCAGATTTATTGTTAAAATTTTTCTGGAAGAGCCAAATATTTGGAAGTTCAAGTTCTACTAATGTTATTCCTATATGGGCAGAGGAAATTGAGTGAATCATCAGTCCCTTTTCCTAAATATGTGAGTGAGGAAGAAAAAAGAACTAAAAGGGAGAATGTATAAGCTCCGAAAATCAATGTTGGTATATTTGCTCCTGCTAGTGAATTAGATTATCAAAAAATCAGCAAAATCCAAAGGTTGCAATACCGGATTGAGTCTGTGAGAGTCAGTAATGGTTTTGTGACACTGACATAGGGATCTGATCATGGGCAAGAGAAGTGTCAGCCGCTCCATGAAGTTCAGGACAGGCCACATTCCTGATTCTCTGTGGAAGGTGCCCAGATACTCAGGATAGATATTACAGATAGGGGAATATATTTTTCATTTGAACATGTACATCTGCTACATTGTGTGTATTTTGGAGTTTGTAGGGCATATTCTGGCCTTGCTGAAGTTAACAAAAATCTCATCGACTTCAGCAGCAAGGAAGGATTTCACCAGAGATATGTATCCTGGCTCAAATTTTATACTTCCTTAGAATTGGATTTGATTACTCTTTTTTTTTTTGTATGGAGATTACCAGGAGCTGGAATATGGTCCTTTAAAACAACATTGGAAGATTGGCTTCATATATTGTCTTTCAAACACATTACACACAAAAGAGTTTTTCCCTGATCTAGGAGCTAGTATTTTTACATTACATTATAGAGATTTAGTCTGCAATAATTCTCAGGCACAGAACAGAGAGCTGCACCATTGAAATGCTTGTGGGACACAACTTGGGGGCAAAGTGAATCACAGAACCATAGAAAATTAGGGGTGGAAGGGACCTCTGCCAGATACCAGTTTATAAATTGATATTTATTCATTATTCTTCAGCTTTGCATGAGTTTTGGTATTTCACAAAGGAGACAAGGCTCCAAAAGCAATGCAGACTGATTGAATAATTTAAACAGATTGGAAATTGTACTGAGCCAAATCTTGTTTGGTGATATACTTGTAAATTCAGTGTAACTACAGTAGGTTGGATGGAGCTACTCTGGATTTACATTGTCATCACTGACAGCAGAATGTTTAGAATTGGAACTCAAATTAGGGAAAATACCACAGTTATTTTTAACCAGTGAGATGAAAAATACAGTTCTTACACGCACGTGCATGCAAAGGTTGTTTGTACCTGAAAGCTTGCAAAGAAGAATTTTTCTAACTATTTAGTTGGTCCAATAAAAGACATCACATATATACAAGGAACCTGGTCTACACAGAAACATTTGATGTTACTATTAACATGAATACAAATAATTTAAGTTTTGGTACTGTTAGTGATATAGCTATTATGGTTCAGGAATTATATGAGGCAAGGATTTCTTAGGGTGATATCTTTAGTTGGACCAGCTTCTTAGTGGCATAATGGACAAGCTTTCAAGTGTAAGACATTCTTTAAAATGCCTTGAAGAAGAAATGTTTTGCATTTGAAAGCTTGTCTAAATGCCAGCTGTGCAGTTGGTACAAGGAATGGTATCACTTTAAGAAATCCTTGCCTCTTGCATAATTTTTTGCTAAGAGAACAAAACCCCCCCGCTCTGTTAAATTTATACAAGATCTTGAGGTTTTCAGGTAGGCTGAACATTATGAAGTACAATGTGCAGCACTGATAGGAACCAGATTATTTAAGCTTGCAACGGGTATAAGGCTAAAAATGTGAGAAGTAGTAGATAGGCGTTGCACTTCACAGTCAGTTAATCGAGCTTCAAATGAGGAAACTGAATTGGATTCAAGGCAGGGAGGGATTCAAAAGGATAAGGAAGAAATCAGAAGGTTATATCGTGATTAGGATTGACAGTGTTCAATGTGTGGAGAACATTTCCTCTGTGCAGTGCTAATGTTGAGATGTTGAGTATTTCTCCTGGCAAGTTAACCATGGACATTTCTAACAGATAATTTTTTTGTTTAAAAAAAAAAAAAAAGGTAAGGAAGTCAGCCAGGACATATGTAAGAAATTAATATAAAATGCAATGAAGGTGAGTAGTGGTTGACAAATGACAAAACTTTAATAGTTTTCCTGTTGAAATTCATACCCAATGAAGAATGGACTGGACAGTGTTGTATACAGAGTGTGCAGGGGCTGGAAACCAGGACTGTGTGAACTCTAGAAGAGCAGAATCCTTTCTTGAGGGAGTAGAAAGAGTCCCAGTGTAGACACTGAATATCATTCTGCACAGATTACTGGGGGGTGAGACAGAGGGTAGGAATGTGTTGTATAAAAACTTCAATCTCAATAAATGAATAATTGTTAGACAGTTGAAAGGGGATGGCACAGTTTGACACAAAGCTACAGTAATATTACAGATGTCATATCAGAAGGGCTAGAGTTTGTGTGAAGATGGTTTAGGAGAGGTAGATCCAATACAAGAGGTATCAATACCAAAAACATTCTGGAGTCTTTCTAGGCAGAGTCCTGTTGAGAGTCATTGCTGGAGAGAGAAGGAAATCACAAGGATGTTTCACCTAGGCTAGTTCACTTTGACTGCTGTTTCTTCATCCCATCTTTCTCCATGCACAGATGGTTTGGGTATGTAAGAGTCCTAAATATACAAAATAAGAATTTCTGATCGTTTGCTTTATTACTGAATTTTCTTATCTGTAATTTTAATCTTTTTACTATCTTTAATTTTCCCTGAGCCTAAGGAAGAGCGTGTGCCTGAAAGCTTGCAGAAAAAGCTATTTTTTTGTGATTTCTTAGTTGTTCTAATAAACGGTATCCTCTCTGAACCAGGAGTTCTAGAGTTTTGCATTTCTGTTTTGTCCCAGACCAACACAGCTACCAAATAAATTCCTGACTCTTCCTATTGCATTCATACTCTATTTCTCTTTCTGAATCATTTAGAAGAATGATTAGCTGCAGTTAACCAGAATAAATCATTTTGAAGATTTACACCTGTGTTTTCCATCAGATTAACAGAGTATCGGGCAGAGATCAGAAAAGGAAAATGACAGGCTGATGTGAAATCTCTCACTACAGGCCTCCTGCAGTCATATGGCATTAATACTGGATAATACACCCACCTGATCCTAGTTATTTCAAATTGCTGTATGGCAGTTATAAATGTTAAGAGACTGTGCCAAATCCTCAGCTAATATAGGTTCCACAGATTTCAGTCTCTGTATGCTGGTTTACTTTAGCTGAAGATATTATCCTATATATTTTTAATATCACAAACCACTTATTTCTTTTGTTCTGTAGTTACTCCAAGTAATGATAAAGTCTGTAGAAGCTAAAAAAACAAAGCATCAGTGACTGTCCTAATGATTTTCTCCAATATTAGTTCCATTCCTCCATTATAAAGGAAGCTACTGAAATGTATAATTATAAACCTAACTAAATATGTTTTATATGATTTATGAAATAGACTTGGGACTCTACATATGGTAAGAAATCTGTTTGTAAGATTAGGCCTTATGCATATAAAAGTTAAATTTTCAAAAGCCCTTGACCAGGCAAAAATCTGCTTCCCTTGAGACCCATGAAAAAACTCTTTTCAACTTCACTGAGGATAGAGTTAGGTCAGTACTGAACACCTCTAATGTGTGTAATATGCATTTTGTGTGAATTTGAAAAGTGCTTGTTTGTAAGATGTTTGGGAATTCAGAAATCCACTTATCAAGCTGGGAGTGGTTGGTTGGTTTGTTTAACAGCTTTATTTATTTTAACAAAGTTGATGTAACTGGTGGGTCCCAAATTGCTTCTTGTCTATTCCACTCAAAAGCCCATGCCCACAGAAGCAAAAAGGCAGTCATGTATCTATAGAGCAGGTAAATGCCCACCTATACCTGCTTTTTGAAAGTGGAGGTGCAAACATCCATTGACTCATCTAATGCATGATTTTATAGGTACATTAGTGGAATCCAACCTTTGAAGATTTGGTCCATAATGAGCAGGCAGACTAAAAGAGGCCATGTATATATTTTATAGCCTGATGCAGAAGAAAGGGCTAATTATAAATGCAATGCTGATTAATTCTGTGGCAGAATGCATGTGGACATCAAAGATAAGAGGAGTCAAATTAAGGGCAGAACTTCCTGTTTTTTAGCATTCAGCTGCAGGGCACAAAACTAAGGAAGACTAACTCCAAACCTTTCTTCATGGGTAATTATAGCTGTAAGTGAACTACTCACTTGGGATCTTTTTAGCTTGACTTGAAAATCTAACTTGATGGTTTTCTGATAAAGCTTGTCTCCTGGCCTTTTATGAAACCTTATGAAGAAATGCCTGTGCCACTTAAATTTTTGTAAGCTGCATATAAAGTTGCAAAAAGAATGAGCTGTATTTCATTTTAAATGGATTTTTATCAGCTGTTATTTTTATTGGGTTTCTGTGTTAACACCATTCATTTTCAGTTTTGTGTGGAAATGGTTTAACCGGGATGGTTAATAAGAAGGCAGGAATTTCAGCACCTCTCAGGAATGATAAAGGAAAACTTCACAGGAGGCAGGAAACATCTGTGTGAGCTTTAAATAGAACAGCCAGCATTTTATAGAAAACATGCTAGGCATATTCCAGGGCCTGTTGGAGAATGATGGGGACCTCATGCCTATGGCCAGTTGTGACATGTAGGTGGTGCACGGGGATGTATATGCACCTCCTGAGAGTACTGGTGCACCCCTGAAAGGTTGCACTTAGGCAATGGGTAGGGGGAGCAGAGGAGAGTGCTGGTACCCCCCGCTGTGAGTACCAGCCAGGGAGTGGGAGCACTGGATGAACCACTGCGGCTACTTCCGGGAGCGCCGCGGCTGCTTTCTGGCCAGCATGATTGGCTTCAGGGTCCCCCATCCCGGTCAGTGAGATTGGGGACCCCCTCCTGGTTGCTGGCTAAGGTGGCACCAGTCACCCAAGCCTGTGGCATGAAAAATGATGTCTCTGTGAATGTTCTAGTTGGACAAATAAGATACTAACTTATGGTAGTCCAAGTGAGGGCATTCACTGCCCAGGTAAGAGCACTGCTGGCTAGAGGAGAGGGTGGCAGAATAGAACTATTTGATTCAGCATTATAACAGGGCAGGCTGTGCCTTTAATGAGGAATGGTCAGCCCTGTTTGGAAAACTAAGGCTAAGGAGGGGGTGTCCCACGGGGCACTTGAAAATCTCCCGGAAGAGGAAGCATGCTGTGAAGGAAAAGGTTCCTGCAAGGACAAGCTGGACTGCTGTGTGTTGGGGCCAGAGCAGAAAGGGGCTTTTCTCTTAGGGGCTTGTCTCTACATATACATGACTGCCTTGTACATGCGACGGGGGTTTAGTGCTTAGGGTTGCATTCTGTGCCCCCTAAATTGAAACAGTGGGTTGTTAATGGAAACCCACCATTTCAATTTAGGGGTTTCCAGCACTGTTACGGTGAGGGGATTGATCCTCTAATTTTTTTTCAGTGGAGCCTGCTTGTGGATGAGGGGCAAGCTGCCGCTGGGCGGAACAGCCCTTTAGCTGTGTGGTGGGGGATCCAGTCCCTTCCTCTGTGGCAGTGGTGCCCTCAAGGGCTGCCTTAACTTGGAGGCAGCATGTGGCCCGATCCAACTCTTCCCCAACCCTGAGCCTGGGGCAGCACCTGGCTTGCTAGCAGCCCACCTAGCCCACCACCACAGAGGGAAGGACCAGGGCCCCCCGCAGCTCAGAGGCTCCTTGGCCAGCTGGCAGCTTGCCTCCTGGCCACAGGAGAGACGGGCAGACTCTGCTGAAGGAGCAGAGGCGCAGGGGCGGGGAGGATTGGGCCCCTCACTGCTTCTGCCTTCAACAGACACCTTCTGAAGGCAGAAGTGGTGAGAGGTCCAGTCTTCCTTTTTCTGCGGAGCCTGCCCGCCTGTCTCATGGCCAGGGAGCAAGCTGACTAATACCTACAAAACTACATCAGGATGCACTTTAATTTGCAACAATGCAAATTCATTTAAAACTCCTAAAACTCCCGCACTTGTAAAGTGTGATGCCAGTAAGCCGCACAAAGTGACATTTTCGTCACATGTGCGTGGGAATGGCATCACATGTATAAGCGCCCAGGGCAAGGCCAAGCAATTTTGTTTTGTTTGTTTACTGAGTTTTGCTTTGTTGCACTGGCTGAGGAGCTGGTAAGACAGCCAGTTCTTCCACAGAAGCCAACAGGATAAACAGCTCGCTTACAAGTATATTTCAGTTCCATATCACACAGAATTCTGCCTTAGAGCGCAGAGAGCTGAACTGAGGCCAGGAGAGAGAACAACCCATTTGGAAATCGAGCCCCCTGTATTCTGTCTTAGCTGGGAGCCTCTGTGTTGCATCTTAAAAGTGGTACTTATTTGTATTCACTGTACTTTGGCGTTGTACTCAACATACTTTATTGTCTGTTATAAAATAAATTGCCCATTGTTTGTAAATTTCACTTGGCTCTGTGTGGACTTCACTACATCATTTCTCTGTCTGCCTCCAGCTAATTGTTGTCACCTGATATGAAAGATATGAAAGATAAAGGGATTTGAGGCAAAGTATAGTGACAGAATGCAGGTTGGAACATAGAAACGACAGGTATACTTTCAAATGTCCTTTTCCTGAATAAGAAAATGTCTATTTTTATAAAATAAATGACAAAAGGATAAGAGAACACCATTCTGTAGTAGCAAAGCTACAGAAAAGATTCTTTAAAAAGGTAAGAGTCGCATAATTTGGAGCTAAGTATGGGTTTGAACAGGGAACAATAATATCCTGAAGATCAAGTAAAGACTAGTAAATAGCAAACATCCTAAGAGGATTTAAGTAAATTATAGCAAATTCAAGTGGAATTGGGCAGAAGTCATGGTATTTTAGCAATATGTGTATGCAGTTTTAGGTGTTTCAGCATAATATTCTGTGTTTGTATATTTTTTTTATCTTGTCAATGTTAGCATTTTTCATTAATTCATCTTTTGTGAAAGCTATAACATGACTCAAGGAAATATATGTTAATATTCTTGCTCTTTCTAGGAGGATTTGGGGTAGTTAGAGTGGTAACTTTTGAACTGTTAATACTGAGCCTAGCTGGCTAATTACATCTGGTGGCTGAGGATAGATAAATAATGAATATCGCATCATATACCAGCTAGCTATACTTTTTACCAATTTGACAAGATCAAAATCTTGCCATTTGGTACATTATGGGATATTGAGTGCAGGAAAACATATTCCCATTTTTTGGAACTTTGACTTCAGAATTCAGTAACAGGTCAATGAAGATTTATCTATCCAGGTATTCTTCAGAGCTGTAATTTTTAAAGTTTTAAAAAATCATTCATTATCTGCTTTCTTGAATACAGAGCCAAAATGAAAATCCCATTTTGGGCTCTTTTTCCATCAAAGGTCACCAAAAGATCACAGTATTTTTCTTATGAGACTTGAAATGTTCAGGTGCCCTTTTGCAGCTAGCTTGTTAGAATTTGTTATGCTCCTGCATTGTGGATCTCTCATTACAGAATAATCAACAGTCTTCAAATCTGAAGAGACAAGCTGGAAAGGAAGGCTTCCAAATTGGAGAAAGTAATATTGGCTGAGGTCATAATGTTGTTTTATCACCTGTATATATCAGCCAGGACATTTGTTTAGTGCAAGCACCCACTCTGCAGGCTGTGATAGCCACAGAGAGCCTTTGAAAGGGCGATTTAAAAATATAATGAGTGATTAAGGACACATTATGAACCCATATAAATCAATAAAAATTTGGATGAAATCATATCAAGCCTAACTGTGCTTCCTGGTTTACTGTGGTAAATGGATGTTTGACTATGTTCATCTGTGTTGTGCTCTCTAAGGCAGCATCTAAGGTCAGATGTAAAGTCCATTGATGTGGGAGTCTCCTTGCGCAGACTCATGGAGTACCGGGTGATTAATATCCTAGTCTAAAGGGTTGATACTATACTACTGAAGTCAGTGGGAGCTTTGTCATCAACCTTGATGAGGTCAGATCCCAATGTGGTGCAGGTTCTCCTTTGTGGTCTGAGAGCCAAGCTTGGACTGTGAGAGCTCTCTTCCTTGTCTAGTGGAGAATGAGTACCAAGGAGCCTATATAGAAAGGGAGGACAAGAATTTCCAAGTTGACATTGTGGAACTGTACAAGGTCACATACTTGGACTCCTGGCTCCCCCCCACCCCCCTGGTAACATACTCAGTGCAGGAGTGTGGGCTATTTTATTAGTTTTTAGAATCTGTCTATGCTTCACTCCCAGGGTGATGGCTCTGTGTAGCGTAGAAGTAAACTGCCTATCTCAGATATGAGAAACAGTCTAGCCATAGCAGCATGTGTTCAGCACAGACTAATTTACCCCACTTCTCAGGCAGGGTTTGCAATCTGCATTGAACTCTGTGCTGGTAAGCATAGACTGCTACCAGCACTAGCTTGTTTAAAATATGACCATAAATTTCAGCAGGCAGCAGGTCAGGGGGAAAACTTTGGTGGGCATCAATAAAAGTTAAATGGAGGAGTAGAAGATAGGACACTGCTAAGAAACTGAATAGGTTAGCTCAGGGGTGGGCAAAATCCAGCCTGCCAGGCACTTTAATCTGGCCTACGGCACTCCCAAATGAACTGCATCCTGCCCAGCCCTTCCACCCATGAGGGTGGGAGTGAGGTGCCCACATGTACAATGCCCCAACATACGCTTTTGGGCCTTGCTCCCAACCTCTTCTGCAGAGGCCTCTGCCCAGCCAGCAGCTTCCTGGTAGGGCTTCTGCTGCACCCAGAACTTGCTTGCTTGGAGCAGCAGGCAGGGAAGTGTCGGGGCTGGTGGTGGTGGGGGGGAGTCACAGATGGGCAAAAGTGGGGGTATGGGGCGGAGCTTGTGCCCAGAGGGGCAGTGGAGTACAGAGCTCAGTTGGACAGGGTGTGTGTGTGTGTGTGTGGAGTGTGAGGGGAGGGGGGTGGAGGGACCCCTCACATGCTCCCCCCATGGCATACAGCCCCTGCTGCCAGCAGCAGCAGGTGGGGAGGTCTGGGTGCTCTTGTCTGGCGCAGGCATGGCTCCAGCTTCCCTGCTGAGAGTGTGGAGCTGCAGGTATGCAGCGCAGAGGCCTTGTGATAGAGGGGCCTGGGAAGGCTGCACAGGGGTGTGCTTCTCACCCCCAGTGCAGCACTGGCTGGCTCTATCACCGGTGCGCCGCATAGTGCACCTGCAGCTCTGCACTTGCAGCAGGGAAGCCCCGCGCTGGACTCTGTGGGGAGGCTCCCTCCGCTCCCGGCAGAGTGCGGGACTGGGGAAGCAGGAAGCTGGGGAGGCTGTAGGCTCTAGTCGGGGGCTTCCGCTGCTGTGAGTGCTGGAGCTGCAGGCACGCAGCACAGAGCCCCAGCAATAGGGCAGGCTCTGCTCTCTCCCCCGAAACAGCGCTGGCCTAAGCTGCACCTGCGCTGGGCCCCAACCTCCCTGTCTGCGGCTGCTGCTAAGCAGTGGGGGCTGCATGCCCTGGGGGGAGAACATGGAGGGTCCCTACACCCCCCCTTACACTCCACACCCTGCCCCCACAACTTCCATCGACATATACATAGACCCCAACATACCCTATGCACCCTACACAGCCACACCCTTTCACAACCCGCCCCCCACAGTATAAAAGAGTGACACTTTAGTTATTATGCAGCTCCTTCTATATACAGTCACAAGTCCTGACAATTTTTTTTTTGTAATAAAATTAAAATACAGTAGGTGTTTGACTTCTAGTGTATGGGGTTTTTTTTTTCTGGTTGTAAGATGGCAACTCCCCCTCCCAAAAGGAGTATTTGGGGTGGGGCAGGCAGCCAAGGGAGGGACTAACAGTGGCAAAGGTCAGCAGTTTGGGGGCAGGACTTCTGGTCCTAATGTGACCAGGGGGTGGGGCAACTGTCAAGGGGCAGGCCCCCAGTAGCTTGCCAAAATTTGTTAAGCAGCTCTCCACCTGAAATAATTGCCTGCCCCTGGTTTAGCTGCATCGTTTTTCACCACACAGGATACTAAACAGATTTACAGTATCTTCAACCTATGTTGTGGTGGTGGTGTTGTTCTGGTCTCAGAGAGAGAGATCAGAAGTTTATGCATGAGAGAACTGAACATTTAACAGCAGTAAGTCCTAAGGCATAAATAATGCATTCAGTAGTTCTGAAGGAGCATAAATATGATGAGGCTGAATTGCAAACACAGATACACTCTCTTTTAGTAAAACCAGCTACTGTTCCAGAAGTTGAGAGAGTAAGAAATGTCTTTACTTGTGTTTAAAAAGGACTCTAAAGGTGATATGGGAAATTATGGATGAGTAAGCCTTTATATCTGAAGCAATAACCAAATATATAATTATAAAAGACCTGAAAGAACAAGATAAAATACAATCTAGCACAGATTCAATCCCCCCACCCTCCTCCCCCTCCAAAAAAAGAAAAGTAAAAGCCTTAGAGTTATTTGGTTGCGTCATTAAAGCAGTCAGTAAAAGAAAACAGTTGACAAAACTTATTTATATTTCCAGAAGTCCGTCATAAGAGGCTATTAAAGAAGGTAGGTGACATAAAATGGCTAGGAATCAGAAATCAGAAGTAGGATTAAATGGCAAAAGTGAAACAATGAGGTGCCTCAGAGTTTTGCATGAGGTCCCATATCATTTAATATTTTTGGTGTTGATCTGGAAAGCATGTTTGTGTGTTGGAGCTAGAGGAAGAAGTAAGCAAAATTTGCAATTACTCTTAGGTTAGTCGGAGTGAAGAGAAATCTCATGTACTTTAGAGATACTGAAACAAGCTAGGAAAATGGGAAATGGTGTCGGAAATGAAATTTGGTGTAGATCAATTCAAAGTTTGCTGTAGGGAAAAATTTATACTAGTGATTTTGGGGAGTCTGCCTATGAACAACTTATGAATTCCAGTGTAACTTTTATGAGCTGTCTGTATTCTTTTGTCTCATGTCTTTTACTTTATTCTGCCTCGTGGTCCTTTTGCTAAGCAGATGGAGGAGTGATGACAGCCAGGATATTTATGAATAGGTGGATTATTAAGGACTTGTCACCTGAATAGATCTTACTTGCTAAGAATAACAGATAAAGCCAGTTTTCCCCTGAGGCTGTAGAGCAGGTTAAAATATATATATTTTTATTGTGAAAATGTCAATTATGCTATATATGTAGGTTAGATATTAGGACAAACTTTCTCTCTAGGAGGGTAGTAAAAAACTGGAACTGTTTACCTAGAGAGGTGGTGGAATCTCCATGCTTGGAGTTTTTCAGACCTGGCTAAACAAAGCGTTGGCTGGGATTATATAGTTGGGATGCTGCTGCTTTGAGCAGGGGTTGGACTAGATGACCTCTTGAAGTCCCTTCTAACCCTAATTTTTTTATGATTCTATGATTTGGTATTTTTCAAATACCCTTTTGGGATAAAATCTGCCCTCAGTAACTTCTGTGCAACCTCACTGGAACACGTTCACTTTGGGGTATTTTCACTGACTTTCAGAAGGCTTCTTTAGAGATGGGTTCATTTAGTAGTTTTGATTTGTAGCTGAGGTCAAAATTTTACATGGAAAGGGCCAGATGAAAAGATTAGAACTGTTACAAAAGTTAGTGATTCTTCTGAGAGGAGATAGATTAGGAACAAAACTTCAGTAATATTTGTTTTCATCTTGGTTGTAAGTCAGCCCACACGATAGCTTTGTGGTACCTCCCCTGACTTACAAAATTCTGTTAAGCCATGACTTGTGCTTTTTCGCTGATACAGTTGTCGTGTATGCAAAATCATAGCCCACAAGCAATACCCAAATCTACCCTGCAATGATGAAAGCTAAATTGGTGAGAAACTGGAATATGAGTCATCATTTGTCACACTAGCCATTAGCTGCTTCCCATCTACCTTTCTCTCTGTTCCTCTTTACCCTTTGGCTTTTCTCAGTACAACTTGCTCATAGGGGCCTTTGTTAGAATTGCTTGTTCTAAGGGACTGTATTATTAGCTAGGTTGTAGTAGTGCCCAAAACATGCTAGTGCCCAAAACGTACTCAAAGCACAAATGCCCCTGCCCTGAAGAGCCTGCAACCTAAAAGGACAAGGGCAAGAAAAAGGATGGGGAGAGGGACAAAGCATTCAGGAGGAGGATAAGTATATGATTTATTAGTTCCATACATATTTGTTGTGAAAATAAATTTAAAAAAAAATTAACACACTAAATTCCCAGTGTGCTTACATAAATTGGCCTGTTCATTTTACCCTGGCACTTCAACCCCCTTAGCTGTTTCCAAGGTTAGTTCACCACAAAGTAAATATATGAAGGGTAGAAGGAAATGAATTTTGTCTTGTCAGTTTCTCATAGGTGCTAAGGAGATGAATCACCATAAAATATTTCAATTCTTACGTTAAAAAAAAGAAGCAGCAAGTTTGGCATTTCCTATTTTGTCACTTTGCTACAAATGTAATAAAGTCTGGGTAACAGGCTGGGATATTACTGTTCTTTGGCTGATAAAGCCTAGACTGAAAGTACTGCTTGCTCTTTTTAAATTACAAATATGTGGTATTATAAACAAACTCTGTGGAATCCAACAAGTTCTTATGAATTTTATCTTTCATGTATGTTGCACAATATCCTGCTCGTTATTAAGCCCATCTAAAGGATGGAGAGTAAAAAAAAAAAAAAAAAAAAAAAAAGATGAACCTGTTAGTATTCCCAAAGGCTTGCTACAGCCTTCTCTTTGAATTCTCATTATTCCTAAAACTCCATCTGGAAACAAGGTCTCATTATGAACCAGACAGTATTTGCAGAAGCATTACAATTTCTCCTCTGCCTCCCACCTACCCTAATCTCATTCTTAGAATAATGTCAAATGAAAAGATATCCCTGTTGTGGAATTTTTTTTCAATGGTGGCTATGGGGAGAAGTAGAAAATTTCAAAACAATAAATTTATTCTAAACTTGGACGGAAAAGTACTCTTTGCCTTGCCCAGCATTCTACTTTGGAGCACCTTCCCTGTAGTTAAGTTAATAGAGGAGATTGCATTTCAGTCTCAGAGGCATTTTCCTATCTAATACACAGGCCACTTCTCTAGTAAGTGTCTATTCATTGAAATGAAAATGCACCATAGCATAGGCCATTATTTGCTTCTGAAAACCAAAAGCTTTTAGAAAAGTCAAAACTTTATAAGTCAATCTTTCCATTGTTCAGGATGTGCTAATCTATGTTTTATAACTTGAAATAGACTCTCAGCCCTATGCCAGCTTGGTTATGAATGAACTAATCCATCTGAAACTGCTCTTGTGGGTCTCTGTCAGAGGAGAAACTAACAACTATAGTA
Source organism: Crocodylus siamensis (assembly GCF_052110815.1). Taxonomy (NCBI): domain Eukaryota; kingdom Metazoa; phylum Chordata; order Crocodylia; family Crocodylidae; genus Crocodylus; species Crocodylus siamensis. The sequence continues at coordinate 176,871,518 of NC_143395.1, forward strand.
TCCTAAAAGAAATGCGGTGTCTAGAATGTTTCTTTTGTATCTATGAAAATGCACATAACTACTGAACCTAAGTGACTAATAGGGGTTGAGATGGTGGGGGTGCTAATGTGCTCAGTTGACAGCCCAGAGGTTGCAAGTTTAAGGCCATAACACAGGCATTCATGGCGTGGCCTGTGTGATTCCAATGAATCTGTTAATGTCTTTAAATACTTTGTCACAAGGACACAAAAAAGAAAAGGAAGTGACTAATGGAGAAGGATATGAATGCAACATAGTAGTGCTTGTTCTAGGAAACACAGGAAGATGTAGTTTTCTCAAAACTCCAGTTACTAAAATACAGATTGAAATCTTGTTCCAAAACAAAATGGTTTCCATGTAAAGGAATTATCATGTAAAAGGAATTAGATTCTGCCCTGGAAAAAAGTCTAGACGTTTCCATTGACTCAAGAGCTTGACTTAAGAATCCTTCATTGATTGCCCATAGATATATATATTTTAATCCCATTTTTCTTGCTTGTAATCTTTTGGCATGCTGTCCACAGTTATTTAAATGAACACCAACAATTTGGTCCATGCTTACTGTTGGCTGTGGTCTGGCATGAGTGGTACTGCTTACAGAAGTTGAATACAAACAGCAAATACCAACATGCACAAAGGAGGACTAGAAATTTCCAGTCCTAGAAACTAATGCCTGTTCATCCTCTGAGACTAGCACTGAATCTGGCATCAGGATTTACCAGGGAGTGGTGTCCACATTTGTGGTGCCATGGAGTGAATTCTCCCTGTGTTTAGCTACATGGCACTTATTTTGGAGTTTCACTGAACCATGCATGATCATGATGCCTGTGCTATGGTATTCCCATGTTAGAATATTGAAACATGTGAGGATGCACTATTTCAGTGTTCCAGGAGTGATAATTCATCTTTTGTGTCATCTCATGCATATCCATGTTATCAAGCTGACAAGGATTTCACAAGGGATTGATTAGAGTCTGAAAGTCTCAAATACAGGTAGATGCTGTTCGATATTGTAGGTCATTTTTTTCTCTTCTTTTCAATTTGGTTATTTTAGAAACTCATTAATTTTTTGTCCTCCTGGATTAGAGATTAAGCAACTTCAGGGATTTCTCTTACAGCTATATCAAATTTAGCTGACAAATTTAATGACAAAAATAAAGATCTGACTTAAAGCTCATTAAAGGCAATGGAAATTCTCTACTGGTTCTGAGGATTTTGGATTAGGCCCTCAGGGTGTTTATACATGTGCTGGGGGGGAAGGGGGGATTTTAATTAGTGTGGCTCCAAGAGCTGCTCTAATTAAAGCACCCGGAAAGTCATGTGTATCAGTGTTCCCTTCACTGAAAAATGGCAGCAGGGGCACTTTAGCTAAAGCTCATCGGACGAGCTTTAGTTAAAGCATCCCCATATCATTTTTCATCACAGGGACACTGATACATGTGATGCTGGAGTCTGCTGGAGTGTCGTAATTACTACACTCCAGCAGAATCGATTAATCAAGCCTTCTCCTACATGCTGTAATTACAGCACATTGGAGCAGCCTCTGTGTGTGTATTAGGTACCCTTAGTCTGTTTTCTGAAAAGGTTTTTTAATTTGCATGCTGGTAAGTAACTGGTTATTACTTGTTAAAGTAAAGGATGATTGCTGACTTTATTATAGGTGAATATTGTTTGTGTGTGGTGGATTATAAGGCTAATTTTTCTAAGTGCTTTCTTATTGGAGCATGAGATTTCATAAACATTCAGATATAAGCAATCATCCTCAAGAAGGTGGTTGTTTTTAGCAGGTAATTTTTCTTTAAAGCTCAATTTGGCTTTAAAATGTGTTGGTTTTAGAATAGAAAACTTCCACAAAGCTGCAGAAGTGGAAAACATGCTCCATACCTGGTGCAATGATTCATTAGGAAGTGAGTTGCTCTGGGGGAGTTTGTTCAGAAAATAATAAATTGATTCTAGGATTTTTCAGTGTTTGAGTGTTCAGGAGCCTTTTCAAGGGGACAGAAAGAATGAAGCAGCCAGAAGCAGTGGGTGTTTTTGAATTTTGGTGGCATTTTTCTACCTTCCATTAAAGCTACCCCTATTTTTAGATAAATTTTTTCCTACTTCTGATTTTTTTTTTTTTTTCAGCTGCATCCAGAAATCTAATCTATAAAATCTTGTGAAAGAACCTTTTCTCATGAGATTTTCACTTCTGTTTTACAGGCAGAAGAAATTTGGGTTTTTTTGGGAGATTCTTCAGGAAAGCATCTGAATTACAGATTTTTATTCAAGCTATTTTATCTTAGCTGTCTGTCTCTAAGGTTCATTCACTGCTAATTATGACTTTCAGTTACTTTAGAAAGAATCTTATGTTGATACTTCATGAAATTTGGCATTTGGCTTTCCTTAGGCACTCATATACCACACTCAGACACATTTCCATACAGAAAGAAAAAGAAGGTGTCCTTATATGTTATTTATGTTCTTTGTCAAAGCTCCATACTTTACTCACAGTCACCATGATTCAACAGAATGGCTGCACGCATCAAAGAGCATTTCCTTTAACTTTTGTTTTTTAATGGGGCACATAGACAAAGCAGTTTGAATGTAAATATGTCCAGAGCCTATGACGGTGCATAATGGCAATCATAACCAGAATATGAAATAATTAGCGTACGTAAAATGACATCTGAAGTGTTTCATGCAGAGCTCTTATTTTTATAATTTGTGATAGGTGGAAAATGAAGCAGGTTTCAGAGTTGTAAATGAAGTTCTTGTATAATGTGGAAAATAAATCTAAAGCTCTATTATCATACGTAGCACTTTATTGAATAAGCTTAAGGGTTTTGCTAGTGAGCAGTATCACATATAAAGATTCTTGTACTTCCTAAGTAGGAATTTTATGCAGCCTTTGGTTCATGGGCAGTTGATTGTGTTATCTGGCAAAACATTGAGTCACCGTCAGCTCACTTTCAGCCTGAATATTCATTGTCGGACTATTCAGTGCCATTGATAGTCCTACTGAATCTGCATGAGAGTCATTGATACAAAGTAAACTAGGTACTTTCTTCATGGTGAAATAAGTTGAACATGGCATGTGTGCCATCAGTAATATCTTCAGTCGTCGTCTTCTTCCTCTTCTTTTTCCTCTTAATTTAAAATTAAAGTGACATTTCCAGAAGTACACTGCAGCACTAACTTACCGCAAATCATCATTACAGGTTTTGTTTCTTTTAATATTAGCATATTTATATATACCTAATGTTATGCATTATTAACATGGCTTACAATCACTGCTACTGCTTTTATTAAGTAGTTCCTTTGTGCAAAGACATTTATTTGAATGCTCAGCTGTATTGTATAACCTGACATAGGAGTCCTGGGGAACCTGACCTACTGCTCTTATTTACAAGTGTATCTGGCAATTATTTATTGCATTCTTATTTTATGGCTACTGAAATAATAGGAAATGATTCTTGAGAGAATTTTTTTCAAGTTAAACAACACTAGGATGCTGAAGAGAAAAAGTAGCCTCTTGGTAAATATTTAACTATCTGCCTATTAATTTTTGTAGTATCATTTAATAAAGCAAAGGTAAGATAGAATAGAATAGCAAGAGAAATAAAACTGTATAGCATAAACTGTCATTTTGAGATATATACAATGTATAGTATAATTTTCCTTGATTTTTATTTAAAAAAACCCCAAAAACTTTTCTATCTAATTTTGCAAAAGACATCATTCTTTAGCACTGTCCTCACTAGGTGTTTTAAACCCTCATTGTCCTTAAAATGCTGTTTTAAACCCTCCTTCCAGAGGTTTATAAGTCAAATATAAAATATTATTTTCTGCTGGAATACAGTGCCTGCTTTTGAGGTCTCCAGTGCCCTGGAAAGGAAAGGTTCATTACTCCATTGTCCATCCTCTGGGACATTAAGCTCCTCCAGAGTGGCAGTGGTTGTTATTGTTATTACAGATTTTAAGAGTGTGTGTGTGGGTGTGCGTGCACGTGCATGTGCGTGCATTGGTTCGTTTAAGGAATATGAAATGGTCTATGAAGACTTTCACTGCTAGTTTGAATATGGTGCACTTCCATGCGAGAGAGATTTGACTTTTCTGAAAATTGCTAGGGATTTCAATTCAGTTCATTGCTTGTAAATGTGGACATATGAACATCTGTCCTTGCAACTGGCACATGATATAAGCCTTCTTCTTAAAGGTGTCAGAAACGTTTTCTGCATGTTAAGAGTTGAGTCTATTAACAGGAGGACCTGGGGCATGCCTCCGTTGCATCCTTTAGCTTATGAATATATAGGTATATTGTTTCCATGGTTCTACTAATGCATAGATGAAGAAAGAATCTTTGGTTAGGGAAGCATAGGGTTGTGATGCAAAGAGTTCTGGAGCTGATGGGGGCCTGCAACCCTGCACCAGGTGGGTACAGCCTGTCCCATGACAAACTCATTTCCCAAACCAGTGCAGGTTATTAGACGTATGGGCCATCAGCATGTTGGAATACAGATTTTTTTTTTTCATTTGAAAATGAGCTATATAGCACATATGCTAAAATCTTTCTTCTCCAGCAGAAATAACACAACGATTGTTCGCCTCCTGACGTTCTCATGGGCAGGAAGTATGGAGACTCGTGGTCTTTTGGATGACTGTTTCCCATTTAAAGCAAGGTCTAAATATATGTACTGAAAAACAAGCCATTATAGCTACTACAATAGTACATGTGCTAAAGTTCATAAAATATACATTTCTAGGGTAGTTATTAAAGGTTTAGAAGAACTCTGTTATGTTCTAGTCAATCAGTTATGTAAAGTACATTTTAGAAGTCATCATGCTTAATGTTCACTTTAAAAAAAAAAAAAAAAAAAAGGCATGCAGGAGGGATTCCTCCCTCCTCTCCCCTTCTCCCTTCCCTTGCATTACATTATGAGGAAGAAAAAGGAGAATGTGAGATGAAAATGTGTTTTAAAGAAAGTCAGTTCAACACATGGTGCATAAGGACCTGACTACAAGGTTATATTTACATATGGTAATTAGGAGCCAAAAACCATATAACTGAGGAAAAACAAGAGTCACTGATAGAAATAAGATATGGGTTTTTGGGGGTTTTTTTGTTTGCTTTTTATATTCTGCTGTGAGTTGTGTAAGGTGTATTGTTTGTAGCTGCAGTGGAAGCACTGGGCCTGTCCACTTAGTGCACTTCAAAGGACCAGGTCCAACAGGTGATTGCAGTTAGGCACATCAGGCCATTTTCATCCATTCCATAACATGTTTTTTAACAGAAGTTGGCAACATTTTGGGGCAGTGTGTCAAAAACACCCACAACCTTGACTTGTAAGATGTTGGCATGCCAGCGACAGATGGCAGGGGAGCTGCGAGGGGCCTCATCCTTGTTGTGGCAGTCCAGTCGCAACCCTTTCCCTGCCATCTGCCTTGGGGTGCACGTGTACCCGCTGCCACCAATGAGCTAGGCTGGGGCTCTGCAGACCCTGGTACAGCCACTTGCAGCCTCATGGTTGCCTGTCACAACTGGCTCAGGCTCTGGGCAGGCCCCTGCTATGAGGCCTGGGCTGCTCGCAGCAGATGGCAGGAAGACTGCAAGCAGCTGCACAGGGGTTCATGAAGCCCCGGCCCGGCTAATTGCGGGTAGCAGGTGCATCTGCATCTTGAGACAGATAGATAGTGAGGCGAGCAGAGGGGGCTGGGGATGCACTGCCACCACAAGGATCAGTCCCCTTGCGGCTCCCCCACCATCTGCCCCAAGGTGTGTGTGCCAAGCAACATGCTTTCACATGCCATGCTGTGGCATATGTGCTGGGTGTTCTCTACCCCTGTTCTATACTGTGTCCTATAGTTCTGTATTTACAAACCTTGCAGCTGAAAAATCAGTATTTACTGAGAGTTACCACGTGTGATATCTTGGGTTCTGTGGTTTGTCACTCAGTTTAGAGTAGAAACTCTAATTGGTCTCTTTCTCTGGTAAATGCTAGCGTCTTAATGGTGGCTCCAGTGAGAATTAATTTTGGTAAATCAGTCATAGTTTCATAGTAGCTAGGGTCAGGAGGGACCTGAACAGATCATCTAGCCCGACCCTCTGCCACAGGCAGGAATGAATGCTGGGTTCACAAGACCCCAGACAGGTGATCATCCAACCTCCTCTTGAATTTGCCCAAGGTAGGGGCGAGGACCACTTCCCTGGGAAGTTGCTTCCAGATTTTGGCCACACTAACTGTAAAATATTGCCTTCTGATCTCTAACCTAAACCTGTTCTCCATCAGCTTATTACCATTGTTCCTTGTCACCCCAGGGGGTGCTGGGGAGAAAAGGGCTCTACCTATTTGCTGTTGATCTCCCCTGACGAGTTTGTAGGCAGCCACCAGGTCCCCCCGCAGCCTCCTTTTGCTGAGGCTGAACAGGTTCAGGTCCCTCAGTCTCTCCTTGTAGGGCCTGTCCTGTTGCCCTCTCACCAAGCAGGTGGCCCACCTCTGAACCCTCTCTACATTGGCTACATCCTTTTTAAAGTGTGGCGCCCAGTACTGAACGCAGTACTCCAACTGCGGCCTGACCAAAGTCGCACAGAGGGGGAGTATCAACTCTCTGGACAGGCTTGAGATGCATCTTCGGATGCATGACAAGGTATGGCTGGCCTTGCTGGCTGCGGTCTAGCATTGGTGGCTCTTGTTCATCTTAGAGTCAGTAATGACTCCAAGATCCCATTCCGTCTCTGTGCTTTCAAGAGGGGAACTCCCCCGCCTGTATGTATGCTGTGGATTTCTTCTCCCAACGTGCAGCACCCTGCATTTATCTACGTTGAACCCCATCCTATTCTCATCTGCCCACTTCTGTAGTCTGTCTATATCTATTTGCAGCCTCTCTCTCTCTCCCTTCAAGTGTGTCCACCTTGCCCCACATCTTAGTGTCATCAGCAAACTTGGACAGTGTGCTTTCCACCCCCTCGTCCAAGTCGCTAATGAAGATGTTAAACAGTGCGGGCCCGAGGACCGAGCCCTGGGGTACTCCACTGCTCACATCTTGCCAGGTTGAGTACAACCTGCCTACCACTACTCTCTGGGTGTGCCCCATCAGCCAATTTTTTACCCATCCAACTGTGTAGGCATCAATGCTACAGTCGCTTAATTTATTGATGAAGACGGGGTGAGAGACAGTGTCAAAGGCCTTCTTAAAGTCTAGAAAGTCATTAGATAATAAATAGAATTTTATAACTGTCAGTGGTGACTGTATCCTCATGAAAGGAGAATTTACTCCTTGTCTCCCTGTAGGACAGATCCTAAGCTACAGTGATTTAATGTACCTATTAGTTGACCTTCTGTTGCTGTTGCATGTCCCCAGCAGAGCTCTGTACACCAGAAGTCACTGGTGGGTCCTGCCCCTGCTTTCCCTGCCCCCAAATTCCCACCCTTTCTTTGAGCTCTGTGGACTGGATCTGTCCTGCATATGTTCTTTTTTTTATAAGTGTGGGGTTGTGTTTGCTGTATCATCTCTTAATTTTCAAATAATGTATACATGACTAAATATGTTTAAATGCAACCTACTAATTATTAAAATGTCTACTAATAATTTCTTAATTATTAATTATTTGTGTTACTTTAATTTAGCATATTATTGAATATGCTGTGCTATGACATGCATCTTCTTTCTCCCAAATAAATATTGGGCTGTAGTGTACTGTATTTGAGGGCAAACTAATGTTTCAAACATTATGCATAATCTCAGATCCAAGAAGAAGAAAAAAGCATGAATCTCAATTACTTGTCTCAGTCCTTTTGCCTCTGTTGATTTTATTTTTCATGTTTTAGGTGGCTTCAAAGTGAAAAATCTGTGTTGCAAAAGTTTGTCCCAAATGCCTTATATAAATGTTGCAGCAATTTACATTTCTATAGTCTAACTTTTTTTCAACAAGATCCCTAATCGCTTACAGGCTGGGATCTTCAAAAGTGCTCAGTGTTGGTGTACTTTGTTTTCATTGAAATTAATTACTGCTGACTTTGGTGGGAAGACAGAGAAGCTAGCATTGAGTTATAAAGAAAGTATGGACCATAAAAAAACAAAACATAACTAACAGTCTGTGTCCATTGGCACAAACATCAGAGAAGCTCAATGAAACACAAAACATAATGGATCAATTAAAGATAGCCTTTTACCAGTTATCATTTCGGCTGACTAGATCAACATTTTCTACTCATGACATCTGCAGAAGTGGTCATGTAATTACAGCTAGGTCATTACTTGACTCCTAAATGAGACAGAATTGTGACAGTTTTCTGACTTCACTTTTTTTTATCTGAGTTTTCCTATTATTCATTGTTACTGTATTTATCAGAATCGAAGACAATCCTGAATTTAAGGTGATATGCCAAAAATTTAAGGTGATATGCCAGGTGGTGTTCTTGTCGATCCTCCCAGTCTTGGGCTATGGGCTGAGGAGGGAGAGGAGGATCCACGTAGTCAACCAAAGACTACAGCACTGGTGTCATCGGGAAGGCTTTGGCTTCCATGACCACAGCCTGCTCTTTGGCGAGAGAGGCAGCGAGCTGCTGGAAAGAGATGGCCTCCACCTCTCTCCCCTGGGGAGGAGGCTCTTCTCAGCCAGACTGGCTGACCTGCTCCACCGGGCTTTAAACTAAGCCCGCTGGGGGACGGGGAGTCTACCGCCACTGCTGGCCCTCTGAGCAACCCTTGCAAAGCCAGCGGGCCAAGGCATATAAAGGAGCCCACCCTTGCCCCAGCTCTGGTACAATCTGTGGGCAAGGCAAGAGCCCCCAAGGGGACACTTGCCTGCCTGTACACAAATGCCAGGAGCTTGGGGAATAAGCGGGAGGAGCTTGTCCTCCTGCTCAATGCAAATAATTATGATGTCATTGGAGTCCCACCAGGTCTCCATTATCCCACCCATGACTGGACCTCGGGTATAGATGGCTATACCCTGTACAGGAGGGATCGAGTAGATAAAAGGGGCAGGGGTGTAGCTCTCTATGTTAAGGAAAGCTACCTGCAAGCTGATATTGGTGACCGGGGTGGATGACTGTAGACCCTCTGGGTTAAAATTTGTGGGGAACACGGCACAGGGGACACAATGGTAGGAGTCTACTACAGACCTCCCACCCAAAGTCCTGAGGTTGACCAGGAGTTCGCCTAGGAACTGGCTGAGGCCACATGCTCCAGGACCATGGTTGTCATGGATGACTTCAATTACCTGGACATCTCGTGGGAGGACCACTCAGCAAAATCCAAGTGGTCGCAAAGCTTTCTCTTGTGTGTAGATGACCTCTACCTGACTCAAGAAGTCTATGGGCCGATGAGAGGCAAACCACTGCTTGACCTGGTACTGGCTACAGGGGATGACCTAATTGGCGACCTAGTGATTGATGGGAAGCTGGGTGACAGTGACCACGAGCTGATCACCTTCACCATCCACCATAAAGCTGGCAAGTCAATCAGCAACACGTAAGTCCTTGACTTCAGGAAAGCTGACTTTGACAAGCTCAGGAGGCTTGTCAGTGAGGCCCTAAGGGACCAAGACCCCAGGGAGAGGGGAGTTGAAGAAGGGTGGTTGCTCCTCAAGGCAGTGATCCTCAATGCACAAGCTAAGTGTATTCCATATCAAAGGAAAGGCAGCAAGAGGGCACAGCAGCCCCCCTGGTTCTCCAGGGACCTAGCAGACCTCCTAAGGCTAAAAAGAAAAGCCTACAAAGGATGGAGGACAGGTTTCATCTCCAAGGAGGAATATTCTGCACTGGTCCAGTCCTGCAGGGAGCAAACCAGGAAAGCCAAGACTGCAACTGAACTGCAACTAGCTTCGAGCATCAAGGACAATAAAAAGTCATTTTTCAAATATGTGGGAAGCTGGAGGAAAAGCAAGGGCAACATTGGACCCCTGCTGAACCAGATGGGGCAACTAATAACTGACACCCAGGAAAAAGCCAACCTATTAAATGGGTACTTTGCGTCGGTCTTTCATCAGTCCCATGGGATGCCCATGCCTGCTATGGGACAGGGAGGTCCGGGTGGGGGAAATCTCCTGCCCTTCATAAATGTTGACCTCATGAAGGAACATCTAGAGAAGCTGGATACCTTCAAGTCAGCCAGCCCTGACAATCTACACCCCAGGGTACTCAAGGAGCTGGCGAGCATCATAGTTCAGCCTCTGGCACGAATCTTTGAAAACTCCTGGCACTCTGGTGAAGCGCCCCAAGACTGGAAGAAGGCCAATGTGGTGCTGATCTTCAAGAAAGGGAGGAAAGTGGATCCGGCTAACTATAGGCCCTTAAGCCTGACTTCTATCCTGGAGAAGATCTTAGAAAAGTTTATTAAAGAGGCTATCCTAAATGGACTGGCTGATGCCAACATCGTAAGGGATAGCCAGCACGGGTTTGTTGCAGGTAGGTCTTGCTTGACCAATCTCATTTCCTTGGATGACCAGGTGACCTATCACCTGGACAAGGGAGAAGAGATTGATGTCATATATATTGACTTCAAAAAAGCCTTTGATCTGGTATCCCATGATCTTCTCTTGGCAAAACTGGCCAATTGTGGCCTTGGGTCTACCATGATCCGCTGGATGGGAAATTGGCTCCGTGGTCAGACTCAGAGGGTTGTAATTGATGGCAGTCACTCATTATGGTGTCTTGTGACCAGTGGGGTCCTCCAAGGCTCTGTCCTTGGACCCATGTTCTTCAACATCTTCATTAATGATGTGGACATTGGAGTCAGGAGTGGACTGGCCAAGTTCGCTGATGACACCAAACTTTGGGGCAAAGCATCCACACCGGAAGACAGGTGGGTGATCCAGGCTGACCTGGACAGGCTCAGCAAATGGGCGGACGAGAACCTGATGGTGTTTAACACTGAAAAATGCAAGGTTCTCCAGCTTGGGAAGAAAAACCTGCAGGATCCTTGTAGGCTCGGCAGTGGTATGCTGGCTAGCACTACGGAAGAAAGACTTGGGGGTCATCATTGACCACAAGGTGAACATGAGCCTGCAGTGCGATGCTGCAGCTACTAAAGCGACCAAAATGCTGGCTTGCATCCATAGATGCTTCTCAAGCAAATCCCGGGATGTCATTCTCCCCTTGGTGAGGCCGCAGCTGGAGTACTGTGTCCAGTTTTGGGCTCCACAATTCAAAAAGGATGTGGAGAAGCTTGAGAGAGTCCAGAGAAGAGCCACGCGCATGATCAGAGGTCAGGAAAACAGACCTTACGACAATAGGCTGAGAGCCATGGGGCTCTTTAGCCTGGAAAAGCACAGGCTCAGGGGTGATCTGATGGCCACCTATAAGTTTATCAGGGGTGACCACCAGGATCTGGGGGAACATTTGTTCTCCGGAGTGCTCCAAGGGATGATGAGGTCAAACGGTCATAAACTACTGTGAGACCGTTTCAGGCTGGACATAAGGAAGAATTTCTTTATTGTCTGAGCCCCCAAAGTCTGGAATAGCCTGTCATCGGAGATTGTTCAAGCACCTACACTGAACACCTTCAAGAGCAAATTGGATGCTTATCTTGCTGGGATCCTATGACCCCAGCTAACTTCCTGCCCTTTGGGCAGGGGGCTGGACTCGTTGATCTTCTGAGGTCCCTTCCAGCCCTAATTTCTATGAAATCTATGAAATTAGATTCTAGATATGTGAAATTTATAAATCTGTTGTGATTTTACATGTATAGAATCTAATTGTAGGAGGGCCATCCAAAATCTGTCCTTCCTACTGCTGCAGCAGCCGGGGGTTTTGGTGCAGGTGGCCCCTTGCCCTTTTGCTTCCATCTCCCTCCACTCCCTGCCTGCCCTCCCCTCCCAGGTGCCTGCCCCTGAAATCCCTACTCCTTCCACATCCCCTCTGCCCACACACCCTTCGCTTACTGTCAGATGTGGCTCTGGTGCCATTCCTTGCCGGGTCGCAGAGTATATAGAAGCACGGTCCCTGCTCATCCCAAGCAGCACTGTCATTGTTCTTGATTAGCTTGGCGGGGGATGGAGTTTCCATGTGCCCTATGCTCAGGAAGAAATCTGCTGAAAGCTGGAGCTTGGCCTGACCAGGGGGGGAGGGGGGGGAGAAACAGAGGCTTTGGGGGCAGGCGGATGGGGCAGAGGCTGCAGAGGACAAGGTGTGGGGTGTGGAAGGTGGTTGCTATGACTCTGACTCTGGTCCTGACCTGGGCTTAGGGCCAGCATCAAAGGTGCAGCAGCTTCCTTCCTCCCCTCTCCCCCTTTTCTGTACTCGAATCCAAGACGAGGGGCTTCCTCCCCCACAACCCCCCACGCTGATTGAAAAAACCTTGTCTTGGATTTGAATTAATATGGTAATTATGTATGAGGCCAACCAGTATGGGGAACCCATCATGATATGCAGTGAGCAAACACACGCTACAAGTGCCTATTTTTTAAACAGACCAATGGAAATTTGCTGGAACTTGTATATAGACCCACTGTATGCCATCGACCAAGCTAGGAATAGAACACAGCTTTCATGTCTCTCAGTCCTGTACCTGATCTCTTAGACTTGTCCTCCTAGAGATCTGTGCTTATGTCCTTTAGTGGGAGAATGCATGTAAATTCTGTCATCTTTGTAGCAGGGGGCTAATGACGGCATGTATATGTTCACGAGAATGAGCTACTGTCCCATGGTAGTGCTCAAAGTAAATTAATAATACAGCAGTTGTCACTCTTTTTTTAAGTAGGTCAAAAGACCAGTAGATAAACTTTCAGCACACAAGATGCAGGTGATTTAATGCATGAAAAATTGCAGAGAATTTCCATAAGTGTGATGCAGCAGTACTATACAAAATATATGACTCTGTAAAATATTTATTACTCTGTGTTAGTGGTATTTACCTCTAATCATTTTTATTGCGTATTATGGGCGTCTTAATCAGTGCAGTCTTGAAAAATGGATACTTAAAGTCTTGCAAGCACAGCATTTATAAGAATAGGAGATATTTGTCATTAATATTTATTGATAGAGACCTAGATGGAATAAGGGAATTCCTTTGGTGGAATCTCTGGGGTTCTGGAACCCCTGTATTTAACCAACTGGAACTGAGAACCTTGTATGAGGTTCCTGGGCTCTCTATACATTGCATGGAGAAAATGAGGCATTTCGTAGCAATTCATAACAGCCAGCATGCTGAGTGGGGAGCACCTCAAATCAGTGCACTCATTGTGCAGCTGCTTGGAACCAGCTGACAAGAAATGTTGAGGGTATATCTGTTTTTACATGGCAGTATGTAACGTTTCATAGGGAATCCCGATGAAGTAAATGAAGTACCCAATGATTTGTGGCTGATTCAGTGAGGGTCAGAACTCAGTCTAGTTGTAGGTTGAGTATCTGGCTAGGTAGAAGATCAGTAGATGGGAAGAGGAATCCTCTAGATCAATGGTTCTCAACCTTTTATACACTCAAGGCACCCCTTTTACTTTGAAAGTAGTGGCACCCCATTTAAAAAACTAATCACTTATTTTTTGACTGTGGAAAAATAATAGAGCAATTTTTCTGTTACAAAGATCTTAGAGCACAACAAGGTAAAATGTTTCTGATGCTATGGGTTCCTGTTTGAAATCTCTGGGTTTATCTTGTGAATTGCATAGCACCTGAAAGCATCCTTAAAAGGATCTCCTGGCACCATTGGGTGCTGCAGCACCCCGGCTCAGAAACACTGCTATATATTCTTGAGCACTGTGCAGCATGTCCAGGTAAGTAACTTAATCCCTGTCTATATTTTAACCACTATTATTTAAGGTGTTTGTGGGGTATTAGCAGGATTTTTTGTTTGTTTTATGATCTGCATTGAAAAGCCAATGTTATGCTATATCCATTTATGTTGCTTTTATCCCTGTATGGATTATGTCGTGTTATCTGTGGGCACGTCTACACATGCATTAATGTGCTGTGGTTACTGTGCATTGTTTAGTACCTGTTATTACAGGCATAACTAAATGGGCAGGAAGTTTGTACTACTGCACTGTAGTGCCGGTGCACATCTTTTAAGTGGTGCTGATGAGCAGACTAATTCTGCTCTGCATTAGTGCAATAGCACATTTTTTGCCGTGATACTTTAATGCGGATTAGAATTAGTCCACTGAGCATTTAGTGTCTTGTGTAGATGTGCCCTGTATATAGTTTTATGATTTTTGACATGGTTAAGTCAAAGGAACTGAGGGATGTATACTTAAGGAAAAGCTGGTAGGTGAAACTGCTAAGTATTTCTTGTCATTGTGTTATGAGGGCATGAACAATTGCCACTCCCAAATACAGGAAGAAGGGGCTATTGAGGGGTTGATTTTTCCCATCCCAACAACAGCAAAGGCATCTCAGAGAAATGAGCGATTAGCTAGAAGAATTTTGCTAATTCCTGGGAGAAAAACGGAATTTGAGAGAATTCTGAGACTCAGAAACTGATGGGAGAAGGCTGATGGCAGGGAGAGGACTGACTTGGAGGTAGTCCTGGTCTTTGGGTTATTTTCGGCTTAAGGAGAGTTCCGGTCCCCAGCTGTCAAGGCTGGCAGAATCAGCAGGAAGGCTAAAAATACCAAAGGCTAAAAATACTGTAGTACTGAAGTATCTGAAAATATTGGCAGGGTTCTCAGAAGGATTAGGTTGTAATCAGATGAGGGGTAAGAAACTTTACTTGTCTTTTTTGTTCTGTCAAGCTACAGTCAGCGCTTTTTGTATTGTTCCTTTCTCTTATGTAATAAATCCTGTTGTCATTTTGTCTTCTTACGGATTGATTGCCTTTGGTAAAGTGTGATCTTTGAGTGAGTGATATTCCAGCCTAGCCTGTTCTATGGAAAGGGGGACGTAAAATTCTTTCTCCACCCAAGGGGTGCCACCTGGAGCTGGCAGAGGTTCCTTTGCTGCAACTCTGAGGTCCAGTATAAGAACAGTGGAGTTATCCTGGCACAAGCCTTTGTCTGTTCCTTGGGACAAACAGTGGGGCAGTGGGGAGAAACTCGGGTGTCTGCGGGTACTTTGTGGATAGGTTTGTGACAATCCCAACCACGTACTTGAGAATCGCAGAAAAGTCAGGCTGGAAGCATTATCTCACATTGGTTGGTACAATGGATATTTTCCATTCTTTCAGTTGTTGATTTCTCTTTCGTTGCGACTTAAAGAGCTTTTATGGTATTCCAAAATAGGAACGAGATAAAACATGCAGTCTTTGCCTTTCTGTATGTTTAGGGAGAATTGTCTTTTCTTGCACCTGCCAGCACTGAATAATTAAAAAAAAAAAAAAAAAATCAAATGCATTTTGGCACTTAATGACGTCACTGCACAATAATAATCCAGTCTGTGCAGCTTTCCATCATGGCTTATTTATGATGAGGGCATTATTTGAAGAGCTTTGTTACATAGGGCTGGAACAGCATACACTAATATTTCAGAATTACGGACCTTTAGTGTTTAGGTTGCTTAGTCTGAAAAAGCATGACCTAAATGCTCTCCCCAGAGAAAACCTAAGGAGGAAGGTTACTTAAAGCAAACCCTCTAGCTATATATTTACTTAATCCTGTGAGATGAAAGGAATCCATGGATGGAAGGAAGTGCAGTGGGTGTGTCCGGGATTTACATGGATTTAAGACTTGCAGGTATTGGATGGAAGCATGTTGCGTAGAGGAGCTGCTTCCCCAGAGCCACTTCAGTTTTTCCGTAGAATATAAGCATGAAGTGCAGCCTGAGAGAGCTCCTGACCTTTTGTTATCCACATTTGGAAGGGGTATTATTCTTTGCCATAACAGAAGTGTGGTTTGGGTTGCATCAGTAGGAGCATTAGGCACAAGATAGATGGTGATAGAGCCTGTTTATATTGCACTGATTAAGCCTAATTTACAGTACTATATGCAGTTTTGGGGTCCATATTTTAAAAAGGACATGGAGAAGTTAGGGTCAGAAGTGGGTGACAAAAATGAATATGTGTTGTAGTTGTGTGACAGGGTTTATTGTGTAGCTTTCGAAATAGGTTAGACATGGACATGTGTGGGACAGTTTAGATGGGGATAATCCTTCCTTGAGCAGTTAAACAAGATGACTTTTGGGGGCCCTTTCCAGTTCTACTTTCCTATGATTCCATAGTTTTAAATTGAGGCAGACATTTTAAAAAGAGGAACACTTATGTAAAAGTATGATGAGCCTTGAAAATTTCATTTAAAAGAAAAAAACTTGAACCCTACATGTCCTTTTAAAAAAAAGGATACAGTGCAACTCAGTCTAGAGTCTTCCTTAACATCGCTCTCTCTGTCAGGATCTCACCACATCTTGCCAAAAGAAAATAAAAGCTTACTCTATTGCAGAATTGTGTCACAATACAGAGACCTGTTTTAGAAAATAACCCATGGTTTTCATAAATTTTCCAGTGGCTTTTTTACTGGAACCACTTAAAATTTCCTGGCATGATATTCACGTTCAGACTGCAAAGATGAACAGGATTGTATTTTCTGGAAAATGAATTTTGCATCAACAGCTAACAGTAAATAGAAAGAAGAGAATCAGTCAAAACATCAGAGACTTAGTATAGTAATGGCTCATGGGACAGATAAAGTAAGTGGCAAAAAAACTTAGGACCAAATACTGCTCTTTGCATTAATCTCCAAAATTCAATAGAGTTTCTTTAGATTAATACAATGTATTTGAAAGCAATACTTGGCCCTTAAAGTGGTGTAAATTAGATCTCTGGCACAAAATTAATCTTGGCTCAAATTCCTTTGGTTTTATTAAAATAAGTTGTTTTTCCTTTATCTTCTTTTATAGTTGCATGGAAAGTTTCACATTAAGTTAAAACTTTTAGTTTAAAAGGAGGCAGGTAGTGGAGACTCAGTAGAATTTGAAGAGGTTATTTATGCAGACAGATTTATTTAGAAGTGATATTACTTTGTTACTGTGTGTATGTTGTAAGGCCTTCCTATCTGGGCCAGTGTTTGGATAGCCAGGATAACCTGGACCATTGTTAGGGGTTGGTGGGGTGAGGGGGTTGTTTTATACTCTATTTTAATACTTTAATTGATTTTTATAAGATTTTTTGTTCTCTTGTACATTCCTTTTTTTCATTAGCTTTTTTGCTCTCTCCCTGTAGGCCACTTCAAGCTTTTGTAGGGAAGCATGGCATGTAAATCTAATAAAAAGCTACTGTGTAAGTAGATGCTTGTATGATCACAGTAATTTATCATACAGATAGAAGCCACCATGTTGCAGCTTCTTGCGAGTGAATGGACTTCTGTATTTGCACAGAATCTTGCCCATGTCACTTGAATACAGCAGCATGCTTGCATCTCAGAACTGTAGGATCAGAACTGTTGAATTCCTTTCACAGTAAGTATAGGTTAAAAATATGATTATCTCAAGGACATTAAGTTTCATTCTACAAATACACAATTTCAGATGGGAAATGCTGTGTGACTGACAGTCCTTTTCCAACTTTACAGCTGTAGTAATATTTTTGGCTTTCAATAGTCAGTATTTTGTAAAATACTGAATTTAGTTTAAGTGAATTGGTGGGGCCTATGAACAGTGCTGCTGCTCTGATAGTATGTATGAGATCTGGAACATACTAATGATCAAAGAACGTTTATTTTGTATGGTTAAATATGGTTATGTGAATACTTCAGAGATCTGTGTGTATAAAGGTAGACATTTACTTGCTTCTTAAGACTTCCACCATATTTGGCTTGACTACATGCATTGTTATTTTCTTAAATGTGTTTGTTACTTAGGCACTTCTGAAAATTTTACCATTAAGACACTTGATGAAATAAAGCTTTTATCGTGCCTATGTTATATTTGAAAATGAAACAGGCTCCCGAAGTCATGTCTGCTCGATAAGCTTACTGTGCATAGCAGTGGTGTCCTCAAGCATGCTGGGCTGCTCTGCATAGGCTACCTCTGCAGCTGGAAGTGATGTAGCTGAGTCTGTGCTAATTGGCAGAGGGGCCAGCAGATTGGCCCCATCACATAGCAGTGCTAAACAGCTCACCTGGAACCTTAGTCAGAAACAGGTACTCTGCTTCTGGTTTAGGGAGCAGCTTGTGCAGAGCAGCACACCATGTTTGAGGGTATTATGGCTGGGAATAGTATGTTAGACTTGCAGATACAGCCACAGAAAGTTTGATGTTTTAGGATAACATTGTCAAAAGTACCTCTATCTCATTTTACAGTAGACTCCTATGGCTAATTTTTCTACTTGTTGACTTCCACTTGATATGCTGTCCAGTACAAGCCAGGTCTTGTCTTCCTCACTATATATCACTGATTATTCCTCTCTATTCAGCACTGGTGAGGTCACATCTGGAGTACTGTGTTCAGTTCTGGGCCCCCCACTACAGAAAGGATGTTGACAAATTGGAGAGAGGGCAGCAAAAATGGTTTGGGGGCTGAGGCACATGACTTCTGAGGAGAGGCTGAGGGAACTGATCTTATTTAGTTTAGAGAAGAGAAGACTGAGAGGGTATTCAATAGGAGCCTTCAGCTACTGAAGGGAGGTTCGAAAGAGGATGGATCTGGACTGTTTTCAGCAATAGCAAATGACACAACAAGAAGCAACAGTCTCAAGTTGCAGCAAGGGGAGTTTAGGTTAGGTATTAGGAAGAATTTTCTCACTAGGAGAGCAGTAAGACACTGGAACAGGTTACTCAGAGGTGGTGGAAGCTCCAACCCTAAATTTCTGTGATTTTAAGTGTTTAGTGCCTTTTTTACTTCAGTCTTCACAAATAGACCAAAAGAACAAGTGTAGCTGGCAGCAAAGTTGGGGGGAGAAGACAGCCTAGAGTAGCAAAAGAATAGGTTAGGGATACTTGGAAAAGATAGCTTAGGGTTATGCAAAATATGTTTGTATCCCACCTGTAGCTGCTCCTTCAGTGCTCCACATGGTGCTGAGCCCCACCCACTACCACCTGGGGAAGCCTGTGCCGCACTCCTGTATATGTCCACCCTGTGCCTGCCGACAGCCCTGGCCAATATGCACAACTTCCTGGTGGGGCTTCTCGGGCTGTTGCTGGAACTGCCTGGGTACTGCTTGGCTCCCCCCATCTCCAGTGACTGCCCTTCCTCCTTCTCCTGCCCCTGCTGCACCACTTAGGGCAGCAGGTAGAGCAGGGGAGTGGTGGGAACCATGGGGACACGTGCAGCACCATACCCAGACTCCTGGCAGCCCTGGGTACTTTTAATATCAGGCTCCCTTTTGCCAGAGATAGTGATAATAATAATGATAATGGGACAAAAATACTACCATTTTTGGGCCCCCTTTCAGTCCCAGCCCTGGGTAGCCACCTTTGCCTGTGTTTGGCCCTGGACACATTCTGGGCAGCAAATGCAAAGCCAGGCAGGGGGGAAGCTGCAGCTGGATGATTCCTGCCTGAGAATGTGGGGCTTCAGCTCCAGCTCCAGCTGCCTTCCACCTACTGCTCCCACCTGGCGTGATGAACAGGCACCTGTGGGCAGCTGAATGGGTGGAAGGTGCCTGGAGTGGTGCAGCAGGGGCAGGAGGAGAAGGAAGAAGAGCCACTGGAGACAGGGGGAGCTGAGCAGTACCTAGGCAGCAGTGGGAGCAGCCCTGAGGGGAAGCTATGCATGTTGGCCAGGGCTGAGGCCTGGGTTGGGTTGGCACTGTCAGCAGGTGCAGGTGGGAGTGTGGTGCAGGCTACTCCAGGCAGGAGCGGGTGGTGCTTGGCCCATGTGCAGCACCATGGGGGCAGCTGCAGGCTGGATGGAGGGGTGGGGCGTGGACCACACCTACACCACACTGCCTAGGTGAGCTCTGTAGCATGCCCTCCCTGCCCCCCCCTATTCCTTCCTCCCCCCAGCCCTGCTCAGCTCCTGGGACATTACATGTGGGCTGCCTCCCACACACACTTACCTCCCCAACCCCCTACATCCACCCCCCCCACACAAACCCCACATCCCCATACACACATGCACACCTACCACCCCATATACATACAAGTGTAAGACTTTTATTTTGAGTTATTATGCAATTGCCTCTATATGTGCTACTAAAAAAAACAAAAACAAATCGGGACAAAAATAATTTATTTGATTTTTAGTATATGATTTTTTTATCTATAATTTGTTAAAATAATATGTTCTGAAAGATTTTGTGTGGCCTTTGACAGCTCATCAAAACTCGTTCAGTGGCCCTTCAGCCAAAGTAATTGCCTATCCCTGAGCTGTATGCTTTCAATATAGAAGGGCCAGAAGGGTTTTGAAGGAATTGGCTGAGGTAATTTTGGAGCCATTAGCCATCTTCTTTGAGACCTCGGGGAGGTTGAGTGAGGTCCCAGATGACTGGCAAATATAATGCCCATTTTTAGGAAGGGGAAGAAGGAAGATCTGGAGAATTACAGACTGGTCAGCCTGACCTCAATACCTGAAAAGATGATGGAGCAGGTCCTCAGGGAACCCACTGTGAAGCACCTTGAGGAGAGCAAGGTGATTAGGAACAGCTGGCATGGATTCACCATGGATTCAGCATGGAAGAGCAAGTCATAACCAACCAATCTAATTGTCTTCTATGATAAGGTAGATAGAGTGGTGGGGGTGGGAGGTAGTATATATGCTATACCTTGACTCTAGCAAGGTTTTTGACGCTTTTTCTCACAACATTCTTATTAACAAGCTAAGGAAATACAGACTAGATGAAAGTACTGTAAGGTGCATGTGGAACTGTTTGGATCATCATGCTCAAGAAGTAGTGATCAATGGCTCAATATCTAGTTGGGTAGGGGTATGGAGTGCGGTTCCCAGGGGTCTGTCCTTTGGTTCTGTTCAACATATTCATTAATAATTTGGATGGTGGGATCAAAGAACCCAGAGAGTGCAAAAGTCATGTTTGTCAAGATTATAAGAAACACTAATACAAGGCATTGTGGCCATGAAGGCACATACAGTCTTATCCAGAGTTCTAGAAAGTTTAAGGAAATACTTGCTAACTATCTGGCTCTTTGAATCAGGCTCATAAAATTCATTGTCCTTGTAGCTTTCCCATAGGAAAATGTTGTGTGCCATCATTTAATGCATATAAACTAGTTAGACTTTGACTATTGTGTTCAAATTTAATTAAACACATATGCAAACTACTGTTAGGAACATAACTGAGTAGGTTGGATATTCTCAATGGCAGCTCTTTAATAATAACATTCAACAAGGGTATCATTATATAGTAATATTAAGAAACTAGGAAATTATGAAGTAAGGAAGATCCAATAATAGTGAATTTCTCAGTTTTAGGAATGATCAGACAATGAGAATAGTCACAGGGGAGCAAACTCTGAAGCACTTCTGTTGCTTTTACACAGAAATCAGTGGGTGTTTTGCTTGCGTAAATACTGGGCAAAAACTTTTAAGTAAAAATAAGGAAACTTCACCAGTATGCATTAACCATGTTTCCATTAAAAGACATATTATGTTTAAAGTGCATAACCATCATTTGCTTTAATGCCATAAGCAAAAGTTTCAGTAAAATCATTTTATGGGGAAATAACTATTAAATGAACCATCCTTTTGCTGCAGAACACACTAGTACAACCACATTTTGTTGGTGATATAAATCTAATTTTTTGATTCTCTGTTATTCCAGGGGTGTCAGATGCAAATGAGTTGTTCAGTGGGATCTGAATGGCGAGGCTTTTTGTGGGCTGGATCCAGACTGCGGGCTTATTGTAGGCTGTGTGACCCACCTCCAGATCCAAACCGGGCTTTTTGCCATCATTGCCAGAGTGGCTGTGTTGGCATGGCTAGCATGCTGGGGTTAACACTGCCACTGCTCCCTTGGATTTGCAGTGCCATGTGGTGCTCAAAAACCAGAAATTCTGTGCTGGGTAAGGGGGGGGAAACACCATAAACCCTGTGCATTGACTGTTTTGGCATGGAAGCCATGATGAAAAGCCTCATGGGTTAGTTCTGAAGGTGAGTTGTCTGGCCAGACAGAAGCCCCGTGGACCGGATGATTCACCTGTGTGGGCTGGGACAGATCATATGTTTGACACTCTTGTGGTATTTCATTACTGGAGCTGCAGTACAGCCAAACTAGCCTTTGATTCAACATATTTTCAACGTAATATGGTACAACTGTATTGAGCTTCAACCTAATTCCAAAGATTTTTAGAAGTAGTATTTCACACATTTTGACTATTTCTGATTTTTCACAAAAGGTCAGAACAAATGCAGCAGTGGATGTATTGTGAAAATAAGTTCATACTTAAGTGCATAGCATTCATAACACATTTAGTTTTGCATAATGGTACCAGCAATTTCCTCCAGGATTGATAAACCTGTACATAAAGGATCACAGTGCCAAGTAGACTAAATTATGGTAAAAAGTACTATGATCGTTCATTAGATAGCTTTTATGGTAACAAATGCTGTAGTTCTATGAAGAATGGATCAAATTTATGCAGCAGATGAAATCTGCAGAGCCAATAGCAGTAGACTAAATCAATTACTTGTGAAAGTGTAAACTTGGAAATAATTTGTTAAAAACTCACACTTGTTACTTTTTTTACTTCGTTACTGTTAATTCCCAGGAGTGCAGAACTCTAGCATGTTATTCTAAATGAAAGCAAGGGTAAGCTATTAATAACATTTATCCTGGGTTGCTGACCAAGAGAAATACAACGTGAATCTGAAGTAGACAACGAGCCTGAACCAAAGCCTGTGGAGGTCATGGCAAGGCTCCCAGTCAGTGCACCTTCAACTTTAGCTTGTTTTAATTGAGTTTTTTATGACTTTGCTTTTTGTTTGGGCTTCAGATGTTTCCATTAATTTGCACGTACATTTTTCAGAGAGCGACTTTGTGCCCTGGTAGGCAGTAAGACGCAACAAAATAGGACGGTCTTTCTGTTGTGTTTGCTCAAGATTTCAGATGTGTGTATTGGTGAGATAGGTAAAAACTTGTAAATATATAAGGGGTAATAGCTTGTCTCTGTCCTCTTCATTGCCTTCTTGTCCTGTAATACCCTAAGGAGAAAGATTTGCTACTCTCTTTTCTTATCTGGGGTTGACTTTGTTTTTGCAGGACTAATTGAATGTGTAGTCTTTATTTAATTGATTTGCTGATGAATGTGCTTAAAATGCCATATTTAGTAAATGCTATATCTGACTTGACTAATTAAATCTAATTCAATATATGATGCTGGTAATTCAAGAGTCAATTTTTCTGTTTTGATAACATGATGCCTTTTGGTTTTATTTGTAACTTTCAAAACACTAAGAAATAGCTATATGGAATAGACATTTGTATGCATTTTATACAATGAGTATTTAGGTGTGATAGGCAAGTATTACTGAAAAATAGCGTGTCATGCATATTCATGGTGTCTTGAGTTCCTGTGCCATTTCTGAATTCTAGATGGGAAGAATGTATACATTCTTTTTCATGTAAAGACAGTTTTCTGAATCAGCAGATTTGGTAGAATGCTTTTACAATGGGAAGATACAAGACTAAATAAGTGTATAAGTTGTCTAGCACTATGGGCTGAATCTTAACAAGGGGAACTGTGGTTCCTAGTCTGATCTAGGAAGATTTTATTCCCCTCTGTTTTGAGAGTGCTTTTAAAATTGCAGTGTAATTGCCTTTGTATAAGCATGTTATCGTACTCCGCTAGGCATAGGACAACATTTTATCTTCCATTAATTAACTTCAGGCCCGACTTAAGACTATTAGAAGGTGGCTTTTAGAAATGCTGACCACCTACAGTTCCAATTGACTTCATCTTTGACTGCTTAAGAGAATGCTTAAACTGCTTAAAGAAATGTAAATCCACACAGGATAGAGAAAACTAAACAGGTCATTTTATTAACAAGGCTTTTCAAATATTCTTTGCTCTCAGTGGGAAATTTCTATCCTGCAACATTGTCGCTTCAACTTCTGCTTGAAAAGCATCTGTTAGTAATGTTCCTTGTTTTTATTGTTGTGATTTAGGTTTGTGTTGTGTAGGATGGCGTTCTTCCTGTTTTGGAAGATCTTGTCCAAATTATTGTTGCAGCACTGCTTTCTATTTTATTCTTCCTGGTTCACACAGAAGGGTTATGATTTTTGTGACCCTTGGTATAAATCCTAATAAATTGGTCACCCTCCCTAATATGGCTTCCAGTTCTTTTTTGGAGGTGGTGGTGGTTTTGTTTCTTTCACTTTATTTGGTGCCTTCCTTTTCTAAAGTTTGACCATAGTAATTTTACTTCCGATTCCCGATTGGTGTTTTTCAGTAATTTCAGTTCAAGCTCAAATTTCCTCAGACTTTTGAGTAGGGCAATTTAGGATTTTTTTGGCATGCTTCTCACTGGAGCTGCCACATACTAGAATGTCCTGGGCAATGGTTTTAACTGCTGTTGGCATTCTTAGGTTTTCATATATACCTTATGTTTCTAGAATACCATCTTATGCATATGATGTACCAAGGAAGTGGTTAACTTGTTGCTCTTTGTTGAATCTGATTTAGAATTTTCAGATTGAGCATCTTGTGCAAGAAATGCATTTTCTGCAAAAGATTGTATGTACAGTAGGGGTGTGCAAAGTGGACCATATTCAATTCAGATTCAGCCCAAATTAGGGACAATAATTTTATTCGTTGATTTGGATCACTGTTCCTGATTTGATTAGACTGAATCCGAATCTAAAGATTCGATGCTGATTCAGAATCATCAATTTGGCCATAGATATAACTTTAAATGTTTTTTCTACATACCTCAAGGTACCAGGCGTGGCTTGTAAACACTGCAATGTTGGGGTGGATGGAGAGTCCCACAGGAGTGTGTGTGGGGGCTCCTACGTGTGTTTGGTGGAGAACCCGAAAGTGGACCAGAAGTACTTCCAGTCTACTTCTGGGTCCACCGCTGAGTGTGCTGCTTCCCCCCCCACCCTACCCCCACACTCACTGGCTCAGCGATCCCAGACCCAGGAGGCACCAGTTGCCAGGATGAGGGGAGGCACAATTTCTGGTGGACCTGGAAGTGCTTCTGGTCCACTTCTGGGTCTGCTGCTGAGCATGCTGTGCGGGGGGGCGGGGCTTCACTCCTGTGGGGCAGATGGAGTGTCTCATTATTGCAGCATTCACAAGCTGCCCCGGTACCTTGACGTATGTAGAAAAAACATTTAAAGCTGTGTCTTATGGCCGAATCATCAAATCTTTCCAAATCTCTCTGAATCAATTTGGAGGGTTTCAATTCAATTCAGAGACATTAGAGGGTCTCTTGATTCGATCAGGATTTGGGGATTTGGCTGCCGAATTGGGCCGAATCTCCACCGAATCAAATCAGGGACTGAAGCTTTGCAGAGCCCTAATGTACTGTTATTTAAAGTGTGTCTGCTGTACTGTTTTTTCCTTTTTCGGGGGAGAGAAGGGTTAGGCTTGAGGGTCTTCAGCAGTATTTTTTCTTTTCTCCAGTAACTATTCTGATGTTTCCTTTGCCTCCTAGTACCCACCCAGCACCCCATTGTGCTATGCTTAGGAATTCCTTCTCCACTTGAACTTTATTGTTAAAAGCAGTCATTGTTGTATACACACTACTCTCAATTGCATTTGTAGATAACTTGGTTTTGCAGTCTCACAGGAAATCCTATGCATTCAAGTAAGCTCGGAAGTGTTTTTGTTAATTCCCTCGGTTGTGATATGTCTGTCTGTCTGGATTTTGCTGCCAAAGTTTAATATTTTTAAGGCTTTCAGTCTGGATATTAGCTTTACTCATATATTTACTACTGTATGTAGAAGACTAGTTTGACATTTTTCCCCTTGTACCTGCTTTTAGCACTGCTTTTCCCCCACTCGATAGGGTGGATGCCCTTTGCATCCGATTAGTCTGGCTGATAGAAATGATGATAGAGTTGTGGTGTAAGCTAGACTGTTGCTATATTCTGTTCCAGGCATGCAGATCACTGGTGTCTTTCAGGCCATTCTTGAATGTTATGAGTATTTTGCTCTGAAAGTATTGAGCTAGATGCAGATGCCCAATCTTTATTCTTTTCCTCAGCCAAAAAAGTTACATTCCTATTGCTGAATGCTTCCTTGTGGAGGTGTTCTCAAATAGCAGACTGTGTGCTACCTTTGTTCCAGGCGCAGCATGCTCACACACAACAGTTTGTGTTTGTGCATTCCTTCTTACAAGCTGAGCATTGCATTTGGTTCACACCTCTACTGGATACCCTGTGTCTTTGCCATGCAGCTGTCATTCAAGGCTGTATGTAGCTAGCACCGTGCTGTTACCCAGAACAAAGTGGTAAGTATGCATGTATGTGATTGTGGGGCATTCCTCTCTGTTTCCTTATGTAGATGTTGGTATTAGTGATTTTAATTCCCTCCGGTAACTTACTGGCTACTTCAATGGCTATATCCAATGGAAGATTGTCTTCTATTAGTATTTTTTCTTGTTCCTTTTGAGTTTGATCCCATTAAGATCCTATGCCTCAGCAGGTCATCCCCACATGAGGAAATGCAGTTGTTTTGTTATCAAATGCACCTACTCATCAGTTGATTCAGTCGGTCCCTGCTTTCTTTTGAATGGAGGTGTTTTTCTGTGGGAAAGTAAGGGTTTTGAATAGAAACAATCCAGACAGTGTGCTTGAACTGTCTGCTTCAGTGAGCTGGCTACTAGAGTCCCATACTTTGCAGGTATTCGGCAGAATCCAGAACACTTACGCATTTTAAGGTACTGTAAAGATCGGTTCCATTAATTTCTTCTGCCTAGTACACTTCTCTGTAATGCTTCTGGTTTTCCAAACCCATAAACAGCAAGTTTCATTTATTATTCTGCATAAAATTATAATTAGTATATTTTAATTCTGACACATGCATCGTCTTGGTTGACGTCACAGAAATGAGACTCATACAGGACAGCGTGAAGAAGACAAACTCACCTTGGTGGCTCAGCTGAGCTCAGCCCAGCACACAGCGAGTGACCAAAACATAGCACCTTATTAGGGTCACTTATTTGTCTCTTTTAGAGGGACAACAAACTAGTTACTTAACTGTGCCTGATTACAATACAGTAAAGGAAAAGGTAAGAGAGCCGCATCCCCAAATACTTAATTATAGGAAAGAAAAGAGTTTCTGTTCAGGAGAGAACCTTATTTTAATATTGCTTGGGGCTGACTTCAATCCTTGAGAAAGGTGTTAAAATTTCCAAGTGTTACTGCTCCTTGAACTAATATCATTAATCACATTGATAATATATGTTGCCACTTTTAATGTACTATTCTAGCTTGAAGAACAAGCTACTTTTTGCAAGGCAAGGGACTGAATTTCAGGCCAAAGTTCTGAGAAGAGGTTGATTGGAAATCCATAGTCCTAGAGTCTTAACATCCCACCCATTTTGCAGGCAGAGCACATCATTTTAATGGGAACTTAAGGTTATTCAGTGGAATTAACTTTCCAGGCCAAGAATTCATTGGAAGAGGGGTGAAATTTGAGACTTCAGGATTATGCTGTATAGCCCATGGAATGGAGATGGGGAGAGGGAGAGGGTTGGTCATATGCCAAAATTACTATCAGGTTAAACACTGAGTTTTGCCACCTTGTTGGTTGCCTCAGCAGAGATGAGGAGGAGTTGATGGAAGTGGAGTTAACTAGCTTCTCTCAGCAAGTGGTGGCTCTTTTAAGTTAGGCATAAGGTGCAACAGTGTGGTGATGGAAGCATGGTTGCTGTATCTGTGCTGTAGATAGCAAAGGCTTAGAATCTAGAGTCATAGAAAATGAGGGTTGGAGGGTTCCTTGGGAGATCATCTAGTCCAATCCCTGCTCAAAGCAGGACCATCCCCAGCTATATCATCCCAGCCAAGGCTTTCTCTATCCAGGTCTTAAAAATCTCCAAGGATGGAAATTCCATAACCCCTCCAGATAGCCTGCTCCAGTGCATTACTACCCACTAATTTTCCATTATTTTCCATTTTTTCCCATTATTCTGTTATGCTTTACTTTGCACATGTCTGCAGATACATGTTAAAAGAAGGGAAAAGAAAAGGATTACATGTGAAATCCATATAATGATCAAAGGTGTGAGAGAAATTGGATCTGGCTGTGACATTTGCTGTAAGCACAATGTGCAGTTTGCCAGTCTGTAGCAAGGTAACAAATACATTTCAGCTTGCATACATTATGTTCTGTTGCTAGCTTAATGACAATAAAAGCTTCACAGACTTAGTCACTGACATTGCTGACTAAGTTTCCAAAATACTTTATATACTAATGTTGGTACTTTTGGTAGAACATCATAAAAAATTGCTGAGCCAATAAGTATCGTGCTGTGATAAATGTGAGGTCGTAAGTTCTATTTGTCAGCTATGACAATATTTTTTTTTTAAAGCAAAAACATTTTCAACTGTTTTTTACTGTTATAAAGTAGCATTCTAAAAAGCAGTTACCAGCTAAAGCAAGAAATTGAGTTTGTGGCATTAACAGTGAATATTACATGAGCTTTTACAAGAACTTCAGGAAATCAGGAATTGACATTAGAGTCAGTGATGATAAAACCTAAATGGATGCTACCAACATTTAAAAAAAATGCATTGGCAAATGCTTGGATGCTAAGTTTGAGGGATCATAACTTCAACAGAGACCTATTGTCTGTGGTAATGACTAATTTTTTGAGGATGATAAAAGAATCTTTACTTTTTTTGTTTGCAGTCACTTCTTTACCAGTCATAAATATAAGAAACATTTTGTTCAGTGCTAAAAATGAGGCAATAAAGACAAGATGACTTACCCCAAAGAAAAGATTACTGTATATTACTTATTTCCTCTGCTTTTATGTTTCAAATGTATCTCCATTCCTCTGGCTTCCACAATAAAAGGTTTGTTTTATTTGTTAATTTTAAATTGAGGTCAAGCTTCTGCTTTCCCCCCTGTTGTCTAAGCTTCATAATCAAATATGATTATTTCTTAATGCCTCCCTAACAAAACTGCATGGGAACACAAGGTCAAATCTGTTTGAAAGCTAGCCCCGCTGCATGTCCTTTACCTTGTATTATTCTGTGAGTGAGCAAAAGCTGATACACACACTCATAAGACAAATAAAAACCTGTTTTTATTAAAATATAAAATGAGTTCTGTGATGATGATAATAAAGTCAACAGAAATGATTCTGAGTGCTGTCTCCATGTGCTGTATATGAAATGTCAGCATGTCAAGCTAAGAGCAATAAGATTGCTTATCTGTTGGGGACTGGATGGATGAAGGGAGATTGTTCCTTTCACCCTGAGTCTGCCAATTTTATATCCAGCACAGATTTGTTGGGACTGACAGCCACTGCTGTTTAGCCATTCTGGCCATTATGAAACGAACGGCTTGCGAGAGTCTGGTTATATATTAGCAAAGAGGTATCCTTGTAGCAAAACCATCCTCATGCCTAAGAAGCTTTATTAGATGTTTTAGCCCTGGAGGAAGAAGTGAATAAGCTAGCAGGCTGGACTTGAAGGTGTTACTAAGGCACAGTAGCAACTTGACACTGGAAGGTTTGTCCTGCTGGCACTATACCTGTTCAGTGTTGAGTAGGAGAGATTTGTTTTACGGCTGTCAAAAGCACTTAGGGTGAGGACAGAAGTGCAGCTCCCAGCTGTAACTCCGAACGTTTTCTGCGGAGTGTTCTGAGTTGCAACATTACCCCAAGACCAAACACAAGTTCACTGTTGGTTCCAGTGGGGAGGGGCTTGGAGCCCACAGCCAGGTTCCCATAGCAATTGCTGGGACCCTCTGCCAGTGCTTGCTGTTTTCAGAAGGGGAGGGACGAAGCTCGTTCTCAGGGCTCCCCAGACGGTGCTGAAGGGTGGAGTGGGGGAATTGGCTCCCTTCCCCCCAGTAAAACCCTCCGGGGAGTGTGGCAGGGCTGAAAAAACCCAGAATTAACTCCCTCTGCTCCCTTTCCCTCCTCCCATTGGCTGGGAGCTGTGCAGACACAAGTTGCAGAAGTGCTACATTTGAAATGCCTTCATCTGATACCTCATGTAAAGAAAGGTCAGATTTTCACCCAGTCAACCATTTTTAAGCTTTCTGCAGCCATGCACTTTGATCACAGCTATAAACTGCTTTCTGTGGCCAGACTGGGAGAAAATTGTCACTTCTGTCTGTGCCCCTACTCTTATTCCCACATTTAGTACTCCTTTAGGTAGGTAAGTGGCTAATGTTTGTTGTATAAGTGCCTCTTACATGGACTTGAGATCTGGCTCATCTTGCAAATTTTGAGCATGAGGAAAAGGAAGTCTCTCCCAACTTTTAAGGGCCAAGAAACCAATGTTTAGGGCACTTATCTAGGATATGGGGGACATAGGAAGTAGGCCTTCTGTCCCTGAGGGATATTGATCCTACATTTTCCACTTCTCAGTAAAGTGTCCTACCCATGAGGCCATGGGCTTGGCAGGGCCAAAGTTCTCTCCATTCCTTGTTGAATCTGGTCCACTAGTCAGCAAGTAGGAGAACATATGTGGGATCAGGAGAGCTAGTGAAATAGAGCCTAGTTCTGTAGCTCAGTGACATGGTCTCTGCTTTGGCAGAGAAGGTTCCTTCGGCTCTGGCCTGTGTTTCTACCCCCACTGTTGTTTATCTGCTTTAATAACTATTAAATGCAAAAGACAGAAACACTCCTCGGGGTTTGAGCTGAGATGGGACCTGGGTGCCCTCACCCTTCCATTATGTAGTGATAAAAGTTATGATTTAGAGATGCTTGCTAATTTAGAATCATTGACCTGGGAGATGGTCCCTCAGTTGCGTGATACCTGTTAGCTAGTTTGAGAGAGACCAAAGGCCTACTGCTCAACAAATAACGTTTTTTTGTTTAGTTCTTCTCATTAACTTTTGCCCATGCTTATGGAATCTGGTGATCATTACACATGGCAGTGTCTCCCAACCCCATTACTTACATGGGTATATATGCTTTCGTAGGGAAATATGATCTAACTGTGTATCTGATGGTCAGCACAGTTTCTTATGTTTCTACTGATTTTAAGAAACACAATGATCATTGTTAAGTCTTAAGAGTACACAAGGCAATGCCGTTGTAGACTTATAGGCTCCATGCAATTCCAGTGTCAGCAATAAATGCTGCAGTTTAGCCCTCTATGTAATAAATTCATTTTAACTTTGCACAAAGATGTTAACTCATGCAAAGATGAGCTGAAGGCTTAAAAGATCTTGTTCTAGTCAGGGGAAAAATCCATCCCTACAATAATCTTCCTCCGATTATTAAGTATATTTTGTGTTTGTAGTGCTTTTGTCTGCCCTATAAAACTTCAAAATCCCTGCAGCAAGGACTGTGCTTTCCTGCATGCTTGGGTATATGGCTAGGTACATAGTTGTGGTATAGCAAATCCCATCAGAAAGTTCACCAGTCTTTATGAACTGGCTTTGCTGGTATTCCTTTAATACACAGAGCAAAATGAAGTCCAGGAATATTGTGAGTTATTTAACAAGGAAAGAATCCGCCCTAAGACTTGTTTATAACTGAAATGATAAAAAGTTGACTTGGACGTGGAAAAACTGTCAATTAACTTTAGCTTTGCAGTCTAAGTAGCATCTTATGATGATATTCCAGATACCTTCTTTTGTTATAGCCCTTGGGCACATCTACACGTTCATTAATGCACCATAGTTACTGCACATTATGTTTAGTACTTGGTTAACCAAGTCCTAAATCAGTGCTCAGGAACTCGCACTACTGCACAGTTTTTAGTGATGTTTATGTGGGCAGTGGGGTTCCGCAGGGCTTGGTCCTCGGGCCCACACTGTTCAACATCTTCATCAGTGATTTGGACAAGGGGGTAAAAAGCACCCTGTTCAAATTTGCTGATGACACTAAGATGTGGGGGGACGTGGGCACACTAGAAGGAAGTAACAGGATACAATCAGACCTAGACAGGTTACAGGGTGGGCGGATGAGAATAGGATGGGTTTCAACACAGACAAGTGCAAGGTGATGCACCTGGGGAGGAACAACCGGCACCATACCTACAGGTTAGGGAACTCCCCTCTTGTCAGCATGGAGGCGGAAAAGGATCTCGGAGTCATCATTGACTCCAAGATGAACATGGGCTGGCAGTGTGGAGAGGCAGTTAGGAAGGCCAACCGTACCTTGTTATGCATCCACAGGTGCATTTCAATCAGGTCAAAAGATGTGATCCTCCCCCTCTATGCAGCACTGGTCAGGCCGCAGTTGGAGTACTGCGTCCAGTTCTGGGCGCCGCACTTCAGGAGGGATGTGGACAGCATCGAGAGGGTCCAGAGGAGGGCCACTCGCATGATCAGGGGACAGCAGGGCAGGCTCTATGGGGAAAGGCTATGGGACCTGAACCTGTTCAGCCTCCACAAGAGAAGGCTGAGGGAGGATCTTGTGGCCTGTTATAAACTAGTCGGGGGGGATCAGCAGGCATTGGGGGAGTCACTGTTCCCCTGAGCACCGCCAGGAGTGACCAGGAATAACGGTCACAAGCTGGCAGAGGGTAGGTTTAGGTTAGACATCAGGAGGTGCTATTTCACAGTCAGGGCGGCTAGGGCCTGGAACCAACTTCCAAGGGATGTGGTGCAGGCTCCTACCCTGGGGGTCTTTAAGGGGAGGTTAGATGAACACCTTGCTGGGGTCGTTTGACCCC
Organism: Crocodylus siamensis; assembly: GCF_052110815.1. Classification (NCBI taxonomy): domain Eukaryota; kingdom Metazoa; phylum Chordata; order Crocodylia; family Crocodylidae; genus Crocodylus; species Crocodylus siamensis. The sequence continues at coordinate 176,904,089 of NC_143395.1, forward strand.
GGTACTCTTTCCTGCCATGGCAGGGGGTCAGACTGGATGATCTGGACGACCCTAGAAACTATGAAACTTACTGTGCAGTAGCCTAATACTACTGTGCAGTACCGTATTAACACTTTTTTGTCAGGCATGCTACAGCACAGTGTTATTAGGCTACTGCACAGTTAGCATCTCACATAGATGTGCCCCTTTTGTACTAGCAGACTTCTTTAACAAATGAAGCAAATATAACTTAGATTACTGCTCTTCTTGTCCCATTTGCTCTTTAACAGCTTGATTCTGTTGAAAGCTGAGAGCCTCTACTCGTAGATGAGGGAACCCAGCACCATATGGGACATGCTTAGTACCTCCTAGGATCAGACCTGACATCAAATAAAGGCTGCCTTGGCTATTTCCCATGAAAGGTCCAATCTGTTGTGTAAACCTAGGTTGTCAGTGCTGACAGTTGAGCCTCCTCTTTGACAGAGGGATGTGGTGTTCAGCATCTGTTCTGCGTGATAATTTCCCCCGCTTCTGTTATTATAGAGTCTTGTTGGAGTCTGTTTTGCTAAAGAAAAAATAGGCTTCTAATTTTCCACAGACACTGGCATATTTCCAGGAAGAAGAGTGTTTTCCTGTCAACAGTCTCTGGGATTCAGTGTGTAGTAATTGCTACTATTAGAAGAACAGAGGGAAGGAGATTTCTTTTAGTCTTCCATCACCACATATTAAGATTTTTTTTTTTAGTCTGTACTGGGTATCTTCATGTCTCTAGTGAGTTCAAAAAGGGCAGTCAGACTGGCTGCTTTGGACTTGGTCAGTGGCAGGAGACTCATCTGAAGCTGGCTCCTAAGTTAGAAGTCTACAGTATTCACTCCTGTAGAATCCAACACTGCTGCGTTAGGCTCTTATTTAAGCAAGAAAGGTCTATTACTGGGTGGGAAAACTGGGATTTTCCCCTTTGTTTGGGGTCCTGACCTTTATGCTTTTTAGAGACTTCTTAGGTACATTTAAGATCATTAAACAAAGTGTGAAAAATCTTTGTGCTATGTGACACAATTTATCTAGCTGACAAAAGCCAAAAAACCAGGGAAGGTTTCTTTTTTTATGGTACTTGGCATGTAGCCTTGTTTTGAAGAGCTACCTGCCTTTCTCATGGAAAACATTATGTCAACAAACCTAGGCTAAGGTTAAGAGAAATATTGTATTTACTAAAATACAAGACAGGGGGAATAATGAATATGGGAAAACAACCACTTCATCTTATAATCACATACAAGGAAACGCTATTAAATACATTATCTATCATTAAACTGCTGTCAAAAGCAGCATGTGCTCAGAAATGGAAACCAACTAGAATTTAGTTAAATGCAACCAATAATGAGCATGACTATAAAACATATGGTCCACGTGGGGCAAACATACTGACGGGAACCTACCACAAGCCGAGGTTAGTGCACCCAATGCAAAGAAGATATATGATAATGTTCATAGCATGCAGCCCCCTCAGCTTTGTATCTTTACCAAGTCATGGTGAGCTACTACACTGAATACATTTTGTCTTCTTCACTCCCACAGCTGAACCTTTCTTTCCCATTTTCAACAAATCCCGTTGCTTCAACAGCCTTCAGTATCTGGCAAACATCATGAAACAGGGCCTGAAACAATTCATCCAGAATCCCTATATTTCCCTCTCTCTCAGGCTGCATATATGATTAGGGATCCACTCATTTACAATTTGGTGCACTTAGCAGAAACTGTGAAAACTGTGATTGTCCACCAAATCCGCTTAAAAAAACCTTAAATAAAAATGCTAGCTCCCCAGTGGAACCTGGGGTCCTTGCTGCCATAGCCCAGCCTCACAGCCTGCCTTGGGGGTGGGGAGTGAAGGCACCAGATGGAAGGGTCACACAAAGGATGACCAACTCATGAAAATTCTTTAGTTTCTTATGTAGGTCCCTACGTATGATTAGTGTGGCCCCACCCTCCATGAGATGGAGCCAGTCTAGGATTCCCTCTGCCTTATCTGAATATAAATTTTTGGAGGATCTCAGGACTCATGGCAAGAACACCTAGTCCAGTCATGGAATATTCAGGACATGAAGTTTTTGTGAAGGTTACTTGGAGTACACATACATGTTGAGCTGTGGGGTCACCATTGATTAAAATGCTGTTGACTCTTGGGCCCAGCCCAGTGAACTATGATGTAAATCATGAGCCTCTTCGCTTTGGGATAATACAATGCATAGTTTGTATTACATATAAGTAAGTAAAAAAGTGCTGTTTAAACGTGTTTAAGGAGTACCTGTGCTAAAACTTGCAGCAATTTCAAAAAAGGTGAAATGTAGTCTTTCTGGTTGAACTAAGTCCATAGGTACTCATAGTAATTTTCCTATGTGGTAAATTATGTTTCTTTCAGTGTCAGTGATTTCATATTTGCCCCTCACTTTCATGTGCTTAGGGAGAGCAGGGTCTGACAGTAAGGAGGGGGAAAGGGGCTGCAGAGGAGGGGGAGCACAGAGGGTGAGGGGTCTACCTGACCTCCTGGATTTGTTTCACCTGCTGTAGCAGTGGGAGGAGGACACATTCAAGGCAAATCTCCAACAATTAGCTTCTATACCTGGAAAATAATAACAAATTTATACATTTTCCATATATTGAATCTAATTATTGGTGGGTCGTCTTATATTCAGGGTAATTTTATATTTGAGTAAATACAGTAGGTTCAGCTGTGTTATACCATGACAATCACCTTTGTGCATGCTGAGCAGGCTCTCCCTCCCCTCATTTCAGAGAGACAGCTGGAGGCAATGTAGAAGAATCAGAACCAGCTTTTATACTTAATGACACCACAAGAAGCGTTTCTACCATGTCACAGAAATTGCACTGATTTCCTAAAGTAAGCATCCCTAGCAATAAGGAGAATATGCCCTTTCTGGGTTCTTAGTTGGGCCTGTCAAATTTTTCTGTTAACTTTTTTTTTCTAGATGGAAAAATGGATTTTTAAAGTTATTATTTCCAAAATTGTCTGCAAAAATAAAAATGTGCAACAAACCCCAACTTCTGGTAGTGAAGGAGGGAATGCCCAGAAAGCAGTTAGTTTATCACAGACACAGGTTAAGGAATGATGTAATTCACCTTTGGAACAATGTATCATTCACTTTCTTGCTTGAAAGCAAGCCTGGACATCTTTTCTAAATTCTGTGATTCAACTAGATAATATAATAGGTGAAATATTGTGGGCGGTGTTCAGCAGGAGGTCAGATGAAATGCATCATAATGGCCGTTTGCAGTCTTAATCTCTGAATTTTATATTCTCTTCATTTCCTTTAAGGTCCTTAGGATTGTCTGGTTTCTGATCTAGCATATGCTGTAACAGATCTGTTACAGAAGTGTTCTGCCTACCTAGGTACTTATAGCCCTTAGCCATTGAAGTCTTTGAGCTCATCCCGATTTAATAAAATAGCAGGAAGTCTGCTTTTGTTGTCTCTCTTTAATGTGAGTTTCGTTGGATATATGTACATTATACCATCTGACTTATAATTCCCTTCTGACTCCTTTGCTCATGGTTTCCTTTAAATTCACCTTTCAACTTATGTCTGTCTTTTATTATACAGGATTATGAGTAAAGTTGCATCTTTTTGTCTTAATTCAGAAAACTTTCTGGCAATATATTTCTACTCAGCTGCTGTTGAGAGAATGAAACAACAGCCTTTCTTTCTAGAGCTTGTGTTTTAAAAAATTTACATTATTCTGTTCTTTTCCATTACAATAATGAAAATGGTTTTAATAGCTGTTGGTAACCCCACAGCATTTGATGTCCCCCTATTGGTGTGGTGGGGAACTAGCACTGCTGCTATGGGGCCGGGCTGGATCCATGCTCCATACCCCAGGCTGCAGCAGGGATGGAGCCTGCTGCGCAGAACAAAGATAAAGAGGAATGTAGGAGAGAGAGGGAGAAGTGGAGGAGGAGGGGGGAGACCGGGGGCTGCAGGAAGGAGTGGCAGGGGGTGCAGAGGTAGTACAGGGAGTGTGGGGAGGAGGCAGATGGCAGCTGTGGCTCCAGCTCCAGCCCCAACCCTTGGCTGGGGTCAAAGCCACAATAGCTGTCTACCTCCCTTCCCTCCTTCTCCCCCGCACTGCCTCATGCTTGATTGTTAAATGAGGGAAAACAACTCATCTTCTAATCAAGTAAATATGGTAATAGGTCTGTATCTGGTAACACTGAATGAAATAGGTTTTTTTCCCCTATGAAGGTTGCAGTAGGTGTGGGGCTCCATTCTTTCTACACCGTACTCTGAAGAATATTATTGCTACCAATGTCATTTATAAGCTGTTGCTCAGTTATTTATATACTAGCCAATTGGTTGTCATGAATGACGGATTTCAAAGGATTGTTTATAGGGCCGGCCCCGAAGGGTGGCCCTGCCTCTGCCCATTTTGTTGCCCCTCACTGCCGTACCCTGCCTCCCTGGGCCCTGATGGTGCCCCTCACTCCTGACCCACAGCCACCCGCCCCCGTCTCTGCTGGTGCCCCTCATTTCTGACACACAGCCCCTTGATGCTATCAGTGATCTGTATTCCCAACCCACAGTCTCCAACTGCCACCCCGGTGCCCCACGCTCCCAAGTCACTGCCCCTGCAGCCCTGCAGCTGCCCCTTACTCCCAACCCAGTGATCCCAGCCCTGCCAGTGCCCCTCACTCACCAAACTGCAGTCCCCTGCCCCTTGGGTCATGATGGTACCCCTCACTCTTAAGCCGCAGCCGCCCACCCCCATCTCCGCTGGTGCCTCTCACTCCTGACCCAAAGCCCCCTGGAGCTGCCAGTGCCTCCCGCATTTCCAACCCACAGTCCCCTACCCCCACCCTAGTGCCTCTCACTCCTAACCCACAGCCTCCTGCCCCCCCAGCCCTGATGGAGGGGCCCCAGCTCTCTCTTTTCAAGCTAATACCCAACCAGTATCATTTTATATCAGATATACATTTTAGAGTAACTGAAGATAGGGTGGGGCTATCTTGAAGGGTCCCAGCAGGTACGCAGAGCCCTGGGGTTGGTGCCCACTGACCCCCCTGAGCAGAACTGGGGGTGGCTGACCCGGGCCTGGGCAGCCCTCCATGAGGCCATGTCAACCTGGAGGTCCGGAAGGGGACCGATCTGGCAGGCCAGCCTGGGCGACAGTTCCAGGAGCCCAGGCACAAATCCAACTTCGCCCCAGTGACTTGCCTGAGGGCCAGGCAGGCCGGGGCTATCTCGAAGGGTCTGGGCAGGTGTGCCGGGCCCCGGGGTCAGCGCCCAGCGATCCCTGCAAGCATACCTGGGAATGGAGCTGAGGGCTGGGCAGGCTGGGGCTGCCCCCCTGCTGGTCGTTGACTCAAGAAGCACCAGACACCCATGCTTGGATTGGTGGAATACTGGTGTAAAGTATTCATTCAGGAGTTCGGTTTTGTTCTGAGTGTCGGTTATGAGCTGAAAACAATTATCATTGTTTTCATATTGGAAAAAAATGCAGCGTGGCTTGGAAAGCCTTCAACTGAAGCAGTTTGTAGCAGAAATTGTGCAGTCAGACATTGTCTAGCTGAGTAGTTTAGGGCTGTGATGGTCATTATAAATAAAAATGTATTGACAGATCTTCATTTATGGAACATTTTATAGTATTTTATTTAGAGTCATTCCTAAAACTATACATATTTCACATGTATGCTTTGTGGTACGCATAGCAAGACTGTTTGGGAAAATAACTGGCCTCTGAATAGTAAAATGAAAGCGCATATATTTCATGGACCTCATGTTTATCTAGAGGAAGAGATGATCCTCTCACTTAAATGATATTGGCTTTGATGAACATCCATCAGAGAGCCAAGGCACCTGGAAGGCTACGAAGGGAAGAAATCATAACAATTGTAATTGGGGAGAGGAAGGGGGAGTGGACACCAGCCCTGGGTGCCAGTTCAGAGGGAGCAGTACTGGACTGGCAGCCCCTGGGGAGTCTGCATTGCTGCTGCTACAGTAGTGGCCTGTGTTCGGAGAGCTTACACTGGGGCAAACAGCAGAAGCATGAGGACCCCTGCATGAGGGGGTAAATGCTTTTCCACCCCATGCTGCCCAGGGCAGCAAAACTTTCAAGTTAATCCTTTGGACAGTAGTGGGTATAGTATAACTGTAGTCTCCTCCCTTCTGAGAAGTGTATGACCTCTAGTGAACAACTGCAGCTCAAAAACTGGGTGGCACTGGCCAAGAAATCATCATGGCTAGGTGGCCAAGTGACTTCCTGAATCAAGAAATCCCATTTAGCAAACTTTCTCTGTGCAGTAATTAAAACTTCTACTACTAGCAGGAAGTAAGAGGGATGGCAAGTTGTTGTACCTCTGCTTGTTTCCTAGGGATGAATTCCCTTGGTGCACTGTGGCCATGCCAAGTTCAGGGAAGTGCAATTTGCGCCCTCCCTGTGCCACCTTCTATAAATCTCTCCCTCTAATTGCTTTCCCATTTGAAATTATAAGTAGAAAGGTAAAGAGGAACCCAGCCGTGTTTTATGCCTGGCTGATTTGATTGTCCTTTGCATCTTTACCAAGACATTCATGATTAAATTGTGACACTACTGAGGAAATTGCACATGAACTTGTGAATTGGATTTAAGGTTTACAGAAGTTGCAAGCTAAAAGGTTATGCTGATATTTCAGTTTTCTTAATGAAGTGGTATCATTAACAGAACCAGCTGGCGAACAAGATTTATTCACTGAGGGGCAGATCCTCACTTGGTGTAAATTAACAGAGCTGCACTCGTATCAGTAGAGCTATGCTGGTTTACACCAGACTAAGATTTGGCTCTGAGAGTTTTGTAAACAGTGCACTTGCCAGCTCACGTGTTGTGGTTTCAAGGTTCTATTTTAGGACTCCCTCCTGGTTTCTAGTGTTTTCTGAAGAGCAGTCTCTTTCTGTTTCCACACAGTGTGGTTTTAAGTCGGATTGAGCATCCTTCTGGTTCTTCCCTGCTCCCCACTGCGCTTTTGTTCTGGAAATCTAGAATATAGAGGAATTTCTGTAACAAAGAGAGATGTTTCTCATTGAATGTAGAAAATGTGCACATCTCAAAAAGGAATGTAGCAAAAGACAGGGAATCTCAAGGGCTATACTGAGAGATATTTTAAGAAAAAAGCGCAGACTTGTAGACACACATCTCCAACTAAACTTAACCCCTTACTCTAAGCTAAGCACTTTGATAAAAGTTTTCAGAGAAGCAAGGAGTAGTGGGCAGACCCAGATCAGTAAGCCTGGTGCCAAACATAATTAGGCAGAATTTTGGCACCTAATTTACCAAAATGTAGTGTAGAACAACCCTGCTTCTGTCACCAACCCCCCCCCCCCACAAAACCCCCCACCACCAAAACCCCCCCCAAACTTGGTGTGCCTAAATTTTAGCCTGAAAAGATCCCTACGCGCCTAAACTTATGTGTCTAACCATGCTCAGAAGGTCCCCAGTCTGTTAGGTGTGCTCTGAGCACATCTAACTTGCACTGAGTACAAAGCACCAAAGGAAATGGTGGTGTCAGTGGTGTCCACCACTGACTGTTGCTCATAGTCCACTAACTTCTGAGCACTCACTCAGGAAATAAGGAATGTGGGTTATCAGTCTGAAGGGATTCAAATCCACACCTCCTGCCTCTCAGGAGACTGCCTTAGCCACTGTTGCCAGTCTTAGCTATTTTTAAGCCATAGGCAAGGCTGTAGAAGTGCAGCTAGACAGCAGGCCTGAAGCCATCTTTCAGTTTTAAGTAACTGCAGTGTGAATCTTGCAAGTATTACAGATGGCATGTCAGCAGGATGTTAAATTGAGCAGTGTGCTAGGTTTTGCAAATGGTAAATTCCACACTCTCAATTAAGCAAGAGAAAGACTAGGCCTAAGAAGCAATTATTAGATGGGTTATTAGTAAATTACTGAAGATTTGTACGAGTACTTTAAAATGTAAATGCACTAGCAAACATGGTTATGTTTGTATTTTTTTAGAATGGATATTATAACTGTCAGCAAGAAGGGGGTGAGTGAGATGACTGCCCTGGGCACCAGAGCAAAGGGGTGCCAACAGACTCTGCTCAGCCAGAGCAGGGCGCAGGATGGAGATACGAGTGGCTTATTTGGAGGGGCATGGCTACGGGAGAAGAGTGGCTTCTGCTGCTTTGTGCACTCCTGGGCAAGCATGGGGGGCATGTGTCCCAGGATCTGTGCGTGAGGTGAGAGCAGGCTGCCACTGCAGGCTTTGCCCCGGGCACAAAACTTTGTTGCTATTGCACTGGCTTTCCTTCTATTTCTGTAACCAAATTCCTCAAAAATGAATTGATGCAGCTTTGCTATGGTGACCATGGAGTTAGAAAAGGAAAGCAGGAAAGTGATAAGGAAATGTTCCAAGCCAAAAAGGAAAAGGATATAATAAATCCACCTTCTCAGAAACTTCAGTTTCAGAAGGGTATATATTTTGGTTTCCAGGAACCAAAGCTGGGTTAGTCTGGTTCCTAGCTGTCCAAGAAAGACAAAGAAATTTGAAATCAGCCAGGAGTTCATACAAAAATAGGGCTGGAAGTGACCTCAGGCGGTCTTCTAGACCAGGGGTTTTCAACCTTTTAAAATAAGTGTACCCTTGGCAGCCAGATGCAGAGGGGGAGGGGGTGGTGCATGGCCAGACACAGAGCAGTGGCAGTGCGGGGTGGTGGGTGGCTGCATGCAAGCTTCACGCCCCCCCTCCCCCCATCCACCTAGCTGGGTGGTGCCTGTGCAGCCTGCAGGGGGGCGGCACTGCCCTCGCCCCCACTCTGCTCCTGGGAGGTGGTGGCGCAGGGTGGTTGTTGCTGGCACTCCATCCCAGCCTGCCTGCATGTAACCCCTAGGGCCTTTCCAGGTACCCCCGGTTGACAACCCCTGTTCTAGACCAAGGACCTGATCAAGGTAGGATCACCTCTGTTTAAAGCATTCCAGACAAGTGTTTGTCTAATGGGCCCTTACACTTCCAGAGATGGAGTTTCCCCAGTCTCTCTAGGTAATCAGTTCCAATGTTTAACCACCTTCAAAGTGTGAAGGTTCTTCCTGTATCCAACCTACATTTCCCTTAAGACAGTTACTACTTGTCCTGTCCTCTGTGACCAAAGAGCAGAATCTGTCACCATCCTATTTATAGCCAACCTTCAGGTATTTGAAGACTATTATCAAGTACCTCTTCAGTTTTCTTTTCTCTGGATGAAATAATCCCACTTCTTTCAACCTTCTCCTGTAAGCCATGCGTTCTAGACCGCTAATCATTTTTGTTGCTCTCTGCTGGACTCTCCCACTTGATCACATCTTTCTTGAAGTGCAGTGCCTGACACTGGACATGGTACTCTAGGCTGTAGGTGCTGCCAGTGCTGAATAGAGTAGAAGAATCACTTCCTTTACCTGCATGCAATGGTGGTCCTGTTGATACAATCCTATTGACTTTCTTTGGAGCAAGAACATACTGGTGTTCAGCTTGCAGTCTACTATAACTGCAGGTTGTTGTCTGCAGTACAGTACTTTAACTAGTAATTTCACAGTCTGCATTTGATTATTCTGTTTTGACTGCAGGACTTTTCACTTGTCTAAATTGAACTACATTCGATTTTTATTTTGGATCATTTTCCTGTTTGTCCAATGTCATTCTGAATCCTAATACTATCCTCAAAAACCCTACTTTCTGCAACTCTACCCAGTTCGATGTCATCTGCAAGTTTGCCAACTGTGGATTCAATCCCATCTTCCAAAACATTATTGAGGCTTTTAAGCGGTATCAGACCCAGGACAGACCTCTAGGGGAACCCTTGATACCTCCCCCTAAGGAGACATTGAAAACCACTCTTTGAGCACAGTGATTTTACTTTTTATATATTTGCCTTACAGGCTAAATAGAGACAGTCAGAAATCTGAGGCTGAATTGATTCAATCTTCACAGGTTAGTCTAAGCTGCATAGACTGAAGCGATAAGTAAGTGAACAGACATTCACTTTTGATTCTGGAAATACATCCACATGCCTGTAGTGGCCCAGGCCAGAAACTGGGAGATGCTAGAGTGTGCCTCCTTGCTTGGCTGGAGTAGATACCTTGGGCCAAGGATAGCCCATCCACCCTGCAAGGAAGGGTGTGTGGGGCAGGTGCAAACCATCCTGGCATGCCTGGGGGACCATGAGTTAACTTGAATCTGGAAGGTATCTGGGACAGAAGTTCAATAAACCAATTTAACCCAAATCAGTTAAGTCTGATACTATATCCATCCAGGTTTATCTTAAACTGGTTTTGGTCACTTTAAAAGGAGTTTATGTGCACTGAATTTCTGTTATGTTACAGGTTTGAACTGGTTTCTGATCAGTTATACCAGTTTGTGTAACTTCTATCCCTAGCCAGTGCTTATGTATCCAACTTCCAGTGCTTTTATTTCTCCAGTTTGGTCTTTCCCTAGCCATAGCAGAGGTGAAATTGGCATTGGGCTTAGTGTATTTCATAGGCAGTGAGTATAAGAAAGAAAAGGTGGGAATGTAGATTGCCTTCTGCCTCTATCAGTGGCTAACACATCAACACACCTGAAGTATAGGCAGCACCACCCAGCTATGAATAGAATAGACTGATGCCATTTTCTAGGAGTGCTGACCATGACAGCAGTGGCAGATGATAATTTACCAAAGAGTTAATACATTTTAATTCCTCTTGACTACTACTAATACTATTAGTACTACTACTACTAGTATTACTACTATTACTGTTAGTAGGAAGTAAATAAATAAACAAACCCACTCGCTTTTTTGAGTTAACCATTTTATGTGTAGTTGACGGTAACTATTCATCTGCTACAATGTGACATCTGAATAGAAAACCATGCTGCTTTTCCAAAAGTGCAGCTGCCCTACTCTCCCCTGGAGTTGCAGCATATTAATAGCTCAATATGGAAGATAGTTCAGTAGTGTGAATGATCTCAAACTGGTACTATGGCATTAGAGCAGATTAAAAAACCGTGTGTATGTGTGTGCACATGCACATATATTCTGTCCGCAGTTGTATGTGCCCGCTGTTATCTCAGTTTTAGGTTTATTTTCCTTGAAATTTTGAAGTAATGTCCACACCACACTAACATAATAGCAGCGTATGATGGTACCCTCTGTGAAAAGGGACCAAGAAACCAGCCTAACTACTTTATGTGATGTATTTTCTCTGACCTAAAACCCTGAGAAAACATGTGCCACATTTTGTGAAACTTTTTGCGGCCCATCTATGCAAATTACTTAATGATTTGATTTTCATATTTACATCTCATAACATTCAGCTTACGAGCAGCTCAGTGGCAGGACAGGAAACTACAAAACTTGATAGGAGTGTGTGTGGAGTTAGGCTGTGGTTACTTGGATGGGGATGGGATGAAGAGAGTGACTATGAGTAGATGGCAGTGGTAGGTACCCAAAGTTACCTTGCTTTAGCAGGTGTTGGCTGCCTGTGCTTGTTGCAGTATTTGCTGTTTTCTACAGGTAAGCTGGGGTATGGCTGGTGAGTATAAATTGGGAGTGGTTACGGCTAGTTGGAAACTTGTTATTGGTGTAGCTGGCGGTGACTGGCTGTCTGAGCACTAGTTTTGTTGGTGAGACTAGCTGGGTATGAGAAAATTGGCGCAAGTGGAAGAATTCAGGTACATATGACAGTTTGGGGAGGGGGAATGTCAAAGAGTCTGGAACCAGAAGAATTCCTTGCCTCATGTGGTTGCTGACACCTCTTTCTATGGCTGTTACATCTGTCCATATGCTAGCTGGGGTCCAGCTGTGAAAATACGGTGAAGCGTGCCAAGCAATCTCTAGCTGCTATAAGGTACAGCTGCAACTGCTTCTTTTGCCAAGCTTGTGAAGCGCAGGATGAACTGAATGTCAGTGGTGTCTGACACTGCCAGCCCTTAGAAAGCAAGGGATTTGAGCACATCTATATTTAAGGATGCAAGTGTGACACCCTTTTTCAAGGTAGGAGAGGTTGCATTTTACATTGAAATAATTTTCATGGAAATGTTATACAATTCTAACCTAACAGCATCCAGATCTGGCCATTGACTGCAGCTTGTAGATCCTTGCAGGGCAGGACCTTGCTGTCAAAATGGAAGATAACATTTGCTCTCCACAACTAGAGACATATCTGCATTGACAGCTGTTTCACATATGAGGTTGTTCCTTGGGGAATCCTACTGGGGCTACTCTCACACTTAAGTTTAAATGTGTGCTTAAATACCTTGGCAAATCATAAAGTAAGGCCCAAATTCATGAGGACTTAGGCACCTAAAGTGGGATTTAGGAAGCCAGGCACCTGGAACTGAGGCACTGCAAAGCTCAGCATTTTACTCCTGAAGTATCTTTCTAGATCAGGGTACTGGCACCACTCTTTTTTTTCCCCCTTATCTTGTTCTTGAGAAGTGTGCCTACTGGGTAAAGCATGTGATTGGGTCTAAGGAGATCTAGGTAATGATGATGATGGTAATAATGTCTAGAGACCCTGGTGAGGGACCAAGGGGCCCCATGGTGCTAGGCATGAAAGAAATAGAGGCTCTTTCCCAATATATAATAATCTAATTACAAGATGTAAGACAATAGGTGAACATAACAGACAACAGTTGTAACTGTGAGATGAGTACAGTTTGTATCAATGTGTGTGTATTGTGTATGTGTGGTTCTGAATAGTGACTGAATTTACATTGGTGGTCCTGTCAGTTGTATTAGTCTAAGTGGTATCTTAACTATTAAATAGCTGAGTGAAAGATGTTGTACAAGTCAATGAGGGAAGAAGGTAGCTGATGCCAAGTGGGTGCAAGCTGTGTGTAGCCTACATCTTTTAACTGTCTATACTAGCAAATTGGGGAGTCCACGTATGTAGTCCCACCTGTCGTCATTCATGGAGTATCCACTCACTACTCACCTGAAGCAGTGGAGATTTGCTTGCAAATGGCATAAAAAGTCAAACCCATGTGCCTGGACAGGTAGGTCTATAGTAAAACAAGCATTGGCTATGCTTTGAAGCATGCTCTTGTCACCTAGCATGCCATTTTGAGGTGACAATGAGGTTCTTTAGAAGAATTAGCCATATAGGATGTCCTCAAGTAAGATGTTCTCAAGTAAGATGTTGTCTCTGAGGACTAAACACTAAATCTTTAGACAATGTTAGCATGATGTGGCAAGTCTCATATAGTACAAGATTTTTGCAGTTCATCTAAAGGAGAAATCATCTGTGGACTACATATGCTAGGCACATCAAGAGACTGAACAACTTTCACATGAGAAAGCTGCATAAGGTCCTGTAAATAAAGTGGGAAGACAAAGTATCAAACATAGAGGTACTGCAGCCTGCAAGACCGACACACTTAGAAACCACTATCAAGAAGAAAAGGTTGTGATGGATCAGCCATGTCCAGAGAATGGGAGGAGATGGTATCTTCAAGAATATTTTGTATAGTGAGATTTGAGACAACTCTAGAAAGCAGGGTCACCCTCTGTGGCAGTACCACAGTGAGCACATCTACATGTGCACATCTACTGCACAGTAACCAAAATGTACTGTGCAGTATGGGTGCATGTTTACACATACACACCCATACTGTGCAGTAAATATGGTGACTTATACTTACTTGAGTGTAAATTTGATACCTGCATCATGCAGGTATCAGATTGACTCCCGATTAGTTATTGCGCAGTGACACACATGTAGATGCCTTCATGCACAGTAACACTGTTTGTGTGGACTGACTTGGGACTAACTTTAGTCCCAAGACAGTCCACACACAGCGTTAATGCACTTTAACACCTGCATGTGTAGACGCCGGCCTATTCCTGCTTACTGCTCAGTAAATTTAAGTTGGCGTAAATGCGCGTGTAGATATGCCCAGTGTGACCAAAAATTATATGAAGCCATTCAGCATCAATATAGAAAGCTGAGAGGAGTGCACAGAATCCCATTCAAGCTGGAGAGAACATTTGGCATTGGGTGCAGCTCAACACAAAGTGGCTTTGATGCAGAGGTTGGAAGCAAAGTGAGAAAGAAGAAAGCAGTATGCTGTAAACTTGGACTGTAACTCAGACAACATGTGGACCTGGGAAACTCATAACAAGCTGTGTTGCTCTTGAATTGGGCTTGTCAGCCACAAATAGATTCATCAGGCATCTGACTAGGCCTCTTGTACACCATGATCCAGATGATTCAAGCTTGCCTACTACTAATAAACTAAACAGTATAATAGCTGCCTACCCACTAGCAAGTGTTTTGAAGGCATGAAGGCACAAGTAAGTTTTAAGGGAGATATGAAGGAGGGCAATGTAGTGTCTGTACGGATTTTTACAGGAGCTCCTTTCATTCCTAAGGGGAAGAAGATATGCAATTGACTAATGCCAGTGATTGTCAACGTTACCCTTTGAAAATGTCTTTGGGCCATATTTTCAAAGTGTCTTGAAAGGGAACAGAAGGAGTTTTGGCTTAAAATAGAGGACAGATATGAAGTACAGGAAAGAAATATAGTTGAAGGGCATGAGCAAGGAAGATCTTTGCAGTAGTAGCTTTATCACACACTCCTATTTCTTGCTTTTTCCAGTGGCTCAAATTTTGACACTTCCATAACCTGACATTCAGAGGTGCTGAATGCCTTGACCTTCATTGGTTTCATTTGGAGTTGTGGGTGTTCAGGACTTGGGAAGTGAGGCCCAATATATCCATTATTTGGTCCTCCAAATTTTTGTCACAAAAATTTTGTAATAAACTTTCTCTGCTTCACTTTCTTATCCTGCAAAGCTGGAGTAATCAGATTTGCCTCCCTCACAAAAGGATTGAGACGTAGTCCTTTTACAAAGGAACTTTCTAGATGGAGAGCTGTGTTAAAGTGTGAATTGTCCTATACTGAAGTCAGCCATATTGAAAGGTACCAGATTGATAGCCATTTCGATTCAAGCGCTGTCTATCGCAGTGGTTCTCAACCTTCCAAGGCACCTTTTGGAAGGGGCCAGCTCTTAGCTTTCACTAGTCTCTTGACTACAAAAAAAGAATAGAGCAATTTTTCTAATGTAAAGAACTCAGAGCCCAACAGGTCAGAATGTTTCTGACACTAGGGAATCCTATTTGAAATCTCTAGGTTTCTTTTGTGAATCATGTGGAGGAGTTTCCATATCCGACACTGCTCATATTGTGTGATACCCTTAAAAGGATCACATGGCACCTTAGAGTGTCGTGCCACCCTTGTTGAAAATCACTACTCCACTACAAAAATCTGTTACAGTATGGATAAGAATAGTACAGACTTTCCTGCGCTTTCCCATGCATACATAGTTCATTTTCTCAGATTTAGCTTCTATCATGAGATTACCAACAAGGTAATTCTGTAAAATGATCAAATTTGACCAAGATCAGTAGAAACCAGAAAGCATTACCATATGATGGATCTTTGATGGGCTATGGGAAATAAGAAGGTAGTTTTGGTCGAATTCAAAGTACTTATTTAGAGAAAATTATTAATATTGCAACATTTCTCATTGCATGTGTAAACAAATTAATCGTAAAAGTCCTTATGTTTTAATTAAATATAATTTTAATCTGCATTGTTGTGTATGTCTACCTTGGGTTTTTTTTAACAGTACTCTCTATACTAATGTTCTTAATCTTTCTCTTCAAAGAATTTAAATATAGTGTCCTTTGAATTCCATGGAATTCAAAGAATATTTATTATCATAGTTGCCCTTTTGTGTACTCCTGTGAATATCCTTCCTGTAATATGACACACACAATGTTGTTTGTTACGTTGTTGTTTATACAGTGCACTCAAGTACTGTTCTGATTTGTGCTCTTATCCTTTTTAAATATATCCTACCTATTGTGTTTGCTATTATGACCACAGGCAGACTTTAGAAGATAGCTTTTAAAAAATGTACGAAAGTGCCTAGAAATGCAAATTATGTCCAGGCACTGCATTTATAAGGGGGTTGCAATGTTTTTTGTAGGAAGTCAGAGAAAGGCACCCCATAGGCTGCTTGCAGGTGTAAGACTAGACTGGGATATGAAAAACCGAGTGTCAAGTGCTTGATCTAAATTGGGCAGAACAAGGACTTGATGCAGGATATCCCACATGACCTTTAATTCTCTGGGCAGTAGGCTAGCTGGTGTGTCTTTGGGTCTGTCTTTAGTTCTGGCCAAAATTTCATCCCGAACCAGGAAATCTTCCTTGTCTATGCTGGTTTATCCTTTCCTGCACTTTTGTAGGAAGCTGTTTCACTGGAAATTTCTCCACCATTTCAAGTGTAGACCAGGCCAAAAATGATCGTTTTATGTGACAGTTTACAACCCCACCCAGAAAGAGGTTCTTTCTTCTAAAAGCAGTTTGTCACATGTAACCACTAGGATAAAGTCTTCCTTGCTTTTTTGAGCCAATCTTTGTTACTTGTGAAATGACATAAAATACATGTCAGCTGACATCCTCATTTTTTTCCTTTGGACTATTTCCAATAACTTCAAGGGAAGTTAAATCGGGACCTTTTATACAAACCTTTTTGTATCTGTTTTCCTTCCCACTCAGTTTTGAATCATTTGAAAATCTTTTTACAAGTTCTTGCTCCCAGGATTACACTATAAACCCATGATTATAATTCTGTTTCTGTAACTGTGGACAAGAAAAATACATTTTGGCCTTGTATTACTTCTGAGAGTATTGTGACATCTCTGGTGTAGATCTTTAGTTGAGATCATTCAGCACAGAAAAGCTTGTTATTTGAATGTGTTATGTGATATCTTGGATTTGTACATAGACCAGATACTATTTGAACTGTCATTTACTTGGTCATTTCTGGTAGTCAAGCATGGGGAGGAGGGGGAAACGGAGGGAGAAACCTGGGTTTGTAACAGTAATGGTCCTTGATGTGCAGGACCTGTATTTTAATTTAAGTCTGAAGTGTAACATCAACTTAATATTCTTTCTCTCTCTCTCTCTCCATGAACAAGATCTCTCTAAACAAGATCTCCTTGGCATTATGCTTGTTCCTTTTATTTTATCAAGACTTATCGCTTTGCTCTAACATAGGGGCACAGACATTTTTTATCCAGCACAAAGTTTTACTGTCAATACTACACTTATGGCATGTATATTTTAATATTTTATTTGGTTTGATCTATATTTGAAAGTCTTTTTGAAGTCCAGGTATGTCAGTTCAGAAAGTAATTGCTTTGGGCTCTTAATATACCTAAGAAAGGATTTTCCAGTGTGAATGGGCAGATCTGGAGGAAAGTGAGGGGGACACTGCTTTCACACTGCTCCAGAGCCTAAGGGGTGAACACTGCTGCCATTTGGCTCTTGCTTAACTGCCTCACTGAATTTGGCAGCAGGGGAAAAACAGGGATGAGTGGTGGTGTGGCATTCATTTCTCAGGCTCCAGAGCCACACAAAAGCCACCGCTCTCATAGGGTCTGCACTGACAAGCTGGACATGCTCTGCACAGATGAAGGAGGGTGCGATTGCTTCTCTCTTACCCACCCTAGATCTGCTCCTGCCCAAGTGTTATGTTAAACTATTTGATGATAGAGGATTACCACCCCTCATTTACCTAATTAATACAGCCAGACCAGGTACTGTAAATAATGTCCACAACAATATATTTTTTTCCTCGTTGTGACAGAATGGCACGATACGTTAATTTCCGCAGCTCAGTTCAGCAGTGATTGGTTGGGATTCTTGGCCTTTCAGACTCATTTTACTACAAAGGAGAGAATCCAGCAAGAAATAATGGCATGAGACCCAAGCTTCCTCATGTAGATTTTTTGTACCTAGAATTTTGCCTGCAAGGATTAGATTTGGCTGCCTGCCTCTCCCCAGGGAACAGAAATAATGTCATAATCCACTTGGATTTCAGGGGGCTGCCCAGAGGCAACAACAGTCTTCAGGGACAACCTCTCCTTTCCCATTGACTGCCTACAACCTTTGACAGTATGTCTTCTACGTCCTGTCCTTTGCCAGGAGTGAGCATGGAAAAGAAACCTGTGTAAGCTGCTGTAGACATTATTCGCAGTACCTGGTATCAAAACAGTACACTGTGGATTTGAGAGTGAAGAATCCAGTAGTGCACAGCTACTCAGTACAGCTCTATTTCTTCAAGCTACTTATCCAATCATGGACCTAGTTCCACTGAAATCAAAAGGGGCTTTCTCACTGACACCAGTGGAGACAGGATATCACAAACCCCTAGAGTTTGTGCTAGCTGTTCTTCCACACACTTGTGTTGACACTGGTGTCCGTTATGAAATCTGGCAGCAAGTCCACAGTTTTTAAAATGATAAGAAAAATGTAGGTGATATCTTCCACCAGCTCATATGTAGGATTGTATTTTTATTCTTTCAATAACACCACCTGAACTTGGTTTCTATTGTTTTTGATTGATGAAAATACAGTAACCCAGGAACTGGAAATTCATAGATTGTTAACCTGTTAGTTAAATAGGCTGGCATAGAAATGCTTCGTACTATTCAACTGAAATAAAATAATTGGAGGCAGAATATTGAAACTTTATGCCTATTACAGAGCTGGTACTGGCATCCAACAGAATTATTAACTAGAAAGTTACTTTATCTGAAGCAAACTTATTTGTCTATATCTTAGTTTCTTCTTCAGACTGTTAAATCCAGCAGTGGTGGCTTATTGCTGGCCTTCTGAAATGACAACATTATTTGTTTTCTTATGAGAGCATCTTCATTTCACACTCTTAAATTGATGGGACTGCTGAAAAATATTAACTTTTCCATTTTGTTTGTATTTTTTCAGTGGTGTTGTAAACATTTATGTAATGAAGAAACTCATTTGCTTTCAAACATGTTGTAGTGGAAGGAGGAGGAAAGAGTGCAGAGGGATTTGATAGCTGGCCCATTAGGCTTATCATATGATTTAGACTTTTGCTTTAGTTTTCATAAAACGTGGGTGCCTTTAACTTATGTAGGGGGATCAGTTAATAGCAGTAATGAATGCAAAATTAATAGATCACAACTTTGAGGTTCTGACACACATTGGGGGCATCTACCCCTTGGCAGAGGGTAAATTCAGATTAGACATCAGGAGGTGCTACTTCATTGTCAGGGTGGCTAGGATCTGGAACCAACTTCCAGCTGGCTCCTACCCTGGGGGTCTTTAAGACAAGGCTTGCCAGTCACCTTGCTGGGGTCGTTTGATCCCAGTACTCTTTCCTGCCATGGCAGGAGGTTGGACTCGATGATCTGCTCAGGTCCCTTCCGACCCTACCAACTATGAAACTGTACAAGAAGCTTTATTGCAGAGTTGACTAATTAGCTCTGCAGTAAAGCATCACCATCTACATGTGCAAAGCTATTAGCCAGAAATAAACTAATTAACTCTTCCATAGGATAGTACTGCTCAGCACAAGTACTACCCTACAGTGGAGTTATTTACACTGCTGCAGTGCAAGTGTAGACGGTGACCAGGCCTGGCTGGGGCACAAGGGTGCTACAGTGTGTGGGCTGCATGCCAGTGAGCCATGCATTGTAGCACCCTCATGCCCCGGCCAGCCCGTTTGCAGGAGGTTGAGGTGGGGCAGAGCAGCTCTGGGCTGGAAGGCTGACCCCTGGGCCCTCTGCCAGCTGAGGCTGCGCCACCCTGGCTCAGTGTGCTGTGGTTGTTGGAGACAGAATCTTAATTAGGTAAATGAGGAGCGTTAATCCCCTTAAGACTCCTCCTCAGTAAAAAGGGGGTGGCAGCCCCATACTCTCACTAGTCCAAATCTACAGCCTGGCTTATCCTAGCAAATATGTAATTAGAAATGGAGTTAAATATCAATTGGAGTTAAACAACAGGACTATATTATAACAACTAACAAAAACTGATAACATGGTATAAAGCATATATACAGAACATTACAGAGAGAAAACAGATGCCAACAAGGAACAAAAGGGAAATGGAGATCAAATACACCCTCCTCCCCCCCTTGCTTGCAACACCATTGCAGGCACAGTTACCTTAACAACAGATTTACTTAATGTAAGAAAGAAGCACCCAACTTCATGCTCTCTCCTCCCTCAGGAGTCTTTCCCCTTTACTTGGGCACTTGACCTCCTTGATCAAAAGGGTGGGTGGTACGTTACTCTGGCCTAAGAGCAGATTTTTTGGAACAGCCCTGGGTCCCTCTGGATCAGGCCAAAACTGAGATGTCCTGCGGTGCTCTGCTGCGAGCTTGGGGAGCTTCTAGCATCGACTCAAAACCCAACTGCAGCAAGCAATCCCTCAGTCAACCAAAATGCACATGCACATCAAGACAACAATGACTACCAACGACTCTACAGGCAGACATCAATCATGCCAACAACTGTCCACACAAAAACTCTCTCTAAACCTTGGGTCTAAGCTCTTTTATACCCCCAATATCACGCTGCTTTTTAGAAGCCAATCACTTACTCATGGGTCGCATCAATAATTGATCTTATCCAATCATTGTCAAACACTCAGCTCTCACCTAATGAAATTCTCAAGCATCTCAGACAGGTGACAATCACCTTTTTGGTGGCAAATAGTTATATAACCTACA
Organism: Crocodylus siamensis; assembly: GCF_052110815.1. Classification (NCBI taxonomy): domain Eukaryota; kingdom Metazoa; phylum Chordata; order Crocodylia; family Crocodylidae; genus Crocodylus; species Crocodylus siamensis. Next base: position 176,924,635 of record NC_143395.1, read on the forward strand.
TTGAACTGGGCATGCTCAAAAATAAAACTAGGTCACCATGTCACTGTGGGTCACAAGTTTAAACTGTCCGGAGCCTCCTGGTCTTATCATGTACTGAGCATGAGCAAGTATAAGGAAACTTCTTAACTTACGAAAACTTTATAGCTTCCACAGAAGCACTAGGCAGGCTGGGGAACATCACGGCTTTCAGCATATCATGGTCGTCAGCGCGGATGTAAAAGCTGTGACCAGGAACAACAAACTCCAGCACCAGCTGCTCCGGAGTTTATTCAGGTGCACTAATTTCATGTGTAGATGCACCCAGTGAAGAAGACTCTTTTATATTCTTTCACTATCCACAAGCTTCTTTCTATGCCGTAATTGTGGGTCTCCCCCACACGCTTGGTCTCTAGGTCAATTCTTAATCCTTCTGCTCCTTTAGTAGACCTTTTATCCACCCCCATACCATTAATCCTGTTGTCCCTTAGCCTGGACTGCACCCTCATTTGCCATCTTTAGTTTTTTTCATCTTACTGAAGATGCTTTAAAGCTCAGTGTGGGGGGTGGGGCACGGCTTCGTCGTACCCTCTGCCTCCTGCGTCAGAACTCTTCCCAGTAGCTAAGGGTCGTTCACCTGAGGACTGCACGCGTCCGGTTCGCCTGCCATGACTTTGATTGTAATCCGGTTCAATGTGATCTGTCTGGCATGTGCCAGTCCAAAAGTGGGACTCCTTGACTCTCGAGGTCCCGCGTCGATGAGGGCTCCGCCGCCTCTACACCCTCACCCGGTCCTCCGGCAGGTGGCCGCCTATCTAGGTCGGCCACCTAATAAGGTATCTCTCTAATTAGTCCAAGGAAAGGAAAACCACCAAAGAGTCAACACAAACAGGTATGGCCAGGGATTCTTCAGAGCTTGGGGCCCGCTTCGATCCTCCTCGGACATCCTCCGCTCTTTCCCTGTACACTGTGGGGTTGAAACCCCTTTTCTCAACTCCCCAGGAGTTCTTCGGTACCCCCCTCTAGGGCTTCTTGCGACCCCTTGGTCCTTTACTAATGGAATGGCAATCTCACAGTCCGTGCCTGCCGGCGTCTCTTTTATGTTGGCCCACGCCGTCCGGGCCCCGCCTTCTCCCGTGCACCTGGAGAAGGTTAGTTTACGCCCCGCACTCTGGGATTGAGTGCGGGGACCTAGCGTGGTTGCACCGGGGTGGGAAGCCTCGGACCCCGCTCACTCCTTCACTCCCTCACGCTCAGGTTTGGCACTGCTTTTCTACTGACTTTGTATTAAGCCTCTCTTTATACACTCATCTTTATGATGTTGCATCCAGAGTGTCATGAGGTATGTCCTGAGATAGGGAAATTCAACTAATGAGGAGATTATAGCATGTTGGCATAGGGAACTACCCAATCAGTTAAATGAGAGGCCAAAAAAGCCTCTAACAGTTCAGAAGCACACAAAATCAATTCTGGAACAAGCCAGCAGCTAGTGAAATATTTTAGTGATGGCATAATGGGTTCGATTTCCTCCGTTTTCGTCAGTAACCTGGCAGCTGCACGGACTGAAGCTGAGCTAAAAGGATATCAGGCAGACCAGTGAGAAAAAGCATTGTGATTGTCAGTTCCCAAGTCAACCAAAAGAATGAATTAAAGGTGGGAATGGTGCAGCAAACCATTATTGCGGGAATGGTGTGCAGCTGCTAGAAATGAACCCAAGAGAACGGTACAGAAGATGGGAACAAAACGAACTGTTATAATATCTAGCTACTCTTGATCTAATAGTAATTTTCTAGCCATCAAAGTGCACTTTTTTTTTTTTTTAATAACAGGCCTTTGAGTTATGGGCAGGAGGCTGCAGGGTGTGTGTGTGTGTGTGTGTGTGTGTGTGTGTGTGTGTGTGTGTGTGTGTGTGTGTGTGTGTGTGTGTGTGTGTGTGTGTGTGTGTGTGTGTGTGTGTGTGTGTGTGAAGAGGGGTACCAGGGCATCCAAAACAGAGCACTTGTTATTTTTATAGCTGAATTCAACTGAAGGAATTATTTTTTATGTTTGGTGTGTTATTTGCAACAAATAAACTGCCAGCACTGAGAAAGCAGAATCAATTCTATTCTTAAGTGAAGTGTAAATCTGCTTATCTGCAACCTAACAGGGAAACCCAACCCTATATTAAATCATATGTTTAAAAGGAAACATCTAAATGTGTATGAGAGGGCATCTGAGAACAGATCCCAGAGGGACTCCTTCAGCGACATAAGCAGGAGTCAAATAAAAGTCTGCTTCTGAAACAAAATGATGCCTGCCAGTTGAATAGGAGGAAAACTAATGCACTTCAGCTCTAGCTGAATGCAGCTGCAGTTGAAAAGGATGTCATGGTCTGAGCGATCAAACTGGCACTTAAGTCCAGACAAATGCAAGCACACAGACAATCCAAGTCTGACATTGTCAATAAACCATTAAACCCTTGATTATATGAGATTCCAGGCTATAAAAAAATTCAACCCCTTGCTGCAACAAATAGAGATAATTTTCAACTAAAAATGTATGCAACTGAGAAAATGCTGCTTGGAGAGAGGAGTAATTACTTATATGTCTGTATCAAGTGGGTATTGAAAACAGCACCTGTTGCCTGAGAAATAAAAATAACTGTTTTAACCAAAAGAATAATTAGCTTCAGGATACATTCTGGATGTTCTAGTTAGCAAAGCAATAAAGTATATAAGTGCTAAGATATTTTGAAACAATCAGAACAGTATCCATGGAATTAAGCTTAGTTAATTAGCAAGAAAACTGAATGAGTTTCATATTTTTCATTACAGGAAAAAATAAATTAAGCGATAGATCCATAAACATGGATGAAAGAGTTCAGTTTTTCTGAGACAAAATTTAAGACAATGATACATTCATGAGAGACAAAAGCCTATTGTAAGGACCATTCTCATAGTAAACATTCTGCCCAGGGTAATAAAATCCTGCCTTATAAAAACCTGTTTTCTCTCTGTACAAGAGTGCCAGCCTTAATATTGTTGGGGTACAAGGGAATTCTACCATGTATTAACCAGATCCTGTCTAAAATACAGAGTAACTTTGGTCATGAGTAACTTGTGCATATATATAAGAATGGGATTTGCCAGGATTTGCACAAAGTAGCTAAAAGTTGCTGGATATAGCTTTGATTAATAATTATGAATCCTCTTTGGTTCTGCTTATTAGTACAGAAATAACTAAGTCTAGCTACATGCAGTTACTAGATCGTTCTAAGGTTTAGAAAGAATTGATCCTGCAATTGTTGTTTTGCTTTTCTTTTCCAGTTTTCATCTACTGAAATATCAGTTAGTTGCAATAGCCAGCAGCAGGCTATGGCCTTGAATGACCAATGGTCTGATCTGATATCATAAGTATTATGTCCCTGCCAAAAGCAGTGGAGTAGAAGCAGCATCACAAAGTTCTTCCTTTATTGTGTTCAACCCTCCTGCAAATACTTATAATTGAACCAGCATTGTAATATATCTGTATATCATGGCACACAGCGGGCTAAATTCTTTGCTGAGGTAAATAGATGTGGCTCTTTTGACTTCAGTGGAATTTCACACACGTGTGCCACTAGAGAATTTGTCCTTATTTCAAATATGGTTGTACTATGCTAGTCAAACTATAACAGGGTCTATTTGTACTCTGGCATGCGTCACTTAAAACAGTGGTCACCAACTGGTCAATCGGGATCCACCAGTGGATCCCAGAGCCTCTTGAAGTCAATCCTGGGCTGCAGAGGCTGAGTGTGTGCGAGCATGTCAACGTGCATCCCCCTTCCTCTCAGCCCATCAGGTCAGGTGGCAGGGGAATGGGTGGAGGCCTGGAGGGCATGTGCATGGGGGCTTGGGGTGCAAAGCCCAGTCCGTCATGCACAGATCGGGAGGGCACATCCCACTCCAAAGAAGGTGCAGTGCTGGTGGCTTTAGCAGCTCTGAGGTTAGGGAGCAGGCCTGGGCTGGCATGGGGTGAGGCAGGGGATGGAACTGCAAGCGGCTCATCTGGGGGGCACAGGTAGGGGGGGCATGCAGCCTGGGAGGGCGTGGGGTGTGTGTTCCCCCAGTTCTGCCCGTGGGGCGGAGTGGGGTGGGCTGGGGCCAAGGCAGCACCGGGCTCTTTCTGCCCAGGCTGTGCTGAGCCTGGGCAGCTGTGGCGGTAGCACTGGGAGCAGGGCTGCGGTGGGGTGGCTGTAGTCCCCCCTAACCCCCACTCCCAAGACTGCTGCCAAGCACAGCAAGCTGCAGGAACAGCTCAGCCTTTCCCTGCCTCTTCTCCCCTATGCAAGGACATGGGGGCTGAGGACTGCTGGGTGTAGGGGTAGGTGGGCTGCAGCTGTGGGCTGGAAGGCTGTGTCGGGCTGTTTCTGCTGGGCCTGGCCCATGCTGTGCTTAGTGGCAGTGCTGGGAGCAGGGTGTGGGGGGCCCACACCCCCACCATGGCCCCACTTGAAGCACTCTTGCCATTGCTGCCCAGCTGGGAAGAGCCCGGCGCTGCCCCATTCTGCAGCTTCAGCCTCAGCCTTCAGCCTGCCTCACTCTGCTCCATGGACAGACCTGGGTACACATGCCCCTCCATGCCCTCCTGGGTTGTGTGCTCACCCCACCTGCACCCCCTGGACAAACTGCTCATGGCTCCATCCCCTGCCCTGCCCTGGCAGGGGGCAGATAAAGGCCCCAGCGGTGAGGGAGGGAGTGGGGCTAGGGCTGGGGACTCTATCTTCCCCATCCCCCCAAGGCCCTATCCCCTCCCCTCCCCTCCCCACAGACTTACATGCTGGGTGGAGGATGGGGAGTAGATCTTCAGTTCCTTTTAAATTCCAAAAGTGAGGTTGGAGTCAACTGACTTAAAACATGATTACCATGCAGGCTTGGACTGATCAAAAAAGCAAAGAGCCCAGCGTTATGCCTCCAAAGCTCCCCCAGGATGCCCCAGTGGTGGGAGCCTCCCCTACCTCCACGCCCCTGGATGAGCTGCTCATGGCTCCATCCTGTGCCTTGCCTCACCCCAGCTCCCCTCGCCCCATGGCCCTTTTCCCTCCCCTCCCCATAGAATTACCTGCTGGGTGGAGGGTAAATATTCAGTTCCTTTTAAATTCCAAAAGTGATCTCCAACCTAAAAAGGTTGGAGACTACTGATTTAAAACATGATTACCATGCAGGTTTGAACTGATCAAAAAAGCGAAGAGCCCAGTGTTACCCCCAACCCCAGCCCACAGCAGCAGCCTGCCCTCAGCCCATGCACATATCTGGGGGGCACATACACCCCAAAGCTCCCCCAGGATGCACCAGCAAGTGGGAGCCATCCCCCCACACCCCTAGATGAACTGCTCATGGCTTCATCCTGTGCCCCACCCCACTCCATCTGCCCCTGCCACAGCCCCACTCCCACTTCCTCCCTCAATGCAGGGGCCTCAATCTACCCCACCATACCCTTGCTCTCCCCTGCCCCTTCCCCCGCAATGGACTTATCAGCCGGACATTGCTCTCCAAGCTGCCAGGCTGCGTGTATACACATGGCATTTATCGGTGACATTATCAGCCACATCAGCCAAAAAAAAGCTGATTGCTGATAATGTCAATTTTGCTTTTATCAGTGCTGATATACTAGGAACTGATGTATTGGTGCACCTCTAGTTTTTCTGTTTTCTAGACAGCAATTTTGCTAGGTGACTCCAGTGTAACAGTCTAGGAAGACTTGAACATCAGTGAAGGAATATGTGCCCTGTTGATTGCTCAAGGTAAAAACCCCAATCCAAAAAAAGAACAGTGTCTGTCAGCAGTGGTTACATGTATGCAGACTGACAGCCACATTTGAATTCACATAAAACTTGCAGGCTTAAGCTAAAGGAAATCTCTCTTTGGCTAGGTACAGATAATCAAAAAGCCTGAGGCTGAATTGATTCAGTCTTTGCAAATTAATTTAAACTGTACAGATTAAATTGAAATAGAAGTGAAGGGACATTTACCTTTGATTCAGGAAATGCAGCCACCTGCGTGCAGTGGCTCAGGCCAGAAGTCGGGGGGACGCAAAAGCACCGCTCTTTGGCTATGTGTTTGCTTCGTCTTCCTGCCGTGAGAGGCCCTGGGGATTTGTAGTTGAGAATTACAGCAGCAGGGCTGTGCAGGGTTGCTCATCACTTCCCCTTCCTGCCTCCAGGTGCCTCTTGGATTTATAGTTCACAGGTGCAGCCAGCAGTAAGCATGAGTGGGGGAAGGGGTGTTTGACATCCTCTCCCATCCCTGGTCCCATCCCGGCTTTACCTCTCCCCTCTTGTCAGCTAGCCCTCCCTGCTCCAGCTAGGGAGCAGAGGGAAATGACCAGCCCTGTTCTCTGGTGCAGACAACCCAGCCCAGCTCAGCCCAGCCAAGGGCTGGAAATGCATGCAGGGATGCTGTGGGACTGTGATTTAACTTACACCAGGAAGGGGTTTTGGACAGAAGTTTTAAAAAACAGTTTGGCCCAAATCACTTAAGTCTGATACTAGATTCAGTAAGGTATATCTTAAACCAGTTTCAGCCATTTGAACCTGCTTTTTGTGCAGTGAGCTTCTGTTCTGTTCCAGGTTTAAACCAGTTTCTGATCACTTAAACCAGTTCATGTGTAACTTCTGTCCCTAGCCGTGCTGTTTTATGGGTATACGTATATTGCAGACTTACTCACTGGATTTTAACTCAAATCTTCTGACTCCTTTTACACCAAATGCATATACTTGGGCACGTAGGTCTTGAAACCAAGCTCACCTGCACAGCTAGCAATATGATTTAAACTCTGGGCTGTGCACTAAAATGAGCTCTGGCTCACCCATTTTATGGTACAAAGAAAGGTAAGGTGGTACCTTAGAGACTACTGGTTCAGGGAGACATGAAATTTCATAGGCAAAAACCTACTTCCTCAGATGCTAGGAATGGACTTCCTATTTTATGGTAAGAAGATGCTGCTAACATTGTGTAGAAGTGTTCATTCTTTGGTAGTCCTCCAGTACTATCCCACAGTTCTCTACTACCACTCACTTCCCACATGCTTCCTGTGCTCCAGAAGGTACAATAAACACCTGTTTGGCATTTAATCCTTCATTCCACATGGCTGTTTGCTGCACAGGTTACAATGCAAAAAGCATTGTAAGATGCCTTCCCAGTAGAGGTACACTGACACTGATATTGGATCAGCAGTGATATAAAAAAAATTGTCTATATCAGAAATTGGCCTGATATGCCTGATATTTTGGCCAATAAATGGCCCATGCATATGTGCAGCCGCAGCATGCAGTGAGGAGCATAGCTGGCAGCGTGGAGAGCTGTGTGCAAGTGGTAAGTGTTGTGGTGGAAAGGGAGGGGCATGGGGCTGCAGATGGTGGTGGCAGTGCTGGGACGGGGGTTATGGGGTGGCTACAGCAATATTTGGGGTGGCTGCAGCCCTCCATGTAGCCCCCTCCTAGCACTACCGCCTTGGCACCAGTCTACATCTGCAGCCCACCTTGCTCAAATCTCGCACAGATCCGGGGCACAGCTCCTGCCCTGCCCATGCCCTCCTGGGGTGTGCGCAGCAGCAAGAGCCACCTGCCCGCGCCCCGCGGACAGCTGCGGCTTCATCCCATGCCCTGCCTGCTCCATCTCAGCTACGCCTGCCCCAGCCCCAGCCCCACTCCCTTCTTCACTGCAGGGACCTTGATCTGCCCCTCCATGCCCTTTCCCTCTCCCCTTCCACCACAACGGACTTACCACCTGCACGCAGCTGTATCAGAAATCAGATTGGTATTGGCCGATATGCCTCCTTAAAAATCAGCTATCAGTATTGGCCCCAAATTCTATATTGGTGCACCCCTACTTCTCAGTGTACCACTAGCTGGGCAGAAGCTCATGTCAGATCTCTGGTTTACCTGTGGTTGTTGTTTGGCAGAGAGTAGTTTTAGAAGTGTCATGTTGCTGTTGCTATCCTTTACGTGTGTCACTGCCTCCTCCTGAAGATTCAAAACTGCTTCTGGAATGCCATCCACCATCTCCCATGCCCTCCATCTGTATCCTGCAGCAGTATCAGTGCAGCTACAGTTGGGAGCAGCTTATCCAGCAATACTGGATCCCTGCCTTTTTCCAACTGATGCCAGATGGAAGTGAGGAACACAGGGACCCAGAAGTGCTTGAGTTAAAATATATTAGCAGTTTGAGAACACTCCTACACAGGGCTTTGGAAAGGATAGAAAGGATCTGACAACGTGTTGTGAACTAATCTCCAGAGTGTCTCAAGTTAAGGAGAGCTGCAGAAATCCTAATGCCAGGCTTGGGTAACTGTAATTTCAGTGTGGACACAACTACATGAATCTGAGTTTCATGTGACTGTGTTGTGGATGCTAGCTTGGGAAGTCCTGGTGCACATTGCTGTGAGCTGGCACCTAGGTATTCTCTGCAGTGTATGTGCAGGAGCAGACTTCTAGAGTTACTCAGTCAGTCACGTAAATGAAACACAATACATGCACTCTAGGCCAAGGCTCATAGAAGTCTGTTAACTTCAGCTGACATTGGATCAGTGCCTGAGCCATGCTCATAGTACTGGAAAGTACTAGTCTAATGGAAAAAAACAAAACAAAAGGAAGCTGTCTCAAGGAAACGGAATTTAAGTGACATCCACAGCTACTGCAAAATATCGGAGGATAATCTTGATTAAGAACATTATAAAACTATTTGGAGTGGTCAGATCAGGCACAAATATGCAGAAAATGGATACTTTATGTGATAAAATCTAGTCAGGAATATGCCCTCGGGAGCAGCACCTAGTCCAGCTTGAAGCTTCAAGAATACAGATGCCATATGGTGGGGATCAGCTACATAAATATTGATTCCCTCCAATAACACAGGGAAAGGGCAGACTGTCCCAGAATCACTATATAAGACAAGGTTTTTGTAATATGTAATAATCTGGACAAGAATTTTAGTTTCATTCTCAGAATAGAGTGACACACAATGACTGTATTTTAAACAATGCTAATAACAACTGCAAATAAGAAAGATTGCAGAGTTATGGGTGGTGAAACTGCAAGGATTCTCATCTTGGCTGAGCAGATCAAGTGCATTTAAGTATACTTACGCAGTTATGCACTGGGAGAAGACTGAAAATACATCAGTGGAACAATCCTGCATTGTCAGGGGACTGGAAGAGCCGATGACCCACAGTCCCATTTCTGTCTAATTTCTGTGGTTATGGCTTCCATCAACAACAGTGTTGCACAGTAATTTGGCAATCTATATATAGAATACAATGGAATTATATAGGATTGTTGTTCCAATAGCTCAAATCACTAGAAGAAGAAAATTAGACCATACGAGAAGCAGAAGTAGTGAAGCTAGGATATTTTATATCGGATTGGACCAGTAATCACTATCTTGTCTCTGGATCCAAATCCTGGTTATACTGTGAGCAAAAACTAGTTCTCATTTTGCATCAGGCACACTGACAGTTTTATGCTGACACATAATACCAATTAAAATTCTATCATTGTGTACTATGATACAAATATTTCCTGTTTTTTACAGGTCATTATTAGACTGAAGCAGCTCAGATTAGTTCTGTGTTTGGAAGTTAATATATTACATCTAAATAGCCATACAGCTAAAGATTGTGATAAAGATTTATTTTGCAATTAATGCGGGTTTTTTGTCCTGCACTTGAAATCCTATGAACTATAAGAATAATAAATTAATTTACTTAGAGTAGGATAAAGCATAAATGTCTTTACTAATTACATCAGCTGAAAAAATCATCTTGTTTGTTCAATGTTTATTAGTTTGTCTTTTTGAAGTGATTGTTGTCTGATATATTGGAGTGGTTTGTAATATGCTAGACTGCAAAGTATCTTTGCCATGGACGATCTTGTCAGTGTTGCTAAGCTCCCTCTTCCTCACAGACACTTGCTTTGTGAAAGTGAAGCACTGCTGTGTAGGAACAGTTCCACTTGTTTCACCTTGTTTTCACCCATTTGATTATCATGGTGCAGGCTCACTCAAGACAAGAGAGAGGTTTATGTCTGGGAACCATATTCTGGCAGGCAGCAATAAGTTCTACCTTTACTTAGGGTTTTTCCCTGGACCAGTGGAGGGTAGTTGTGATGTAGAGGACCCATTCTGTGTCCTTAGTACCTTTGGCTTATCCCTGGAACAGTTCCTTCCATCCTCAACATTGGAAGTGGGATATAGTTAGTGTAGGTCCCAGTGTTTGCACACTCACAGCATCAAGGAGTTCCTTTTTGAGTATGGAATTTGTCATTGATGATCTGTTACCAAAATCCAAGATTTTTGTGCTTCCTGAATAATGGTGGGGCAAGCAATGGCAGGAGGACAAGTTGCAGGGAAAGAAGCGGGAAGAAGTGTTCATGGCAAAACTCATTCTAAAGAATGGCTCAGAAATGGACCCCTTCAAGCAAGGGGATGCAATTGTTGAATCAAGTAAGGATATGCAGGCAGCCAGACCTCCGCCGTCTTAGCTCCCCGCAGTGTCTGTCCCTTCCTTCCACATACCCCAGTTGCTGCTTGACCTCCTTGCCTGCCCCCTTTCCACCACAGCTTATCCTATATAGCAATTTTGATTCTGGTTTCATCTCTAGCTCCAGGCACAGAGCACGTGGTGGCTTTAGTCCCATTCCTAACCAGGCAGGCAGTGGCTCTGGCCCTGCCACAGCAGCTCCCTTGGTACTGCATGGTCTCCCCTATGCTTTTTTTAGCTGCACACTGTGCTCCCTCCCCTGTCCCTTGCAGTCTCCCCTACTGCATGAGGAACTGCAGCCCTGGCCAGGCAGCAGGAGTAGCAACAGCCCTGGTCTCAGACAGGTAGCATCTACTTCTCCAACTCAGATCCTGGCATTGGGCCTGGGCCTGGGTCAGGGCCAGATCCAAAGTTAGAGCCACAGCTAGAGCTTCAGCAGCAGCCTGATCTGGACCAGTGCTTGAATCCAAGATGAGATTTTTCTCCCCAAAGTACAAAAAATACACATTTTGAATTCAAGTAAGTACAGTATACAAGGTATTTCCCTATGCTTCGCTTTTAAGGAGGGAATTATTTTTAGGTTCTTTTATCTTCCAATTTATGTAAGCAACTACTTTGTACAATTTTTGGACCACATCCACAATGCTCCAGGAAATATAACCCTGAGTTCATGGTGCAGGGGCCTAATGTACTTTATTTCAGCATTCACATGAGCATTAACAAAAAGTCAAAAAATGAGATTAATGTAGCATTGAATTTGTCAATTCAAATGCTGGAAAGTCAAGAAATGAAAATGATAGCCATTGGCCATTAGAACATGGTACAGATCTGTCCCAGGGAAGTCGATGGGGGTTTTGCTGTTAACTTTTCTTTATAATTACTAGTTCATCCTGTATATTTTCAGCCTCTCCTTCTTTTGCATCCATCACTGCCTCTTTCACTCCTCCTTTCCATCAAGCTCATAGCAGCAGAACATACAAATATTTACTCTACACTTGAATATTGTTGTCATCAGCAATCCCTCAATATGAGGCTATTAATCTTTCAGTAAAAAGGGAAGTCATTGGTGAGTCTGTAGATGACTGAGGAGACAGAGCTGGGATCCACATGTTCAGTTGCAGACGTGGCAAACAGTTCCGGAAGAAGGGAGTAGATCCTGGTGATGTCAGTTCCCAGATCTTTTCCTTTGTCTCTCAGTGAGGCGAATTTGCTTAGAAAAGCAATCTCTTATCATATATCATGGTGTCACTGGGGATAATTCAGTGCTTGAGTCTCCCAGGTAGTGATATGAATATTGCATTTCTTCAGATTGAATTTCTTATTTTGCCTGCTTTGAGAGTGGAGATCATCTGTGAGTCAGGAATATAGGACCTGTTATAGCAGCCAGCTGTCTGGCATCCTTAGGAAATACACTGCCCATTAGAAGTGGTGCTATGTAAACATGACTTCTACACTGGTGTTGTTTGCTTGAACCAAAACACTGACATTAGTTCTTCTGTCCTTCTAACTAATATGAAGGATTTTCAAAAGATACCACTGATAGCAATGTTCCAAAGCTTTCAGATCTTTCTGATAAGTCCTATAAATTTCATACCTATACAACAGAGTAGGGATGACAACAGTCTGGTAGATGAGAAGTTTGGTTTGGGTCCAGATGTTCATGATCATCGGAGGCATGCAGAGCTGACCCGAGGGGTGTGGGGCCTGGGCATATCAGCCTGTGTGGGGCCAGTGGGTGGGGGTGGTGACTGCCTGCAGAAGCCAGCGGCAGTGTCAACAGCAGGGGGAAGGGAGTGGTGAGTGGCTGGAGCCAGCAGCACCTGGCAGTGGCAGAGCTGGCAGCGCTCTGCAGCAGCGATGCGTGATGGCCTCAGTGGGGCCTGTACGGCACTGCCCACAGGGCCCCGCAAAGCGCAGGGCCTGGGGCAGTCATCCCAATTTGCCCTCCCTTAGGGATGGCCCTGGAGACACGATTTCAGAGACCTTCAGAAGTAGCACTGATAGATATTATCTGATGTTTCATATAATTATCTCTATTTACTTTTTTGGAAAGGTGGCTACCCAGGCAGGGGAAATGCTCATTATTCTTCAAGAATATGCGTGGAGGAGCAACTGGCTGGTTTGGGGTGGGTTGGTAAAATGTCTTGTGTTTATTAAGCTGACAGTGAATCAAAGCATTTCATACACTTCATAGAAAAAATCAAGAGTGACCCGGAGTTCTTCAATTGCGTAGGCGCACACAACACAATTGTCAGTGTATTGGAGATCAGTAACGGAGGCATTTGTCATTTTAGATTTGGAACAAAACAGGCTGACGTTAAAGAGATTTCTATCCATGTGATGCTGGATGCTAATACCAGATGGAAAGTTATCAGCAAGGAGATGTAGAATAGCTGTGAGACAGTTGGAAAAAGTGTTGGTGCAATCACATATCCTTACTTGATTCCATAATCACATTCCGTTGCTCGAAGGGCTCCATTTCTGAGCCGTTCTTTAGAATGATTGTTGCCATGCTGTCATGAACAAGTCTGATAACAGTAACAAATTTTTATGGGCATCCAGATTGCATCAGGATCTTCCATAGGGCCCCTCTGATTGAATCAAAGGCCTTAGGTTAATAAAGGCCATGTAAATATCTTGATTTTGCTCACAGCACTTCTCCTGCTTCTGTATAGCAGCAAAGATCATACCTGCTGTACCTCTGAGTGGCCTGAAACACACCAGGACTCACGTGTAGGAAAGTGAGTCTACTGAAGAGATTGCATGCAAGGATCTTCCCAGCTGTGGACAGGAATGCAATGCAACAGTAACTGTTGAAATCTGACATATCTCCTTTCTTGAATACGGTAATGATTCTGTTCTGGCATCTCAAGTCTCTGGAAATCTGTTCATGTTTCCAGATGTTTATAATAGTGACATATAGCTGGAGAGAGAGCATTTTTCCACATTGTTTATAACTTTCAATGTGGTGTTATATGCTTTGTTGTTCTTCATGTGCTTAATGGCTTTCAAGGCTTTCTTGATAAATTGGTGGATCTGCAAGATAGTCCTTTGTAGAATGGCTTTGATGTTATTGCCTTCCATATTAGACTCTCAGATTAGGAGCTCTTGGAAGTGCTTCTTCCACCATGCGTTAATGGTGGTGCTGTCTTTAAAGACTGTTGTTCCATCCCTTGACAAAGCAATAAATGGAAAACTTCATGGATGTACCCCCACATCCTTTGATCTCAGAGGGGTGATTCCTCAAGAGCCTGGCCCATATATAGTTTTTGTTGCACTGAAGAAACTACGCGTGTCATGGCTGTTGACATCTCTTTTGCTTTGTTCTTCCCCCACTTGTTCATTTTGTTCTTGAATTTTCTTCTGGGGCTCAACTTGAATGTGTTGATAAGCATCTTGCTTTTGTTTGTGGTTGGTGTCATTCCACCAAACTTTGAAGGCTGTTTTTTTCTATCGGTGAGAGCTTGTGTTTCCTTACAATTCTCTGCGAACCAGTCCTGATGTTTCTTTGTGGAGAAGCCTAGAGATTCTTCACACGTTTCAAGGTTGCCTTTTTTTGAGGCTCTCCCAGTGATCAATGGTGTCAAGATCATCACCAGGGAGGTTGGAGAGATTCTCACTGAGACTGCTGGAAATGTTTGCTCTTAGGAGGGTTTTTCAAACACTCTATTGATCCTCTTCCTTGATTGCTTCTTACATTTACATTGTTCTGAGGTGATATGAATTGACATGATGGAATGCATCAAATGATGATCTGTCCAACAGCACTGGTCATAGCTCTGGTGATATGGACCTCACAGTGGTCCTAGGTATGCACATAGTCAGTCGTCAACCAGTTACCACTGTTTTGAATGGGGGTACATCCATGAAGTTTTCCATTTATTTCTTTGGCAGAGCAAGGAGTTCATAATGATGAGATCATATTCTGAAACTCAGAAGAAGAATTCCATTTCTAATGACTTTCCTCATCCCTTCCTTTTCAAGTGTTTCTTTCCATAGCTCAGAGCCCTTGCCTACTCCAGCACTGCAATAGCTAGGAGGAATTATCTCCTCTTCTTTGAGGACAGATAACAGAACTTGGTTGAATTTAGCATAGAATTCTTCTTTTGTTTCATCACCTGCATCGAGGGTCAGGGCATGTGCACAAATGATTTTGCATGTTGTCTGTTGGCCAGATGAAGATGAAGAGTCATGAGATGGTCAGTGGGTGTGTTTACTTGTGTACTTTAATGTGCAGTATCCTGTTCTCTTGTGTATTAAAGCATCATGTCAAGTGCTAATATCCTGATGCACAGTAGAATTAGCTTACTGCATGTTAAGCATCACTAAAAAGATGTTTGCTTTTGCTGCTGCACACTAGGGCAGCCTAATGCACCTTTGTGAAGTACCTCATATTACTTTATACTACAGGACATTTAAACACATACATTTGTCTGCTCTGACACACTGGAGATCTGGTGCGTCAGAGCAGACTCAATTAACCTTCAATGTGTTTTAGTTCAAAAGTGTGCTGCTGCCATTTTCTCAGGGCTGACGCGCATTTCACCATTTATACAAATGCATGCTCTGCAGAGCAAGCATGTGTACAAATGCCCAGAGGTACAAAACTTAATGCGCAGTAACAAAAGCACATTAATGACCGTGTAGACATGCCCAGTGATGCTGAGGGGACATTCCAGCATCTAAGTAACAGCCTTGGTCTTGATAGGAAAACCAGTGTTATGGATGTGTCTGACTTTTTCTTTTTCTTCCCAAGAGAAGGAAAGCGTTTATATCTCTATAGAGATATAAAAAAAAAATCTTGTGTACTAGGACTGTGCACATAAATAAAGATTTGCTAGATTGGCCTTTTGTGCCTGATCTAATTCTCAGTATTAATGGGCTAGCTAAGGGAAACTAAAATAAATTTGGTACATTGCAGAATGGTTCATAAACCAGGAGATTTTAGGTTACATCTTCCACTGCAGTAAATGGCACTGAGTTTAGTGGAGTAATATCTATTTACCCCAGCCAAGGATCTGGCCCTTAAGCTCTGAAATGTAAATCAAAGCATAAAACTGAGAAGTAACAATCTTGTAAAATATGCTAAGAATCCAGAAGTTGTTACAATAGAAAATGGCAGAAGTTAAAAGCATTTTGAGTATGACTATGTATGGGCAGCTTCTACAAGCTGGGCTGGCATTTATCTTTAGGTGCAGCAAATTACTGCTGCTGCTATTGGAAGTGTAGAGACAAATCTGGAGAAAGTGTGGCTGGAGGGGTGATGAGAGAGTAAAGTCTTTCTCCAGGAAGAGTGCCAAGAAAGTGATTGCTCTTCTGCTGGGGAAGGCACTGAATATCTCTCCAAGAATGCTGTGTTACCAGGTGGAGAGTTCTGCAATAGAAAGCCCTTTCTTGAGATATGGTTAATTAGGACAAGCTTTTGCAACTTCTCCATGCTTATCTGAACCAATCTTTGTGAATCATTAGATATGCATCCAGTACTAGTTATGACAAGACTTACATAGCAGGGAACATAAAACCTCAAACCACCTTTTCCCCTCTCATCTTACAACATTATATTTAGTCCAGTACCTCACTAATCATTTCTGACAAATGTCTATGTATTTTTTCATGTTCTGTAAATTCAGACACATTATCTATGTGTGCACATTTTAGGTTACTGCAGTCTCAGACAGGAATAAGTAACACCTCATATATTGTCATTTTTTATTTTATGGACTGGCTGACAGGAGAAGTGATTAGGATGTAATAGGATTCTAGCATGCTGGATCCTTAGTTGATTTAAATTGGAGAACTCCACTGGAAGCAATGCAGATATGTGTGCTTATATCAGCTCTGGGTATGGCCCAGAACATCCACAGACCTGTCCTTTAGAGATCAAAGGCCTAATTCTCCTCTTTACCATTTTCAAGCTGATATAACTCAAGTTACAGTCGATGTGGTTACACTAGCATAAAGAAGGTGGAGTCAGTTGTTTAGTCAGGAGCCAAAGCATAGCTGATTTTGAGCACAGTAACGGGATGGAGGAGTCCTGGTTGCACTTTTTTACTGAGCAGAATGCAGGAAAGTAAGGAAATGGAGCTTTCCTATTAAAGTTGAACAGTACGGGTGTACAAAGCGGGCCCTATTTGATTTGGATTTGTCGTGAATCAGGGACAGTGATCTGATTTATTGGTTTGGATCGCTGCCCTGATTCGATTTGGCTGAATCTGAAGATTCAATGCTAATTTGGAGAATCAGCGATTCGGACATAGACACAGCTTCAAGTGTTTTTTCTATATTCCTTGAGAAGTGCTTCTCGTCCATTTCTGGGTCTGCTGCTGAGTGCGCTGAGGAGCCTCCCGTGTCCCACCATCTCAGCATTCATGAGCCACATGCTACCTTGAGGTATGTAGAAGAAACATTTAAAGCTGTGTCTATGTCTGAATCGCCGAATCTTTTCAAATTTCTCTGAATCAATTCAGAGGGTTCCAATTCGATTTGTATAGATTAAAGGGTCCTCTGATTTGATTCAGATTCAGAGATTTGGCCACCGAATTGGGCCAAATCTCTATCAAACCACATCAGGGACCGAAGCTTCGCACAGCCCTATTGAACAGGTGTTATATCCTATCCCATGCAGAGTTTTTAGATGCTGTTTTCTAATTGTAGAATTTCCATATAGCCCAAGAATGGCAAGGTCCTCTGGATAGAAAAAAATGATTTTGGCTGCTTTCAACTCAAGGTAATTTCTGTTTGTTTTTGACCAAGTTTGTTGCCCCAGAAATCAGTGGGAGCAAGACTGGAAATCATGCGTCTCATTCGCGAGGGTGGAGATAGCCCTGGGAACTTAAGAGTGGTGATGATCTTTAGCTCTCATATTTGAAGGAAATTCTTATTCCACTTAATCATCTTAGTGAGATGACTTGATAAGGTGAGCAGGGCTTACATCGATAGATATGTATGCATAGGAAAATGAAGGTGGGATTGTAGCACATGCTAGCCTACCAGAGGTAGTTTGATTTAGCTGGCACCAGTAAAAATAGCAGTGAAGAATAGCACGTGTTAGCAACCAGAGTATAAGTCCTTTGAGGACCCTGAATGCACTCTCGTTGCTGGCCTATCCATAGTCTGTGCTGCTACCTCTACATTGCTACTCTTGCTTTGCTTAGATAAGAACTGGCATTATAGCACGTGCTACAGTAATCAGATTTTCATTTTTCGGTGTGGCCATAACCTGTGATCAGATCTTTTATCTGTGGTTTTGCAACAGTGACACCTGGAGTTCACTAAAATATTTGTATGAGTGCTTATAAAATAGGTATGCTAGTACAAGCCCAGGAAGTTTAGACTAGGGATTAGTAGAAATTGATCTACCTTACTCTCCTTCAAGACTATTTGTGTTGTGGGGCAGCAACCATCCTAAGCATCATTTGGAGTACAGTAGATTCTAAATCAACAAGGACTTGAATGGATTCTGCCAGGACTTAAGGGCTTAGTGCCAATGCTGTAAGTAGATTATCTGCTGTTATCTTAGAGAGTAACAGTTCTGAACCTTTAAGGTGCATTTAGGAGAAGGAACCTGCTATGACTACACCAAATAAGACATCTTGTGTCATACGCAGGCTCTGATGCTAGTTGACCCAAGCAGATCTGTGTGTATAATGTGAGCTTTTTTTTCTTTTTAATTTTAGAATCTACCTTGTCCTATGTTAGGCAGCTGGAGGCAAGAGTAAGACAGCTGGAGGAGGAAAATCGCATGCTACCCCAGGTGGGTGACTTCCTATTGATAGGAACAGTAGCTGATAGCTAGACAGTAACACTTGAGTCTTAGTGTTTAAGATAAAATCAGTGTTTTCTGTAATTTTACATTGATGCAATTGAACACACACAGTGATCAAAGGCTCTCATTCCAGTAATCAAAAGCTCTTACTTCCTTTTTGTTTTCATTTTTCGTTAATGATTCTAGTGAGGAATTTCTACTGGTGTTTTTAAGACTACGACAATACTTCTGTGCATTTTTCTTGCATCTGTTGCCACCTTGATAATAAAAAGTTTACTAGGGATAATACGTTTATTATAATTAACAATCAATTAAGATGCTTTAAATGATAGACAACTGACACTTTGTATTTATGGTTTCATTCTAAGAGTCTCTTTATTTCTTTGCCATAAACCCTTGTTATTTCAAATGCTTTTTTTTTGGTTAACCAAAAACTAATTTGAATTGTAAATAGAAATTTTTCAAGTAATTAAATAATAACTTGATTATAGCTACTTGTGATGTTTTTACAATTGTATGATATGCTTAAAAGAGAGGCTGAAGTTCAATTAAAAATAAACATAAAGATGATGGGGTTTTTTCCATTTGAAATTAAAGTTTTTTTTGGATAGGCATTTGTTTTCATTTTAAACATTTTTTTCTTTATTAGAAAAAGTTAGACATTTATTGTATTTCAGTATATAAGATTAACTATTACTGAAGTAGCATGTGTTTCTATTATACAGTAATAATGCATTATGCTTTATTATTTTGTATTTATTTTATATTGATTTATTGGGGGGAAATTAGTATTTTTTTTTTAAATTGAGGATTTTGTCTACTTTAAAAAGCAAACCTGTGTAGTACCAGTTTAAATGATGAGCTTGTTTGGATGAACTTTTGTTGTATTTATTCAGAACATTGTCTTTAGAACGTAAAATCCAAGATAGTGGTGAACTGAAGGGGAAGTAGAATCTACTGAGTAATTTATATGCACCGTTATATATACCACAGACACAAATGCATTATGTAAAAGAGCTTAAGGATTTAGTTTTGTGATGTCCTTTGCTACTATAGATTTTAAACTATGTTTTGTTGTGTCAGTAGGCTAATTGTAAGAAAGGCTTCCTTATTTAGCTGCTGGCTTATTATCTGACCTCGAGCAAGTCATTTTACTTCGTGGAACCTTAGCTTATCCAGCTGAAAAACAGGCATTACCAAGGAGTAATGAGAATTATTTAATACTATACTGATAAGAGGCTGTAGGGCTTTTAATAGGAAAGCCATTGTGTGATATATAATGTCACAACTTTATTGTCTTGTTAAGCAAGACATTTGAGACAAATAAGTGATTGACTGACTAGAAAACACCATCTGTAGTTTTTCTTGCAGGTGGAGCAGCAATAGCAGACAGGAACTATTGCAGGGCTAAGATTGTCAGAAGTGATAGGCAGGCAAGGGTCTTTGAATAGATGTGATATCTTTTATTAGACCAACTGAGAGATTGGAAAAAAGTTCTTAGCAAGCTTTCAGGCGCAGTCAGAACTTTCAGCTTCTCTCGTTCCTTGGAGTCTCAGAACAGCAGAGACTCCCCATGCCTGAACAAGGGTGACTGTGCCTGAAAACTTGCTAAGAACTTTTTTCCAATCTCTCAGTTGGTCTAATAAAAGATATTGCATCGACTCAAAGAACATTGCCTGCCTATGTCCTTAGACCAACACAGCTACAACCAAAAACTTCAGAAGTGACAGGAAATTTCACCTACTTCCATTTAAGAGGTGCACAAATTGAGGCCCACTATGAGGGCAGTGTGATTTCAGAAAGTATGGAACAGCCATCTTCTATAAATCCAGCCCGGTTAAGGTGTCTCAGGCTGGGGATCCAAAATCACTAATCCTTTTAGGAAAATGATCACAAAGTCTACAGCAGACCCAAAACACTCCGATGAGATATGCAAGGGGACTAATTAGACCAGCAAAAAAGTCTGTATCATGCCTTCTGTTGACAAATATATGTGGTATGGCTAGAGGGTGGAGACAGTCTTCTGGCTTGATTTTATTTATTTTTTTTTTAGCGCTAGTACTAAGAGGATGCAACTAGTTTTGTCAAATCCCAATAAATGCTCTATCATCAGAAATGATGAGACTGACTCGTGAGTTTGTGTGTCAGTCCCAGCATGTCTCGTTCAACCTGAAAATGTTATTGCCTTCAAGAGAGGAAGAAAGAAAAGGCCTCCAGCCTATACTGAAGTCACATTTGATTATGTTATGGTCCATAATGGTACCAAATGGGGAACCAGCCCAGAATCATTTTCTACAAAGGTTTCTCGTAGGTCATTAGGTGAGTTTTCTTGTTCAGGGCACCATTCCCTATGACCTCTTTCCATCCCTTTAAGGTTGGCAATATTAAAAGAGCAGCAGTGGCTAGACTTGTCTTATTTATGGGCTTGTTGTCAGTATGGGCGACATGCTGAACACAATTTCAGAAGCTCCTTGTGTTGAACTAACTTTGTTTCTGATGATTTTAGGGAGAGTTTTATGGGAGTTAGGTTAATGCTGAATACTTCAGCAAATCCAAAAAATGACTAATTCACTAGACATCAAATGAGGATTTATTCCACTATAGGCATTGTTTAATTAAAGTGCTGTGTCTTAAAACCCCATCCATGTTGCAGGAAGGGACTTTCTACAAGAATTGTTTTTTATTGGAAGTAACCCTGATGAATAGGTGGCATTTTAAAATATTGAGACTGTATGTATTAGAAGATAGTTTTACTCAGTAGGCCTGAATGAATGAATTTTACCATCAGGGATAGTTCCTGATTCTTCTAACTCTGAGGCTTCTGATAGTGCTGCATATGATGCTTCATTTTTCCTTTTCACTTACTTCCCTTCTCCTATCACCCCGCTAATCACCCTGTTCCCTTCCCCTTTCTCTTCTCCCTTTACTGTTCAAATCCTCTCTTCTTCTTCTCCTGGTTCCAAACTTATACTAAGCTGTTAGTGGCACACCATTTAAGATGTGTATCTAAAAGGTTTTATTAATATTTAGCAGCAGGGACATCTACAGATATGAGTGTTTCAAATAATACCTGCATTGTTCAAACTGAATCCTAAACTCTTGTTTGCTATATCATACCAAGAGTTTACAGTGGCTGAGGAAAAATGGTACCCACAGTGAATTCTTATTTCATTGTAATCAATCTAATTTGGAAAAGTTATAAAAAGGTATTAAAATGCATTTATTAATTTAAGAGTGTAATGGCTTGCCCTTGTAGTGCACAGTTTCTGAATTGCTAGTTGATGGCATGTTAGGAGGTTTAGGAATTTTGAGAAGCTGGAGACAGGTTGTATGTTTGCGCAGTTGGTGAGGGTTGTAATGTACAGGTATTTATAGCAGATAGCATGTAACAAGGTATTATCCATTTCAATTTATAGTTGCAGTTATGAATTTTAGGCAAGAAAGCAGACACTTTCCAAGATTTTACATCATGAAGCTGGCTTTTTTTTCTATTAAAGATGCCAAACTGCACTGGTTAGGCATGAAGATACAGGTTATTATTGGTTCATAATAGTAATTTTGAAGCACTAAAATAGGTAGCAGTCCTTGCTAATGATGTACACAAGGAGATACAAAAAATGTGCATTGGGAACAAGAAGACTGGCAGCATGGATCAAGATTTTGTTGAGAGACTAGTGATTTGACTAAAGTTGTTCTGCACGCTTCACAGAATCACAAAATTTTTCAGACTTTGGAGGATCAGAAAATACACAGACAGAGAATCAGTGATGATCAGCTTGTTTTCAGTAGATATGGAAGAGTTCTTCCAGATTTTATATCATTAAACAACCTAGTTTACAGAGTGAGTTGTTTCTTTTATGTATTCAGTGCAAGCTGCCATTTCGGGGTAAGGCTTACTAAGCATAAATACTGAAATACTTCATTTGTACCAGGCATCATGTTTGACTGGTAAATTCATCCAAGCAGGGAGTGTGCCTAACTTAAGAATACATCAAAGACTATTTCCACTATATGATAATGTTACTTAGGGTTGTGAATTTTGGGATAATTTTATATTGGCAAAAGCCCTAGAATATGTTTAATTATACTGATATATACAACTGTGTAACTAATGCTTATGTCACTGGGGAACTGGCATGGGCTCTACAGGGAGAAGCACTTAAAAGGTTTGCTGATATAGTTATATCAGCAAACCTTTTCCAGTGTAGGCTAAGCCTTACTGAATGGGCTTTAATCATTCCTACTGTAAGGAATTACAGATCCTGTGTGAAATACAGTTTCTCAAATGTTGGTTGATACCATACCAGTATGATTTAAGAGTTGGTAGAAGCCATAGAGGTTGTATATTTACTCTGTATCTCTGTGTTTGAGGGGCATAATTAGCATGCATTTGCTAATTAGCATGTATTAGCATGCTGTGTAAGATTGCAGGAGGTGAATAGAAGAAAGTTCTGAGAGATTTCCCCATGACAGTAGTGGGCTTTGTGACTTTTGAACGAACAGGATGGTAGAAATTCGGCCCATATATCAGATTTTCTTGTCTTTCATGCACAAGAGCAAAGGGCACCTTTTATCCATTCATCTCTATTGCATGAGGTGAATAACAAACATAATATTGTAAATCTAGGTTTTAATCATTACATCTTAATTAATGAGCAGTCTGCACTGCAGAGCGATATCTTAAAATGTAACTTATAAAATATGAGCATCATATTTTTCACGTCTCCTTTCCATTGTTGATGTTGATCAGTTCTTGTCCATAAAATTTTAGGATACATGTGACAGTGCAGTCAGCAATCTGAAACTGGATTCAAATCTCTTTATGTCCATGTTACATATTTAAGCAGTCGTGTTGCTGAATATTTAGATTCAGTCTACAGTAGGCAATAGAAGTGGCATTCAAACCTCCCCCCAACCCAGTGTGCAACTATGACTATGATCAGAAGCTGGGCCAGTGACTGCTCTGGTGCAAATGACATCAGAATCTAGCGTCAGAAAATCTGTTAAATGAAAATGCTTTTGAGCTTATAAAATGCTGTGTGTGTGTGTAGCTGAGCTGTGTAGTCCATGCATATTTTTGAAAGGATGCTCTTGGCAATGTTTTTTCCTTAAATTACTTCTATTTTTAGTTATATTTTTGTTTTGAAAAAATGTAATCTTGTTAGAATTAGAAGAAAAGTCTCTGTACATGTAACTTGATTGTAAGTGCCACCTTTTAAGGAAAATTGGAAGGCAATATTGTCAGAATAACAGTCCCTGAACCAACAAAAAGAATCTGTCATTGTTGGCAAAAGTCTATACAAGACGGTACAAGGGCTGGAGGAATTGAGTTCTCAACTTCCATGGCAACGCAGCATCTGTTGGACATGGCAGAGTTAACACTGTAATGTGCTTATGCAGAGGTTAGCTAACAACTCAGTAAAGACAGGGGAGGTAGCATTTCATTTCCTTCTGGCTGTCAAGTCCTTCCTTGTCAGCTTTTTGCTTCTTGGCTCCCCTCGCACCCACAATCGGTATTATTATTGTTAGTGCATTGCTTAAAAACCCAGCGAAGATTTGGTTCATATTATATAAAATGCTGCTCAGACAAAGGATGAGACAGTCCTGGCCTCAGAGACCTTATGATCTAGATACACATAACAGACAGACAGGTTCAAACACCCAACAATAAATAACCAACTTTCTAAAGGTCAAGGCATGTAGTTGATTATATATCCCTTCTCCCATCCCCTAAAATCAGTCTTCTTACCCACACCAACCCTATATAAATGCCACCTGAACCTGAACTGTTCCCACTCACCCAGGATTTCCCCATCCCATTTTACTCCAGCCCAGTTAGAATACATAACTCTTCCCTGGAAAGGAGGAGGGGGAGACGAGACAAGCCATCTGCTTAATGAGGTTGCCATAGCACATAAGAGAAACCAAAATATAACCTCACAGGAATCGGGTAAGGTATATCACATTATCATTCAGTAGACTACTGACAGGAACTGCTGTCTGAGATGGATACATTTAGCAGACCAGATTAAAGAGCTAGGAAGAAAGTATGAGGAAACCAACCATCCAATTTCCTTAGAAATGATGTTCTGGGCTGAGATAAGAGAAGATTTGGGAATGCCTGTTCGTTGTTAAACTTTTAGTGCCGTTGGGGAGTTGTCATTGCACTACATAAATTCAGTGCCTTGCATGACTTATCTCTACTGTGACCGGTGTTCTTCCCTCCCTGCTAAGTCCGGTCTAGAAATGTCATATTCTTTTATCAGATGTATACTTGCAGCCCAGTCATCTCCAGGATGGACCTTCAACCTACCGGGAACTGACTCAAAAGACCACCAGGGACCGAAGCCTTTTTTTGCACTTGACTTTGCATTTCCCACTCAGGAAATGATCTCTAATAGTCAGAATCTTAGAGCAAGGTCCCTGGAGTAACTATTAATAGAGAAGTTTGCTGAGGTGTGGCAAGAGAGACAAGAGAGCTATACCTAAAAGTAAGAAAAAGTGAAAAGAGAGTGAAAATAAGCAGGCAGTAGCAGTGGACGTTTCAGAATTGTTCTTGTTCTCAAACTGGGGCAAACTAAACCCTCAATACTGCAGGAGGAACGGCGCGTGCCCACACAGAACCCCACCCACTTCCACGTAGGCCCGCATGAGTCACGTATAAGTACGTGCAGAATCGGGGCCTCTGGAAAAAACATTGCCTTGTTGCCTTTTTTAGTGATGATCTAGAATGAGAATGAAAGCATCGGTGCTTAAGAACAGCGGATGAGAATTATGCTAGCTATCTCACTGAGGTCTTCTGTTCTGCATACAAAGCAGAGGTCTGGCTCAGATTTTGTCATGTGTCATCCTCTGCATGAGGTTTGTCTTTGCACTCTCTAGTATTTAGAACTTAAGGGTTTCCCACTAGCAAGACCCAGATTTCAAGACAATCCAGGGATCCAGAAAATGTTTCTAATCTACACAATGGGGCTGGATTTCATTTCCAGCAGTAATTCTGGAATAGTTAAGCAAATATCCATGATGAATTGATAGTCTTGGTTTTCCTGTAGACCTTATGAAGTCTCCTGGTTTTTTAAATTCAGATATTTTGTATATCCATGGTCTATGAGAGTCAGTCAAGATAGCCTCAAGCCTTTTGTTTTATGGAACACTTCAGCTTCTTCTGTGTAGTATTGTTAAGAGGTTAGACAGTGGATTTGTGTAAGATGGTTTGGATAGGGATGATCCTGCTTCATGCAGAGGGTTGGACTAAATGACCTATGAAGATCCCTTCCAGCCCTACTTTGTGATGTTATGATTCTTACTCCTTTCTCTCCTCCACTACAACCAGGCCATATCAGAACAAGTTGCTCAAAAAGCTGTTTCTCACAAGGCTTCTTAGGAAACATTAGTTTCTTGATGACATAAAATTGACCATGAATCAACCAAGCTGAATGCTGAAGAGGAACCATAAGCAAATAGTTATGGAACAACATATCAGGAAACACCAGCATATGCAAATAAGTATGATCACTGGTTCAGGAGGTGGCATTAACTGGTGTTGGCATCTTCCGGCAGTCAGAATCAAAGGGAACATATGAGTATATTCCAGAACAAAAGACCTAAGATTCCAGATCATTAAACTGACTCTCTAGGGAAAATACTGGAAGCTCACAGATCTGCCCTACAGATATAATTTCAGCATGGCTTGCTGATAATCAAACCTAATAAATACATTGACTTTCTTGGAGAGAATCAATATAATTTAAAGATAGGTAGAAAGTCATAGGCATATTCCACGAAGGCTTTCTTAAGAAGGATTTTGATACAGTAACACTTTAAAGGCAAGTCTAAAGATCAATATATCCAGGTTTCCCTCGCTTTATGCAGGGGTTTTGCTCTCATGAGATCACCCTTTTTATACCAAAAATTCATTATATGCAAGGTAAATTCACACTTAAGCATTTGGTGTGGTGGAAGCCTGTAGTCAGCTGCTTTGTGTGGTGCATTGTGGGATTGACAAATGCCAAAATATAGTCTCCTGTATGGATCTGTGCTCGTTGTCTGACACGTGTTTCTGTAGTTGCCATCCCCGTTATGGCTTCTAAGTGTCCCACTAGTTTATCTCCTACCCCTCTCCCTGGTCCATCAATGAAGTGCAAGAGAACTTCACTAACACTACCACCCTCTAGCACCCTCTCTTCACACCAGCTAAACATTTACCACCACCCTGTGCTTGTGTATACTGTCTGCTGTTGGTGAGTATTAAAATTGGCTTGTAAAAGTGGCAGAAATGGGCCTGCGGCTCAGTACACTCGAGGTCTTGGAACACATCTCTATTTGTTACATTATAAAGTGGTTTCCCTTGATTTGAGTTATACACCATTTTCCTTGAATGCATGTACAGCTTAAAGTGAGGTAAACCTGTATAAGACTATGTGGAGTGAGTTAGTGTACTTCTGTTGTGTTAAGTAGGTATGTAAGATGAAGACAGATAAGAATTGATTAACCCTAGTTCTACTTCATTGTAACTGCAGTGCAGTCATTAGAGATTTCTCTGTTGTAATACCTGTAACTAGAGCTACCAAATTAATCTTCTTTTACATCCAAGCACTGTCTAGTGTTTTAATAAGGATCTAAAAGATTTTTCATGTATTAAAAAATGCCCCGGTTAGACTAAATATGCACAAAACTAACTTTTCACAGTGTCTGGTTTGTTTATCTCTTGGTTAGTTTAATCGTATGCGGTGTAATTTCCTGTTGAGTGAACTGATTAAAATGTGTTCTCCTAGTTAGATGGCTGTTTTTCCTCACCCAAGATTAAGGACCTGCATGCGAAACTATAATTGTCTTTTGCTCCATTGTTGTGCTGTTTGGAAGTGGTTGGTAGCTAAAGCATAAAATAAAGTAGGATCTTGTGTCCTGTGCACAGGATCATGAGCAAAGTACTTTTGGGTCCTAATCGTGGGACAGGCAGTGAATTTCCTTACATCTTTGTAGTCCTTCATTTTACGTTGTCTTTCTTCTCTGCACCGGTGGTAATATTCTGTGCTATTCTAATGATACTAAGCATGCATTCTGCCACAGTCTTTCA
The DNA here is from genome assembly GCF_052110815.1 of Crocodylus siamensis. Lineage (NCBI taxonomy): Eukaryota > Metazoa > Chordata > Crocodylia > Crocodylidae > Crocodylus > Crocodylus siamensis. Next base: position 176,951,946 of record NC_143395.1, read on the forward strand.
AGTCCTTTGTTGTTTGCCCTGACTTTTCTGTTAAGTGTGGAGAACAGGTGCTTGACAACGTGTGTTTCTGCCACTAATTTAGTTGACTTCTGATGTTGCGTGGCATAAGTAACTTACAGGCATACTGATACAAGACCGCTTCATTTGCTAAAGGAAGGAGGCAAGAGGCCACATGGCAGGTGATGGTATCCACTCTGCTATTCCAAGGCTTACCTTTGTTTGAGCTGCTTTATTTTGTCAATCTGTGTTTTTTATAACATGGCTTGCTCCCTGCTTTCACTGTTGTGTGTCTAATTTCACCATAGGCCAGTGCATTGCTTCATGCTTAGGTTTTTGTTTTTAACCCTTTCTTTTGTGTTGTGTGTTGTGAAAGGTGACTGCCTCATTATTAGATTATCTTTCTTTGTGATGACGTTTATTATTAGTGAGGGTTCAGGAGCAGCACATAGATACAGTTGAAAATGTCCAGCTGAAAAGAGGTTTTGACCATCAAGTGGGATTTCAGAGAGGCTATAGTTCTGTCTGATGACTTCTTAATTTACAAAACATCAGCAGAAAACTGGAAAAGCAAAATTTTCTACTGAGATCTACAAGAGCAAGAACTATAATGAAGAAAAATGGTACTTTAATGAAGCATGTATTTTAATCAACAGGAGAATTTCCAACTTGTTGTCTGGCCTTACATTTCAGAACAGCACAACAGTGTAAATCCAGCTTGTTCTGCCTTCACTCGTTTTCATTTTCGTGTGTATTTGAAATACATCAGCAGCTATACCCTCTGTGTTGGCAAGAACTAGAGTGAATCTGGGGTGGGGAAATGAGAAGAACGGTTTCAGAATCAAGCAGTGATTGGACTGGAGTGGCATTTACCTGTCAGGAAGAGCGTACTTCCCTGGCAGAGCACTTGCCTTTGGGATTAGAGGTTGTTGAAGAACAAGATCTTTTCATTTGTTGAGGTAGAACTTCCTATGCCAAGTGAACAATCAGTGCAGGACCCAGTGGATAGGAAAATTGTATTTTCTCTGAAGCATGCTTTGGAGGTGAATACAGCTGTCCTCGGGATAGTGATGTACTGTATCTCTTCCTTCTTGGTTATTCTTGCATGTCCTGGGGAGATTGCTGGTTGGACAGTAACCAACAAGATTTCTTTGAAGAAACCTGGCTGATAAACTGAATGTAACTTGAATTCCTGTTCAGTGCATCACGACTGTTCTTATCAATTTTGTAGGCAGAAAAAAAAATATTTCATAGGGCTCAAACAGACAATAATTAGTTTCTTCCTTAAAGAAGCAACCTGTTCCATGAGACTTCTTAAGTATTTGTCAAATGCTCTGTACACCTAGGGCATTATAGAAATATATTCAGTTTAACTATTATTCTGGGGTCAGCAGTGGAGTGCTTCAAGGTTTCCATTCACCTGATATTTCTAATGTAACAGTATGAGAGTGAGCTATATTTTCCTTTGCTTCCAGTTCATTTAAGAGTTGCTTGGGTGACCGGGTATAAGAAATTATGTGGGTTTACTCACAATAGAAAATTGGTTTATGTGTTTGATTCTACCACTCTCTACTATAAACTTTTTTGACAAAAAAGTGACAGACTTGTTCACATGGTTTCTCAGTTCCCAAAGTCATCCTCTGTTTGCTTCAGACCTATGACTTGCTTACATTATGGGTTAGACTCAGAGATATAAATGTATATCCTGTACTGTAGCTTGGGTTAATTGGCCAGGCAACGTCAGGAAGAGGGGACTGGTAGATTAGAGCCTGGAGATGTGACATGCTGGTACTCACTCTGGTGTAATCAGTCTCTGCCTTGATGTACACAGGGAGCAGAAAGGTTATGATCAGCCCTATGCGGTGATAACTTACTCAAATACACTGTAGAATATCTCTTAAAAACATATTGGGTAAAATCCACGAGTGCAGTTACACAAGTGTAGATTTCATTAGTTTGTCCCCATCTCTGATCGATAGTTATTTCCCTTACACACACAGTAGCACTGAGGGGAGGCTCATTTTGTTCAAGGCAAACAGTCTATTATTGTTTCCTTGATACCTTGTGATGTAATAGAGCCAAGTGTATAGCTACCCCTTGATCACTGCACATCTGTCCTCTCTGGATCCTGGTGTTATTTACATCACTGTACAGAAACCAGTGTAAATTACATTGACGTAAATATGCCAGCTGTCCAAGTCCTGAGCAAAGAATATGAAAAACCTTAGAGAGCCATATTCTTCTGGGTTTGCAATTCCATTCATTTAATATTGTTCTCGATACCTAAAGCATCTCAGGTAAAAAGGGTCTGATTTTTCAGGAACTGATGAGTGCCTTCTCTCTGAAAATCATTCTTTTCTTGTTTATTGCATTTATTCAATACCCCAAAATGGGGATAAACTAAAACTTCTAGGAACAAAATTATCCAGAGTTGGTGGCATTCGAGTCCAGAGGCAATTGGTTGTCTTTAATGTGACAAGCCAGAAAAAGAGGTTTCAAATGCCTCTTAGCCTAGAGGGTTTTAACATCTAGATCCTAGATATGGAGCACAGGTCTGATTTTCAGATTCTGCCTTGAGGATTGAAAGGTAGCTATGTGTGCTGCTCAGATAGAAGACAATGAGGGGCAGAAAAGCCTGTAATATAGGGGGATGGAAATGCTGTCTCTTCTTCATGGACAGAGGAGACTAAGGATTGGAAAGGGAAGCCCAAGGGGAAAAGATTTTGTATGTCAAGCTTCCCATTAAGATATGAGCTGGGGATTCCTTGAGAGCTGTTTCTGCTTTGAACCATTCCTTCAGGAGCAGGTGGTAGGGCAAACATGCTAAGCATATGCAAAGGTGATTGCATTCTACTGAGGAGAAGACATGACCTCTCTGACAACTGCACATTTCACAAGGCTCTTATCCTTTTGGACATGCAGAAAGTTTCTTAGCTGTGTGCACAGAGACTTGAATTCATTTCCACTGCTTTTAAGGTCAATATTTATTCTGCATATTTGAAACAGGCCAGATATTTGATTGGCTTAATAACGAAATAAAGTATTATTGAGTCATCAGAAAACCAAGGGATGTGGGAAAATTTTCCTACATCTGAATTGTTCTGATTTGCAGTGGTGTAACAAGCTGAGCTGGCTCCTGGGACAAACTTGTGCAGGAGAGCAGGGTGAGAGGGGGCATGGGTTCTGAGATCAGGACCCGGGGCACACGGCTTCTAAGAGCAGGGGAGGGAGGGGGCAGAGATGAGGGGGCAGCAGCTTACTTGCAACAGTGAACAGCAATCTCAAACATTGCTACTGTAGAGCAGTGCCACAATTGCTCCTAACTCCCTCACACAGTCGTGGCAGCATTGCCATGCTAGGACTTTAAAATAGGCCTTTTGGAACTGCTGCTGCCATATGCTCATCCTGCCTCGGCTGTTGCTTTTAAAGCAAAAGCAGTCAGGACCTATTTTGAAGTCCCAGCATGGTAATGCTGCCAGGGCACCAACTCTGTGGGGGTAGGGGGTGATTCCAGCAGTCCCTCTAACTTCGTGTCCAGGGCAGGTATCCCTCTCGCCCACCCCTAGTTACACTACTGCTTGTTGGTTTTATTACTCCTTTGCCTTTCATTTCTCTTCCAAATTATAATTTTGGGTCTGAATAGTAAGTGACAATTCTATAACTCTTTCATTTTAATAACAGAAAGAAAAATAAGCTGAAACTCCCTATACTTTTCACACTGCATACCACAATATTACTTGTGCACTGCTTAGAAAAAATGTGAGGAGCATCAATTCTTGTGGAAAGTATCTTGTAGGGTGCGAGTCTTCTTTGATTATTAGGCAGATGTGCAACTACTTACAGTTATTTTCATTACAGACAAATCAATGTGTCCTTTGAAAAGATGAAGAGCATTGCACAAGATGTCCTTGTCAGCCTGAAGGGTTTCAAGCAGAGATCCTGAAAGGCAGTCATTTACAGTGTTTTGCTTACACGGCACGATGCCTATTTACGAGCACTCTCGCGTGTGTAATCTGCATTTGTTTTGAGGCCTTTTCCTATGGGGGAATACTATCTGTGTGCAAAGCTTAGATCTGCGGCATCTGTGGGCACCTACCTCCCAGGAAACCCCAGGTTCATTCAGGCCAGCAGCTTGGAATAACTCCAAGGGGCTTGCGTGTCTGCTGCCTCGCACCTTGTGCAGTCCTTTACACTGGTGTCAGTGGAGCAGTGGAGTGTAAAATCCTGTTCTAATGATGTCATGCAGAACATGCAGAGTTGCTTTAGACTGTGATTCCTTCATCCAACGTATTTTCAGTGCAGCCAGCTCTCTGAAATTCAGCTGCACTTCATGTCTCTCTCCTCCTTAACTTTGTCTTTTTCATTTAGATTATATATTTTTGGAGCAGGTTGTCTCTTATAGGTATGTGCATGGTGCCTAGCACAAAGAAGCACTGATTGCAAATAGGCATTCCACAAACTATAATAATAATAATAAAAAAAGATGATAGAAATGCATTCACGCATACTGCGGCACAGATTATTGTGGCATTTTTAATGAAAAGCTACCATGAAAAGCAGTGGTGAAGAGATGTATAGTTTTCTGTGTTTTAACAAGTTCTAAATGTTTATTTTCTTCTATACTGGTTTCTTCTTTATTGAATTAAATTCTGAATGAAGGAGCAAAGGATTATACATGAAGAACAGGTCAAGAGGGAAAGGCTGTTAATGCCTCTTAAGTGCAAGAGGTAGCAGATGCTGGCTGTGCTGCTATGCGTTTGCTACTATGAGAACACAGCTAAAGTATTTTTAGCATTTCACCAAAGTAAGCTGCTAGATTAGGTTACCTCAGCATTGCAGTATTGCCATGTATTTCCCTGTTATCACTGTAGGGAACACAGTGATTTTTGAGATGATGAAAACTATAAGTGCTTTTGTAGGCTGCGGAGCTGCCATTGTGCTCGGGGTAATATCCTAATGAGAAGAAAGTTACTAATGGCTGCTTCAGTTTAAATGTATTTAATAATTGAATTTACTCTTTGTATTATCCAGTCACACCTATATTCTCCAGTCAAGAACACAATGAGAGAGAGCCTCCGTTTTTAAGAGTTTGCACCAGAAATGGGCAAGGTGGATAAGGATGGGCAGGGAAAAAAGGGTTCAAAGACAGGGAATGATTTGCCTATGGTTCTCTGACAGACAACTGGCAGTCCAGATTTCCTGAGTGCCTTCCCTGCTGGATCACACCAGTTACCAAAAGCTTTGTGCTAAAGCATGCCTTTGCCCCTTGCTATGTCAGGCCAGTTACTAATATCTTGTTGTCTCTTTCTCGTTCTCTCTCTCCTCTCTCTCTTCCTCAGTTGTACTCTTGAGGTTAATTACTTCAGATGACACTGCAGAAGCTGGGAAACAACAGGGGTGACTTTCAAGGGGTCACCTGCCATTTTATCTTTAGCTGAATACACACCCTTAAAATAGAGAAAGGACCAAAAAGGAATCATGTAAGGATCTCCCCACCACTGCCACTTTCTCAGTATAATGCAGCAGAATCTGGATTGCAAACCCTACAGGGAAATGTTATTGTAAAATTATATATCAATATCGATAGAGATCTATATCTGTGCCTATAGCTATATAGATATTAATATCTATCTATATATAAATGGATTGATATATATCTATCTATATATAAATGGACTGATAGATGTATGTGTGTGTATGTAGGTATATATATATCAATCAATCAGTAGCATATGCATTTGTTTGCAGCTAGTTATTAAAATCTACATATGGATCCAAAATTGTCTTCTCCTAACCCTCACAACACCCTTGTGACAAACTACAGGTGAGTGGTTGTTACATTGTCTTAATTTTCCAAATGGGAAAGCTCTGGCACAGAGCACTGAAGGGGTGTGCTCAAGATTTTGCAGGAAAGCTGTGGTCCAGCAGGCTGCCCTGCATGCACCGACTGCTGTAGAACATTTTACAGAACAGTAGGTCAGTGGCAAAGCTGGGAGTAGAGCTCTGGCCACTGGACTATAGTCTCTCTTTAGCTGGTAGGCAACTGCTTAAAAGTGTGTCTTTTGCAAATCAAACCCATGCATTTTACTCACCATAACAGCTGTGCTTAATTTTGAAATCGGTCCTTACAGGACTGAAACCAGCACAAACATCAGTGAGAAATAGGGTAAGATTTTGAATGAAATATACCCTCACTGCTTACATGATCAAGTGACTGTCTTTAAAAGAAATTGCATCTGTTTCATTAGGTGCAAACACCTTTACTTATTAAATAGTTTTTAATTTTCTACTAAGGGTTCCCTTAGGATGCCATCAGGGGCGGATGGGAGTTACTGCTCTCCAAACCATCCAGCTAGCTTCAGTGGACATGTCTCACCTTCTCAGCAGCCTGAATCAGTGGTAAATACTATTAAGGTAACATCTCTCCAGTGCAGTACATGCTGAATGCCTTGTATGTTGTTTGACACATGTTCCATCATACTTAGAGCATTAGCGTACTTGGAGAAATATCACTATAGTATTATCTTCACAGATGTCTTTCCTGTTTTATGTTATTCATCATTTCTTTGGAGGGCCAGATCCAAAGTGCTCTTCTAGGTGCCCCAATTTAGACAGCTTGCTCCAGGACAGGGAGCACCAGGCATCTAGCTGTGCAATCTGCTGACAAGGGCACTCCCCTGGCAGTTTGGGTGACTTGGGTTCCCGTCCCTGCTGCCAGCACTATTAATGACTTTCACATTAGACACTCGTTTGCTAAGAAAAAGAAATAACTCAGGTACCAAGTCCCATAAACCAGGTGTCCTGCCTCCCAGGGAAATGTCCTCATTACTGGGGTAGAGAGGCAGTCTCCATCTTGTCCCTTCATGTCTGGTCCTGTAACTCTTACACTTTTGAGTACCCAGTGACTCAGCTTCAGCAGGAGGGGTGGAAGGTGCCCTTCTTTCTCTTGAAAGAAGGGCAAGCGAAAAGAGTAGTCTGTAGCATTGTACCTAGGGTACTCTCCTAGGAGGTGAGAAATGTAGGTTAGAATCCCCTTTGTTTTATGGCAGCCTAAAACCCACATCTCCCAATTAATTTGTGAAGGCTGTGACTACACTCGTGCAAAAATGGGCACTATCACTACCTGTGTTTGAGTTAATGTGGGTGCTGTGCTTTGTACTGAACTGAATGCAGCTTTCAGTGTCCAGTAGGCATTAGCTTTGCTCTCTGGATGCCTAATGGATCAGGGAGTTCAGGGTACAGTCCTATTTAACCTTTATGAGTCCCAATATGTAGCTACACAACTATAGTATTCGGTGCTTGCACACAATTTGGATCCTGTTTACACCAGTGGCAGGATAGGATTGCCCATATATACATGTACCATCAGAAGTAAAACAGACTGAGGAGGAGAAAAAAAATCCCATGTTGCTTTTCTTTATTCTTTGCATTTAATAAAGGGGGTCATTTCTGCTTCACTGGGACACGGCCCTGGGCTCCTTCACTTCCACAGCAGTCCCACTCACTAAGCCACACTTTCTCTGACTTGCTTGTCTACATATTGAATCCACCTCAGCGAGCCGACTTTAAGAGGCTCGGAGAGTATTCTGAATATTACCTATCCCATGACTGCATGGTTATAGCACTTTGCTTTGAAGTGGAAAATGAGGGTTCAAAGTCCCTTTAGGTGAAAAGGGCTAAGAGCCTAGTTCTCTCACTGATGGGGCTAAAAGTAGAAGTAGCCCATTCATTTATCAGACACTCACTAATTGTGGATTTTCTGGGACTTACACAATATTATGCATGTGCCCAGGAGATTCTCTTCCATCCCAGAGCCTGCCTGGCCATAGTGCAGCCTTCTGAGCATGTTAAATTAACCAAAAACCATGATATAAGTGCCTCTTAGGCATGTGAAAGTAAAATAGGATTTAGCCTAAGGAGCCTCCCAGCTCTGATGTGGGTTGCAACAAAGCTTAGGAGGGACCTGAATAATGGATGCCAAATCAGGATCACTTCTGCACATATTGAGCCTCAAGCTAGAATTGGGGTGACTAATGAATATAAGCCTCCATGGTCTTATGGGTAGCAGAGCATGATTATCACTTTTAGGACTTACAATCCTACATTCCACCTAAGTCTGGTTGGGGGGCCTACAAGAACAATTTGGATCTAGCCATAATTTGGTGTGGGGGGGACAGGGACCATCTTGTTGTTGTTCTTGTGTGTGTGTGTGTGTGTGTGTGTGTGTGTGTACTGGGTTTAGTGTAATGTGTTGCTGGTCCCTAATTAGGGCCTGTATTATGAAGTATAAGAATATATCTTTTCTCTGAAGATGATGAAATAGAGCATGTTTCTGTGTAGGTGAAGTTGTCTGTTAGGGTGACCGCTGATTTGCATAATGTGGGATGATAATGACCTGCATAGACAAATATTTTAATGCAAAGGTGAAGTTGGTATATATGTATACAAGTTATATGTATAGTTGGATCATGCATACTTCACCAAGTACTTTCAGAGAGCATAAATGAAACATCGTCTTTGGCAATACCTCACAGTTGAGGGTGATTGTCTTCCATGATTGTCTTATTTGTGGGTCTGAAGATGGCTGACAAGGCTGATCCGGGATTGACAGACTCTGCTGCACCTCAGGCACATGTTTCCGTGAGGGGTGGGTGGCTCTGGATTCTTGATTTGGTCCAGGATGCACTAAAATATCAAATACGTAATTCATTTAATAGTGAAGATGATGTAAAATAATCACTGTTTTTATGGAAGTTAACATAAGAAGAGAAGAGAATTGTTTTGTAACCTGGGGCCAGATTGTGAAGGTCTCACTTAGGCTGGTAAGTGGTCACTCACATGCCATCATAGTGACTTCAGAGGGACTCCTTGTGTGACTGACTGACTGCTTGCCTCCGTGACTCCTTGTAATTCTTGCAGCACTCTGTTTCACTCTCTAAAACACAAGCTGGCTGTGCTCTATCATGAGATCTCAGTGGGCAGCTTTGTTGCACTACTAAACATGTATCCGCAATGTAAAATAACTCCTTGCTCCTTTGTGGATACTTTAAACCTTTGTGTTAATTAACAGAGAAAGGCATGGTCTAATGGTCTAAGCATAGTACCAGGAACAAGGTTCTCCAGACAGCACCCGGCTGATCTTGCCTTCCTTTGGTTTCGTGCCATCAGTCTCTGTCTGGCACAATGTACTTATTTTTAAAATGAGAGTAAGACTTGCAGTCTCTTCTGGACGTGACTGCCAATAACCTGTTGTAACAAAAAGATCCCAACATTAGTTACTTGTGTGTCCAGTTTTGAACTCCTCCCTGGGGGTAGGGGAAGAAGAGGGAGTAGAAAGGGTCACTGGTAAGTTTTGGCTGAGAAAGACCAGGTTCAGTATTTGCTAAGCTTTTTAAAGATGCAGAGCACTGTGTATCCACTGAGAGTTAATATTGATTTGACTATATTTGTGAGTTGGAAGGAAAATTGTCCTCCATCTGGCTGGGTGACATTGCTGTCTTCTGTATAAAGCCTGAGTAAACAAGTTTTATGCAGGTGAAGTGAGTGGGAGTTACAACAGGCAAATCTATTCCTGCAACATAATACCAAGCCTATGGCTGCAATACAGTGTCTCAGCATGCACTGCTCCAATAAGTGAACTGGGAGAGCACTAACCCTAGTCCATCTGCATATAATTGCAGGTTTCATAGCTGCTTACCTGGCCTACCACTGTAACCATCCACACTGAGTCTGGCTAGAGACAGTGCTAATTCCAGCACTATTGTATACCAAGCTGGTAAAGACATTCAGCTTCCCTTGTGCTTGAGAAGTGCAGGTTTCAGCAAAACTGAATGTCTTATATTTGTCCTCCATAGATGGGTGAATTTCATCTCCCATTGTATAAAATCTAAGATACATAAAACAGTTTGGCTGGGAGGTCATGTGTTTTACAAAATTAGCTTATTGAAATTAACTCTAAATACTCCCTGAAAAAGTCACTGTATTGAATGGAATGTTTATCAACCTATTTCTGAAAATCTGTAATTGCTGGTTGGTATTAGTGGGTATGTATATAACAGTAAAGTACTTGGTTAGGTTTGGATTGATAAAATGTACACAGAATTTAGTTTTCTGTGAAGTCCCTGCTTGTAGGATTAACATTAGCAGGCAAAAATAGGCATGTGTTGCCATTGTATTCTAAATAAAAGATGCGTGTCCAGCTAAATGAAACAAAGTCCCATTATCAGTCAAACAAGAGATTTTGCTATATAATATATTGAAATACCATAAATTTGATCCTCCATTTCTATAGTATCTGGCAATTGAGGAGAGCAGGATGAAGCAGTACATGGGCCCTACTCAAGTAGTCTGCCATATTTTACAGACTACAGTGTATGACAGAAATGATTAGTTAGTGACATTCTTACCTGATGGGATGGGATAGGGAATTCTCTACAGAATAGGAAAAAAATTACAGGCATGGGATTACCAAAAAAAAAGTTATTGTTAAAAACACTTTTGTTTTTGCTGCACGTTTTCATGGTCTTGCAGGTGTGTTCCCCATTGGGGAAGAAATCGATGAAGCATAGTCAAGGTTGTGATTTACTTATTTACAAGATGCCTGTATATCCCAGTCCAGTGACGAGACTAGATGCACACAAGGCAACTCCCTCTCGCAGACACCTCTTCTTCCTCTCTCCTGGCTGGGGTTTTGTAGGCACCTCTACTCCCTTTCAGAAGTTACATAGGAAGTGTGTAGAAAATACAAAATTACTGTTCAGTTGAGTATAGGTTGTCACAACTTTGGCAAATTAGAACCCTATGTATTTCGTAGAAGTGAACTTCACTAAGCGTAAATAAGTGATTTATAAACATAACTGGGACACAAGTGCTCAATCCCAGCCTGTGGGCAGGATCTGGCTCCTGAATCTGTCATCCAGTCTGCAGGGCTCCCCATGGGTCTAACAGCTTGGTAGTGGGGGAGCGGTGGAAACATTAATTGCTGTTCCCCTGTTGCCAAATTTACAGACCCCTAATAGAGTGGCCTTGCATCCCAGTTCAGGCACACAGGTGTTATGAGGCCGGGTGACAGAGTTCCAGGTCCTGATTCTGGTGCACAGGGCCTGATCCTAGTGCATGGGTGTAACAGGAGCCAAATTCCAGTGCCTGGGGATGGTGTGGGGCCCCAGAATCCAATCCCAGCATGTGGGGCCAGGTGGGGACAGCATGAGGTGCCAGGGCCCCACCCTGGTGCTTGGGGATGGGTAGTATGAGGCCTGATCCTAGCATGTGGGCTCGAGAGGAAGCAGCTTAGGACCCAGTCCTGATATGCGGGGACTGATCTGGCCCATGGACTGACCCCATGCTACTCATTCTGGTCTGTGGGGCCAAAGGCTTGAGCTACTGGTCTTGGGTATTCACAGTCATCCTGCAGTCTAGCTGTAAGGGTACTTACCTGGGAGCTGGAGTGACCAGAATCCAGTGTCTGTTCCAATAAATACCTCATAGAAAATAATGAACTATATAGTGAAGTAGGGGCAGGATCCCAGATATCTCCTGGTACTTCTGGAGGCTGCCCTAATCCCCTAGACCAGTGGTCTCCAAACTTTTTTGATCGCGCACCCTATCAGTAAAAAATTTGAGCATGCACCCCCAATATATGTATATTTATATAAATATAAATAGAAGTTCTAATATTTTCTTCCCGCACCCCAATGGATCATCTTGTGCACTTGCTGGGGTGCGCGCACCCCACTTTGGAGACCACTGCCCTAGACTACTGAGTCATGGTCAAACTGGGTGCATCTACGCATTCATTAATTTGCCATAATTACGACACACCTGTAATAACAAGTACTAAACATAATGCACCATAATTGGCACTACTGTGTGGTAGCACAGCATACATTTTTTGTGATACTAATACACAGTAGACAAATTCTACGGCATATTAGTGCATTAGCACAACTTTTGCTGTGACGTGCTCAGGCGAATTAGTCTATTGCACTTCTAATGTTTTGTGTAGATGCACCCAATCTCTTTCCTTCTCTGGCCAAGTGAATATTTAAATGGCAGAGCTTCTACTGGAGGAATGACTGCAGCCATCTTCCCCATTGTAGACTACTCAGTATCCTGAGAAGAGGGAAATGGTGGTTCAAATCCCCTCAGGAAGGTGAGGGTTATGAGCCATCCAAAGTGAATGCTCAAATTCCTGAGCTCCTGTTTAAAAGAGGACTACTTGATTCTATCCTGGCCTCTATAGAAATGTGCCTATTCCAGCTAGGTTATAGTGCTGATATAGGGAACAGCTTTGCTCATTGATTTTTTTTTCTCTTTTAAGGCTTGGAAGAGACCATTATGAATCTCTAGTCTGACCTCCTCCATAGAAAAGGTCAGAGAATCTCACCCAGTGGTCTTTGCATCAAGCCCTTCAATGTGTCACATTTTCAGAGTATCCTCTAGGAAATAATGTGCCGACTATAAATTAAAGCAAGGCTGTACTTATGTCACAGACAAGTTATTTGGCTCAGTAAAGGAGTAACTGGGTAAAAGCTAATGACCTGTGACATACAGGAGGTCAGATTAGGTGATTTAATGATCCCTTCTGGCCTTAAAATCAATGAATCAATGACCTATGAACTATTTCATTACGTTGATGCCTGCTAATACGTGTTTAACTGAATTTTCTTACACTGAGAAGCTTTTAAGAAGTTAAGTTTCCTAATGTTCTTATTTATAATTTCAGAACAAGCACCATTTATAAAATACATTTACTTTTTTTTTAATATACCTAGGTCTTGGAAGCTCAGGAAAATATAAATAGTCAGCATGTTAAAGAATATGACCATGACCTTAATAAGACATAAAAAGTTATAGTCAGAGAAATATGCAATGTACATTTTAATGTACTTTGTATTATGTAATGAAGTCTAAAATCACATTGGTACCCAGGTTATTAATCTTTTAAAATGCTGACAATATAAGCTTAAACTTATATGAAAATGAAGCCAATTCCTTTCTGATTTCCCATGTAATGCAATTTATTGAATTTTTATTAACATAATAATCATAACATTTTGGTCAGCAGGGATCAGCAAATTGTGAGTGTTTATGGAGAAAGGCTGATTCTGACATCTGCCTGGACGTCAGGTTTTTATCCCTGGCTTACCTATTAAGACTAGAATTGTAAAAGGGTGAGATATTTCATAAGTATATTAATTTCTCAGCGCCTCAGTTCCCTCAATTATAAAATGGCATAGTGATCATTCCCCAGCTATATATGGTGCTTTATAATTTACAGGTGAAAAATATTTTACAAATACTAACTATTATAGCAGTCCATAAAACTTCTGAGTATTTAAGTGATCCCATGCTTGAAACGATATATTACATTTGACATGACCAGTGTAGATTTGTGTTGAATTTTAAAATTCCTATATTAAAATATTGTTTGCTCTCTTTTTTCCCCACTAGAAGTTCAAAGTTCAACACAAGAGTCTGTTTTTACCTCATTATTGCTCAGATATATCTTGAATTTATTTTTTAAGTAATTTGTTTCCACTCAGATTTCACCTTTCACCATGTGTTTTCAGATGCAGCGCAAAGCTTTGATTAGTTAATTATTATATTTCTTTTCTTTTCTCTGCTCTCTGTTTCCATTTTGCTTACTCTTGTCCTGTGTTCTTAAATTTTTTTAAGATTACATATTTGCAATGTGATCATTTTGCCTTTGTAATGATCAATCAATATTTTCAGCAATGGTTATTGATTCTGGGTACCTTATTTTTTGGGTATTCACTTAGGAATATTTGTCTTCTTGAGTTCCCCAAATTTCTTGTCATTTCAAAACATATTGTTCATAATTTGAAATTGGTTATCAATCTGGTGTGTGGTTTTTCCAATTTATAAAATGTTAGCACTTCAGAATCTGGGGTTCTGGGAAAGATGCCTAATTTTTTTCCAGATCACTCACTTGAACCACAAGCATCTCCAAGATCTTTACATGCCCTTCACCAACCTGGCTAAGGCCTTTGATTCAATCAGTGGAGGCCCTAAAGAAGATCTTGATGAGATTTGGATGTCCGCCAAAAATTGTTACCATTATCAGACTTCATGATATCATGTCAGCAACTGTCCTAAACAATGGCTCAAAAAATGGACCCTTTCACTTTTAGAACTGAAGTTAAGCAACAATATGTGATTGCACCAACACCCTTTTCATCTATGTCACAACTATTCCATATCTCATGGCTGATATACTTCCATCTGGAATCAGCATCCAATATAACGTGAATGGAAAATCTCCCTAACATCAGCCCATTACATTCCAAATCCAAGCTATTAGAGGGCAATCCTTGGAGAATGTTGAGCATTTCCTCTACCTAGGTAGCCATCTGTCCCAAAAGTAAACATAGACAATGATAGTCACACTGGACAACATCTGCCAGGGCTACCTTTGGATGTCATCAAAATTGTGCCTTCAGTGATCATGACATCAGGACCCAAACCAAACTTCTTGTCTACCATAGTGTTGTCAACCCTACCCTGATATATGGGTGTGACACTTGGATGACATAAAGGAAACACCTGGAAACTTTGCAATATTACCATCAGAAAATCCTCCAGATCAACTGGAAGGGCAGAAGACTGAAGGCCAGTGTGCTGGCTCAAGCAAGCATTGAAGCCATGTTTATATGGCACCAGACCCACTACATAGGACATGTTCTGACATCCAGCTCCTGAAACTCATCCTATAGTTGCAATTTACTGATAGTCACTACTGCAGAGGTGGGCAAAAGAAGATAGTCAAGGACACCTTGAAGGCTAATCTAAAGAAACACTATATTAGCATCAATACCTGGGAGACTAGAGCACTGAATTATTGACAAGACATCAACCTTTTTGAGCAAACTCACTTTACTATGGAGGCAAATAGATGAGAGATACCAAAGGAAATAGCTCTGACCTGTCATCACTGAGTTCTACTTCTTCTTCTTGGAACTATTTATAATGTCTGCAGTCAAATGTGTGGATCTCAGATCAGGCTCCTCTGTCTTCTACAGACTCACTAATGACTTCTGTATTTACTGGAAGACTTGTCATCCTCATATTGAGGGGCCGCTGCTGCTGACTTTACCTGAGCCACTGCCTCTTGCATTTGTAATCATTGGATAAAATGGATGAGCATCAGTACAGCATAGAAGGCTCAGCACTGTTGGGAATTATGGTCTAGGCGAGAACCCACAGTCTACTCCTCTGTCAGCAGCTACCAGACTGAGCCACATAACCTTTGTTCTTCCTCCTGCATTCATGTGGCCTCCCCTTTTTGCTTCCCATGAGGCCAGCCTCAAATGGAGCACAAGATAGGGCTCTGGATAATACCTGACCCGTGGTTTTCATTATCCAGAGTACTGTACTGGGAGATTAGAGAGATGCCCGTTTAAATTTCTTTCTTTTTGGTAAGGGAACCTGGAATCTGGCTTTTTCACTTCCTATTTAAGTATCCTAACTACTTAGCTGCTGGGCCTGAAACATGGGAGTGCTCTCCTTTCCTGTCTAACCCCTGCTAATCACATGTTTTCTGGCTGCATACATTTGTTGGCCTTGGACACCAATAAGTATCTGAGTGGGTGTAAATAGCCACATATGTGCATTGCCAATGTATACCTATGAACATGCAGAATGTGTATGCATTTACATGTCCATAGTCATGGGATAATAAAATCGATAGCCGCACAAGTGACATTCTTGGCACTCACAAAGCTAAAATCAGCCATTAGGATGGACAAAGGAAAATGGAATTCCACTCTCAGAATCTACATTACATTCAGATATTTAAAGAATTATTTTGCATTTATATAATGCTAAGCATAATGAAACCTGCAGTCCTAATAGGTACCTCTACACCTTCCTTAGAAAAAATAACACACAACAGTGGAAAGTATGTTTGAAAGTACCCTGTCACACATGAACTAGTACAACATAGCATTCAAAGGCATGAGAATGTTTGAATATGATGTATTCCTCAGGTTTGCTGCAGACCATCAGCTCCCTAAGAGTTAAACTTCCTGCAATAGTTTCCTGCAATAGTTTCAATTGGACTGGGCACTTGAAAGCAGAATAGAACTCTGTGGTGTCTCTCTTTATAGTGGAGCATAGGTTGTTGTGGACTGGGGAGGAATTAACAATGGCAATGACCACTACAAGCAACCCCGCTTAACTCTCTTAATTGGTTAACCCCGCTCCTGCTGCCCCTGAGCCCCTGCCGGCCTTGGCCCTGCAACACCATCACTGCAGGCTCCATGCTCATTCCTGCCTGCCCACTCACTGCCACTTACCACTTCTTGCTGCTGCTTCGCTGAGCGCAATAGCAAAACTGGCTCAGTGCTAAGTGAAACCAGGTACTAATTTTAAATGAATGCTAAATGAAACCGTGTTAAGCGTGTTTGCCTGTACACCATGATAGGTACATGGAATAAAATAGGCTAGAATCCCTACTACAGCCTATGGATTGTGGTGCAATCTACAGCCTGAGTATCACTACCTTGCACCTTGTTTCTAGGGAGAATTCTACCTCATCCTTTTACTCAAATTTTACGAACTGGTGTGTGTTTGTGGGGAGGAAAAAAATTATTATATGTACTCGAATATAAGACAAGATTTTTTTCCCCAATCAGCATAGGGGAAAAAATCTTTCTTTTTATATTCACATATAAGAAAACCTTATTAAATACAGTGTCTATCATTAAACTGCTGCTAGAAGCAGTATGTGCTCAGTCATGGAAACCAGCTTTGAAGTTGATTGAATGTTGTCCACACTGAGCATGCCTGTAAAACACATGGGCCATATTGGGCAAACATACTGATGGGAACTTGTGTGTGTGTGTGTGTGTGTGTGTGTGTGTGTGTGTGGCGCATAAGAAAAGCATGCAGTTGTTCCCCCATAAGGGAATGAGCCCTGGACCTGGAGGTACTGCAGTGCCAGGCTGACACTCATAAAGGCTGCAGCAGGCTCTGACACCCTTCCCTGGTAGCAAAAATGCTGGTGGGTCCCTACCATAAAGACAGGTTAGTGTAGCTCAGAGGATGGCACGCAAGGCCATTTTCCTCGGCACGCGTGGAGGCCAGGGAGGCAGCAGCTGTTTGCAGCCTTCCGGCTACAGCTGGCCCCAGCTCTGGGTAGCTCAGGGGTGGGCAGAATATGGCCTTTGGGCTGGATCCATTCCATGAGGCCATTCTATCTGGCCTGTGGGGCCCCTAAAAAATGTAGAAAATTAATATTTATCTGTCTTTGGTTCCTGTCAAAAATGACAGGAACCAGGGGCAGTAGGACCTAGGAGAAGCTTGGCAGGCTCCTGCAACAGCAGGGCCCCCCCGGTCTCTCCCCGGCTGGAAGCCCCAGCAGGGACCATGTGGCTGCACTGCGCTGGAAATTCAAGTAAGGGGGGGAGGGCGGGGGAGGGCCCTGGACAGGGAAGGAGCCTGGGGAAAAGTGACCCTTGCCCCCTGCATGGCCGGTGCTCCATGCTGCAGCCACTTGCAGCCTACATGGGGCTGCCTATGCCTGCTCGGGACAGCCCTGTATGGGCTGCGAGTGTCTGCAGCAGGGAGTGCCGGTCATGGGGCAGTGGAGGTGCCACTTTTTCCCGCACTCAGCTCCAGCTCATTCCCTGCCGGGGAGCAGGGGGTTGGGGGGGGCACTGGGAGTGAGCAGGTGCACAGCGCCCACACCAGTGTCCTGGGGCCAGCGCTGGCAGGGCCCAGAGCAGAGCGGCAGGAGTACAGGGTCCTAGCCAGCAGTGGCGCTATGGAGCTGGGCCAGCTTCCTCCTCTCCCTGCTGGTGCAGCCCAGCGCAGCTCCACAGACCCCTGCCAGCCTGCGCCCCACTCTGGGCCCCACTGGCGCTGGCCCTGAGACATTGGTCCCAAGACATTGGAACACTGGTCCCAAGATGATGAACAGGGAGCGGGGCACCTGTCAAAGGGTGGGGCTACCCATGCGGCCCTTGACAGCTTACCAAAACTGGGTAAGCGGCCCTCCACCCGAAATAATTGACTGCCCCTGGTGTAGCTGCTGTCAGCTGGGAGCCCAGGCTGCTCCAAACAGGCAGCTGGGATGTTGCAAGCCCTGCTGGGAGCAGCCCAGGCTCTGTGGCTATCAGCAGCTATCCAAAGCTGGGGCTGGCTGCAGCTGGAAGGCTACAAAGAGCTGCTGCCTTCTCGCCCGAGCCCCAAAGGGCATAGTGCCAGCACCTGCTACCTTTCCAGAGGCCAGGGCTGGGGTAGGGGTGGGAGGGCAGCAGCTATTTGTAGCCTTCCAGTTGCAGTCGGCCCCAGCTCTGGGTAGCTGCTGATAGCCACGGAGCTGGGGCTGCTCCCATGGAAGCCCTGCTGCAAGCAGCCTGGGCTCCATGGCTATCAGCAGCTACCTAGAACCTGGGCCAGCTGCAAACATCTGCTGCCTCTTCGTCCTGGCCCCGGCCCCGGGCTCCATGGAGGCAGCACATACTGGCAGTGCTCCCCGCTGTGCTGCCCTTGCTGCTTCTGGAAATCAGTGTTGGAATCCGGTGTGGCAGGGCACAGCGGGGGGCGCAGAAAACTACTTGCTCCCAGCTGCCCTGTCACACTTCCCCTGCATGTGGGGGCAGCAGCAGGGGGAACAACCCTGTGCTTCTGCCCACGTTGCTTCTGTGTACACAGGGGAAGTGTGGCAGAGCAGCGGGGAGCTTGGAGCAGGAAGCTTTCTGTGCCCCCCATTGTGCCTTCCTTCTCCAGGTTCCAGCGCTGCTTTGGAGAAGCAGCAAGGGCAGCACAACCGGGAGCATTGCAGGTATGTGCTGCCTTCCTGAAGCCCGGGGCCGGGGCCGGGGCCGGGGCCGGGGCTGGAGCTGGGAGGCAGCCAAGGCCAGGGCGGAGAGGCCAGGGTGGAGATGTTTGTAGCTGGCCCAGGTTCTGGGTAGCTGCTGACAGCCACAGAGCCTAGGCTGGTGGGCAGGGGCTTTGGGTGGGGAGCAAGGGGCAGCAAGGCTGGCAGACAGGGGCTTTGGCTGGGAGGCAAGGGTCATGAGCAGGGATAGGGGGCAGGGGCTTTGCGGGGGGGAAGGGGTACAAGCAGGGCATCCTGCCGTGTACTCCCTGCCCTCATTTTGTTTTTCCGGCATGCCAGCACTCCAGCACCTTCCAAGGTAGGTATTGCGGGGCTTTTCGGCACTCCGGCCAAAAAACGTTGCCTACCCTGGTGTAGCCCATCTGAATAAGATATAGTGCCCATTGCACGTAGCCCCCTAAGCACTGACTCTTTTTCTAGTCACTATGCTGAATACATTTCAACTTCCTCTTCATTCCCACAGCTGAGGTGGGCCTTTCTTTTCCATTTCCAATGATTCCTATTTTTTCACCAGCTTTATATGTCTCACAGACATCTCCAAACATTTACGTAGGTGAGAGGCTCTGTTGACCCCCTCTCTCAGCCTGTCACATGTGATTAGCGTGGCCCCACCCACCATGAGGTGGAACTGGGCCAGGCAGCCCCGCGCCCCATCTGCATATAAATTTTTGGAGGATAAGAACATCTGGTTCCAGGCATGAGTAATTAGCACATGGGTCCATTGTGGGGAGTATCTGGAGTACACGTGCATACTGAGCAGCGCTGGATTATGCAGTTGCTATAGCTTGACATTCTGTTGACACTGCTGGGGCCCAGTACAATTAATTATATGAAAAATCATGAGCCTTTTGTCTTTGGACTAATATCATGCATAGTTTATAGAGTACCCATGCTAAAACTTGCAGCAATTTGCAAAAAAACAAAAAAGAAAGAAGGTAAAAAACATCTATTCTGGATTAAGGCTGTGGGCACCTATATTTGTTTGCACATTTGCATATATGCAAATATATGCTTGCATCACTGCTTGCAGGACGCCGGAGGAGCGATGAGGTGACACTGGGAGCAGGAGAAACAGCGGGGGATCGCTGCACCAGAGGCTCCCAGCACCAGCAAGAAGCTGAAGAGCAGGCATGGAGACAAGCGGCTGCAGCAGGAGGGGCTGCAAGAGCTCCTCATGCCAGGAGTGACCCACACCAGAGTGGGCCGGAGGAACCGGCAGAGAGCCCAGTGATGGCGGCAGCAGGAGCTGCCATTGGAGTTCACATCAGCGTCGGCTGGTGCAGGGACGCCAAGCTACAGGTGGCTCCAGCAGGAGCTGGGGTGGAAGCGCAGGGTCCCAGCCCAAGGGACCCACTTACCTAGGGCACTGGATGTGGGGGAAGTGAAAAGCCTATGGCTGTATGGTTTCCCCTCCTCTTTACCTTCATTTTTTTCCTCTTCTGATCCTTTTCCTTCTTTGTTTGGGGTCCCCTTGGCTTTTTTGCCTTGTGTTGTTGGTGTGGTTCTTTTTGTTCTTCCTTTTGGTCCTATTTTCTTACCCCGCCTAGCGTGTGCTTAGTAAGCCCTCCCTTACTGGGTCTCAGAAAACAAAGACCCTGACGGGAGATCACGGGTGATGTGGAAACGTGGCAGCGATCAGCGGCATCCATCTGAGAATATCCGGAGCATCAGAGGGGATGTCTCCAAAGACAAAGTGTCTCAACCCTCCCTGGTCTAGTTGGAGCTCCAGATGCCTGTCTGCAAAGGAGGAAGCATGGGAATCAAGGGAGACATCATCTGAGGGCTAGCTGCAAAAGATCCTGAAGCTCGTCTCAAAGGTTGGCACATGGCTGGGGTGTAGGGGAGGTTGGAGCCCCATGGACATCCGCCAAAGGACATGACAACTCTGGAGGCATCCTCAATGGGGACCCCCCCGCAACTGAAGATCTATCGGAAGTCATGGCAGGCGAGTTTGGGGGCCTCTCCAAAGGTGATTGAGGAACTCTCTGGGGTTTACATGAGGCTACTTGGCGCTCAAGACCAGCCACCTGTGCCAAGGTGGCACGAG
Source organism: Crocodylus siamensis (assembly GCF_052110815.1). NCBI lineage: Eukaryota > Metazoa > Chordata > Crocodylia > Crocodylidae > Crocodylus > Crocodylus siamensis. The sequence goes on from NC_143395.1 coordinate 176,972,855, forward strand.
AATGGATCATCGAACAGAAACGGGCACAGTGCCAATAACTGCTTTCTATGAATGGGACAGGTCTTGAAGTGGAAATAGTCCTTTTAACATTGACAGAAATATTGTGGTTTCTCACTGATGAAATATAATTGGTTATGTACAGTAATACTAGGGAGAGAGCTTATGTCTTGTCCACTTCTATAGTGAGGTAACGCAAAATGATATGAGTAAAAATTTGATGCAGCATGTCCCTTCTCATCAACTAGATATTATTAGTTCTCTGAAAAAAGCCCTTGAGAGCTTCAGTTTGCTCTCTGTTGCAATGTCAGCATTAACATCTAAGGAAATAGTACCTATTGTTCATTGAGTAGAAGAACTATTCCAAGATATGTTTGTATTTGCACAGAAATCAGACAACTAAGTTTTACAGTTCCAAAAATAATGTCTCAGTTGGGCAGTTTTGTTAATGTTTACTTTGATGGAACATATTGGAAATGTGCTAATGAGTAAGAGTTACATTAAATAAATTGCTGGCACATTAAATAAATTGTTGCGAGTCAAGCATTGTAACCATGTATTCTAATTGACATATCTTTTCTGCTAGTATATTACTAGGACAGTTTTTTATTTCCTGCTAACTATTTCTATTCTGATTAGATGGGCTCAAATCCCCCGAATTTGGGTTTAGTGATGAGAACTTGTGTTTTGATATGGGCCCTTCCAGTAAGTTTAGACAAATCTTCACAGGTGTGGTCCCTGAATATGTCCCTCTCCAGCTTGTGTTGTGACTGAGGGGCTCAACTAGGACTCCAAAGAGTCAACAGGTAGTGCAGGGAGGTGGCAGTGGCCACAGGGATGCATTCCAGGCACCACATACCCAGCCAGAGGGGGTGTGGCAGGCCACTAGCTAAAGCTGGGTAGCCCCTGCCCTAGTGTGTAGGGCCCTGGATCCAGCTCTAACACTTGGCTGCTTTCCACTCACTACACTAGTCTGGTGTGATGAGCAGCCACCTCCAGGCAGCTGAGTGGGTAGAGGGCAGCCAGGAGCTAGAGCTGGAGCCTCACATGCTGGGGCAGGAGCCACCTGGCTGCAGCTTTCCCCTTCCCCCGCCTGGCTGTGTATGTGGTGCCTGGTATGCATCCCCATAGCTGCCACTGCTTCCACATGTTACCTGCTGCCTGGAGTGGTGCAGCAGGGGCAGAAGAAGGAGCTGCTGGAGATGGGAGGAGCTGAGCAGAAATAGCAGGAGCAGCCCTACTGGGGATTTGTGTGTACTGGCCAAAGCGGGAGTACGGTATTGACCATCTCAGGTGGGAGCAGGTGGGGCTTGGCCCCATGTAGAGTGTCATGGGTGGCAGCCGCAGACTGGATGGGGAAGGGGGTGGACCATACCTTCACCTTCACTGCACCACCCAAGAAGCTCTGCTGCATGTGCCATCTGCCCCTCCCCCCTGTTCCCCTCCATCCTTGGCTGGCTTCTGGGACTAAGTGTGCAGGCAGGCCCACATATGTGCACACCTCTCCCTTCCTCACCCCCCCATACCACCCACCCAGTACAACCCCACTCCTCATGTCTCCCAACCGCCCCCCCACACACACTATAAAAGAGTAAAACTCTATTTTGAGCTATTATGCAATCACCTCTCTCTCTCTCTCTCTCTCTCTCTCTCTCTCTCTATATATATATATATATATATAAAATTTATTTATTTATGTATTTATTTATATACTCAACTAAAAAAATAAATCAAGAAAAAATACTTTTTGAAATAAAAGTATGTTAAAAATAGATGTTTTATTTTTAGTATGTGATTATTTTGTTTATCTATAATTTGTTAAAATGGTATCTTCTGAAAGATTTTGTGTGTGTGGCCCTCCAGAGCTCACCAAAACTCGTTAAGTGGCCCTCCATCCAAAATAATGGCCCATTCCTGGTCTAGGGCATGCTTGGGTGCTTTCTACTCTCATTTTCAGTTGGTAAATCTTAAAAGTCATGTAGGAATATAGTAAGTGCTTTCCTGGTGTTAGTTTTCTGTATGAGGAGTGTCTTCTGTTGTAACGTGTGCTGTACACTCGCAAATGGGAATGGAAATGAGGACAAGGAAGACTCCTTTCCATATACAGTCCATACGATGAAAATACATGAGAATTCCTGCTAAAATTGTATTTTCATCTGGTCTAGCAAAACACTTAAGCTTATGTAACTTTAAGCACAGGGACACTTCTATTGATTTCCATGAGACTTCCCATTTTCTTAAAGTTAAGCAAAGAATTTCAATAGGTGTTTGACTTTAGGAAAGTTAATAGTCTCACTTAAGTAAACAGATCCACTCACTCCTGTGTTTAAAGTTGAACGTATGGTTAAATTGTTTGTTGGACTAAATCCCATCTTCCTGAAATTGACTTGAGTAGGAGTTTTTTTTTTTCTCTCTGGGAACAAATTATATATATGTGTTTTCATTTTTTGTATTCCAAACATAGTGTCAGAGTGATTCATATGGTGGTACATTATTTTCATTTTTGATCATTGGTTATTTGAAATATGTACTTTCTTTGTTAAGGAAGAATGTGTTGTCCTTCAATGTACTGTTGTCATGCTTTAAGTACTTGCCTCACTCTCTATTTACGGTGCATGGTATGTATAAAGAATATATAATACACCCCCCCCCTTTGTGTTGGATGACAGAATGACATCTTTTTCTATTACCGCCCTTAGGTTGTGTGGAGGAAACTTGGAGATGCTGCAGGCTCGTGCCCTGGAATTAGACAACATTTGTCGGGGAATCAGTATAAAGGACCAATGTAAGAGGACAGGAGCATCGCCTCTCTCTGGAGATACAAAGTTTAAAATGCCAGTGACAGATAAAGAATTTATTCTCTCTACAGTAACTTCTCAGCTGATAACAGGATGTCTACATGCACTACATGTGATTGCTTCTGAAACTAGGACAGACTCTTCATAGAAGCCTTTCAGACGAGAGTTGTGTGTCCCATGTATTCCGTCATTGCAGTCTATTGAATAGCTAAATGCTGCCTCTTGTAATCATGGCGCTGTCATTTATGCATACACTTTAAGAAACATTCAGATATTATAATTCCTACTTAAAACGTAACTGGAGACTCTGCAGGAGATGCACAGAAAAAATGATTTTTTTTAGATACTTAGGGTGAACCTCCAATGAGTTTGAATGACTTTTTCCATTAGATTTACAGGAGTTTTCACCAGGCTGGAGAGACACCAATAAACTGTGCCTTCAGTCTCCACAGTTTTGAGAACATCGGTTGTTTAGTAACTTGCACTTCAGTCTATAAGCTATTAGTTAATGGTGCGTAAGAAATGTTTAGCTGAGCATTTTTTCCTAGAATATTTGTATTTTGAGGTGCTAAAAGACCAGCCAGTAGTGTAGCAAAAACTACAGTACTTGTAGTAAAACACAATTTCTTTCTAAATGAAAGTGAAGATAGAATTCTTTTTCATTCACTTTGGTGCATCTTTTCTGAAGACGTATATGATGAGCACCATTTTAAATGAATGGAACACTTGGCAATCCATATGAAAGATCTCAAACCAAAACCACCATCTGAGGGGTTTTTTTGAAAGTATTTTCCAGGTGTCAGATTGCTAATTTCTTCCATTTAGGTTAGAGACATGCTGGTTTATTTAATAAGACCCATATGAATCTAAAAGATTGCACTGCATTAATTCAAAGCTTTCTTTGCCCACCATAGTGTTCCTTTAGAGAAAAGCTTTATTATACTCAAAGCATGTATTTCATTTTTCTGAGACTAAAAGCTGTTGTTTGGATTGCTGGAATTTTGACCAGGAGGTGCCCTAGATGTGCTAAATTTAATTTTTTTTCTACATGTATAATATTAGATTGTGTGCATTGAAATGCTATGATAGGTATTTTGTGTATATCTAAATGCAATGATAGTTTCTTATATGAATGTGCAACAGGCTTGTGACTGAATGCTGTTGCTTAACTTTTTACTATAGCTGAGCATCAAAAAATAGGAATGCAACAATTCCCAAGTTTTGGGTTTGTTCCTGATTACTAATATTTGAGCCAAAGCTGGTAGTCTCTGTTTCCTGTGGGCTTGTTACATGTTGTATTACTGGTCCGTTGGTAGTGGAATGTTTCTGGGATGCTGTACAACCTTTTTTCCTATGGGCATATGTTGTAAAATTAGCTTAATGTCTTCAGAAAATTGTTATGGATTAATTTGCAACTGTAATTCCATCTATCCTGTTGTTCTTATTTGGTCCCATCTGACATAACTACAAGGCCTCTGATCTCAGGCATAACTCCTGTTGACTCCTTTTCCTTGAGTTAAGACTGCAGAATCTGGCCTTTAATTTTGCTTCTTAAAATGCTTCTTACATACACATACACATCTATATATTTATATATATATATATATATAAACCTAAGCAATGGCTTGTTATGTTTCCATATTACTTTTTCTCATATAAGCAATTCTCATAGTTACACTTAAATTGTTGTATTCCTATATATGAAGAACTGTAAACCAAGTATGTGCACCTGCAGTACCTAGCTGCTGGGGCTAATTTGAAGGACACTGGTCTTTTGACACGACACTTGTGTAAATTTTGATACTGTATTAAAACTATTTTTTTACAGGTCTGCATAATAATTGGGTATCAAGTATCTGTGTTCATCTTAGCAGTGGTAATAAATGATTGAACCTTGCAGTTGTTTGCTTTCTTTTGCTGACAGTTCTTGAAATATCTGAACTATTGTGAGAAGCAAATTCTGTTCACTGAAGAATCTGGACAAGACACTTCCTGCACAGAAGTTCTGTTGCAGTTCTGTTAGATATTTGAATGCCATATCACCCAGGACAGCTATTGGGAGTCCTAGATGTGGAAAAAAAATCAGGCTTCTACACCGGTTTCATGTTTACTTATCTACTTTTATTCCTTAATTTCCACTAATGGAAAACATACTGAACCTACTCTGTCATAGGGTTGGTTTATGCCACATTGCTGGTTCAAAACAGCTGTAATTCTGTAAGAATTTCAGTGAGAGGGAGCTTCTAGAGATATTGAGCCTGCATAGTGGTATCTTTCACACCTACCCTTTTCTGTTGCATATGTGGTGTGGCATTAAGAAAAGAGAGGGCTTCCTTTTGGATGGGTGATTCCAATTTGCCTTGATAATCCCAGTCTGCCATACTGCTGCTTGCTTGGAACTATTGGCAGTGGACTTAATTTAAAGCAGATCTGTTTATACTATGAGTTCAGACTGGTACACATCCAGGTCAATGCTGGAGGAGTCCACAACCTAGGTCTTGCACTGATAGCAGTTGGCCAGAGCTGAGGGTGTAGGCCAGAATATTTGGGCAAATGTCTTATGAGTTTATTTGTTTGTTTTAGTGGTCTTGACTAGAAGATGGAAATTTTAATATATTCACTTCCTTCTGGGAAATGAAAATACTGTAGCTGCATCCTTCCACACTGTAATAAGAACAGAAGAGGAGTGGGAGAGTATGAAACTCCATAGGAAATGTTTCTGGTCAGAGAAACCCCAGCAGAGTAAAATCTCCTCAAAGTTATAGATGGAGCTATTTCTTGGCTCTGTTATTATGATGTACGTTGATAAAGTACCTAAACACACCATTTAACCTTATTCTTTAGTGGAGAAAAGGTGATATTGTTTTGGGGCTAGATCACAGAGATTGGCACTTTGTTTTTCAACAAATTGAGTATCTCCAGTACTGTCTGCTCCCAAAAGGTTGTGGTTGATGGACATGTTTATGAACACTGTAGAAAGTGAGCATGCCCTCTTTAACATTTTGAGCACAGGCTCAGATCTAGTATAAACATGCTCTGCAGAGCAGGAGTCACGTACAGCCTTCTGGTATCTTATACCGACTGAGTCTCCAGAATGTCAATTGCACCAAAGGTTTTTGTGTTCAGTAACATTCCTCTTCACTTGTCACTGTCAAATACCTCCCCAACAAATATCTAGCTACATAGACTCATAGAATCAATGAGTCGGAAGGGACCTAGACAGATCATCTAGTCCGACCCCCTGCCATGGGCAGGAAGGAGCACTGGGGGTGGCAGGGGTCATAAGACCCCAGCCAGGTGCCTATCCAGTCTCCTCTTGAAGATCTCCAGGGAAGGTGAGAGCATCACCTCTCTGGGAAGCCTATTCCAGGCTCTGGCCACCCTTACCGTGAAGTAGTTCTTCCTAATATCTAACCTAAACCTATCCTCCCTCAGCTTGTGGACATTGTTTCTGGCGACCCCAAGGGGGACCCTGGTGAACAGACTTTCCCCGAGTCCCTGCTGCTGGCCCCTGATAAGGTTGTAGACAGCCACAAGATCCCCCCTCAGTCTCCTCTTGCGGAGACTGAAGAGATTCAGGTCCCTCAGCCTCTCCTCATAGGGCTGGCCAGGGAGGCCCTCAACCATACGAGTGGCCTCCTCTGGACCCTCTCCAGGTTCTCCACATCCCTCTTGAAGTGCAGCGCCCAGAACTGGACACAGTACTCCAGCTGCGGCCTAACCAGCGCCACATAGAGGGGGAGCAAGACCTCTCTGGACCTGCTAGTGATGCCCCTGTTGATGCATGACAGGGTGCGGTTGGCTCTGCCTATTGTTTCGTCGCATTGGCAACTCATATTCATCCTGGAGTCAATGCTGACTCCAAGATCCCTCTCTGCCTCTGTGCTGCCGAGAGAGGCAGCCCCTAACCTATAACCATAATGCTGGTTCCCTCTCCCCAGGTGCAGCACCCTGCACTTGTCCTTGTTGAACTGCATCCTGTTCAGATCTGCCCACTTCTCCAACCTATCCAGGTCTGCCTGGATGCAGTCCCTGCCTGCCAGTGTATTCACTTTACCCCACAGCTTGGTGTTATCAGCAAACTTGAACAGGGTGCTCTCCACACCTTCGTCCAGGTCGCTAATGAAGATGTTGAACAGCACCAGCCCAAGGACCAAGCCCTACAAGCTGATTTATTTCTTTATATACAGTTGAAATTAGGCCCTTGGTCCCACTAAACATGAGAAGCTAATACCAAGAGTATGTAAATGCACTATAGTATTCTCTCAAATTTGGTTCTCAGAAAAGAGACTGAGCTAGAGATGCATGAAAGGGGGTGTGTGTGTCCATCCTCAGATAACTGTATTTTAGGTTTTATTTCTGTACATACATCTGTGAAGCACATAACTCTGAGACCTTTTGGTTAAGCACATGTATACCATGATTCTTCTCAAGCCATGGTTGGGAGCTGTCCTAATGATTTGAAAGCTGCATGCAAAGCAAAGAGCTAGTCCTGATCTTTCTAGAGATCTGAAGATCCAAGAACAAAAAGGGAGTCATTAGTTGGATGTAGGCCTGGCTCTATCCATAAAGTGCATGTACTTCATCCAACCAGTAAATGCAAATTCATTATGTCATATTATCCTCTTTAACACAGCAGTTCTCAACAAAGATTGTGTGACATAAAAATGGACTAAAAGAACGTGGCTGTGGGGTTGTGGCACTGCCCTTTTCAAAAGGTCAGCCTCCTTATTGACAGGGATGTAGAAGAAGGGATCAAAAAGAAGGAAGGGAAAGGTCCATGCCATCCTATTGCTACTCATCTTATCTCCATTCCTTACCTCTCCCCTCTTTCTTTTTAAAGACACTTTGGTGACTCTTCAGTCATTAAATTTTTTTTTTATGTCTTGGAAACATTTCTGGTGGAGACTTTTATTAAAAGAAAGATATTGAATAGTTCACAGTGGTCTGGAATCTTCAAATAAAGATTCATAGAATGACAGGACTTAAGAATCACAGATCCTGCACAGCTCACTTGGAGCTATTAGGGCACATTACTAGATCATGCCTCTCTCCAAACTGAATTTCCTTTTGCAAATTTCACCCCCTACATGTCAGCTATCATAGGAGGCTTCTAAGCAGATTAAGCCTAATACATTTTGAAAGAAGCGATTTAAATTGAATTTTCAAGTATTTCAACCTAACAGAAATATTTTTGTGATTTTTTTTTAACTTAGTTAAAAAAAAAAGTGCCCAAGAATCTATAAAATCATACCCATTGTCCTAAGCAAAGAGCTGTCTCATACATTTCACTGAATTGCTTAAGAGATAAAGGAGCATTTGCAGGAATAAGTATTCACAGCAAACGTGTTCAACCTTGGCCTTTAGGTCAGATCTGACATGTGGAGCTACACCATCCAGCCAATGGGGCTCCCCACAGGTCTGAAAACTTGGTGGCAGAGAAGCAGCATCAGCATTAATTGCTTCCAGGGCCATGGCAATTAACATTGCCACCACTCCTCCCTCCACTAAATTTCCAAACCTGTGGAGAGCCTTCTGGCCCAGATGACAGCCCCATATGCCCGGATGGATGGCATACAGGGTGTGTCGTGACTGGATCCAGTGCGTCGGACCATGCCTTTCTGGACTTCAGCAAGGCCTTTGACACTGTCTCCCACCCCATCCTCATTAAAAAACTAGGCGACTGTGGCATTGATGCTTACACAGCCAGATGGATTGTAGATTGGCTGAAGAGTCGTACTCAGAGGGTGGTGGTGGACGGGTCATATTCAGCCTGTGGGGAAGTGGGCAGAGGAGTCCCCCAGGGCTCGATCCTTGGGCCTGCGCTGTTCAATTTCTTTATCAGCGATTTGGACAATGGGGTGAAAAGCAACCTGTTTAAATTTGCTGATGATACCAAAATTTGGGGCGAGGTGAGCACACTAGTAGGGAGGGAAAGACTGCAGAAAGACCTGGATAGTTTGCAGGAGTGGGCTAACAAAAACAGGATGCGTTTCAATACTGACAAGTGCAGAGTGCTGCACTTGGGCAATAGTAACCAGCAGCACACTTGTAAGATGGGAAACTCCCTTTTTGAGAGCACGGAGGCAGAAAGGGATCTTGGAGGCATTACTGAATCCAAGATGAACATGGCCCAACAATGCGAGGTCACAGTTGGCAGGGCTAACCGGACCTTGTCATGCATCCACAGGTGCATCTCAAGTAGGGCCAAGGAGGTGATCCTCCCCCTCTACGTGACACTGGTCAGGCCACAGCTGGAGTACTGTGTGCCCCACTTCAGGAGGGATGTGGACAATATTGAGAGGGTCCAGAGGAGGGCCACTTGCATGATCCGGGGACCACAGGGCAGACCCTACAATGAGAGACTGTGGGACCTGAACCTGTTCAGCCTTCACAAGAGAAGGCTGAGGGGGGACCTGGTGACCGTCTATAAACTCAATGGGGGGACCAGAAGGGTTTGGGAGACACCCTGTTTCCCCTAGCGCCCCCTGGCATAACAAGACATAATGGCCACAAGTTGTTGGAGAGGAGGTTTAGATTAGACATCCATAAGAACTACTTCACAGTCAGGGCGGCTAGGATCTGGAACCAACTTCCAAGGGAAGTGGTGCTGGCTCCTACCCTGGGGGTCTTTAAGAAGAGGCTTGATGCCCACCTGGCTGGAGTCATTTGAGTCCAGTTTTTCTCCTGCCCAGGCAAGGGGTCAGACTTGAAGATCTGTAAGGTCCCTTCCGACCCTACTTCTATGATTCTATGCCAGCATGCTGAATCTCACTCACGGCTTGGCGCCACATCAGGTTCCCTGCTGGATCAGGACCATGGATCAACCTTCTGCACAGGATCCATGTACCAGCCCCATGCCAGACATCTGGCTTACAGGACCAGAGCAATTGAACACTACTGGTTTACAGGATCAAAGCCATTTCTTTGCAGCCTCCTCCTCTGAAATATACATATCTATGAAATGATGAGAGTGTTGTGACTGCATAGTAGGTAGATAGATATCCATTCCTTCTTTTCTGTCTTCTGCATTATTACTGGTCCCAAAACCCAGCATGAGTGGAAAAAAACCCAACAGATTGATTGTCCTGGATTAAGTCATCATCTGCAGTCACTCAATACAAGGAAGGCAGTCTTCCAGTAAATAGGAAAGATGACTGAGGAGGCTGATCTGAGCTCCCCACGTTCTACTGCAGACATGGCTAATAGCTCCAGGAAGGAGTAGATCCTGGTGATGTTGGTTCGCAGCTCTTTTTCATTGTCTCAAGGATAAAGGAGCCAGTGGTGAGTTAGATCTCTAATTTATCACCAGTACCTGAGGACATTAATACATGAAATTGCCTCTTCCTGTGTCCATTTTATGACTAGCACAATTCTCTAATATCAGTAATATGTTCACATGAAACTGAGCTGTTTGAACAGAAGTAAAAAGGGATCCACATTTTAGGACAGGAGGGAAATCTTTGTAAGACCTTGGAGATTTATCTCAAACCACTGCAGTCAAATCAGTTCCAAGTTGTTAATTGATTTGACCAGTTACTGTCACCTCAGTTACTGTTTGCAAGCCAACTGAGAACATGCAGCTGCCTCCCAAACACTATGGGCACCTACACATGTGATGGAACTCTCCTCTGCTGCGTGCTAGTTTGCACACATCAGTGCAGGCTCAATTAATAGAGTCTACTGTGAGTCTGCTGGAGCATGCCAATTACTGCGCTCCAGCAGCCCCGTGCGTCATGTGTCTTCAGCATCCCCGGACTTCAAAATGGCGGCAGAGCTTGCTAAATGAGCTTTAAATAAAGAGCCCCCGCTACCGTTTTGAAGCATGCTACATGGAATACATGTGATGCTGTGGGAGCTTTAGTTGTATCGCTGTAACTAAACCGCCCCTCCCCACCTCTGCATTACCCCAGAGCACATGTATAGATACCCTATTTGACTACTAAAGCCACACTGGGGATTTGATGGCAAGTTTCCTACTTCTCAGGTGAGTCATACTTTCCACTGGACAGTTAGGTAAAATAGGACACACACAGATGCATGAACAAACTCAGCCAAACTCTGAAAGTGTCATTCTGCTGACATTTTTTGTGCAACGCTCAATCCAACTGAACTACTCTGAGAAGATCGACAGGATTGAACCCTGAGGCGAGAGAAGTAGGGGAAATTCCTAACTGAGGGTTTAGTTGTGAATTAGAATACCAAGTATTTTGGCATTGTCAGTTCTTAGATGGTGTTATGCAAGCCAACGAGCAGAAACTAGGGGTGTGGACACACAAATGCTTGAAGTTCCAACTTTAACACTGGATACAAGTCTGTAAAGTTGGAGCCAGTTTGCTGCATTTAAGTCACTGTAAGCTCAGTTGTACATAACAAAATGCACCAGCTGCTGCCCTTTTGAAATGTTCTGTTTTTGAAAGAGCTCCAAGCATTCATGTGTCCACACCCTACAGGTATATAGGGGACTTCAGGCATTTTTGTTTCCTGCCTGGGAGGCGGGGGTTATACCGATCATCTAAAATTACTTTCAAAGCCCTGGTTCTCAAAGAAGTGCCAAACTAATGATGAATTATTTACTATTTCTCCAGAAAGGGCTGTTTAAGCCCACTAGAAGAGATCATTATAATGAAGTCTTATTCAACACTGTGGCCTTGACTTTCTGTGTGTGAAGTAAATCATTACATAATTTTTTTGATAAGTCTACAGACAATGAGGACAAAGTAAGGAAGAAATACTGGAGGAGAACCCCACCTTCAGGAAAGCATGGCCCCGCACAGGCTGATTTGCCCTGGGCCCTGCACCCTGCTTGGGTTGGCTCTGCTCTGAAATACACTACAGTGGTGATGGGGGTAGTATACCAGTGAGCAAGATGCTGCCAGGTGCTCCAAGGGAGAAGGGGACCTTGCACCACCTCATGGAGCCCAGACCAGGCAGTTCTGTCCTTCCCATGGGGTCTTTTGTGTGCCTCTTCTCCACTATGGTGACCTTGGTTCACATGGAAGAAGTTGGCATGAGCAGGCTGTAGTCTTGGGACTTTTATACCAACTTTTGGGATGCTGAATGCTGTTGCTGCAAGCACAAGGGTCACATTATATGTGTGTGTCATCTCAAGTTGAAGCCATCCAGAAAGAAGTCAAATATAGTCAGTCATAGTTGGAGGCTATGCTTCCAACTGCCACAAATACTGGTGCTGATCTGAGTGGAATTTCAGCCTACAGCATTTTCACAGAAAACTACTGGGTTTGCCAGCAGTGTGGAGACACCACTCCTATAGAAGATAACCTATGCTACAATGATGCTCCACGGTGTTACATGTGTCAGAGAAGGAGATGCAGGATCCAAGTTGGCCTTAATTCAGAAGATGCATACAAATTTCTGTGGCCTTTGGTATGGCCTCAAATCATCTTCCTATTATTCTGCACAAAGCAAGACTTCTTGACAAGAATAAATAAGCAGTTGACTTGGAAGACAAATGTTACATCAACGTCCACTATGGGAAGGATCAAAAAGTCCTCTGCCTCATAATTGCTAAAGGACAGTGACCAAGCTTGCTAAGTAGAGAATGGTTTAATCAACTGGGCATCAAGTTAATAGGAGCGTACAGCGTTGTGACACACTGTTCAAGGTGTCTGGGATGCTGAATGCCATTGCTGTAAGCACAAGGGTCCCTAAAGGAATTCAGTGAAGTTTTTGAAGGAGGCTAGGTATGTACAAAGGTCCACCAGTTTCACTTTTATTGGATCCAATTGTGGCAACAATTTGAATGAAATCTTGTCATGTTGCACTTGTCTTCTGTCCAAAGATTGATGCCAAGATCAATCCTCTTGTAGAACAAGTTGTCCTAGAAAGAGTAGTAAATCCATTATTGTCAACTCCCACTGTACCCATCATGAAGCCAAACTGAGATGTTTGAAGATATGCCATGTACAGACACAGAAGACATCATACTGCCAGCAGGATGGTTTCTTATGAGTCCATCAGCTGTTGTTCTAGACCTGTGAAATCTTCAAGCTGCTTAAGTGACTCAAAAAGGACCAAAAGAGCCTCATTTCCAAGGATATGATGCCAACCCTTGATTTGGGTCATCCAAAGTGAGTCATTACTGGCACAAGTACTTAAAGGACTATGTTGTGTGTGTGTGCATATGTAGGGGGGTGTTATGCACTGTTTTTTTAATATATGAATATATACATATATACACACACACATACATATTACTGCCAGTAGGTGGTCCTCTGCCAAATTGTGTTATTTTCTGTCTGCTGTTTTGCTTGAAAGCCATTCAGTTAAGCCCCTTCATTTATGCACTACAGATGATTGCCCTGTTGCTACTGTCTGGTCTCACTGGGACAGATACTGCCTTCTGTAGTATATGAAAGGTATGTTTATAGCTAGACTCTTAACCTGATATTGTGGGTAAAGGAAAACTACAAGCAGGAGGGAAAGACTTATTTTGAGAGATGTGTAGGTGTAGCTTGGTGAAGAGGATTCAGAGAGGGTAATACAATTCCTAGGTTGCTAATGGCTGGTCATAGAGAATTCAGCAAGATTTTCAAAAGCAGTGCCAATGGTCGGGCTGGGGTTGGGAATTCAGCCCAGCTGAGCTGAGTTGCTTTCCCCAGCCCAGTTGTAGGACTGGGGAGGGAAAATGAGTAATCTGGCTCAGTTCCCTTCTCCAGCCCGATTGCAGTGCTGGGGAGGGGAACTGAGTCAGGGTTCAGTTCCTTTCCCCTGCACAGGAGGTGGGGAGAGCCAGGGCAGTGCTCCCTGCCTGGCTGAGCCTGGAGCTGCTGGGAGTGCGGTCCTGGTTCTCCCTTGTCTCCCACCACCTGGCTGCTGGCTGCTTCAAAACCCAAAACGTTTGGAAAGTTTTGAAACATTTCATCTAGCCTCATTTTGTTTTGAGGCTGTTTTGAAGCCCTTCATTTCATTTTGATTTCGCTATTTCAAACTCAAAATGAGTCGAAACAATGTCTAAACGAAATGGCTGGCGAAATTTTGCACAGCCCTAAAAAGCAGATGCAGATTTTTGCAAAAGTGGGAGAAGATGCAGGAGTAGTGACCAGTGTTGCAGAGGTGGCTGCACCCCCTGGTTCCAGCTTTCCTCCCCTTTCCCAACCCTGGCACTGGGGTGGGAAACCACACTGCTTAATTGCTCAGACTGGAGATGCAGGGGGAGCTTCCACACACTTGCAGAAGCTGAAGTTTGGATGGCTGTAGATCTGTACAGAATGTAAGTGTCTAATGAGTTTTGTGGCTGCTGGGTTGGGGTTGATTGTAATCACTTCTCACAATGTAAATACCTCGGTTTTGCCTGAGTCCTAGGTAGGCATCTACTTTTTCAATTGGATCTGTCACTAATTGCTTCGGGAAGACCTTGGGCTAGGCTGGTGTTCCATCTTAAAATCAGCAGCATATACCATTTGCAGCTTTGGTAGTGGCTCCAGCACAAAAGCTATACAGTGAATGGTTATAGAAGCTAAACAGCTCTCAGCCTTAGTGGTGACCCATCATACTGGAACCAGGTTTGCTGGCATGACGTCGTGCTGTGTGGAAAAAGCTTGAGCTCTGCTCTACCTCTTTAGCACAGACCTGTTAAGCTTTTCCCTTTTCTCTGATGTTAACCTTCACAAGAAAAGAAGTAAGCACACTCTAAAAATACCCTGAACTGGGGGGACAACACTTTACCAAAACAGAGAGTTTGCAGAAATGCTGCATGGACATAGAATCATAGACAAATCATGGAAAATTAGGGTTGGAAAGATGCTTAAGAGCCCATCCAGAGCAGTCTTGAAAAGCCTAGGAATTGTGCTCCAGTGAAACAAGAAAATGTTACCATGGGAACATTCCACGTACTCCAGCTAATAAAATGGACCAATAACCTAAATGGTAACAGGTCTCACTTTCTGCAACCGAACTACAAACAACTCAAAACTACAAAGCAACCCAACAGATTACAGAAATACAAATTAACCAAACTGCCTGGAATTGGAGCCTCCCTCACTTCACTTCCCACAGACATGTATGTAGCCCTTCCCACAGAAAAAGAGTAGAAAAAAATCATTTAAATTAAAGCACATATAGCCAACAAAAACTGCACATATTGTACAAAAGCAGCCAAGCTACAAGCCTGTCTTCTCATTCACAGCAGGAAACCTTGTACTCAGGTCAACTGTATTCAGGGAGATATTCTTAATAATTGCTGCTTTTAGCTAAGTCAAAGCAAACTATTTAGACAAAGGAGACAATTAACATTTTGTCTGGCAAGAGCGATAGTGGATAGGCTTTATATACACATACTGCATTTATTAGAAAAAAATGTCTGTAGCTCTAAATTATAGCTTTGAGCCCTGACTCAGGAAGGCACTTAAGCACTTACTTAACTTAAAACACATATTTAAATATTTACCTGAATCAGAGACTATTTTAACCCAGTATTTTATTGTTATATTACTGGCAGAGGCTATTCCCCTCAGGCAGTGATATTTAAATAAAACCTCCATTTCCTTCCTCTTTCACATTTACATTTTTCTCTTGGTTTTCTTTTGCAATCTGGTTGTTATGGGGATTTTGCTCTGTGCACCTTCCCTTTCTTTTCAAAGACAGACTGCTGAATTTTATTCGTGGAGTTTGGCTTTGTCGAAGGTAGTGCTATCACTTCTCTCTGTAATTATTGTTCCAACTATACCAGGTGAACTGTATTTTTTGCCTTCTACTTTGCCTGTGTTAGATTCAACCCTGCAAAAGATCCCCACCCAGAACAGTTCAGTAGGAATCAGAAAAAGTCACTGTATGTAAATTCAGAAGAAAATGTGGAGAAAGAAAGTTCCCTGCAGATCGAGTAAATAATAGCTCTTTATTTTTTGCAGATGAAGAGACTGAAACACAGAACTGTAATGGTCAATAGTTTTTCAAATCTGGCTGTGTAAGTTTAGACAGCTAATTTCACAATTTAAGATCCTCAGTATGTGATACAATGGTTAAAGATTCTGGTAACTTACATTTCTTTTTGGGTCTAACACTGCACAGTACAGAAGAGGTAAGGGCATTCTCACATTGTAGAAGATACTCAGTAGGGGTGTGCGAAATGGTCCATATTCCATTCAGATTTGGATTCAGCCTGAATTGGGGACAGTGATTCAATCACTGTCCCTGATTTGATTTGGCTGAATTGATTTGGACCTTGAGTGCCCCCCAGACCCAGGAGGCAGCAGTCACCGAGCCAGGAGGTGTGCAGGGGGGCCCCCACACACTCCCTGGCAGACCTGGAAGTGGACCGGAAGTCCTTCTGGACCACTTTTGGGTCTGCTGCCTCTCTAGTGATGAGGAGAGGAGGGAGACCTGCCAGCAGGCAGAGCAGTCCCTGGGCTGCGGGGGGGGTTGGTGCTTCCCTTTGCGGCAGCGGTGGCCCCCCCAGGTGGCATCTGCCTGCAGGCACCCAGCTTGGGTGGTCCTGGGGGGTACTGCAGCTACAGAGGGAAGCACCAGGCCCCTGCACAGGATAGGCATGCAGGCAAGCTCCAGGGTTGGTGGGGGAAAATCAGGCTTGCAGCTTTTCTTGGGCAGACCCTGTTTTCCCAGGCTGCTGCCAGGCTGCCTCTATGGCTTCCTGCATAACTGGAGCTACACAGAGCCTGGTGTTTGCTGTGCCTCAAGTCATTTAAGGTACATTATGCCACTGAATTTCCTACAGCAGCTGGAATGAATGTGCAATACACCACTGAGGTGTGCAAACACCAACACCATTAAAGTGGTCCAAAAAGCATTTAGCCTGCTTTAAAGTGTCATGCACACATGCCTCTTGTTTCGTCTACACTCAGTTTCCAAAGTCAGAGGCAGCATATGTGTAGAGCTGTTAGTGATTCCTGAAAGATCATAGAATCATAGAAAGTTAGGGTTGGAAGGGACCTCAAAAGGTCATCTAGTCCAAACCCTTGCTCAAAGCAGGAGCAGCCTCAAACTAGATCATCCCAGCCAGGGCTTTGTCAAGCCAGGCCTTAAAAACCTCCAAGAATGGAGATTGTACCATTTATCTGGGTAACCTGTTCCAGTGTTTTACTACCCTCCTACTGAGAAAATTCTTCCTAATATCTAGCCTAAACTTCCCTTGCTGCAACTTGAGACATTGCTCCTTGTTCTGTCATCTGCCACCACTGAAAACAGTCCAGCTCCATCCTCTTTGGAACCCCACTTCAGGTAGTTAGAGGCTGCTATCAAATCTCCCCTCAGTCTTCTCTTCTCCAAACTAAATAACCCAAGTTCCCTCAGCCTCACCTTGTAAGTCATGTGCCACAGCTCTTGAACCATTTTTATTGGTCTGCACTGGACTCTCTCCAACTTTTCCACATCCTTTCTTTAGTGTGTGTGCGTGGGGGGGAGAGGAACTGGCCACAATTCTCCAGATGTGGCCTCACCAGTGCAGAATAGAGGGGAATAATTAGTTCCCTCCATCTGCTGGCAGTGCTCCTTCTAATGCAGCTCCGTATGCCTTTAGCCATCTTGATAACAAGGGCACACTGCTGACTCGCATCTATCTTATTGTCCACTGTAACCCCCGGGTCCTTTTATGCAGAGCTGCTGCTTAGCCAGTCTCCAGGCTGTAGCGGTGTATGGATTCTTCCATTGCAAGTGCAGGACTTGCACTTGTCCTTGTTGAACCTCATGAGATTTCTTTTGGCTCAATCCTCCAATTTGTCTAGGTTAATTTGAATCCTAGCCCTACCCCCCAGCATATCTACTACACTCCCCAGCTTGGTGTCACCCGTGAACTTGTTGAGGGTTCAAATCCAACCCATCTTCCAGATCGTTAATGAAATATTGAACAAAACCTGCCACAGGACCAACCCCTGGAACATTCCACTTGATACTAGCTGCCAGCTAGCCACTGAGCCACTGATTACTACCCATTGACCCCAACAATCCAGGCCAGTCCATTCATCCAACCCATACTTCCTCAGCTTGCTTGCAAGAATGCTGTGGGATACAGAATCAAAAGCCTTGCTAAAGTCAAGGTGTATTATGTCCACTGCTTTCCCTGCATCCACTGTTGTCTCATCATAGAAGGCAATCAGGTTGGCTAGGCATGAATTGCCCAGGGTGAATCCATGCTGACTGTTCCTAATCAATTTCTTCTCCTCTAAGTGCTTAGAAATGGATTCTTTGCGGACCTACTCCATGATTTTTCCATGGACTGAGGTGAAGTTTGTTGGTCTGTAGTTCCCTGGAACATAGGTGACTGATGAGGGGACATGGGGGGGAACGTGCCCCCCTGACAGGGCTATCCTTGCTGTCAATGCCACTGGCAGCTTCTGCGGGTGCTTGCCAGCCCCGTCCATGCCATCACGGCCAGCAGCTTGTGCTTGCCAGCCCCGTCCCTGCTGCTGGTTTCTGTGGGTGCCCCCTCAGACTCAGGAGGCACCAGTCGCCTATGCCCTGGATCCTCCTCCTTCTCTTTCTAAAAGATAGGCACTTTATTTGCCTCTTTTCAATCATCTGGGACTTCCCCTGATCACCATGAGTTTTCAAAGACAATGGCCAGCAGCTCTGCAGTCACATCAGCCAACTCCTTCAGCACCTTGGATGCATTGCTTCCAGCCCCATGCACTTGTATATGTCCAGCTTTTCTAAATAGTCCCTAACCTGTTCTTTCATCACTGAGGGCTGCTCACCTCCTCCCCAAACTGTGCTGCCTGGTTGAGTAGTCTGAGAGCTGATCTTGCCTGTGAAGACCAAGGTAAAAAAGGTAGATCAGCCTTTTCCTCATTATCTGTTACTAGGTTGCCTCCCCTATTCATTAAGTAAAATCAAGTTGTCTGACACTTTTTGTTGTTTATAACTTTGCCAGACTTCTACACTCTGGACTAAATTTTCCGCAGGTAAGTATTTGCCTCAGGTACCTCATTTGTAACTGTTTGGAAAGTTTTGTCTGTTTCCGAGAATGAGAAAAATATGTTATATTTACCCAGGTTAAGTGATTTGTATGGGTTTTTTACTAATTAGATCTAGCATGTTCCTTATGTGGAGCAAGAACTTGAAATAGGGTGTCCCTGATGACAGAGGTGCCACCATTGTCATGAACATTTGCTCCTGTCTGGCTGAGTCAGATGTTGTGGGGAGGTGTATTGGCACCTCACTCAAGAGCCAGTTGGAGCTTGTCATGATCGTACCATGCAATGCCAGTCAGTCAGAACTCAGACACCTAGCGTGCCTTCTTGAAATTCGTTGGTGCTGAATAATTATTGAATGCCTCAGCAGACAATGACAATTCAGTCTCACCTGTCCTGAAGAGCTGTGTTAAGAGTTTGGCTGTTAAATTTTCCACAGGGTATATCTGCATTGAGCATGTTCTATCCCAAGCAGGGCTGCAGGGACTGAGCAGAACTTTCTATAAAAAATACTCCTTTTTGCTTCTGAAGGTGCTGTGGCATGAGGCATAGGACCTGAGACCCGGGATGCTCTCTCCTTTGTGCCTTCAAGGTTGCCACCATGGGTGCCCAGGGAGCAAGGGAAAGAAGAAAGAGACTTTTCTGAATGCAACTAGGGAGACAGGAGTAGAGGGGGAGAATTGGGTTCAGCAGGGAAGAGTGGATGACAGGAGCAATCCACAGTAGGAGTCAGCAGAGAAACAACAGGCTGGAGAGACTAGGAACAGATGGGCAACAGCACCAGGGACCAGGGTGAGAGGCCAGGGAGCAGTTAGCTATTACCGGGCATGTTTACATGTGCTATTAATGTGCTGTAAGTAGGGGTGCACTGATAGAGATTTTGCGGGCCGATACCAATAGCAGAGTTTTAAGGAGGCATATCAGCCAATACCGATCCAATTCCTGATTCAGCTGTTCTGAGGCAGTTGCATCCTAGCCCTACGCTTCAATCAGCACACTGGGGCACAGGGCTAGGAAACTGTCCCTTTCCCCAGGAGTTGTTTCCCAGCCCTATGCCTTCATTGGTTGTTTGGGGTGCAGGGCTGGGAAATGGTTGCTAGGGGAGGAGACAGTTTCCTAGTTCCCTGTTGTATGGGCTGACCACTTCTGGTCAGCTGTCTACATGTGCGCTACTGCGCAGTAGCTAATGTGCAGTTAATCTACTACCTGCATTCAAAGGTAGTAGAAAACTGCACATTAGCCTAATTTACTGCAGAGTAGCTGCTGAACATGGTTACATGGTTTAATCTTACTGCACAGTAGATTAGTTCACTGCACAGTAAGTGTCTCATGTAGATGTGCCCACTGTTGTTGATGCCAGAGGGACTGAAAAGGGTTGAGTTCCCTCTAAAAGAAAGACTTCCCTACTTACAAATTAGGAAATGTAGCAAAAAAGCAGATGCCTGAGACCTAGCCAGGAGTAGAAATCTATTGCACTGGGTTTTGTTGCCTGTTCTTTCACATTGTCATATGTATCTGGGGATGGTGTGCACCCCTCCAGGGGAATCAGATACTATTTCTGAACACATCTGCCTACCAGTAAGAAGAGCATTAGAGTGTCAATCACTGAAGTCAAAGAGAGTTTTTCTCATGACTCTGGTGAGAATTAGATCAGGCCTTTAAGAAACAGCAGAGTCTTCTTCCATGGAGATAACTGATTTAAATGGACTGCAAAACCTTTGCAGTTCCCCCTCCCCCCTCCATGGTTTTAACAATTATTATTAGCATCAAAAGGCTTCCCAGTTATTTGTTTTTTTGGCATTGATCTTCAAGATCTTTTGATGTTCAGCTGAGATACAAAACTTGTGGGGAAAGCATAGCACCAAACAGATGAAGAAATGTATGCAGGAGATCTGCAAAGGAATTATCATCAACTTCTGTTTTATATTACAAGGGAGGGCTCCTCAGAAAGATGGCAAAGAAGTTAGCTGAGATGTTGTAGTCTGACTTTATCATATTGCCTTAGTTGCCTGCCTGAGGGACCAATGAGATGTATCAAGCATTGAAACAGATACACTTTAATGATAGTTAATTCTAGGTGTCAGAATAGATTTGGTTGGAGTCCTTGTCTCTGGGTTTTAGAATTTTGTTTTCTATATCTGAATTTCTACCTGAAGCTGATCTCACTTCAGATAAGAAACAGTGGGCACCTCTATATGTGCTATTAATTCAAAGTAGGCTTACCATTCAGTAAAAATACAGGGAGGCAGAGCAAGGCTGCTCTTGCCTTGATCTGGCTCCCTGCAGCAGCCAGGGGGGCTCCAGGCTCCTCCTGAGTGCTAGCCTGAGGGCTGGTAGGGAGCATGGGGCCACTCTCCATGTGCACAGGGCCTGAAGAGCTCAGCCAGCTGCAGCTGGAGGGGTCCTGATGAGCATGGGGCTGGGAGACAGCTGCTGCTGCAGAGCTCTCCCTCCCTGCACACATGGTGGCAATCCCTGTGCCCTGCGGGGTTTCCCTGTGCAGGCTGGGACCTGTCCCCATCTGGGGCAGGTCCCAGCCATCTCCAGACTGCATGGAGACTGCTCTGCACAGCCCAGGGCTGGCTGGGATCTACCTTTCCTCCACAGCTCTTTCCCAGTCCTCTGCCCCAGTCAGCCAATCAGGGCAGATGGGTGCGAAAGAGTCCCCTGCCTTGCAGCTCTTTTCCAGCCCCATGCACTTATTAGGTGATTGAGGTACAGGGCTGAGGAAAGAGCTGGAGGGGAAGGGCAGGTCCCAGCCTCCCTAGCAGTGAGCCCCCAGCTGGGCAGGGAATCCCCACTCAGCCAGGGGGAGCTGAGAGCTGTCCCACTGGTGGGGCAGCTAGCAGCAAGTGAGGAATCCCTGCCCAGTGGGGGGCTTGCTGCTAGCTGCCTCACCAATACATCTTCTAACTGCCTACAACTGAGTGGGGATTCCCCGCCTAGTTGGGGACTCACTGCTATCTGTACCACTGGTTGCTTCCCAGTCCCAGCACTGTTCAGCTCCCCACTCCTGTGGCAAGCCGGGAGTTCTGCAGTGCTGGGGCATGGGGGGTAGAGGGGCAGAAAGGGACCTGGTCCCCATACTGATCTGCTTCTGGCTCCTGGGGAGCCAGGAGCTGAGCAGTGCCAGAACCCCCTGCTGGTGTGGCTGATGAGCAAATTTGCTCCTGGTCAGTGTCTACATGAGTCCTACTGCATAGTATCTAGTGCCCAGTAGGTTAATTTACTGTCCAGCAGCTTATTAGCACAGCTACTTGGTGATGCTTTACTGTGCAATAGATTTGTTTACTGTGCAGTGAAGCATTTTGTGTAGACACCCAGTTTCTATTTAAAGAAATGCAATATTTGGTTGTAGTGGGATTTCATTGGGTGCAAATTAGAGCAACATTTACCTTAATGTGCTTTCTGGGCTTACAGCTGTCATCTGAGAATGAGAAAAACAGCATGGAGGCAGAGCAAGATCGATGTTTGGAGAAGCCTGCTCAGGACCTGACCATACTAAAGTCACTTATTTATGTTCACCCTCATTTGGGGGAGCACTTACCTATGGCCACAGGGAACAAAATAAGTTCCTTCTTTGTAGTGGAACTTCAGTGGCTTCACTGTGCATATCATCAGCATGAGTCACTCACTTGGGATTCTGCACTCTGTGTGGCTCTCTCAATAGGCATGTGATGTTTTAAAGTCTAGTCCAAGAAGGGATAGCAGTGAGCTCCCTAGATAGCTGAGTGTGTGGATACAAATCTCTATGCAGGAGGCCTGCAGTCATTCCAATGAGTGTTCCAGATAAAAACATGAAGGAACATCCTCAGGGGGAATGTGGTACTGCTGTGCAACTTCCTAGTATGGTATTGTACATTTCCATACCAAACAAAGCCTATTTTTTCTTTTGTTTTGGGAAGAAGTGGAATTTCCACATTGTCTCTAACATGAGTTCTTTACTTTCCCGAACAATATTCACCCAATATATTTAAAAATAGTACCAAAAATGTAATAGAAAGCAATACTGAACAGAACCTGAGATGAACTGATTCAGATGTAATGTATGCACCTTTTGAACACTCTGTTACCTGCAGATAATTAGAGCACTTTACGTCTAGAGTCATTAATCCCTGTTTGAAAAGACTCTAAGTTTTTCTTGTTTAGCTACACTTGTGTGAGCATTTAAGACAACAAAAGATTTTGCTGTCCAGATATGACGCATTACTGTAAATTAATTGTTTTCCAAGTGTTCACCCTAATAGCTTTGCTAAAAACATTTAAATGAAAAATCTTAAAAATAAAGATGAATAATTAATCTTGATCTCCACAGACCTCCTGAATAAATTTGGGAGAAAGTGAAGTATGTAGATAGCTAGACTGCTATGCATTTGAGCCAGCTTCACCAGTGAAGAGAAACAACATAATTCTTGTGTTCTAGTTGGTTCTCTTGCAGGTAAACACTGAGTTAGTATCTGAGAGAGTCTATGGATATTATCAAGGGCCAGATCCTCAGATCTATTTAAGGGCATGTAGAAATGTTCTAACAAGATCATAGATAATACTGTAGAAATCAACTACAAAGCAAGACTCAGCATTTCACGAACACAACCTGATAAGACTCTGGAATGACTAAAGCTTAGTCGTCTTAAAGTCTGAAGCAATCAAGGATTACTTAGCGTTTCAAAAACAAGCACGTAGCCAAAAACCAGTTTGAACCAATTAAGGGTCTCTCAAACTGACCTGATATCTTGTTTTCTTTCACAGTGGAAAATTCCCACCTGCGTGCGCATCTTGTCTGTAAACTATAACATGTCTCTAACAGTTTTATTCGGGGCCTCTGAGTTCGCTCAGGGTGCCCAGCATGCTGAATAAATTTTGAGACAGACAGCGACTCTGTGTCTTTGGGAATAGCTCCACAAGGGGTCACGAAGTCCTCAACAATTTTGGCGACCACAGATGGACCCCTTGTGTGCTGACCTGGCTGCTCATCGTCCGGACCAGCCTTCCCAGCCGGCATAGGTGAGTTTGTCACCATTTTCGAGGGCTCGGTCCAGGTGTTGGGTAAGTGGGGCCCGCCGTGAGGGGTAGCTGTTCCCAGGAATTTATAGACCAGAGTGCTTAAGTCTCGGGAGGATGGGACAATTGGCTTCAAACGTCCCACCGGGATCTCCTTTAGGGCGGCTTCTCCAGGTTTGGGGAGTAGGGAATCTGCCGATGCAGTCTGGCATGGGCAGGAAGCGCGCTTGTATTTTGTGTACACAGGAGTGGCCTGTCTTAATTCAACAAGGTGCTCCAGATAAATGGTGGCCAAAATTTGGCTCATTTGATCGGTCTCGTTTGGCATTCCTTCGAATGGAATTGGTAGCTTTAAAAGCTCAGCAGATGGTACCTGTGGGCTGAATTGGCCAAAAAAGCCCCAAAACTGGTTCTTTACTCTACCACTCCACCTCCTTATGATCCTCTGATTTCAGTCTTTGTGGAGTCTGAAGACGACCCTGAGCCTCTCTACCCTGCTCTCCCTGTCCCCGGTCAACCCCTGCCCCCTGACGAGAGCGCTGCAGCTCCCGTGGCGTCAGCGCCGGCTCCGAGCGCTGGGCTCCCTGCCTCCAGAGGCTTTTCTTCGGTCTGGACCTGGAGCCGGGGTCCTGTGTGGGAGGCATTTCCACCCAGCCAGGGGAAGGAACACCTGAATGTGGTGGTTCAGGCTCCTTTGCGAACCTACCCAGTCCCGTTTGTGGATGGCGGGGGCAGCTTCCAGGTTTGCCCTACTCTAATTCATGTGCCTTTCACCCGAGGGGACCTCCTCATTTTGCAACAACAGACCCCCTGTTTTCGGGAAAAACCTGATGAAGTAGGACGGACTATTCGGCGCATAGTCCATACTTATGACCCTTCTTGGTCAGAGATGCAGGAACTCATGGATAGCCTGCTGACCCCAGATAAGCAGGCTAAAGTTTTAGACTGTGCCAGGGCTGTTGCCTCAGCAGCAAACAGAGATCCTTGGCCTTCTAATAAACCTAATTGGGATTACAACACCCCTGGGGGAAGGGCATCCCTGAGGGAAGCCCGGAATGATTTACTAGCAGGCTTTGATGAAGCGAGTAAAAAGCCTGTGAATTTGGGGAAAATTCCATGCATGCAAACAGGGACCCGAGGAGCATCCGGATGCCTTCTTTACCTGTTTGTGTGAGGCAGCCAAGACATACGTTTGTCTTGATGTAGATAAACCAGAGCATGTGCCTTCACTGGTATCAGCCTTTGTAAACCAGATTGCTCCCGATATTAAGGAGCATTTCTGCAGGTATACTCCAGGGTGGGAAGGAAAGAGTATGTTAGAGATAAGAAACATAGCAAGCTATGTGTTTGATGGGAGAAAGGAGAGGGAAAGGAAGAAGGAGAGAAAGGAAGATTTTAAGCTAGTAGCTGCAATGGTTGAGGGAATGATGCACAGCATGTCAGGAAGAGGACGGAACAGGGGAAGGGGCCAGGGAGGGTTTCAACAAAGGGGATTAGGTCAGAGAAACCAGGGCAAGGGGTGGTCCACAGTTCAAAGGGCCAGCGAAGTATGTTACCACTGTAAACAACCTAGACACTTCAAACGAGAGTGTCCCCAGAGGAAGGGGATGAACATCGAAGCCATCTCAGAAAGGGGGCCCCCTCCGGACCAGTGACGCGAGGAGCTGGTGTCAAAAACTACTCACAGGAAAGAAGGACTCAATGACACGATTGACCACACTCACCCAGTCTGCCCTGCGGTAACTATAAATTGCAATAAGAGCGACCCTGTTGCCTCAATTCAGGTAGGAGAGCAACGATATGATTGTTTAATTGACACCGGCGCTACTATGTTTATGTTATCTACAACTCCTGAGCGTGCAGGTCTAATTGAGGAAGGAACTGAGAATGTGATGGGAGTGCGGGGGGAATTGTTCAAAACTAGCAGAAGTGCCCCTACTCGAGTCTAAGTGGGACCCTTGTCGTGTGAACACTCCTTTTTGTTGTCTGCCCGTGCTCCTATGAATTTGTTAGAACAGGACTTACTGTGTAAGCTGAGGGCCACTCTACGCTGTAGTCCGGATGGAATAACTTTAGAATTACCAATTGACAAACTGCCTTATTTCACCGGGGCGTTGGCCTCGGGGGGGGGAAAGGGAAATTTACTGGTGGAACTACAATGATTGCCAGCCACATTGTGGGGGTGGGAGTCTACCGATGTAGGACTGCTGAAGTCTGCCACTCCGGTTGTTTTCAAACCAAGGGGGGGAGTCCCGCCTTGCGTGCCTCAGTACCCGCTGAATAAAGAAGCAGAAGAAGGTTTGCAGCCCCTTATAGATGAATACATCAGGAAAGGGATTTTAGTGGAGTGTCAGTCTCCTTGCAATACCCCCGTGTTACCGGTCAGGAAACCTAAATTAGGAAAGGATGGCAAGCCTGTTTATCGTTTTGTGCAAGACTTACGTGCTATAAATGATTATGTGATTCCCAGAGCTGCTGTAGTTCCTAACCCTGCCACTATTGTTGCCTCCATCCTGTGGTGGGCCACTCGATTCACAGTAATTGATTTGTGTGCTGCCTTCTTTTCAATCCCAGTTGCAGCCCAGTCTCAATACCTTTTTGCCTTCACTTGGAAGAGAAAACAACATTTAACCTGGACACGACTTCCCCAAGGATACACCGAGAGTCCTACTATCTTCAGCCAAATCCTGATGAGAGACTTACAAGGTATCATACTTACCTCGGATACAGTGCTCGTACAGTATGTAGATGACCTACTACTAGCATCATGGACTCAGGTAAGCTGCCAGACGGATACTTTAAGACTATTAGAAGGATTAGCTGAAGGAGGACATAAAGTATCCCGAGGAAAATTACAATATTGCCAAACGAAGTTTACATACCTGGGGCATGTGATCTCAGAGGGACTGCGGGAATTGTCTGATGAAAGGGTAAAGGCTATAAAAGACTTGCCAAAGCCCACCACTAAGAGGCATATGCGAGCCTTTTTAGGATGCGGCTGCCAAATCTGCTGCTCAGCAACCCCTAAGTCTCAACGCCCTTGCTCCTGTGTGGGAGACACCCAGAGCCTTGGAAGGATATGAGCAAGCGTGCAAAGGAGAAGAAGACTGGAAATGTCTCTATGGGGCTTATTCAAAGGATGGATTGTGGTACACTAGCAATGACCGCCCCATCTTGCCTAAAACATTACAGCGGCCCCTGTGCCAAATAGTCCATGGGCAAGGTCATTATGGGGCAACTGCCATAGCTGAAACCATTCTCCGAGTTTGGTTCGCCTCTGGGATCCATGCAGTGGCTAAACAAGTGACCAGCCTCTGCCCCACTTGCCCAGCATTCAACTCTGGCCCAGAGAGAAAAGCCCCACCTGAGGGCCGACCTTGGGCATATCAACCATTTGAGAGACTGCAAATAGACTTCATCGAACTTCCCCAGTGCTGAGGATACAGATATGCCTTAGTAGTGTGAGATCAGCTCACCCATTGGGTGGAGGCGTTTCCTGCCACCCATGCCTCTCATCAGCAAGTTGTTCATGCACTTTTAAAGGACATTATTCCGCGGTTTGGTATACCTCAAGTCATTGACTCAGATCAAGAAGGTCACTTCACCTCCAGGTCTTACAAACAATTTACACACGGTTGGGAATCACTAGGCAGCTTCACACCCCTTATCACCCTAAGTCATCTGGAGGGGTGGAAAGGGCAAATCGGACTCTAAAAACCCTTCTAGGCAAAGTGTGTTCGGAAACTCAGCTTAAGTGGCCCAAGGCATTGCCCCTTGCACTGTTTGCTATGCGACACGCGCCTACAGCTGATGTTAAGATATCTCCCTATGAGCTTTTGTTTGGTCATCCACCCCCCATTACCCGTGGTTTCCTTCCTCCAGCTACAGGATTGCTAGCGGGGGATGAGAATTTAACCCATTATGTGATTTCTTTGCAGAAGCAGCTTACTTCTTTACAGTGCCGTGCTGCCCGTTCAGCAACCTGTACCCTTTGATTGCAAGATACACACCTTCAGTCCCAGTGACTACGTGTGGGTCCATGTTCCGCAATGGAAAAGTTGCCTAGAGCCAATGTGGGAAGGACCATACCAAGTCCTACTAACCACCCACTCTGCAATCAAAATCGCCAAAAGGAATTCGTGGATCCATCACACACACGTAAAACCTGCAGTGTTTACCCCAATGGAACCTCTTCGTGTACCTCCCCTTTGGCTGCAGAGATCCAACAGTCAATGGACAATATGTGCCTTGCAAGTACTGCCATGAGTATATTTGTGTTAGTAGTCTGTCTGCCCACATTAATTGGGTGCCCCTGCAGTCTCTCCCGGTTTGCAGGAGTCTATCCTGGCACCCAACTAGGGTATACTAACACCAAACAAGTTCGAGACAAAGTTAATCAAGTCCCGCCTAAAGGGGCTTCTGCTGTCATGTACAGGTCCAATGTTTCCCCAGGTCAATGTAAGCTGTATGGGTATTATGCTAATAGCAATGAAATTTGGTGTGCAGACCCCACCATAGAGGCAAGTCAAGCCTACATCCAAAGTAAAACTACTAACCCTGGGGAACAATCATTCTATTTCAAAAGTGGAATGGGGACCTCAGTTTGGCAAGTATCATCCCCTAAATTACTAGCTGTCAATCCTCACCAAAATGTAGAATGGCCTCATAACTCTCTTGTAAAGTGATCCCAGCCTTTGAAGGCCAGGATCAAAGGGGGGAATTGTAGAAATTTTCTAACAAGATCATAGATTATACTGTAGAAATCAACTACAAAGCAAGACTCAACATTTCAAGAACACAGCCTGATAAGACTCTGGAATGACTAAAGCTTAGTCGTCTTAAAGTCTGAAGCAATCAAGGATTACTTAGCGTTTCAAAAACAAGCACGTAGCCAAAAACCAGTTTGAACCAATTAAGGGTCTCTCAAACTGACCTGGTCTCTAAAACTGACCTGATATCTTGTTTTCTTTCACAGTGGAAAATTCCTACCTGCGTGCGCATCTTGTCTGTAAACTATAAAATGCCTCTAACAGTTTTATTCGGGGCCTCTGAGTTCGCTCAGGGTGCCCAGCATGCTGAATAAATTTTGAGACAGACAGCGACTCTGTGTCTTTGGGAATAGCTCCGCAAGGGGTCACGAACTCCTCAACAGGCATGTCTACATAAGGGCACATTTGCCTATTTTAATGTGCATTAAAGCACAACAAAAAAGGCTGCTTTTTCTAATGTGCATTGAAATACACTAAAATATACCAATGTGCATTAAAATATGCTCATGCACAATGTGGTACTAATTTAATGTGCATTATCAAAAGTGAATTAATGAATATTTAGATGAGCCCTAGGTGCCTAACTACCATATGGGAGAGTTTAGCTAGGACATAGGCAGTTGGGCCTGTGGGTAGATCCTGAAGGGCACCAAGAAAGTCAGCTAGGTCAGGCTAGAAGTTATGGGGAAGTAGGTCAAGGTCTCGATCAGTGGAGTAGAGAATGCAGGGCCAGGTCCCAGGAGAGCTGACAGGGAGATCTGAGAGACATAGTTCAGGGTGCAAACTGAGATCAGAAGCCAGTACAGTCAGAAAGCTGGGTGCCAAGTTCCATGAAAGATGCAAGAACAGGGTCAGGGATAACTAGAGCTGAGTCAGGAGCCAGAGAAAGCAGTGAACATGAGGCTTGCCAGATCAGACTGAGGCTGTTGTCAAGGTGTGACTGCAGCCCGATGCTGCACATGTGCTTAAAAGGGCTGTGTGGAGCTTTTGGCAGCCCATCCAATTACAGGGAACTGGGGCAGTCACATTAGCCTGGGATCTGGTCAGGTGCAGAAGCTCAAGAGCACAGCCCAGCCAAGCCTGACTGAGCAGAGGCCCTAACACCATGTGTTTAGTAGGGCTGTGCAAAGCTTTTGTCCCTGATTTGATTCGGTGGAGATTCAGCCCGATTCAGTGGCCGAATCTCTGAATCTGAGTCAACTCAGAGGACCCTTTAATCTTTCCGAATTGAATAGGAACCCTCCAAATTGATATGGAGAGATTCAGAAAGATTTGGAGATTTGGACATAGACACAGCTTTAAACGTTTTTTCTACATACCTCTAGGTAGCAGGGGCTCATGAGTGCTGTGATGGTGGGGTGCATGGAGCATCCCACAGACATGCAGGGGGCTCCCCAGAGTGCTCAGCAGCAGACTCAGAAGTGAACCAGAAGCACTTCCAGTCCACTTCCGGGTCTGCCTGGGAGCTCACTGGGGGCCCTTCCACACCTCCCTGTCTTGGTGACTGGTGTCTCCTGGGTCTGCAGGGGGGGCACCCAGGGTCCTCCTGCAGCTGATTGCTGAGCCAGAGGGCCCCCCATGCACTCCCCAGCAGACCCAGAAGTACTTCCGGTCTAGGTCCAGGTTCACCAAGCATATGGAGGGCCCCCTGCACTCCTGTGGGATGCTCCATATGCCCCAGCTTTGCAGCAATCACGAGCTGTGCCTGCTACCTCAAGGTATATAAAAAAAACATTTAAAACTGTGTCTATGTCTGAATTGCTGATTCTTTGAATCAACATCAAATCTTCAGGTTCAGATGAATCAAATCAGGGGCAGTGATCCGAATCAATGCATTAAATCACTGTCCCCAATTCAGGCTGAATACGAATTGAATAGGGCCTGCTTCGCATACCCCTAGTATTTAGGTCCTGATACAAATTCCTTTGAAGTTGATAAGAAATGTTCATGTGGCTTCAATGGACTTGGAATTAGGTCCCCAATGACATCATAAAGGGCTTAATTTTGCAAATTTTCCTCAAGAAGAGTGACATTCAGAAGACTATACTCAGTTGTCAATTCCTCTTGTGAGTTAATGCTTTTCAGCACATGAGCGGGTGGCAAAGTCAGGCCCCTAGGACAGACCTTGGATATCCAGTTCTGATTTCCATCTGAATTTCATTAGTCAGGAGTGGTCAGATGAGAGTTTTTTTCGAAGTATTGTTTAATAATAATTAATTGGATCTATTTGCCTACCTGGGGGTGCTGCAGGGAAAGCATGCAAGGGGAAAGCGTGTTCACTGTGGGAGATACTGCTGCTTTCACAGCTAATTTCCAGATCATCAGTACTCTTAGACATGTAACTGTGACACAGCAGTATGTCATCTCTACCCCTTGATACAATGATTGTCTCTGGCAAAACCAAGGTGAAAATAGATAGCTATTTTCTGAATTCTGCCAGAACACTTATGTATCTTTACACTTTCACTTCAGGCTATGTCAACACCTCAAACTAGTGGTGACAGGCACCCAGCACCTGCAGACACATGCTACTGCTTGATATAGGCTACCTCACAAACGGGACAAAACTTAGCCACATTTGGGAAGCACAGTGGGTGTGTCTACATGTGCATTATATTTGGGAGCAGTTTACTTGCAAGGAAACTACACGCAAGTAAATGCTCCCAGGCAAGCAACTACATGTGTAGGGAAGCAGGAGCAGATTTGCTGCTAACGGCATCCAACTGGTCTCATTTCCTGAGGCCCTGTAATGGGCTTCTGCCACCAGTGGGGGGGAAGGGGGGGGACAGGTCTCAGCATCCCATCCCAGGGGTGCTGCCTGCTGCTGGGGTGGGAACAAGGTTTCCCTGCCCTGCCAGCAGGCAGCTCCCAGCCCTGACTCCCTGGTCAGGGCAGGGGACTTGGAAAGAGCTGCAGAAGAGGGACTGGGACCTGCCCCACCCCTGAAGCTCTTTCCAAGCCATGTGCCTTGATTGCCTGATTGGGGCGTAGGGCTGAGACCTGCCCCTGACTGGGACAGTTCCCAGCCCCTGCTCTGTGATCATGGGGTGGGGGCTGGACAGCCTGTTCCCTGCTCAGCTTTGTGATTGAGGAGCTGGGTAGGAAACAGGCTGGGGAGCTTGTTCTCTGCTCAGCTCTACATGCATGGAGCTGGCTGGGGAACAGCCAGAACCATGATTGCAGGGCCCTGTGACTACAGAGCCAACACTGGCAGATAGGGATCTCCCAGCCCCCGCTCCCCAGTTGTGATATCGGAAGGGGGTGGGGATTGGAGCTCCCTGCTGCCAGGGCAAGGGGACATAGTTCCTGTCCAGGCTTCAGTGACAGAGCTTGCCCTGGCAGTTGGCAGCTCCCAGTGGTAGAGAGCCATCTCCCACCCCCTGGTGGTCAGCTGACCAGGACAAAATTTGCTCCTGGTTAGGCGTCTACATGACAGCTGCTGCACAGTTAGTAATCACAAGTAAATATGCTACTTGGAGTTGAAGGTAGCAAGTTTACTCGTGATTACCAACCTGTACTGCACAGTAAGCATGTGCACATGGAGAAGCACATCCTTACTGCCCAGTAAACTATGCTACTTCATTGTAAAGCATCTTGTGTAGATGCACCCAGTGTGGCTGACCTGTTGTAGCTGCTCAGGAGTGCTTAATAGCATTTCTGACTAGTGCCTTCCCCCCAAGTTTACAAGTCTTCGAAGGAGCCTTGAGAATGTAGGAAACAGAACTTTAGCAGAAAAAGATCTAGACTACACAGCTTAATCCCATAGCAGATTGCATAAGAATGAGCAGAGACCTCCTCAGTTTCAGGGCTAAGTACAAAAGTTCTCTCTAACTGCCTTAAACTTAGCTTCACACACATGGGGACACACAGCAAGTACTTGATTTCCTTTTCATACATGTGTACAATGCACACATACACGCATACACACAAAACACCTATAAGTGAAGGTATTTTTCTTACAGGGTGGCAAGAAGGAAAATAAAATCACTAATTGTTTTTTAAATATTGTGTTCAGGAGCAATGATAATGAGGAGGGTCACTACACCAGATGATAGCTAAGCAATGAGTATTCATGTGGATAAGATAAAATAAAGGAAACTTAAATGTTTTTACAACAGTAAGGAACAAAACCTGACATTATTTTCCTCATAGTAATGAACTTGATTACATACACATAAATCATAATACTTGCAAGTGTGCATACTGTGTTTAATTTGTACCCATGTCTTGACCCTCCAGGAATTCCCATAGAGCTGCCATTGAATTCAAAACAGGTAATCAGCAAAGCTGGTTACCTGAGTTTTGAGCTCTGACAAAGAAGTTTCCTAATGTCTCTGACAGAAAGCCTTATATACCAGCTATTGTTTGCCTGCTAGGCTGGTGATGGCCTGGAAGCTGCGGAGAACTACAGAAAGCCATTGCTGACCTCTGGAATTCAAGCTCATGCAAGCAAGAGAGTTGCCAGAGCTGGTAGCAAAAATAGAGTAACAATTGAAACAAGGTAACCGCCCCCCCACAAGCTCACTGTGACTTTCTGGTCATGTACTGGGTGAAGGGAGGCAGAGTAGATGGGGCAATGCATGTAGAATAATGTAGGAAGTCAGGCTGAGATTTTCAAAGGCAGGATGTAGATACCCAAGTCCCACTTCATTTCGCCTAATTCCCACCTCCCTTTGAAAATCCCAGATTACATATTTTCCAAACTGTAAAAGCACTTAAGTGCTGAAGACAGTTACTGACCCCAAAATGTTTGGGGCAGGGCTGTCCAATTTCTGACCCTTCCTTAACTGCATTGGGCATTCCCCATCCC
Organism: Crocodylus siamensis; assembly: GCF_052110815.1. Taxonomy (NCBI): domain Eukaryota; kingdom Metazoa; phylum Chordata; order Crocodylia; family Crocodylidae; genus Crocodylus; species Crocodylus siamensis. The sequence goes on from NC_143395.1 coordinate 177,006,114, forward strand.
TGCCACCACTGCCCCATGAAAGCATGACTCCCCTTCTGTGCCACCTGTATTCACCCTCAGATCCCCACACTGCACCACACTAAGGGCAGGAAGTAGCAGCTGGAGGAGTGAGGTAGATCCCAGAGACTTTGGCCACGGTTTCAGCTGATGAGGGGAGCAGCAACTGGGTGACAGACCAGAGTCTGCACCTTAACCACGTGGCCTGCAGGCCACAAGTTAGACAGCTCTGGTTTGAAGTGTTACATTTGTCATGGTTATGGGGCCAGCTGCAGTCTTCCTACCACAAGTCTTGGACCCTTAGGAGCCTATTTCAGTTTGAACATCTGCTTGATCTTCCCTTTATGACGAAGGAGAGGTAAAATGAGCACAAGGTGCATTTAACAGTCGGACAAGGCACTGGAGAAGAACTCACTTCGAAAAAGCAAACAATATATGCATATTTAGTCTAATTTGACCTAATATTTTATGATAAAAATAAGACCTGTGAAGTTACATGCACAGAGCTAAACCAACTCTCATACTTTGTAAAAGCAAAGACCCTCCTGGATCCCACCTTGATCACAACTGTCAGCAATCCCTCCTTCTCTTCCTGTTGTCTGCAAGTGTCTGTCAGTTGGGTTTTCCTCATAGTAATGAGGAAACTGACCCACCTGTTGATCAGACTGGCCGTGATACTCAAAAGAAGGCCACAAAAATGGCCCTAAGTATAAGTTATTAGCAAGGGCCCTATCTCTTTTAATTTAGCTGTGCTCTCCCACCAAATGGTACTTCTGTTTAAATGACAGATCTAGATACAGTTTTAAAGAGCACCTCATATTTGTCACAATATTATTTTATATTGTTCTTGTTTGTCTTCAGTGGCAACTGTTGATCCTCCTGGATCATGGTGTGTGCATGAGGGCTAGGGCTGTGCAAAGCTTTGCCGACTGTTTCATTTTGACGCTGTCTCAACACATTTCAAGCTTGAAACAGTGAAACCAAAATGAAACAAAGGGTTTCAGAACAGCCTCGAAATGGAATGAGGCCAGTCGAAACATTTTGAAAGTTTCAAAATGTTTCAAATTTCAAAGCAGCCTGGTGGTGGGAGGCAGGGGAGATCCAGGGCTATGCTCTGAGTGGCTCCACAGCCCCATGTGGCTCAGCCCTGCAGGGAGCACAGCCATGGCTCTCCCCACCTCCTTGGATCAGTTCTGGTGCTGGGCCTGGGGCTAATCAGCTTGTGTGCGGACCTGCCACCTCCCCAATCCTGATCTGCTTGCCAGATGACAAGAGGCTGGTGCTGCTGGCTGAGGCCAGTGGCAGCACCAATCTTCCCAGTGCTGAGTGTAGTTCCCAGCTGGCAGCACCTTCTGTGATCCACGGTGCGGGTGAGCCCCTGATCTGCCTCCTGGATGACAGGAGGCTGGTGCTTCCAGCTGGATGAAGCCCGCGCTGGGAATATTGGTGCTGTCGCTGGCCCCAGCTGGCAGCACCAGCCTCTTGTCATCCAGCAGGGAGATTGGGAGCTCACCCAAACCCCCAGCAGGGTTGCGGGGGCTGTGCTGGACTGCTTCCAGGGGTGCAGGCCCCTGATCTGCCTCCTGGATCACAGGAGGCTGGTGCTGCTGGCTGGGATCAGCGGCAGCACCAATTTTCCTGGTGCTGGTTATGGGCAAAACGTTGAAACAGCATCAAAACAGCCTAAGAGTTTTGATGAAATGAAACAGTGCTTTTGAAATGAAATGAAACTCGAAACGAAACACTGTTCCGTTGAAATGGAAGTCAAAGTGGAACAATGCTGTTTCACACAGCTGTAATGAGAGCCACCCAGACCTTCAGTGCATATGCCTGGGCAGGAATTTTTGGAGGAGCGGAGGCTGCGCAGACCTTCCAGCCTCCCTTTACACCACTGAGACAGAATCCAAAGACCAGACTGAGTCCAGATTTTTGGTTCTTCCAAGGCTGTGGTTGTATAAGTGTCTGGGAATCGAATTGTTTTCAGTAGTCAGGCCAGATCCTCAGCTATGTAAGTAGATATAGCATTCCTGACTTCTGTGAAACTACTCTTGTTTACACCAGCTTAGGCACTGTCTTGAAGTGAATGCTAGTACTCACAAAAATCCTAGACTCTTAGTGCTATAGGAAAATCTTATCTATACACAGCACTGGTACAGGCTGGGATATGGCAGGACAAAACATACACTTTTGGTCTGGCAATATGTTTCAACCTGAAACAGGATCCATCACTCCTGGGGGTGAGAGAGAAATTTTGTCTCCTCACACTTTCAGCCCATAACATCTCTCTGAGTCTTCAAAGACAAGTCACTGCTTGGTGCCAATTGTAACTACTTATGTAATATGCTCACCTGTTCATTAAGAATTGGACTGAGCCCATCAGTTCATTTCACAGAAGCTGGGGAGCTGCTATGAAATAGTAATGATGTTTGACTGAATAATTAGTCTTTTCTCTCCTCTTTTTCAGAATTAGGGTTCTTCTGGTCCTTAGTTATACTTGGGCACAGACTTCTGTTCATTCCAAATTGTGCCAAAATTATCTTATTTTCTTGACATGAAGTAATGAGAACTCAGAGGAGACCATCACATCCATTAATTTTTTTCTTGGAACTGGATCAGCATTTCAATTCTTGAAATAAGCACTCTTTTTCATCCTGAATACAAAATGTAAAAATACAGCGGCATATGTGCATTTTGTCCATACATCCATGTCAGCTTTATCCTATATGGTAGAGCATCCATCACAGGCACCAATGTAGCATTGTGTGAAGTCACAGCAGTGGAGTTACCATTCTTTAAACTAGATTGTACGCTAGAGTTTATTGAAGAGACCATCAGAAAGACTTACTGCTAACATCAACATGCCAGCAGAAACTTTATCCTTTTTCTTCTTCTCCATTATTAGTACCATAGATTAGCTGGCAAGAAGACAAATGTGCATAGCTGTATGTGGGCTGTTGCCAAGTGTGTAATAACCCAACACAGCAGCTCCCCTACAAACAAATACTTACTGCAGTGCACAAAGTATGAAAATATTTATATAAATGACAGCGTGGGCTGCAATAAGAATCATCATTATGGAGAAGAGTGATCTCTTTCAAATCTCTGAATGATCAACCAAAAGATTTTTAAGCCACCAAGTCCAACTTCAAACATTATAGGAAAGCAAAGCTGGATACGATCTCAGTGCCATCTAGTCCAGCCCCCTGGTCAAATGATATCTCACTGTTGTGAGTGAAGCAATGGGGAAGGAAGATACCCTAGTAGATACAGTAAAAAGATTCAGATTCAAGAGATTCCGGTTCAGTTTTTGGCTCAGTTAAGACTTCCCAAATGAGCCATTTAAAAATACCCTGTTTCTCATTACCCCACCTGAAAAATGGGGATAAAATTTTCCTGCCCTACAAAGGTGGTAGGATGTGCTCAGGTGCTCGGTGACAGAGGCCATGTAAGTATTTACTTTGATAAATTATAAACTCCAGAAACTTCTAAAATAAAAATGAGGAATACATTCCAGTTTCTAGATTAAGTGAGTTCCATCTTTTCTACTTTTCCCTTGTTTCTGTGTCTTTCATCATTCTGTCTACCACTGAGATTTTCAGATTGCAGTGACTATCTTATTTGCTGCTTGTCTATATAGTGACCACTCCTTTCACTCATGATGTCTAGGAAGAAATTATTTTGACTCTCCCCAAGTTACAGCAGAGCATTAATAGTATATCTTGTAGGGAGCAATCAATTTACTAAGAATTCTGTATCAGAAAATATAGAATAATGTTATTACTGGCAGAAATTCCTACTTAAAAATTCCAATTGGTTTATAGATTCATAGATTCATAGATGCTAGGGTCGGAAGGGACCTCAATAGATCATCGAGTCTGACCCCCTGCATAAGCAGGAAAGAGTGCTGGGCCTACATTACCCCAGCTAGATACACATCTAGCCTTCGCTTGAAGACCCCCAGGGTAGGGGAGAGCACCACCTCCCTTGGGAGCCCGTTCCAGACCTTGGCCACTCGAACTGTGAAGAAGTTCCTCCTAATATCCAATCTAAATCTGCTCTCTTCTAGCTTGTGGCCATTATTTCTTGTAACCCCCGGGGGGGCCCTGGTGAATAAATACTCACCAATTCCCTTCTGTGCCCCCCTGATGAACTTATAGGCAGCCACCAGGTCGCCTCTCAACCTTCTCTTGCGGAGGCTGAAAAGGTCCAGTTTCTCTAGTCTCTCCTCGTAGGGCTTGGCCTGCAGGCCCTTAACCATACGAGTGGCCCTTCTCTGGACCCTCTCCAGATTATCCGCATCCTTCGTGAAGTGCGGCGCCCAGAATTGCACGCAGTACTCCAGCTGCGGTCTGACCAGCGCCCGATAGAGGGGAAGTATCACCTCCTTGGACCTATTTGTCATGCATCTGCTGATTCACGATAAAGTGCCATTGGCTTTTCTGATGGTTTCGTCACACTGCTGACTCATGTTCATCTTGGAGTCCACTAGGACTCCAAGATCCCTCTCCACCTCTGTGCCACCCAGCAGGTCATTTCCTAGGCTGTAGGTGTGCTGGACATTTTTCCTCCCTAGATGCAGCACTTTGCATTTCTCCTTGTTGAACTGCATTCTGTTGTTTTCTGCCCACTTGTCTAACCTGTCCAGGTCTGCCTGCAGCTGCTCCCTGCCCTCCGGCGTGTCCACTTCGCCCCATAGCTTAGTGTCATCTGCAAACTTGGTCAGAGTATATTTCACTCCCTCATCCAAGTCGCTGATGAAGACATTAAAGAGTATCGGTCCAAGGACCGAGCCCTGCAGGACCCCACTGCCCACACCCCTCCATGTCGAAACCGACCCATCCACCACGACTCTCTGGGTGCGACCCTCCAGCCAATTCTCCACCCACCGGACTGTGCAGTCATCCAAGTCACAGCCCCTTAACTTGTTCACCAGTATTTTTAACTTGTTCACCAGTTTCTATTGGTTGCATTGTTAAACATGATTTTGCACAGAACAACAAATCTGCTGGCATACTGGGTGCCTTACTGTGCATTAGACTAATCTAATGCTCAGTAAAGTGCCACTGTCTACATGTGTGCAGCAATTACTGTGCAATAGATTAATTTAAAGTGCCATTTGCTAATACTGACAGATACAGGTACTAGAAAATGGTGCTTTAAACTAATGCCCTGAAGCACATGTGTAGATGCTGACCAGGAGCAAACTGCTGCCAGTCAGCCCAGGCAGTAGGGGATAGCTCCTCCAGGGAGCAGGAGGGAGCTGTCCCTGCCTCTGGGGGCAGCTCCCAGCTGCATGGCTAAGCTCGGGCCTAAGCATGGCTGGGAGCTGCCTCTGGAGCTAGGGACATTTCCTCTCCACACCCACCTCCAGGAGCCCAGGCCTTACCCCCATTCCCCTGCCAGTCCAGGGCTATCCCTAGAGCCCACTGACAGCCTGGGAGTGGCACCCGGGGGAGCCTGTAGCTCCCCCAGACTGCTGCAGGGGTGCAGAGCAGGGCAGGGGCAGCCCTGGACTATGCTGCTCCTGTCAAGCTCAATTTGATCCCAACCCTGGCACAGGTGTAGCCATGCGCCTGGGAGCATTTTAATGCACCTGAAAACTTACTGTGTAGTAAATTCAGGTACTTTAATTGCATCTGCAGGTGCACTCATTGGCTCCTGGGATCTTCCAGCTGAAACCAGTAGAAACAAGGAGAAGCAATATAACCATTAGAGATTAGCAGAAGGATGGATAAACCCACCATGATTTTTTTTATTAGGGCTACCATAGAAAATATACAGGTCACAGGAACAAGAATCTAAATTCAGCCACTGACTGGCTCTTGCGCATTTGTGAGAGTTTGCAATCTCCCTCTAATGCTGATCTTCATTTCCTAATCTCACTTTGGTGCTTGCAGATTTTACTACTCAGCAGCTAATGATTTCTAATTATTCTTTGAAGATATTCAGACTATGTTTTTTCACTGTGCTTAGCCTGGGCAAGCTCCATACACCTATATACTTTGACGTGCTCTATACAGGTGCAAGGGTCTGTAGTGGTGGCTTACTGAAGGACTCTGTCATGTTTCCAGGATTTGGGACAGTACTCAAACTATTCATAAAATCTATTTTTAGATTGTCTATTATAAGCATAACTTGTATTTAGTTCAACAAAAACCTTTCTGATTGGTATGCTGTGCAGGTACAAGTCTATTTTAGAGTAGGTAAAACATTTGCAACAAGATTTGACTATAGACTAATTCTTTTTAATTACACAATTTCAGGGTAAAAAGGAAACACTCAATGAACTAAGTCTGTCTCAGATTCAGCACTCTGATTTTTGAGTAGGTAAAAAACAAAAAATCAAGCCATCTTTTACTGTTTCTTAGATGGATGTCTCTGTGATTATATGCCTGACATTTCTTTAGCTAATACCTCTTCATTTCCATGAAAGCAGGAACAGCAGAGATTAAAAACAGTACCTGATAATAACATTCAAACAATGGTCTAACCTTTCCAAATTATTGGGACTACTCTACTAGTATAAGATAAGGTGCTGTCTTTGATATCAATGAAATAATTGGTGCCATCCTCTGTCTTACTTTTTGACATATTAACAGGCAGTGAAAACTTAATCAGCAAGGCATTTTACATTAAAAAAAATGAGGGGACCCAATTTTCAGGCTTCTCAGAACACCTTTAGCACAGGAACTGAGGTTTCTAGATTTTGGAGCCCAAGGAGGCTGAGCCAGTCTCTGTCTGAAGTTAGAGCACCCTGATGGCTGCTCTTGTGCCCTTATGTTCTTGCAGCTGGCAGTAGCTGGTGAACAAATAGGGCGCGTCCTGCAGCAGCTCAAATAGAAGCGGTGCAAATTTGAGCCGGGGCTTTTTGCTTCAGCACATGTGCTCCGACATGCACTTTGGTGCAGAGAAAATTGTGCCACTTGCGACAAAATAACCCTGCCTGGCTCCTCCCAGATCTGCAGCCAGGGGGAGCTAGAGCCTGGGGCCAGCACCTGTGCTGTCCCCAGCAGTATAAAAAGCTGCCCTGTCCTAGCCCCAGCAGTATAAAAAGCCGCCCTGGCAAACAGCTCAGGGCTACTAGCTTTCAGGAGCTTCTGGGGCCCAGCCAATTGGTACCTGGGGACACTATCCCTTGTGCCAGCTGGACTGCTGAAGCAGCCCTGGGACTTACCTGCACCCTCTACCCACTGCAGCAGTCTGGCAGTGGGGGCTGCTGTCTGGCTGTGATCTGCTGTGCACCTGCCAGACTTGGATGGGGACTGCAGAGCCAGTAGAGGCACCTTCCCCTCTGGGCCAGCTACCAGTGGGCTGCAGTTGCAGAGTTGGCCTTTGTGTGGCACTACTGCCATTTGTGCCCCCTGCCTGGCCATCTGGGCAGCTATCACCTGGAAGATGTTTTGGGTGTGGTGGCCTGCTTTGAACTGTCAAAGCCTGTCCTCCTGGCCCCATTTAGCCAGGAGGTCAGTCACAGCCAGCTGGGTCCAAGGTGCCAGCTCTGAGCAGGCAGGGTCCTGCTACTGGCCTCTCTAGCAGGAATTCTGGTGTTCCCTGTTGGAAAACTGAAAAATCCCTGGTAAAAAAAATTCCCAAAGTCACTCTGTAAAATACCCCCAAATCCATGTTCCTCCACAAGTAAAACAAAAGACCACTATAAAGAGAGAGAGACAGAGACAGCAATCATTTGGACAACGTTTTCTTGATATATCTTACAGTGTTAAAGCAAGTCTCTTATCATAATAAGATAAGAACTCTAATTACATGTTTCATGAATTCATGAATACATATTTTGCTGCCCTTCCACAGGGGTGATGGCCCCACACAGGGGTTTGAGGTAGGGCAAGAGGCACATGCACGCTCATCTGGACATGCCCATAGGGTCTAGAAGACCCTTCCCCATGTGCAGAGACAAGTTTCATGGGCTGAGTTTATTCAAATGACAAGTGACAAGACAGCAGTTCTCTTTTGAAAAGTAGAACTGTTTAAATGCAGGGTTGAAAAATGCTACGGATTTATCTGATGTTAATGGAAACACCAGTAATCAATGCTTCTTAAATAGTAGTGCTATGATATTACCATCACTCCAGAATAACTAGCTCCTCTCATTTTCGATGCTTCTAAAAGTCAGTGTTAGTATTGCTACTAGAAATCTTGTAACTTGGTGGGGTGAGATTACAGGCAATAACATTTCCTGTAAAGCTGCTTCCTGCTTATGGTTTATGATAAGGTTACCTTTCAGGAAAGTCCATAGACTCTTTATACAAGTTATGTGGGTATTTTCTCTATTTCATGCAAACCACAGGCATCTATGACAGAATAATAGTCTATGACAGAGTAATCCTGTGAATTCAGAGACTATACACCACTAGTAAAGTGTTTTGTGTTTTTACAGCATCTGGTTTAAAATGTAAAGAGCATCAGTCATTGTTTCATATATTTTAATGTGTCAAGGGAAAGTCTTGGAAATTGTTAGCATCCATGTCCTTGCTTCAGTACTAGGAACTAAACAGAGCACAATGAGTTACAAAGGAGACAGCTATAGTCCATATGCCGCTAACTGGAGTACAATTACATTACAAAGCAGGTGATGTAAGATGCTATCCTCTTAAGTGTTTTATGCACTTACCCAACATGCAGATAACTGGAGTTTGTTACAACGTAAGCAATATTTAACAAATGGAGACTGGGGTTGTATTAAGCAGTTAAGCAAACTATGCTTTTATCTGGTATGCATGTAAGTGGAGTTCCCAGCACACCTCCTCAGCCTGTTCTTGCAGACAGCTGGGCACCCATTCCACAATACAGGAAGTTTACCAGGAGCTAACAGAAAGAAGCTGAAAGTGGCAATTCTCTAAATATGGTTTGCTTCTATATGGTCAGGGCATAGCTGTACAGCACTTTCAAGGGGCCAACAAATGTCATTTCTGTCAGTGCCCTAAGTTACCCTGAGAAAGGCAGCAGTTTGAACTGTGTTTCTGAAGTTTTGGCTTTGTGTAAACTATTTCTACAATTTCTAATTGCCTGTACTTTCTCATATGAACTGTATATGCATAACTAGTTGTTATATCCTCTTTGTCAACTACTAGAGGCTGTTAATAAGAGTTGCATTCAAGATTTAAATACAGTAGGCCTGGGTCTGATTTTGTGTCACCATTCCCAAATAGACAGAACTCCAGCCTGTAGAAGTTAAGGGTATCTTTACACATGCTGTGGGATTGTGGGGTGGGCACTTCAACTAAAGCAGCTAATTAGCATGTTGATAAATTGGGTCTGGTCCAATATGCTGCAATTACAGGACACTGGAGCAGCATCCCCACACATCTGCAGGCACCCTAAATGTCTCTTACAGAACTTAAAATTAGCTGTGGGAAATATAATATAATATATAATATAATACAAGAATATGCATATATGCATTAAGATATTTTGCTTACTTTCCAGTAAAAGTAAGCAAATTAAATGGTGAGCAGGAAAAGTTAAGTGTGATGGATGCTCCCTATCTTGGACTACCATTTGATCATGGCTAGTAGATGCTATCTGCTAAGCCCAAATTAAGGTGTGGGGTTGATTTAAGTGAAAGGCTTAAAACACCAAACAGCTGGAGGCTAGCTTAGCTGCACAATGGAACCAGACAGCTCAAGTGAAGAGGGAAGAGAAGGGGTAGAAAGAGAAGTTTGTTTGGATTTTTGTAAGGTGGTAGGTAGAAGGAAAGTTTTTCCTTCTCTAAGGTTAAGGACAAAGAGGAAGACATGATGATCGAGACTGAGGCAGGAGTAGAGGACACCAGAACTGCAGAGACAGGTTAGATGACTGGAGGCAGGAGTTGCTGGAGGTAAATTATCCCTGAATAAGCACCTTTCAGAAGCTATTTTTATATGCAGTGCTCCTGGAGGAGAAGATCCAAGGACTACATTTCGAAATGGAGATGGACATGGAATTAATATATGCAGAACTCTTGGTAGAGGTGATATCTTTTTCAGACCAACTAAATAGTTGCAAAAATAATTCTTTATTCACAAGGTTTCAGGCTCATGCACCCTTCCTCAGGCAAAGGAGAATGCACAGATTGTATAATTTCCCTCAAGTAGAAATGAAACTTCATATTGCACAGGAGTACAGAAAGATGTTATAGGTTCCCTTAGGTGGAAGAGTTCATTTTATGCAAATTAGGCTCAGATAAAACTTGGAGAGGATGGCAAGGTATCTGATGGCAAGCAGGGTGTAGAATTTTTCTTCTTTCTTGGTAAGATGTTTTCTATTGCACAGGAGAGAGGGTGATGCCACATATCTCCTGGTTGAGGCAATCCTATTGTGTGCAGGTTGTTTTCCATTTATGCAAATTCAGCTCAAACAAAAGGCTGGAGCAATGGTAGAATTTTCCTGGTCTCTGGGTGTTGGATTTTTGCTGCTGCTTCTTTTTTTTAAAAAAAAATATGAAATTTTCATTTCAAAGCGGCTAATTGCAGTATCTTACATGTTTCAGGGATACAGGTTTTAGCTGTGTTGGCCTACAGGCAAAAATATTCAGAACTTTTGGTAGAGGTGATATCTTTTATTAGACAAACTAAATAGTTGCAAAAAAATTCTTTATTTGCAAGCTTTCAGGCTGATGCACCCTTCCATAGGCAAAGGTGACCCATTGAAGCACATCACTACAAAGACAAGGAAGAAGAAGAGACTGAAGAAACAGATTTGCTGTACTGGAGAATAAAGAGGAGTTGAAGAAGGGAAGAATAGATGGGGATGATATGCAGAAGACTCTAAGAGAACAGAATGCAGGATATTCTTCATTGAAAAGGAAGAATGGAAGAGAGAGAGCTAGAGATTCATATTAATATTCAGAAGAGGCAATATTAATATGGAGTGGGGCTTCCTTGTTAAGAGGAATCATTGGTCTAGTCTTTAGTGTTTATCTAGGGAATAGAAATTGCTCCATCTGCTAGGAGCAACAATATGCTATGTGTTTGTGAGATTGAGAGGATCCTGATGAGGATGGGTAGAGAACTCACACAGCAACTTTCACACTAAAATAAACCATTCTGCAAGATTCCCACTGGAGCAGATCATAAATGACTGCACCAGGTTGGGGAAAACACTCAGGTGATCTTTAGCAGAATTCTTATAGTCCCAAGACGAAGTGAGTGAAGGCATGACAGAACAATCAAAATCATGAGCTGGCTTAAGGATTGGTGCTATAAGGAAGGTTTAGTTATGATTAACCTTTGTGAAGCGTTCACAGAGAGAGGACTCATCCTGAGAGAGGGACTCCCTCTTGACTACCTTGGGAAAAATAACTTTTTGGGATGAAGACTGGCATAGCTGATAAGTCCTTTAAAATAAGGAATGAGGAAGAAGGCTGCAAAACTTGTATGATTTCCATGCTGCCAAACTGGTTCATAGATGGCCAGGTCTGTGGGTTACAACAGGGTCAGGAGAAGTAGCCGAGATCCAAGGGGAATGCTCTTGAGTCAGAGTGAAGGGAAGCTAGGAAGCCAAAAGATCCATCCAGGGAACTGAGTCAGAGATTCAGAGGGTCAGGCAGGGCCATCCCTGGGGTATAGTGAATCAGGACAACTGCCCCACTCACTGGGGGGGGCGGGCAGAGCGATTGTAGTGCTTCACGCAGAGCCTGCCTGGTGCTGGCAGCTCTACCCCATGTCATGGAAGAAGCATGGAGACCCCCACCTCCTGGGTACAAGGGAGACTCCAGCCCATGTCCTGTCTTTGTGGGGGTCCCACAGGCCCTGCATAGTGTTAAGGAGAGCCCCAGACAGGCTGATTTGCCCCATTTGGAGCAGCCACAGGGCCTGCCTGGTGCTGGTGGCTTTTCCCTGCATTGCAGAGGCCCCCCGCCCCTCCCCACCAGGCATGGGGAAGACCCCAGCCTGTGTTCTGCCTTTCTTGGTCCCACAGGCCCCACACAGTGTTAAGGGGCCCCTCACAGGCTGATTTGCTCTGGGCTCTGCACCCCACTAGGATCAGCCTTGGGGCCAGGCAGACCACAAGGTCAGAAGGCTAGCCAGGTCAGGTATCCATGAAATCAAACCAAAATTGAGTCAGGTATCCATAGGGTCAATTTTGGCCTGTAAAAAGCAAAAACAAATAAACCCCAAAACAACAATCATTCTTGTATGCTAATGCAAGGAGTTTGGACAAGCAAAATGGAACTACTTGTGTTATGTGATGGCAGGACAACAGGATATGAAACCAGATATTGCAGGGGTAACAGAAGCATGTGGACTAGTAATTGTGTTTGGAATACAAATATTCAAGGGCATGCACTCTTCAGGAAAGATATACTGTACATAATAGTAAAGAAATAAAGGTAATAAATAAAGGTGGGGGAGTATCGATGCAACTGCAGTATACCGAGGATGCTCATGGTATCATTCAAGGTGAAGTCCAACAATATAAAATTCAAAGTCACAGATTTAGGGAAAATAAGAATTTTTCTTTTATGCTCACAAAAGATCAGTTGGAATTTCTGAAGAGAAGGACATGGATGTATTTGTTGATCACAGGATGGTGATGAGCCACAATTATAATGGAGATAAGCACAAGGCCACATTATAGTCCCAAGGTGAGGTATTTTTAGTAGAGAGAGGTACCAATGCCATTGTACAATACAATCTTGAAACCTCATCTGGAAAATTATAAACAATTTGTCACCCCAGTTCAATAAAGATGGATTCAGACTAGAAAAGGTATAGAGAAGGCCTACTGATGACCAGGGAAATGGACATTTTACATGAGGGTACCGAAAAAAAAAGACGACTGCCTTGTTTAGCTAGCAAAACACAAGCAGAGAGGATATGATTTCTCTCTAAATATATCCAGAGTTAAACACTGGGGAGGGAGAAATGCTATTTAAGCTTAAGGACTGTGTTGGCATAAGAACAAATGAATATGAACTAGTCATGAATAAGTTTATATTGGAAATTAAAAGACAGTTTCTAACCATGAGAGATTTCCAGTAGGAGTACTGGGGGCAACAAGCCTAGGTACTTTTAATATGGAGCTTGGTACATGCAGAAAAGTGATTACACAGTGTGGTGTCTGTGATAACCAGGGACTGGACTTGGTGACCCAGGAGGTCTACTCCCCGTGGTTTGGAGTTAAGACTGCTAACCTTACTGCAGTGTTATCAATCCCATGCTCTGTTGATGGCTGTCATGTGAGCTAGTATAGAGTGCTGCATGCTTCACTCATTCATAAAGTCAGCATAAGTGTCAGATGGAAGCACTGCCTTCCAGCTGGAAGTTGAAAGCACTTAGTCGGGAGAAAATTACAAGTTTTGAGCAGGTGGGCCAAGACAGGTGGTTCACATCTCTCCCTTCTGTCTTCGAATGTTACCACATTACATGTTGGAAAGTTGGACTCCAGCTGTTCTTTATTTTATCTGATGCACAGGCTTAAGTTTGGCTTCTGCTCTTCTGCATACATTTTTGGTGTCATGTCATTAAGCACAATGGAAGCAGAGTAAAGAGACAGAGAGTAAAGAGCCATAGCTAGAAAACATTACAAGGCTTAGCTAACCAATTTATAGATCTGAGAGTTGGGGGATACTATGATATAATGTAGTGTAACCTTCTAATTTAACCTCCTGCTTAATGCAGGCCATACACTGCATCTGTTGGTACCTTTGCATAGGCCAGCAGAATCACCAGTGGTCTGGGGTGAGCTGTCATTCCCTTTCACTTATTGGCTTTTCTTGGTGTAGGAATTCTGTTATGGGGAAACTTTCAAGCATACAAAACTTCACCCATAGAGTTGTTTGGTTTTTATTTTTACAGTGCTGGTAGTGTTGAGTCAGGTCTCCACTTTAAATGTCTTTTCTTTTTCACAGTGCATCCTCCCTTTTCTCGTAGGCCTCCAGTAAACCCTTATGTTGTGTAGTGACACAGATGCAAAAGAAATGTCTAGGTGAGTGCTAGACAAGCTCTCAGGGAACAGAACCATGCTCCGGTGGCCCCTGGTTGTTGGAATGTACCCTTCAAGTCATAGCTATTAAATATTTTAAACCAACACAGGGGCTGATTTGACTACTATGTGGCTCCAAACCTGTAAGCTATTAGACTAGTAAAAAATCACACGTGACTATAGAATTGGCCCAAAGCAGGCCACAGTGAGTTGGCCAGTTATGCTGCATTTCTGGGTTTGGATTACTAGAACATGGCAATGGTAGTGTAAGGGCCTTGTTTCACCTTAGGCTGTGAGCTGCACATATGTTGATGGGAGTTAGTGCTAGCTTAAGTTTGGAGCAGTCACATATTCAGGCCAGCAGGGGCCTGGAGGATGGAAAGGTGAATACCCCTGCCCCCACTGCCATTCCAGGCTTCCCCCTGTCCCGTCCAGGGTTCCCCCAGTTCCCCTGATCCTGGGGCTCCCTCCCTGCCCTTCACTCTAAATAAGCACACACTAAAATAAGTGCTGCATTTTTGGGAGGATACACTATGCTTTTCATACATAACAAATAAAACAAATAGGTGTTAAGTCTTCTCCACTTTAGCTATAAATCCCAGACCAACCAGTGCATCCATAATAAGAATTTTCAGGAATACTACCCCAAGCACAGACTACCAGTTACTATCCAATCTGTCTGTCTATCTTTCTACAGTTGTTGCTGTGTAACCATTTTCCTCTGTTGCCTTTGTCCAGGATAAATTTGGACCATTGATTCTAACAGAAATTTAGCATCCAGTCAGAAGGAGAGAAAAAGGGCTGCAACTTTTTAAAGCTGAAGTCCTAGCGAGAAGATCTCCAGCAGTTAATCCAATTTATCAGGGACCATTTCAGCTAAATATTTCTCTCTAACGCTGTCCAGGAGAAAATGTTCCTGAAGGTGACAGTGAATGATCTTAACTTGGGTCAAGAACACATTTAGATAAATCATGTAAATATTTGATAGGGACTTATTTAAATGGACCTGAAAAGAGGTTGAAGACTTTGGGAGGACAACATTACCATGAAATCAAGGGGAGTATTTCCAGAATAAAGATAGAAACTGATGTGCTTATTTATGATGATACTTGGGTATGTCTACATGAGATGTTTACTCCACAGCAGACTAAGCAGCTGCACAGTAAACATCTCAGTGTCTACACGTGTGCCCCTATCAGGCTGGAATAAACTAATTTACTCTAAGCAGTACTTGTATTAACAAGTACTATCCTGCTGTGGAGTGAAAAACTGCTGCAGTGCATGTGTAGACACTCACCTGACTGGCTGGGGCATGTGGGTGTTTCAGTGGGGGAGCTGTCTTCTGGCTAGCCCCACACTGAAGCTCCCTCGTGCCCCAGCCAGCTCCTCTGCAGCACATTGAGTTGAAGGAAGCAGCCCCAGGCTAAAAGGCCCTGGAGACCCCTGGGCTCCATGTGCTGCACATGAATAAACCATGGAGCTGATTGTTCTGGAGTTAGTTGTTCCCGGATGCATGTTCAAGCAGCGTGCCTGGGAGCAATAAACTGTGGAGGAATAAGCTTTGCAGTTTATTCACGCATCATAATTGCATGTGTAAATGCGCCCACTAATAGGCTGAAACACGGTCATACATAGGATACTCACATGCTCTAAGTTGTTATGCCATACTTAAGGATCTTCTTGTATCAGAGACTGAGCAAGGACTTTAGGAAGTGGCCTATTAATTGTCAGATACAGACCTACTGTCAGCACCCTCCTGCCCTCAGCATACAGAGTAAGTGAAAGCTCAAGTACTGAGAATTGCTAAATAACATGTTTGTCAGAGGGCACTGGAAGGGTAGAAATGTATTTCTATTCATGCACTCTTCAGGAAATTAGCTTGACTCTGACATTTAGACTACAGGAAAGTGTTATTAAGAGGACTTCAGTAAAACTATTTACTGAATTACCCCACTCCAAAGTCTCACTCTAATGAAGCCAGCTCTGTAATGTTCACAAGAGCCTATCTTCTGACAAATAATGCTGGCTATTAAAATGATAATAATACTTGCACTGTTCAAAAGAAGATTGCAAACCTGCTAGTAGACAAAAAGAGCATATTAGAACACTGTGAAAAGGTTTTGTTAAAGCATTCACATTTATTTAATACAAAAATGTAACGTGCCATTTGTATGGGTATTACTGTTCTCTAAATATTGGTACTGACATATATGCATTATGGGTAGAATCCTGATCTCACTAAAATCAGCGGCAAAATATCATTGTTGACCTCTGCGGGACTTAGGCTCCTCTATGTGAAAGCCGTTAATTATCCAAACCATGACTTATCCAAGTCATTCCATTAAAGTGAGGCTCTGTTTTGCAGCACTAGATTCCAGTCTAGAGTAGTACTGAGTTTTTGTATCGATGAGAAGAAGCTGAGATGAAATAATCTTAGGATCCAGTTGTATTCCCACTAGAATCACTAGCAAAGCTTCCAGTGACTTTCATGAAACCAGTTTCAGGCACTTAAAGCTCATGTATTTGTAAGTGATGACCATATAGTATTCTTGAATGTCAGAGCATTTACTTAATACTCATAAAGGTAAAAATGATGCGTAAAGTGATCCCAAAATGCGTAAGGGGTTCTTTTAATTTCACAGTAGGTGTTCATTCATTTGGTGTGGGTAAAATAGACGGCTATTTTAAAAAACTGCATCTAGGAATTGATCTAGGATATGGCTCTTTGGTTTACAATGTCTGATCTGTTGATTCAGCTAAAATGGAAGATATTTTAGTGGTTGTATATAAGCGCAGCAGTACAGGGTTTCTTTCTGCCAGACTATTTAAATTCCCTGATAGCTCACCAAGAAGGACTCCAGAATTTGGAGGATGGGCTGTCTTGAGCCCTTTAACGAATATCTCCAGTGTTGCCTCTAAACCTAGTTCATCTTAGTACTCAAGCTTCTCCTTTTGATCAGAAAAATAGAGTACCATTATTATACCTATCCATCTGCATCAGCGAAGGAAAATGGTATGTTTTTCAGAGACTTCCAATACCACTCTGAAATAAAGGCATAACAGTTCTATGTGCACTGTAGCCTGCTCTTCATACTCGCACAGGTAGTCCCATTCACTTTAGTACAACTCCACCTGTGAGCTAGACAAGTGGGGCTCAGCAGTAAGATGCTAAGACAAAACCTGTTGGAAGTTAATGGAAGTCTTTCTTGGTTACAGAGAGCTTTGGATCAGGCCCTACAAGATGAAATCTTAATTATGGTTATCCACTTTGTGGGTAGTGCTGGCTAGCTTCGTGTCTCTGGTGGAACTGGCATCTTCAATGTGACAGTGCTACCGCACTGTCTGAAATGTCGAAGCACTGTAGTTATGATCATCTACATCCAATTGCTCTACATAGCAGCAAAAAAACCTGTGATAAAGTTCATGTAATAGATATTGTGACCCCTGAAAATGCAGTACAGCTGCAAGCTTGCCAGTAAATGCAGTGAATAGGGCCCTCTAGTAAGCAACTGCACAAAGCATGTAAACACAGTACATCTAGTGTGCAGTTTATGTAGGTATGTAAGGTGTCTTACATGCTAGCTAGCTTTATGAAGTTTGTGAACCCAAAGGTAATTCCTGACGTGCAAAATGAAAATGCCACTGATGTACCCCTTTCCTAATACCATTGTTTCTTGTACGTAACATACCTTTCCCCCCCAAACCAGCTGATGAAAATGGGGTTGCACATTACGTGTGAGAAATATAGATCCCTGTGGGTCCACAATGTTGGTGGTGGGGTGGCAGTGCATCAGGGTAGCACGCAGCCCCAGAGTTGGCATACTGGGTCAGGTGTGACATGCTGGGTCTAACGCAGTGCGTGGCCCTTGATGTGCTGGGTCAGACCCCACACAGCCCTGGCCTCAGCCCCAGCACATGGTTTTGGCCCCAGAGCACCCCTCTCGCCTCAGCATGTGGCCCTGGACCTGGCACATGGCTCCTGATTTGGCGTATCAGGTTGGATCCCGGACTTGGCCTGTGGTTTTGGACCTGGCGTGCTGGGTTCGCCCAGCTCCCTGGCTTCTGCTACTCAATTGGCTACTCAGATTTTTCCTGCTAAAAACAAGTTACATGTTATATAGAGGAGCATACTGTATGTAGAAAATATGGCTCATCAGTGGTGTGGAATTTGATTGCTCCAACTTTAGGGATGCCTCTTGCACAGTAGTTTTAGTTTCTAAAGAAACAGATTAAGAATTACCATTTTTCATTGTGTATGTGATTTAAACCATAAAAACAAATTACACTAACTCACCTCAGCTCACGACCTGATGAAACATGTGTGAAACTTGTAATACACCTTGGTTTTCATCCTGTTTATTTTAAAACAGATTAAAAATGAAACTTCATATGCTGCCAATGGTTTTTCCTGTGTTTACATAGTAACCATTTTCCTAGCAGATGGACCAAATGAGCAAAAGCTCAGAGGAATAAGTGTAATGGGCAGATTTGCTCTTCAGAGTGGAGAGCAAAAATCCCCATACAACCAGTAATGCAAAAAACCAAAAAGGTAGTGCATAAAAGGGTTATGCAGAAAATTAACTGAGCGATGCATCTTTGTTAAAATTCATGTTTGGGAGAACTTTATTTGGTTGTCTCTGGTCATTTATATGAAGCTGAAACTTGATACTTTTACAGTTTTGAGAAATAAATTGAGGTAACTTTGGTATATACTCCTTTTCTCCAACTGAAGGGGATTGTTAGCTGGCAGGTGTGCTGTGGGGGAACTGCAGACCGCTCAGTTTCCCTCCATCCCTATAGAACTAGGCCAGGACAGTCAGGGGACTTAACTATATACAGCTTTATTTATGTTAACTTATGACAAGGAAAAGAAACATGGATATAAACATATGTACTATATATATATTTATAAGATATCTAAACAAATAACATAAACAATACCTTCTGGGTAAATGCCATAAAACCTTATACCAGTACTGCAGATACAGGTAAGTCCCAGGTAAGTATCTGATCTGAAACAGACAAACCCCAAAATAAACATATACCAACAGATAAACTATAGATAAGTATGGGTGAGCAATAAATAAGCCACAAATAAATACAAATAAACAACAGATGAAATAATGGCAACAGAGGGTCCCAGCGGATCCCTAGGACTCTACTCATCTACTCATTTACAAACATGAGAGTTCACAAAATATAAGAAATTACATCACACCACTTATGACATAAAAACCCCAAAGATAAACTCAATCCCGAGGGGAAATCCCAGTGCCCTTGGGCTTTTCCCAAGCCCTACAAGGAAGCTGGTAACTTTAGAGGGCCTCCCAGTGGGACCTCCACTTTCAGGAGCCCTTAACTAACTGGGGGGGACTCCCCTCCCCTGTGGGAATCCTCTTTTCCCTGCAACTCACAGCTCCCAGGCCTGGAGGGTGGTCCTCATCCTCTGCGCCAGGCTGCTCTCTCACCTGCAGTGGGCTTTGTGAGGGTCGCTGTCCCCTGGAACAGGGCTCCGCTGTGCAGGGCTTTTGGGGCCTCTAGCTCAGCCCTGTCTGCTGGCTCAGTAGCCTGAGCACTGTCTGGCTCCCAGGACTCAACCTTTTGCTATGGGTCAGAGGCCTGGGCTGCCTCATGCAGCACCAGGCTCGATCCGATCCCAGACCCTCCGTGCAGGGCCTGCTGCACCAAGCTCCCAGCCTCGTTTCGGGGGTTAAGGACCTGAGCCGCCCAAGTGCTCAAAAGGTCCTACTCTGTGCACCGGCTTGTGCACCGTGTCTCTGGCCGCACACCACAGGTTGTAGACCCAAGCTGCCTCATGCAGCTCGTAGGGTCTGGATGCCGTGCTGCACACCGGGAGCCTTGCTGTCTGCCATTTCCCGCTGATGGAAGTCTTCAGGGGCACTTCTGGGGTACCGCTTCGCCCTGCTGAGCAGCTCTCCTTAGCTCTTCTAAGCCCCGCTCTTCTCTCTTCTCTGCCCCGGGTGTGTTCCCCTCATGCTGGGCACGCAGCTCCTTTTCTGCGCTCCAGGACTCTGTCCCTGAAGTCTTCCAGACCTGAGTGTTGCAGTCTTCAATCAAGTCCACAGGAGGGGAGAAGGGGAGAGACTCTTCTCCCCCTCCCCTCAGGAAAGGGGCATGAATTAACTCCTCTTGCTGCCTCCTGATTGGTAGATGGGCTTCACCAATCAAAACAGCAAGATTTCAAGCCTGGGACTGAACCCAAGCTCCAAAAGACAAGCCTGGTACAAAATGAACAGAGACTTCCATTCATATGTATTGCCTTTGGTGGAAAATGCAACAGAGGCTGTAGGAAGTTGGTAGCTGAGCTGGTTATTAAATTCAGTTTCTTCAGTTCTAGTTCAGTGTTACTGACTCCTTTGCTTCCTAAAACCTATGTAATACTGTTAGTAAAAGCCAATAGTTATTGCTATACCAGAGTAAGTTAACATAACTAATCCATTTACATTCGCTGCAATACATGGCACATGGCTGCCCTTTCAGTAATAGCAGCTAATTAGACACAGATATTATTTTGTTCTATTGAGGTACCTGAGTTTTTCAAAGAGATAACTTTCCTTTACCTACTAGGTTAACATACTATTATGCTAACCAGTGTGCTACAGATACAGTGCATGCTCTAGTGAAACCCTTTCACTAAATGTGGGGGCTCTTTCCAGGATGAAATGCAAGCCTACTCTCAGAGTAAAACTGCTCTGAGGTGGATGTTAGGATGTACTTTGTCAAGATGGATCCCAATATCAGAGATAAGCTTGGTAAATATTGGCATTGCAACAAATAAGACCACTGGGATAAAAGTATTTTGCAAAAAATTAAAACACAAGCCTCTCTGTTGTGTTAATGTCTTTGAAGGCCTATTTCAACTCGTTAACTTTTAATGTACTAGTTAAAGAAAAAAAAAGGTTTGTTTGTGGACTTCCCATCGTTTCATGTCACAACTCACATAGGAGGAAAAAGACTAGTCTCTTAAAAATAACCCCATTAACACTATGATAAATCAAATGTTACTCATCTTACTATTCACAATTAACTGAGTGCTCAGCAACCAGGAAGATCAAAGATCAAGGAAAAATACTGAATACGTATCATTACAATGCATTCTAAATCATATTTACTACATTTTGTTTCTAAGACATTTTCAGTCATTATACAAACTACCTAAATTGCCAAATCCATAAATCAGACTGATTGCAAGATGGAAACATAATTAGTCTAATTATTCCATGCAGTCCATTATGGATGGGAAAAATGTTAGGCAGACTGCTGAATTCTTTACCTGGAGTAATTAAATATGCTCCCTAAATGGTTTCTGTACAAACTGCATATTAACCATATTCATAGTTTTACTATGCATCATATTGGTCTCAGAAATACAATGACAAGAAGAGGAATGAGATTATTCCACACATAAAGAGACACAAACTAGTTATAATACCATACAAGAAAGTACTATGCAGCTAAAGAACTGCACTGAGACATCATCTCACTGAGGTGTCCATTCACATATACCCTAGAAGTGACTGTACAAGGACAGAAAAATGTTTGTATTTATAAAAAATAATATTTGAAGAAACAGTAGGCTAGCAGACAGAGTGACTAATAAATTGTACTCTACAACTGTATTGCACACTACCCCTTTTTTCCAGCAATATACTGGTATTCAAGATTTAACTATTACTTAGATTTTGTAAAAGAAATTTCAGGGAGTTACTTTAACTTTTAATTAGAGAGATTTTCAAGCTCTCCCAAAGAGATAAGCATTCTTCTGTTAGGGAGACTGATGTGGATAGATATGCTATATCCATCCCAATATATTTGGAAATAGAGTTTCAAAGCCAGCTAGGGGGCTTTGAAAAATCTCTGTCTTATTCAAGCTATAATATATACTTCTGACATTTGCTAGGGGCAGATTCAGATAACCTCAGTCATGGGAATGGCATCTAGAAGTACAACAAAGAATTCATAACCCAGGGAGTGGGAGGGGAGAAATTCCAAGCCTATCTCAGGACTTGTCTCTACAGGGAAGATTAGTGCACGGTAAGTGAGGGTGTGAATTTATAGCGCACCAAAGACTGCATTTTTGTGATGCAGTTTAATAGAAGGGTAGCCAGTGTGCTGTAAATTGTACTAGCTCACTCTGCCCTCACTTCCCTAAGTGGACAAATTTTAAGTTATGGTAGCTAGTGCAAACTGCACATAAAGTCTACAATGTCTGGCTATGTCTACAAT
The DNA here is from genome assembly GCF_052110815.1 of Crocodylus siamensis. NCBI lineage: Eukaryota > Metazoa > Chordata > Crocodylia > Crocodylidae > Crocodylus > Crocodylus siamensis. The sequence continues at coordinate 177,028,278 of NC_143395.1, forward strand.
GTGCAGTAAATGCACCTTAAGTTTACTGCACATTAAAATAAGGTGCAGTAAACTGCTCCTGGGAATATGTCTACATGTGCACCCACATTGGGAGCAAATTTGCTCCCAATAGGAGCAGTTGAGTCCAGGGCTGCTCCTGCCCCCTGCCCTGCTATGCCTCCCTGCAGAAGTCCAGGGGGAGCTCCAGTGTCAGGCTGACAGGGGGTACGGGGGTCAGGCCTGGGTTCTGGGGAGGGGAGAGGGAGCTGTCCTGGAGCAGGAGACAGTTCCCAGCCACGTGGAGCTCGGGATCCCAGCCTAGCTTGGTGGTGCTGGCTTGGGGCAATGCCCTGTGCCTGAGCAGCAGCATCACCCTAAGCTCTCTCCTCATTTTGCTTGCTAAGGGGATGGGGGAGCTTCTTGTCCCCATTGTGCCAGACCAGGATCAGAGAACTTCCCTGTCCCTTCAGCCCTGCCACTACCTGTGCAGCACATGCCCCAGCTGGCTCTTGCTTCCTGCCTGTGTCTGGGGGATCCAGGAGCTGAGCAACACCAGGACTGGGACATAGAGCTCCCCCATTGCTCAGCAAGCAAAGCAAGGGGAGAGCTCAGGGTGCTGTTGCTGCTCAACCGTGGGGCATCACCCCAAACCAGCACCACTGAGCTAGGCTGCACTCTCAAGATCCACATCAGAGCCCCTTGGGCCCCCTTGATGCTGAGGCTGACTGGGAGGTAGCATGTCCCTTACATAGATGTGTGTGTTGCGGGAGGGAAGTCTTTGGCATATAATTTGCAGCTATCTTCCTTACTTCCTGAACAAAGATAATTTCTTATCCATGAAGATTTGGGGGTATTAGATATCCTTGACCTGTTTTCAGCTCCTTTGCCTGAGATTTAGGCTAAGTACAGACACTCCAAAAGCCCAATCGATACTATCTACTCTAATTTCTCTAAGCTGCATAGAATGGATCAGGAGCAAACGGAACACGTGTTCACCCTTCGGTTTTGTGGGGGTGGGCATGCAGATGCCTGCACTAGCTGAGGCCATAAAGCAGGGGGTTTCCACATCCCTCCCAGCATACTGGAGATAGCCAAATGCAGCTGATTACAGCTGAGCAGGGGCCATCTCTAATTGGATGTCAGAAACACACACCCAACCCTTTGCTGGCACCAGGGACCCTCCCCTATGCTCAGCCCTAGGCTTCCAGAATGGGTCACCACGGCATGCCTGACAGCCTGGCTGGTGAGGGGGTGGGGAGGCAGATGGGCAGTAGCAGCAGCAGGCATCCAGTACAATTCCTGCTCTGAGGCCTGGGAGACTGTAGCTAAAATGGTCTCCCAGCCTCAGGGCTCTGTGAAACCCCTGGCGCTGGTAGGCTGCAATAGCAGTGATCTCCCAGCCCTTTGGACTTCACATAGCCCTGAACCTGGGAATGACACACTGCAATTGCAGGAATTACATGAGGCACCTGCTGCCAGGTGCTTGGCATTTTCTGGAGCTCCGAGGGGCCCAATCCTGCCTTCTAAGGATCCCCCACCCCCCCACATAGGGACATTACATAAAGATAAAAAATTCCTGAGCTACAGATACTCCCCTTCCTCTCACACTTCCTGTGGCTGACAGCTCAGAGAAGCCAAGCTCACCCACAGCTAGTGAGCCACCCTGCAAGGGGAGGTAGCAGGGGCCTGCAGAGCAACCTGGTATGCCAAGGGACTGTGACCTAACTTCAGCTGAGAGGGGATACAGACTTGAAGTTTGATGGACTGGTTTAATCTAAACTGGTTAAGGCTGATATTATATCCATTTAGCTCTATCTTAGACTGGGTTCTGCCAAACTTTTGTTGTGTTATGGTGTGACAGCTGTGCTCCAGGAGTGGTTGTGATGCCCCCTGGTGGCCACACAATGCCTTTCCCAGCTCGAACTTTAGGGGCATGTCCCCATAAGCATGCATGTGCAGTATGCGGTGCCTCAAAACCATCTGAGGTGGTGCACGCTGCACATGGCACATGTACACTTATGTGCTGTGCTGCTAATTTTCAGTGCAGTGTATTTTCTGACACCAGGAGATCCCACTGTCAAAAAAACCCACTGCTATAAAAAGGTGTTGCAGTACACATGGCAGCAGCACGAGCCACTCTGTGCTGCCCTGGGAGGCCCCCAGGACCCCAGGTAAGTAGGGCTGTCCAAAATGGCTGTGGTTTGTTTAGTTTTGGATTTGGCATTTTGGAGGGACAGTGATTTGTTTTGGTGTTTTGAGTCACTGTCCTGTTTTATTTTGGCTGAAACAGTTTTAGAGCTGTTTCAGAATTTCAATGGTGTTTCAGCCATAGGCTATAATGGGGAATCATAGAACTGCCTATAACTTTGTCATTTCTTTTCTGATTCAAATAAAACATACAGAGATGCTAGCCCCTTCTGAGACCAGAAAGCCTGCCAAGCGTCAAGGAGATAAGTGCAGGGGTTTCTGGGAAACTGCACCTCAAACTGTTCAAAGCAAAACTCGTTACATGTATGAGTGTGAAGGCAGAGTGGGATGAAAACTACAGGGATGGTAGCCCCCTGCTGAGGCCATGAATTCTGACAGGTTTCAAGGAGATAAGTGCAGGGGTTTCTGGGAAGCTGCACCTCAAACTGCTGACAAGCAAAACTCATGACATGGGTGACACTGTGAGTGTGTAAGGCACAGCAGAGTGACAACTGCAGGGATGGTAACCCCTGTTCACACCCTCACAACTTCACTGAAACCAGTAAGCCTCAGGCCTCTCAAAGATCTTACAGGTCTGGGCTTTCCCCAGCCAGGACTGTGTGGTGACTTGAGGTTATCAGGTACCTCCTACTCCTACCCACCTTTCACCAGGGAGGTTCACAGTCCTGGCATTTCCTGGGGCTGCCGCACCACGGGCAGTGCCACCCAGGCCTCCCTACCCTGCCTGGGTGCAGCTTTAGGTCATGCCCAGGATGATGTGGGGCCTCCATCTCTCCATATAGCCCCAGCCCATACCTCCACGTTCTTCCCCTGCTGGTTGGTAAGAAATTAAACTGCTGCCTCCAGCTCTGAGAATGGGGCATTAGGTGGCCACCCTCATTAGCACCTGTCCTGCTGCATACTTGTGTGGGCATGAGGGAGGCCTGCCAGGTTTCAGGCAGAGTGGTGCAGGGGTTTCTGTGAAACTGTATCTTAAACTGCTGAAAGCAAAACTTGTGTCACTTGTGTGTGTTAATGGGTGTAGGTTGTAGCTGTGTTGGTCTAAGACAGGGGTGGGCAAAATTTGGCCTGGGGGCTGGATGTGGCCTGCCAGGTCATTCTATCTGGCCCATGGGACCCCTAAATAATTTAGAAAGTTAATATTAATTTGCCCTGGGCTGCCTGTTATGTGGCCTTCGATGGCTTCCCAAAACTCAGTAAGCAGCCTGCTGCCCAAAATAATTGCCCGTCCCTGGTCTAAGAGGACATAGCCCAGACAGTTCTTAGGGTCAATCTGATATCTTTTATTAGACCAACAGAATAGTTGGACAAATTCTTCTTTGCGAGCTTTTGGGTTTAAAACTCTTCATCCGGCTGAGGAAGCATCTAGTTGGTGTGCGTGCGCTCTTCCCAGATGAAAGGAATAGTAAAGAAGCCAGAGGCTGGCATGCAAGGCAGGGAAGAAAGCCAGTCAATAGAAATGGAGGAGTCAGGGAGTGAGAGACAGTTTGGGATGTGGGGGGAGGGGGATGTAGCAGGTAAAAGTGAAGAGGTACCTGGGGAGTCAGATGTCAGGCAGGTTGTAGTGTGTCATAAATCCAATGTCTATACTGAGTCCATGAGTTTCTTTGTCTAGGAAGCTGACGGGTATGGAAAGCGCAACTTGTCAAATGTTAGCACTTAATGAGTTTGGTCTTGTTAATTAACATGTTACTGAGAAGAGGGCACTTTTTGATTATAGCAATCCCCAAACATGTTATTGAGAAGAGAGCGAATTTGATTATAGCAATCCCCAGAATGTACCAATCTGCCCCGGTCGTGGTTGGTAGTGGCACATGGTTGCTCTTGGCACAGAGCACAGACATGGCTGTCTGGGACATGAGTGATTATAAGCAGAAAAGAGGTAGTAAAAATAACATGCAGATCGAGGGAAATGATACAAGTGATTGCAGCAGAAAATAAGGCCAGAACCTGACCTACTGCAATTTGATGTAGGTTACCTCCTTCTAGTGGAGCTGCGCTGGTTTACAGCAGCTGACGTTCTGGGCCCTAAAACTAACAGAGTCTAGGCATTGTTATCAGACAATAGCAGTTGTTGTTAGACATGTTGCCTTCTATAAATACCCATAGTCATGCTGAATAGAATAACTGCATATTCAGCACAGCATTGTGGCTAGAATATTTAAATAATCACATGCTTTTACTTGAATTACAAATGAGCAAACTTATATAATAAAAATGTACTAGCTGCCAAAGAAAGCAATATTTCACATCTAGTAAATCAAGTTTAGACTGTTAAAATCAACATTTTCTTGTTCTTCATGCTTACATTTTCAAAGGATTCCAAGGAGGCTCCTGGATATCACTTGCACCGACTTCAACAGAATTAGCAGATCTAAGCACTGTGCAGGTCTTTCAAAACTAGGGAGGATAGCAGGGATAGTGTTTGTGCATGAATAATTTATAACACTGAATACAAGTCATCCCTCCACTTATGAGAACATACATTCATTCCACATTGTGCTGAGAGCTATCAAGTGTCTTGCTACTACTATTTTTTTATTTAAACAAATAAGTAACTGAACCCTCTATGCATGGCATCTCTGCACATAAATTGTTGATAACTACCCATAATGTATGCATGCTTTGACAGGTAATTACACGGTAAATACACATCAAGAAGATGGTATATAAAAATGTTGGGAAACACAAACAAAATCATTTGTTCTCCCTTTGTACTGAGATCCAAAGAGAGTAATGGTGTTCAACAGCTGGCCACTGCTCTCATTTCAGAGTTCAGTTCAGAAGCCCCATGGTGCTTCAAAGACGAAGTTACACCTAGGCAACCCCCATTTTCACATCTCACACACAAAACTGGGCAATGCATCAGCATTCAAGGGAGTTATGTAGAGGTAGCTGTTGTGAACTAGGTTTGTTGAACCTTTTTCTGGTTTTCTTGGCAGCGATGGTTTCTAGAATAAAAAGGAAAACTTAGCTGGATTCACAGACCCCTGACTGAGTTTAGGACAAAAATTAAAAGAAAAAAATACCTGATCTTCCTTTAATTCAAGCTCCTTTGATATGGCATCACAGAGAGGAACATGGGAGCTCACAATGCTATTTTTACAGACCACTTTTCAGAGCCACTATGTGCTTTGGGTTATGTTTCCTCTTCTGATAAACTTAGCTGGGGTGTAGGCTGGACCTCCACTTCAACTTCCACCATGCCCCCTTTCCTGTGTCCCCAAACACTCCTGGCACCAAAAGACAAATAGGAAAGACCGAGGTACAAAATCCAGCTATAGTCAACATGGTACTACTATTTTCTGGCCATCTGCAGTCTGTTACAGACACTTTGCTTCTATTTGTTTTGGTGAACGTATTATTTTTGAAAAAATTGCTTCTATGTTTGACCATGAACAGCTTGTAACTCAAAGCTGATACATCAAGATGACTAAGGGGCCCCCTTGTATTTAGGCCCTGTCTTTCTACAAGCCCATTCATAGCAGGCTGTTGCCTACAAAAGCTCATGCCTCTCTGAACCAGGTAGCTTCTAAGGCAGAGGCAGAGTGAGCAGATTGAGCACCTACTGCATCCTCAGGGTTGATGGGAGCATCATTCACAGTCTCCTCCCTCCCTCCTGCTGTGGATACCTTTAAGTGTTATGTATAAGTTGTTACATTTGCCCTGGATTGCAGGAAAGAACAGCATAACTGTAGGCAGGGTACTGCTCTCTGAATAAATAAGCTTTATCATTCTATAAGCTTAACACCTTGATCTTTTGAGAACACCACATGGTACCAGGAACAAAGAAAGAGAATTAAAAAATGGAGCATATCAGAATTTCAGAGGACTTAAAGCAGTCCAGCAATGCAGCAGAAAACTGGAATAAATTTAAGTAGAGCTTCACCATACATATGACAGCCCGTGGAGCTACAGGGAAGGAGAATTCACTCAAGGTAGCCATTTAAAAATATATATATAATAGGCCCAGAAGCTCTATCTCTTTATAATAGCCTACAACTGTCAGAAGCATAGCAGAAAAGCTATGGCACAATAATAAAAAAGTTTGAAGAATATTGTATACTCAAACAAAATGACATCTTTTAATGGTATTATTTCAACAGGAGACAGTAGAAAGAATGTGAGACAATAGAGGAGTTTGTCACAGACCTCAGACTGCTGAGCCAGACACGCAGCTTTGGAGACCTAAAGCAGTCCAGGATCAGAGACCAAACAGTACTGGGTATAATGGATACAAGCCTCAGGAAAAGACTACTAGAGGATCTTGAGCTTAATTTGGAAAGGACCGTTTGAATGTGCCAAGCAGCTGAGATAACAAATGCCAGGCTGCAGAAGCTGGAGGAAAAAACAAAACAAGCTGAACTAGACAGGATTACAAGACTGCAAAATCCTAAGGCAACACACAAACAATACAGAAAAGAGGACCTCACTGTGAAGCAGGCAAATGGAAGTGAAAGAGAACTGCTTGAAGAAACAATGGTCAGCTGAAGATGGTGTGGGGGTTACCACAAACCCATGCAATTCCTTGTATTTGGTAAGCACTGCAACAAATGCAAAAAATGCAATCACTTTGCAAGAGTTTGCAGAAAGGAGCAGGATTCACCACAAAAGAAACAGCAGGTGCATGCTGTATGCAATGAGGAAAAGAGAGAATTCCTAATTGGCACAACACAAGAAAAAGTTCATTTTTCTGAGGATTGCACAATCACTCTGGACACCAACACACTAATGGTAACTTTTAAAATAGTTACAGGGGCACAGATATATGTAATATCAGGATACATTATTAAAAAAAATGAAAACTAAACCTGTGTACTATGAGAATAAGAAAGTGAGACTTAGAGTATATAATAAGAACATGATTGCAACCAAGGGTGTTTGTGCAATGCATGTTAGACAGAAGGGGTGATATAGTAAAAATGCAGTTTGTAACAGTCCCAGGAAATCTCATGCCAATTATTGGCTTGAGAACATGTAAAACTCCAGGTTTGATTAAGATAAGGGATGCCATTGAAGGGCTAGAAAGCAAGAACACAGAAGAAGAGTTTTATTATATGTTTCAAGGCATAGAGAAACTGAGTACAGGATAGAATTAAGAGAACCAAATACTCCCACCATACATGCTCCAAGAAATGTTCCCCTTGTACTAAGGGAGAACTGAAAAAGGAATTTGATATATTAGTTAACACAGACATAATAGAAAATGTAGAGCAACTAACTGCTTGGATTCATTCACTAGTCATAATAGGAAAAAAAGATGGATCCTTGAGATTCTGTTGGGATCCTAAAAGGATGAACAGGTACATCAAAATAGAGCATTTTTCCATTCCCACCAGGGAAGAGGTTTCTGGCAACATGACAGAAGCTAAATAGCTATCCACTTTGGATGCCTCTTCTCGGTTTTGGCAAGTTCCCTAAAAAAGAATAGCACTAGATTATGTACCTTCAGTACGCCCTTTGGAAGGTATTGCTTTTGTAGGCTTCCTTTTGGACTATATTCTGCATCTGAAGTATTTCACAGAAAGGTGCAACAAATTTTTGAAGGGCTTGATGGAACCATGGTTTATATTGATGATGTATTAATTTGGGGAAATACTATGAAAAAACATGACTTGAGGCTAAGAAAGTCACTAGAAAGAACTCACAGAGCAGGTTTGAAGCTGAGCAGACAAAAATGCAAATTCAGGGTCAAAGAAATAATGTATCCAGGAGAAGAGCTCTCTGAGAAAGGGGTGCAAATAAGTCCTGCAAGTGTTAAAGCCATTACAAACATGCTACCCCCTGCAGATAAGGAAGGAGTGCAAGGATTACTGGGAATGATTATTTTTGTAGGAAAATATCTACCTGACTTAGCAGAATGGACCAAAAACCATAGATCACTCCTACAAAAGAATGCTTAGTGGATATGGGAACATGAAGCTGAATTTAAAAAACTTGAAGGAAGAAATAATGAAAGCCCTGGTATTAAAATACTATAACCTTAGAAGACTGATTAAATCAACAGATGCTTCTAAAGAAGGCATTGGAGCAGCTCTGCTTCAAAAACATGGGGACAGCTGGAGACTAGTAGCATATTCATCTAGGGCACTCTCTAAGTCAGAGTGTCTATATGCACAAATTGAGAAAGAAAGATAGTTTAGTTCTGGTATATTGCTGTAAAAAATTTAATATATCCATCTATGGGAAGCCTATAATAGCTGAAACTGATCATAAACCTTTGGTAACTATGGTAAAGGAAGTGTGATATGCCACCCTGATTACTGAGACTTTTTCTTTAACTGCAAATGTATGAGCTAGACATGCAGTACACACCAAGAAAACATCTACTTATTGCAGATATGTTATCCAGAGCATATGACACAATGGGAAATGACAGAATTCCAGACAGAATTGCGGAAGCTGCTACTCAGGACACCCCATTGCAAAAAGTAATAACAGCTATTTTTGCTGGTTGTCCTGGAAAACATATACCTAGCCCCTACTCTCAGTTCAAGGAAGAGCTGTCAGTACTGGATGGCATTTTTTTCAAAGGCTCATGACTTCTTGTTCCAGCAGAAAGGCATGTTAAACAGAATACGTGAGGGACATCAAAGCATTGAAAAAATGCAAAAGGAAAGCAAGGGGTGCTCTATATTGGCCCAACATAAATAAAGACATTGACATAGAAGCTGCTGTAAAGGCTTGTACAACATGCCTGAAGTACAGATCAGTACAAAGAAAAGTGCCCATGATGGTCACGGAGAAGCCCAGAGGTCCGTGGTTTTCAGTATGCTTTGCCGTATTCATGCATGCAGGAAAAAAATCATTTATTACTGCTAAATTATTATTGTCATGATCCTGAAACTGTGTTGCTCAAAAACACAACAGCAAACCATGTCATAACTTGCATCAAATCTAGATTTTTGTGAGACATGGGATTCCATAAATTTTGAGAACAGGCAATGGACCTCAGTTCAACTGTCTTGCGTTTAAAGTTTGCAAACAAATAGTGATTCCATCACTAAACTACAGGAAAGTTTACCTGTCACTCTTAAATTACAGGGCAACACCCATGAAACATGGATTGTCCCCAGCACAAATGCTGTTTAACAGGAAACTCAAAACCAGGCTGCCTGATCTTGTGGATGATGCTCATGAGAATAAAGAGCGAGTTGTGGAAACATTTTTAAAAATTGACAGACTGAAACAAAAATGGTACTATGACAGGGGTTCCAGGGAATTACCACAACTGCAGGACAGATATGGTGTGTATTTCAGATGGACAGGCGTGGAAACCAAAAGCAGTAGTTTCCCCTCAAGTAGCTCTCAGATCCTATCGAGTAGTCACACCAGAAGGTATTAAGAAGGAACAGAGGACACATGTAGCTCATAAAGGGGAGAAAATCAGCATCATGAGATCCACCAAAGGAAACAGAGCTAACATCAAAGCAACAAAAAACAACATGGAGATTGAAAATGACACAGAAGCAGAGACATCTGGACAAGCAAACTAAACAAGAACTGAACCAAGAAGAATTGATAATGCAGAGAAATGGAGAAGACCACTTAAAGCTAAAAAGCCAACACAGAGACTAATAAAGTCCTGTTAAAATGTGCTTTAACAACAGGTTGAACTAAACTTACAATATTAGTATTACATGGGGATATGTTACATGGAAAGGGGGAAGATGTGTGGATACCTTTAAGAGTGTTATGTATAAATTGTTACAGTTAGCCTGGGGACTGCAGACAGGAGCAGCAGGACTGTAGGCAGGGTGCTGCTCTCTGAATAAACAAGCTTTATCATTCTATAAGCTTAACTCCTCCATCTTTTGAGAACCTCCCCCCTCCCCAGATATACTATATGGTGCATTGCTACACTGCTCAGCTCCTGTGGCTGGAAAGTGACAGTGCAAGGCTTCCCTTCACTGCTGCAAAGGCTTCTGGGAGGTGGGGAATGAGAGCATTGCCAGAATCCCCCCAGGAATCTTTGCAGCGGTTGGGGTAGTCCTGCACTACCTCTACCTGATGCCACACCAAGCAGCGTATGGGCGAGGTGGGGTGAGTGGGGAAGTGGAATGGTGCTCCTCCTCTCCCACCAGATACACAGCTCTGGGCAAGGGCAGCACAGAGCATCTTCCACCGCTGGGGGTGGAAGCTGGAGCACCACTGGAATCCCCACTGCCAGCAGTCTTCATTGCAGCAGGCGTGCCTTGTGTTGCCCATGTTGGGCCACAGGAGCTCAGTGCTGCAACGAGCAGTGTATGCATCTGTGGGAGGGGAGCACCATTCTGCTTGCTTCACTCTTGGTGCAGCACTCTGCTGTGCAGCTCCTGGGCCTGGTAGGGGCAGTGCAGTCCCCACTACAGCAAAGACTCCTCATGTTGTGGGGATTTAGACACTCCCTCCTAGGTGCCTGGGCTGGTGGCCTGCCCTAGTTATGCTGCTGGTCTAAGTTGCCACTCTGCTCCTCCTTCTAACTCATTTATGCTATTATTTCATTCAATAACTATGGTAATGAATCGAGTTTCCACCATGTTTCATAGTGGCAGAATAAAGCTGGAGATGAAGGGAGTCCTTATATGGTCTTTGGCTATTGCTGATGGATAGATCAATATTTTTCCTACACAGCCACACTGTGGGTTTAAAGTATATAGTCTTCACGTGAGGGTTTCCCCTAGACACAAATGCAATTATTATTAGAAAAAGAAAAATAACACATGCAGTTGATTGTTTCTACTTCTGCTGGAAAAAAAGAGCATAATAGCAGCTGTAAAAGCAAGCAAAACAAAGCAATGGATGAAGCAGCAGCTACGTTTTATTACTTTAAATAAAAAACCCCACCCTTCCTCTTCTTTGCCCAGAGCCGGGTGGTACGATGCCTAGAGTTGGTTTCTGGTGGTAAAGACTGGTTTGTAATACAGCTGGTGCATCTACATGAGACGTTTACTGCAGAGCTCCTTAGTAAAACATTACCATGTGTACATGCAACCCTATTAGTGTCGGGGAAATTGGCCAGCTACTGCATAGCACCCATACACCGAAGGGTGTGCTCATACACTGAGGAGCACTGGCCACGTCCCATCTCTGGGCTCGTTCCTAGCCGCGATCAATTAGGCAGAGAACAAGGGAGTGTCCGGTATGTGAGTTTATTGCTCTGCAGAGGGGTACTCAATGTCCAGAGACAAAGAGCTCCCCTGATCTGAGTTCGATAGTACTCTTTATGTTAACAGGTCATACATATGCAAATATAAGTATACATAGGCATAAGGCATATATGCGTGCGCATCTTTGGGGAATTTCCACAAGTCTGGGGTCCTTCTATGTGCTGTTGCTGGGTTACAGAATGCAGAACAGAGCAAGCTTAAGCAGGCTGAAGTTGGTTTGGTGGTCTCCAAACTTACTGTCAATCAAGGGGGGTGGGGTTCAACCTTCTGCTTTTAAAAGGTCACCTCCTGCTTCCCTTTTTTATTTATGGTTGTTTTTCTTACATTAGGTTGCAGTGGACTAATAAACGGCACTGCAGGGTAGTCCAGCTAAACACAAGTAGTACCCTGGGACAGCACTGTTTTGTGTGCTGAAATGCATATGTTGAGAGCGATGGAGCTGGCTGGGGCATGAAGGTGCTTCAGTGAAGAGGCTGCCTGCTGGCTAGCCTCACACTGAAGAACCCTCATGCCCCAGCCAGCCCCTTTGCAGCATGTTGAGTTAGAGCGCAATAGTCATGGGCTGGCAAGCTGCTTTGGAGGCTGCTGCAGAGCAGCCCCAGGTCACCTGCCAGCCCAAGGCTGCTCTGACCATGTTCCATGTGCAGCAGAGGATGCAGTCCCCACACTGCATGAGGATGCAGCCTGCACACTGAAGCATCCTCGTGCCTCTCCCAGCCCTCCGCCCCCCTGCACATGAAGCCCAGTTGGAGCAACCCTGGGCTGGCAGGCTGACCCCCTGGGTCTCCTGCCAGCCCAGGCTGCTCTGACCAGGCTCCATGTACTGTGCACAAATAAACTCTGGAGCTCTATTCTCCAGAGTTTATTTGTGTGCATTAATTGCATGTGTAGGTGCACCCAGTGGCTAACTTTTCAGCTGAGAGCAAGTCATCAAAGCAGTAGCAGACTCATTCAGGCAGGATTCTGACCACTACTCTAGGATGATGACTAGTGTAGGAATAGAGTAGCTGTTCCTGCCTTCAGGCACAATTAAAACCTAAAGGTCAAACCAGGGGCATCAAAATCACCCTGGGTGCCAGGCTGGATCTGGACTGCAGGGGTTTTCCTTGGCTGGATTTGCCAGGCCAGCAGATGTCGTGGTGGGTCAGGCAGTGGCAGCAGGACCAATGGTAGCAGGGGACAACAATGGTCTGGGGCAGTGGCAGAGGTCTAGGGGCCACAGGATGAGTGCCAAGGGCTATGTCTATACAGCCCTTGCTTGTCCCCTTAGGACCAATAGACATGTCCAGTGGAGCAGCCCAGGTCATGTCCCCAGCCCTGCCCCAACTTTTGATTGCTTGCTACCCAGTGGGCTCCATGGGCCTGATTTGGCCTGTGGATCATACATTTGGCACCCCTGGGTTAAATGATACAGCCTTGCCCTGTGGGATTACGACACCCTTTAAAAATTCCCTATTTTAGTTGCCTCTTCTTTTAAAACTACTTTGCTTTTTCATCTTTCAGATTTTTGTGACAGCCCTCTCAGCAATGGCAAACATTTCAAACACACAATGCCTAAACCAGAATGAAAAGCTGAATGCAAACAAAAGGCTTAACCTTGCAAGATGCCGAATGTTTCTAAGAGATGTTGTGTACCCTCAATTCCCATGATAGTCAGAGGAAGATGAAGGGGCTTCACACATACAGAATTAGGTCTCAATTAGCATAAAGATGCCACATTCCAGATATTGAAGCCTAAGCTTTGGAGAGAGAGAGACTATGCTTGCCAAACTTACTTGTGAAAATGCAATGGAGTAGTTGTACCTGTGAATACCCACCTGGGTGCTGGTTGTCTCATTGGCATGCACACAGGTGGCTATATACATACAACTGCTGCATCTAGGCACTAGTAATGGAACATTTGCTACTGGATAAATTCTCTGCACTCTTTACTAAATTATTGTAAATTTACCACAATGGGATTTCTTTTGTGCCATTCCTCCTCCTTCTCTTGGTCTGTTCTCCATCATGCTCTTGCCTCCTCTTTCATCAGCAAGTGCTGCTGATTACAGTGGTAAGACTCAGTTTTCAAAAAAGTGCCCAAGCAAGCAGAATTCTCTTTGACCTTCATTTCTCTCTCTCTCTTCCACTGTGATTTCCACTTCTTTTCTCACAGTGACACACAGTTGAGTGTTCAAGGTGGAAAACAGTTTTCACTATCTGAAAAATAACTGGGTTTTATTTTGCTGATGCTAAAATGCGCAGGACCCTGCAGATGAAAACTGATAACCTTCCTTGTTCACTGCTAGGATGCACAATCCACTAGGTTTGCTTAAGGAATTCTACACAGCTGCACAAACTGAACAAGCAGGGTCTGCTACCCAATGCATTGGCTTTGTTAGGTACAACTGTCAAATACATTAGCATAAAAGACAACTTTATTCCAACTAGTAACAGAATGAGTATGACACATATAAAACAACATGTTACATTTAAAACATGGCATTGAATTGCCCAAGATGAGCCTAGTAATTTATTGTTAACAAAGGGTCGGCATAGAAGAAGGAGATACAAACCTTGCTGTCAACAAACATGCAGATGCAATTTTTATTGCAGCTGTCACAAGTAATTGCTTGCTGCATGACTGAGGTAAATATGCTTCCAAGACTTCAGATTTGCAGAAATTCAAAAATCTTGTTCCTTCTGAGATGTAAAATCCAAAGAGCACAACCTGCATTGTCCATCTGTCTAAATGCATGAGTATATACCAGGGTGTTAGAAATAAGCAGGTAGCTCTTTGTTGACCAGTGCTTTATCCTCTCCCGGTCTGTATTGAAAAGACACTAGGTGCTTCTCTTCTTATATTTTTGGGCTGTTTATTTTATTATTGGGGAAAGGAAGGGCACAGTGGTGGTATCTCTGCATTTGGAACTGGACATGAACATGATGGGTGGTCATGTTAGTCTCTTCAGAAGTGAATTCCCCACTGCCGCAAGCCCTGGCCCAGTGAGGACATTCAGTCACCAGCTGTCTGTATGCCATATTCCCCAGCTGACAAGAGCCAACCACCCAGTGGACCAGTTGTGTGACAGCCACCCAGTGCAAGGCTACATTCACAAGATCCATGTAGGGTTGTGTCTGTGTAAAGGATTTACAAGTGACAGCTGCTGTAGTGGCTCCTTAACTGATTCTGACTTCTTGCATGCAATGTCAGGGAAAAGGGCCATGGCTGCATTGCCCATATGCCCCACAATACCCAGCTGCTGGAATTGTGGCTCTTTTGGGCGCTTAGTTTAAGGCCACAGGAAGGTCTACATGTAGGAAGATGGCTAGGCAATGTTGTGGGGCATGGGTGACTGGTGCCTCCTGAGTCAGGGGGGTCCCTGGGCAATCAGTGGCCAGGGGGTCCCCCCCACGGCCAATCCTGCTGGTCTGCGACTGGCAGCGGCACGCCACTGGCACTTCCAGGTTGGTGGGATCAGCCACGCGGGAACCGCTTCTCCTGGTGTGCTCCCTGGCTGGTGCTCTCAGTGGGGCACCAGCGCTCTTGCCTGCCCCCCTGCCTGGGAACACTGGTTGACAGGGGGTGCACCAGCACTCTCAGGGTGTACACGTGCACCCCTGTGCACTCCCTATGCATTGCCACTGTTGTGGGCTGGTGGTGGTGGGGAGGGTTTATAAAGCTGGTCTAAGTCATCTTTGCTGCCCATAGTTTTGCACCAGTCACAGGTTTTCCAAACCAGGCACCGGTTCCTTTTCTGAGAATTATTATTATGTTCTTATGGAGCCTAGAGACTGCTGCTTGGTAGGGCACCACTGTAAAGACCTGAATGCTGAGGTAAGGCATGCCCTTTTGGGTCATGTAACAGTCAGGTTGCAGTGTTCTGCATTGGTTGAAGGAGTCTGGTGGTCATTCTTTGGCATAGGTCACAGTAATAGGTAACATGAGGGAGGACCCTCCAGAGGTCAAAAAGACTGAGATCACTAAGAAAAATTCTCTTTTGGTCTGAAGAAAATGCAGACTTTTATCCTTCTGCAAGTAGGCTAAAGCACTTGTATCCACTGCTTCCGTGAGGAATCCAGGAAACACCCTGAGCTTCTCTGCACAGCCTCATCTGTGGGTCTGCATTACTTTGCTGATTTCTGGGTCTTGCTATAAATAGTTATGAGAGAGCAGGTGCATCTGTAACCAGAGACAGAAGCATAGGTAGGACAGTGCCAGGCAGTCTACTTCTAGTGTTGCTAAGGGCTGATATAGTGCTAGCCTACTGATGGAGGCAAAGTAACATCAGGGATAGGAAGTGTTTCTTTTGAGAGACAAGAATAGTTCAGTGGATAAAAAAAAAAAAAAAAAAAGGATAATTAAGATGATTCCCTTATTATGAGAGAACAGCAGAGTTTGCAGGGGCTGTGAGGAGACAGATGGAGTGAGAGACTGAGAAGGTTTGTTCCTATGAAACAAAGAATGAGAGACAGAACAGGTGCTACAGCTTTTCTCCAACCAGAACAGTAATAGAGCTAGGTTACTTGGTAACGAGAGGAAAAAAAAAAAAAATAGAGGGGGTGGGGAGAGAAGGGAAGGGAAATCTAGTTATTTTAAATGGAGGCTTTGGAAATGTGTGCTGTGCTTCAGGGCTTGATGCTGTTCTCCTGAAACAGGTTCAACTCCATTCACATCAGGAGTTACTGCTGATTTACACCAGCATAACTGGATCCAGAATCAGGTGTCAGGGCCTCGGCTTGTGTGAACTGCAGCTCCAGTGCTATCAGCTGAAGGCCTGGATCCATGGATCTTACTACAGTGGACTTGATTCTACTCACTGGCTGTGCCTACATGAGACGCTGCCTGCACAGTTGTTACTGCGTAGTCATTTAGTACTTGCATAACCACATACTAAATGTGCACAGTAACTGGCATTACTGTGCAGTAGCTTCCCCACACGACTCCTTGGTGATGCTGACTGTGCGGTAGCTCATTACCGGTGCTCTCTCTAAGTTGCATGGTGTGCGTGGCTGTGCAGGCATGCTCATGCCGCGCTGCCAGGTACAGCTTAGAGGGAGCACTGCTCATTACTACTGCGCAGTAGTGTCACATCATGATTTGTGCTACGGGATGCTTCTGTGCAGTACTAACAAGCTCCCGCGCAGTAGTAATGAGCTGCAGCACAGTAAGTGTCTCGTGTAGATGTGCCCACCTACCGCTGTGTCATGCCTTGGAACATAGCACATCACTGTCAACTAAAGATGACCTCTCTTTGTGAGCAGTTGGAGGAAGGGACACAGCCTACTGTTGTGCAGTGCACCTCTATTGATGGATCTGGTTTCTTGTAACAGTAGCAGCTGACTGGTTTCAAATCATCTCAGGAAATAAAGCTCATTTGCTTTGAGTAAGGAAGAAAAAAACAAATCTGACTGTAACGGGGGCTACAGGGGCTGATCTCCGCAAGGCTTACCCACCTGTTCTTGGGTTAACCGCCTGCCACACCTTGGTCTTAATTGATTAATTAATAGATGTAATTAGGCAGGAGGCTGCCCATTTTCGGCCCTGCTGCTAGGGGGCGCTATCTGCAGCTCCATTCCTTCCCTACACTGCAGCCCAGACCTCACTGACGACATCATGATGTTCTCATACATGCCAGTCCCCCATGATGGGGCCCAGAATCCTACTGTAGGACCCCACCTGGGTTCCTCCCTTCTGGTGGACTCTACTGCCATCATACCAGGCCATATATTGCCCTGCCACCGGTTCCCCTTCAGTTGTGGTCCTCTCACTGGGACCTTCGGCTCACACTAGCCCCAGCCCACCTCCAGGCCAGTCGGGACCGCAGGCGCCTGGCTCTTGGGCATCCCTCTTGATGGGCATCCTTGCCCTTCTGACCCTCCTGGTCCTGGCCCCTGCCTGGGCCATTCAGGGGAAGCTCTGGCAGGCCCTGATGTATGACACATACTCTTACCCCAGGGTCCCCCTCCACAGATGTGGGGAGCTGGAGTTACCTCACACCACAACTGGTGCCTCAGGGTGTCACAGGGGACTCTCACTCCCCCCCGGGGCAGCAGGTCATGGTGCTATGACCAATGTTATCTTTGACCTACACTCTGCCTCCCAGTGGTGGAAGGCTTATTGGGGTCAGGGCTCAGCTCTTGCTCTCTGGTTGAGCCCCCTCTCCCTTCACAGGGCTCCACATCACCCTCTCTAGGGCTTCTGATCACTGCCCCCTCTTGCTGTGGTTCCACAGCACTGGCCCCCTCTCAACTGGGGCTCCTCAGATGTTATATTTGACCCAAATTCTGCTTCCCAGCATTGGAGGACTTACTGGTGTTAGAAATGGAATATTGTTAGAAATGGAGTATTGTTAGAAATGCACAGCTTGCATCTTGCACCTGATAAGAAAGAAACACTGCCAAGGACTTTTTTCCTTGCCCAGCCTTGCCACAGCTTTTCTTATACTAAATCGCAGACTCTCCCCCAGCTTCTCCCTAGCCTTTCTCATACAGATTACAGAAGCTGGAATTCAACTGACTGTGTCCTTGAAAGCTAGGGGGTTTGAACTCTTGGTGACCTATAGTAGTCTCTGAGCATGCTTAATTAGCTGATGCATATTTACCTCTCCGCCCTGCATACTTAAGTAGTTAATTATACTATACATGCGATGTATGTAGTGATGTAACCACATGTATGCTTGTATGAAACAGAAGTGAGCTGTAAGAGTTCCTGTTTCTGTACACGTGCCCAGGAGGAAAAAGATAAATACAGCCTGCAAAATGCCTTGGTGGGTTCAGAGTAATCTGAATTTTTGACTCTGCTCTGACCCTATTTGCAAATACACCTTTTGTGCCATCTAATGAGTGTGTGTCTGTGATTTTGGTGGCCTCCAGAGAAACGAACCGCTTTAAGCATCACTGGGGTCAGGACTCAGCTCTTGCCCTCTGGCTGAGCCCCCCTTTCACTGGGGTCTCCACACTGCTCATAATGCCCCCTTTACTCAGGGTCTCGGGGCTTCCCTCCACAGGTGGGCTCAGGTGGCCATAGCCATACCTGGCCCCAACTCTCCTCTTCGGGGTCTCAAACCCCCACAGGACTCAGATGGCCTTGGCCACACCTGGCCTCCAACTCTCCTCCTCAGGCCTTGCACCCCCACAATTACCTCCAGTGTACCACAACCTACCCTAAGGTGAGGGCTAGGGGTTAAGGCACCCCAACCCATCTTTCACTGGGGTGATCACTGGCCTGGATCCTGGGGACTCCCACACCACTGGGAGCCCCATCAGGCCACCAACTCCCAGCAGGACATAGCTTCCAGTCATACCCAGGACCAGGAGCCTCCTACCATCCCCTACAGCTCCTCCCTTACCTACAAATGAAAATCAACAACCCTCAGACCAGGCAATATTATTGCCTCTCCCCAAGCAGCCAAAATGCCTTGTTTATATAGACAGTCCTGAGCCAAAAATGGCTGCCCTCATTAGGCACCTGGAGGCTGCCAGCTCCAGGGCCTTAAAGTGGCAGGCACACACAGTGTCCTGCCACACTGACTAAAGGCTTGAAAGCTTGTAAAATTACATTGATCTGAGTGAAAGAGCTATCCGTTCCTTTCATCCTGTAGCAGTAATCTGTTTTATTCCGTATATGATTTCAGACTGTCAGAAAAAAAAAAACTATACTATGGATGATGACAACAAAAACTGTTACATTGCATGCTATTTTAACTGCCAGCTGTACTGCCAAAGAAACCACTTACCAACTGCTGTTAGCCAAACAGGCATGAGCCAGCAGGACATGCTGCAAACCTAGGACCCTAAGGGGACTGAAAGGGCATGGGGTGGGAGAAGGGCTGAAGGATTTCTTTTGGGCAGTCTCTGCGACTCTCTGAAATGAGCCTGTGAGGAAAACAGGGGATGTAAAATAACATGTGAGCAAGAGAGGCCTGCTAGTACCTTCATCAAAGAAATGGGGGAGACGTTCTGTCCCATCCTGCTGTTAAAGAAATCAAAGAGTATTTTGACACTGTACAGGATTTTGGCATCCAAGACTTTATACATGGGGCATAAATGTACATGGGGTTGGGGGAGGTGACCTGTAAGCATTCAGCTTATCAAGCTGTGAGCAGTCAAATAAGGTTTCTTCAAAATTCATTAGTGCCTTTTTCCTCACAGGGAGGATGCAGTTGACTGCACTGCAGTGTCACTTTTGGGATTCACTGCACTCCATACTACCAAGGGAAACCCCCCGCAAAAAACCCTCCAGTGTCTTCTAATAGTTATGGTGTGAGCCAGAGTTTTGCTCTTATTGAATACTGGGCCAGTCATTTTATCCGTTACATCCTTATTCAGAAATAATTCCTCTGCAGTCCTCAGAGCTGCATCAGTCAAAGCTCATAGAAATGAGAGGAAAAACAGGCTGGTTGCTTTCTGATTTAAGTCAGATGACTAATGATTTCTGATTGAAGAGGAAGAGATGGTGAAGAGAAGTTTAGCAGCCTGGACCTCCCCCTTTCAAAGGTTACTTAGACTTAGGTTTTTAGGGGCCAGAAGTCTAAAGATATTTAGGTGGCTAAAAAACCCCAGAGAAGAGCCTATGATTTTCAAAGGTCCTTTCACACCCAAATCTCATTAAATAGCTGATCTTAAATACTTAAATCTTTTGTGAAGATGAGGCCTAGGCTGCTAAGACTGGTTTTGAGAACTGTATGATCTCTACAATATCATGTTCTGTATGACACATTAATTGCTTCTATACATATAATTATGCTTCTTCACGATTTGTTTTTAATTTCATAGTGACAGTCTATTTATGAGAGGGTATATGATCTCATAAATTGCAAGAGGCAAGAATACTTAAAAGGAAAAAATGCAGACTCTAACCATAACATCTGATGAAGTGAGCTTGTGCTCATGATCACTGATGCATCACTGATTCATTTAGTCTATAACATGCTTCTCTACCTCATCTTTAACATTTAACCATATTACATAGAAACCAAGTTGACCTGTAACCTTTTTTCTCTAATGAGTAATTTTTTTTTCATTCCTAGATTTTGGCTGTAAAAATGAAAACATAGAGGATAGTGACAACAGGCTAGAGAAATGAGAAAATACAGGTATATAAAACTATTTTCAGTAAATTATTAAAACTGTCTAAAAGATAAATAACAGTCTTTCTTGCTACTAGTCGGAGAGTGATGGTTTGCTATCAGCCATTGTGGTTTACACTGCATAGTGTATTGCTTCTAGAACAAAGCATTTGATGAACAGTCTCTGTCATCCATATGTGATCGAAATAGTTCAACACTTGGTATTTTATATTTACACAACAGAACTAGAAACAGAAGACCAGGAAAAAATGCCTCAGTTATCAACTGGCTAATGTTATTATTGATAATAATAAAAAATCATTTATAACTCCATCTGTCTAAAGATCGCACGGTGATTTATAAAGACTAATAGCCACATTCTGCTCTCATTTATGACCATGCCACACTATCCACTCCAACAGGGTTGCACAGGGATAAGTAAAAGAGAACTTCACACCACTGCCTGATCCAAAATCTGAAGAAGTCATTGTAAGGTTCCCATCAACTTAATAGGGTTTGAATGAGACCTTCTTCTATTCAGCAAAATCCTGCATGAAAAGGAAGCATTATTGTACACTTATTTGCACAAATAAATTAGATCACAGAGAGGTGAAAACTGTGATTTTCCCAGCTCCTTTAAAAAATCCCTGTTTAAGGATGTGTAAAAATGTGCTTCATGCACATTTTACAGCACTGTAATTTAGAGCACTTCTTATAGCATGTTAAAGTTACAGCGCACTTAAACATGACAGAAGTGCAGTGTTGAGAGTGATGGGGTGGGGAGCAGGGAGGTGTGGGAGGCTCTGAGCTGCCCTGCACTTTCCAGGCTAGAAGGCAAGGGGCACTCAGAAACCTCCTGGGGCTTCTCCACTGGTCAGTAACTTGACCAGCACAGAAGATATTTAAAGCTCTGTAGGTTGCTAAAGTGCTGTAAAATTCAGTGCTTCAAATGTAATACCTCATTTAACAAGGTTTAATTTAAAGTGCTTGTGGCAGGCCTATACTTGCAGTGCCACCACCAGCATGCCCTGACTGCCTAAGCATGCTGCACCAGGGTATGCTTTCCTGCCACGACTTGATGTTACCTGAAGTTTCACCAGGAGATGTTGTTCATTGTTTCTCAATGACCCTGGATGCCTTGGCTGGTGCTTCTTTTGTGGGGCTTCTCACCTCTTCTACACCCCACCCCTTTCCACTCAGGTCATCTGGTTTGGTCTTGGTAGGGTCTGGGTGTGCTGCAGGTACCATCTATCCTTCCAGAAGAGTTGCCTCCATGGCTTTTCACAGGACTGCAATCCAGGCATCTCCAACTAAAAAACTAGCAACTTAACAATGCATAAACTGAAATTCCTTCAGGGACTTGAGTGAGCAGGGTGGCAATGCTCACTGCATCTGGCACCTCTTCTCAGTGCACCTACCTATGTGACCACCATGAGATTCCCTTGGTGGGAGTTTTATTAGCTGTGGTCCCTCTTCTGGCCATGCGGTGCTGGCCCAGACACCTGCAGACTGACCACCTGGACAATGAGTGGAATGTGGGCCTGCCACAGCACTGTACTGATTTTTAAAGTGCTGTAAAGTCATGCACATCTTTTAAGTCATGGCAATTAAGTGCTTTAAATGGCAAAAAATCAACTTCTGTACATACCCTATGATTTGCTAACAATCATGTAAACAGTCAATGGGAGAAAACACATACTTTCTACAGAACATCAACTGTGCTAGAATTCAGATGTAGAAAGTTGCCTAAATACTTGAAGTCATCAGTAGTCTCAGTCATTAAGGATTTGTCAAGATATGTAATGTTGTCTTCATGTTTATATTACTAATGACCTTAACAATGCATATGGTAATCAAGACCAAAGTGAATTGCATCAAGCAAGACATGTAATTTGTGCTAGTCCAGGACACATGAATTGTCTTCCTATGCATGATGGTAAAGGGCAGATAAATTTGCTTAGCTCCTCTTGGGCTGCAGCAGCTTCTTGGTGTCATCTAAACCCATCGTTTTGCATTAAACTTTCATTTCTTAAAAGATGGAAACAAAATATCAATTGAAATACAGTTGATGTGGAGGCATCTTTATGGCCTTTACTGCACATAGAGGTGAATAAGAATTGGGGATAGAATTGTGACGCCTTCACTGAATCTTATGTAAAACTATAATTATATTGTTTGTCAGCATAGTTTAACTAAAAGGGAATATTTCTGTACAAGTTATAAACTCATAAAAATGAGCTAATCAAATAGCTATTGCTGGATAATAAATAAGTACAGCATAACTAGTAGACACTGGCCACATCTACATGAGTGACAGACTGCACTGTTGTTACTGTACAGTCATTTAGTAATTTCATAAGCAAATACTAAATGCCTTCACAGTAACTAGTGCTATTGTGCGGTACCATCCCCGCACGGTTTTTTTCAGATGCTACTGTGCAATAGCAATGAGCTGCTGTGCAGTAGCTTGTTACTACTGTGCAGTAGCAGCACATCGCAGTTACTACTGTGCAGTAGTGTCTTGTGTAGATGCACCCACAGTCCCATATGCCTATTTAGAAATGATGACGGGACATCCTTCCACGCCTTGGTTGTCAGAGTTTCCAAATAGCCTGTTTTAATGTTGTAAAACTAGCCTTTAATGAAATTAAATATGGATCAATTTTAAATTTGGATAATAGCTCACATTGATTGGTGTTGTCAATAACTTGTGTAGTTATTGTTAAACTACAATAATGAAACTTCTGTGAAAAGATTTGTTAAAACTAAAAATTAGTTCAAACCTGTTAAACTTGTTTAATAGGTCCAACTATTAATATGGACCTTTTAAACAGTAAAAAATTTGTTGAGGTTGAAAATGTACTTAGTAAATATTAATGATATTCAAATACTGGATTTCTGCATTTGCTTAGAAGGCTAGACTCAGTCTAATCTGTTGCTTTTCATAGTGGGAGAGCACTGATGGGAACTTGTAGCACACATGAAAGGAACCATGCTTCAGTTTCATGTTAGCAAGTTCATTAAATGAGAAAAATTATCATTGATGTCTGGTACCATGTGAGCTCTGTGGAGTTGTTATATTGGCTTTATTTATTTCCACTGTTAAAATAAATTGATAGGAGTGAAGATCCCTCTTTGGGTATATGCCTATGACTCCAGTACTAGATAGAGATTATTTGAGCTAGCTTTAAACAAGCTGAGAGGTGGGGTAAAGTATCCTGTTTTGTGCTTCATGATGTTGCAGCTAAAGTGCTTCCACATTTAGAGCTTTCCATGCAGATGTGTGGTTTGACTTAGTGCTAGAACTGACTCCAGGTGTCAGATTTATGAAAGTCATTGAGTCACTCACTGATGAAATATATAGACCTACACTTAAGAGCATGCAGAAGTCTTGGTGTAGTGGGCATGAGTAATGCTGGAAAGACTGCCTGAAATATCTCAAAGCAGAACTATTCTGAATTCTGTATACATAGGACTTAGGGTTTGTGAACCAGGGCCCTGATGGAGATGATGGATACATGAATATACATAAAGTCACCAACCATTACCTACTGGGTATGTCTACATGTGCAATTAATGCACATTAAGGTTACAACACAGTACCTTAAAGTGCATTAACATGTGGCTGGGAATGTGTCTACATATGTTCCCGTTGGGAGGAAATCTGCTCCTGATGGGAGCAGTTCAGTGCAGGGCTGTTCCAGGTCCCCCTGGATGCTAGCCCTGGACTGGCAGGGGACTCAGGGATCAGGCCTGGCTTTGGGGGAGACACTTTCCCACTTGTGGGGCAGCCCTGTGCAGATTGGGGTGAGCCCTGATCTGCATAGGGTAGGGGGGAACTGTCCCACTTGGGAAGCAGCTCCTGGCCAGCCCTGTGCCAATGTGGGCAAGCCCACTTGGCATGGGGTTTATGGGGAGCTGCCCCACAAGTGCGGGGGGACATCTCCTCTCTCTGGGCTGACTGAGAATAATTTGCTCCTGGTCACATTTCTACAGTAGCTACTGTGCATTAATCTTGAACCTGTTGGTGCATCTACACATTCATTACTGTGCCATAGTTAGAGCACATTAATTTTAGTACCTGTGGGCATTTATAGATGTGCTCTGGGGGAGGGGAGTGTCCCACTTTAATCAGAGTGGCTCTGAGACCCTCTCTAATTAAAGCTCCTGGAGCATCAGATGTATCAGTGTCCCCACTCTGAAAAATGGTGGCAGGGGCACTTTAACTAAACGTTGTCAAATGAGATTTAGTTAACGCATGCCTGCCATCATTTTTCACTGTGGAGGCACTGATACCCATGACTCCGGAGTCTGCTAGAGCGCGGTAATTATGATTCTCTAGCAGACTCAATCAAGTCCGCTCCAATGTGTGGTAATTACAGCGTGTCAGAACAGCCTTCCTCCACATATATAAGCACCCTGTATTTCTTGATATTAGGATCCTGCACATATATAAGCACCCTGTATTTTTTGCACATTAGTTTAATTTATTGCACAGTAAATATTGCGTATGTGTAGACAATGATGTTTTACTGTGCAGCAGTTCAGTTTACTGTGCAGTAAAACATCTTGTATAGATGCACCCACTGTGGACTTAGAGACAGATCTTTGAGCACAGGCACTCAGGATCTTGAAGCAAAAGTAGCTTTCTGCAGACTCTTGGTTCTGTGATCCTAACACAGCTGCTTTCATTTATTTTACCTTGTAATATCTTCTTTCCCTGATGTAAGCTGTCCGAGCCCATATAGAAAGATGGGAAATGGTAGTTTAGCAAAGAGCTGGTTCTGTGCCAAGTGAAGATTCACCTCCACCCGTTTGGAATCAGTTTTCTGCTCCCTTTGGAGGCTGAGGATCTGGATACGTCTATAAATATGACTACGTACAAGGTTAGAGATTCAGTGGGCAAATGAAGTTGTGGGTTTCAGAATTCATTCATGGGAGACAAAGAAATATACGAGACAGGCATGAGTTCCATGAATGCTCAGCACTTGGTTCACTTTTGCTACAGTGAAACCCACTAGGCAGTTGACAATGACATTCTTAAGTCTGCCTCATTACTTAATGACAGCTCCTTAGTGGCTACGTCTACATGTGCAGTGGACTGTGCAGTTGTTACTGTGCAGTCATTTAGCACTTGCATAAGCAGGTAACCGGTGTTACTGCGCAGTACTGTCACCACACATTTTTTTCCCAATGCTACTGCACATCAGCAATGAGCTACTGAGCAGTAACTTGTTACTACTGTGCAGTAGCATCGCGTCACGGTTAGTCCCTGGCAACACTACTGTGCGGTGACAACAAACTAGAGTGCAGTAGCTCATGGCTACTGCATCATAGTGTCTCATGTAGTGAAATTTACTTCTATTACCTCATATGAGGCCTGGAGAGCCCACAGAGCTACAGCAGTGTGAGCTGGGTTCTACTTGGGCTCATACTTCTTTGACATCATTGCTAAGCAAGCCCCTCAGGCAAAACCCTGTACCTTTATAAGATGTTTTGAAACTGTTAGAACATTGCGCTGATCATCACCAATGTCATGGTAATATTCATTTGTTAGAACAGGAAAACTATAATCATTATGTTGGCAACTACTGAGTAATACACCTTGATGGGGTTGGAACTACTAAGCATCAAGCTGAAATCAGAAGAATTGCAGCGTGTCTCTCACTTCGTGAAGCAAGCTTGACAGTTAGTGGTTAATTTATTTGTAAGAAGGAAGTGGAAGTGGCTGACAATGACTATGAAACCCCCTGCCCTGCTATGCTACTTTTGTGCTTCAAGTATGAGGCAGTGTTTTTCTGAGGCAAGGAATTCCTTCACTGGAACAGAGCTAATAACCAGCCCTAGAGCAGGATTATATAGAGATGCAAGACAGCAATGGAGCTGTTTTCCCTCCCACCCCCGCCATAGTGCAATGCTAACCCATCAGTGCTTTCTTTTTCCAAATGTTCAGAGGGCAGCACAAGGTGGCAGTTATGACAGTGAAAAGAATAGATAGCACTGACTGGCTACAGACGAAGTAAGGAATTATTTGTAAAAGTGAAATATAGTATAATTTAGCTGTAGTTGGCTTTGTCATAATAAAAGCTAGATCCTGGCTTCAGTCTAGTCCCCTAGTGAAAGGTTTGTAATTTATAACCAATCAAGGATGCTGATACCTTTTTTGCTGTACAAAGATATATGCAACCTCAGCTATAGTATGCATGTACATACACATACATACATGTACACATACACAAGCAGTTATTTAGGAGTAAAGAGAAGTAAATGATCAAGCAGGCACTACCACAAAATAAAATCTATAAGGATCAGTTTAATTTAATTGCATGTCAATAACTTAATATGTATTTCTCCAATTTAAATGTTACATATAGCTATAGTATTGCTATATTGAAATGTATGCACACACACACACACACACACACACACACATATATACATACTAGCCAATTGCCCATCAAGAATGATGGGGGGGAAGGGCAGGCGGGGACAGAGCACTGCCACCCGCTGCCCCATGCTGCTGCTGCTCTGCCTCTGACCCCACATGCCCCCTCCCAACCCCCACTGCTCCACTTTGCAGTGCTGCCACCTTCCAGGCATGGGGGGAGGGGGGAATCTTGCATGCAATGGCCACAGTCACCATCCAGCACCCTGAGCTGCTGCTGCTGTGTGTCCAGCCATGTGCAACCCTCTCCCCACAGGATCCTCTCCCTCCCTCCTGGCCATTTTCAGTTCCCGGTGGCAGTGGCGGCAGTGGGGCACTGTCACTGTGCCCCCGCTTCCTGCTTTCCTCCCCACTGCCTCCCCCTCCCTGCCAGCTTTTGTTGGGGCCTGACAGTGGTGGTGAGGCAGGAGCAGGGAGTGCTGCTGCCTCCAAGGAGCAGGGCCTCGCCCACCCGCTCCATCCCTCCATCGCCACCGTCATGGTGGTGTTCTGCTGTCCCAGTCTGTCCCCGCTGTTGCCTGTCATGACTGATAGGGGGGCGGAGGGGATGAAGCGCTACCACCCAGCACCCCCCGGTGCCGCCGCTGTGCCTCTGGCCCTGTGTACTCCCCCCAGCCCCTGCATCTGGCCTCATGTGCCAGAGTGGGGGGGGTGAGGCCAGCACCCTGCACTGCCTCCAAGCACTGCTGGCTTTGCCCCCCCCGCACTGTCCCCACCATCATGGTAGTACTCTGCTGTCCCAGTCCATTCCCACTGTCCCCCTCTGCCTCCAACAAGCAGGGCTGGGTGGGGGAAGCCACTGGCCTCCCTCCCCCCCCCATTCCAGCCCCTCAGTCCCCGCTGTCATGGCAGTGCTCTGCCATGTGTGTCTGTCTGTGCTAAGCACTTTGATTGGCTGCCGAGACAACCAATCAGAGTGTGAATAAAGTGTTACGGACAGACAAACACACAAAGGCTTTTATTGTATTAGAATTTCAGTGTGAAATTATACAAATTAAATTATACATAAGAAGTATATATAAAGCGCAGTGCTGTGTACATATATGTATGCACACATCACTTTTTAAATGAAAACACACACACCTGCGCGCACCCCCCCATTTCTACATGACACACCATTACCTATACCTATGTGGTGTAGGGAAAAAAAAACAGGCTTATATACTGTGTTTACCCTGATGGCCTAGTTTTCCTTCAGCTAGGCTAATGATGATCCCTGATGTTTATATGGAAGTATAAAAGAAATCTCATCTAATAAAACAGCAACCACCTTTTGAGTGTATGCCCTGACAACAAAAATTAAAAAGATAGCAGTGCACACAGGAGATCTGCTAAATATAGCCTGGTCTAGGTTTATTAGCTTACAGTTTTTGACATGTTTTTATATGGATAGTACAGAAGAATTTAAAGGCCAGCGCAGACCCAGGTGGGTTGTTTAAAAATCCCATTAAAAACACAAGAGATGCTCTTTCATTGTTTTGGTTGTTTAGGGATAAATCTGTTCCCCCTTGAGTAGCTGGCAGATGTTCAAGCAGGGAATGGAAAATGACAGGTAGATGTATCTGAGAGTGGAGGGATGATGTGCAGTATGTGAGAAACTCCTTGCCCTGGAATGGTGGTGCACCCATTCCGTAGAGGCCATTTGAGTTTCATAGCTTTGGCTATGAGGGCTCTGTGACCCTTATACAGTACTGCAAAAGAGGACCTGGGGATTGCGGTGGACCATAAGATGAATATAAGTCTATAGTATGCTTGTGTTGCAAAAGAAGCCAAAAGTGTACTGGGTTGTATTAAGCAGAGTATCTTTTGTAAGTCAAAGGAAATGATTCTTCTGTTCTGTTCAGCATTAGTAAGGCTGCACCTGGAGTATTGTGTCCAGTTTTGGGCTTCACACTTCAAGTCTGTGGACAGTTTGAAAAGAGTCTAGCACAGAACAACTAAAATGATTAGGGGTCTGAGAGGTGAGACTGATGAGAAAAGGCTGAAAGGACTAGGGTTATGTAGTCTGGTTATGAAGACTGCAGCGGTGGGGGATTTGATAATAGTCTTTAAATGTCTGAAAGGTGTCTCCTAAAAGGAGATTAGGAGGAACTTTCGGGCTATGAGGATGGTCAAGCTTTGGAGCAGGCTACCTAGAGAAATTGTGGAATCTCCATCCTTGGAAGTTTTCAAGAGCAGGCTAGAAAGACACTTGGCTGGGATGGCTTAGTCAGGGACAATCCTGTCTTGAGCAGGGGCTGGACTAGATGATGTTGTGAGGTAGGTCTCTTCCAGTCCTACTTTCTTATGAAGCTACACCTGTGAGTACTGAGTAGTCTGCACATACTTCAAGACCCTGCCTTTCTTCTGTAATAATTTTGCCATCAGATTTACCCAGGTACATAGGTGACACATGGGGGGGCATGGGGAGGCATGTGCCCCCCTGAGATTGGCCTTCACTGGTCAGGGAGTGGGGGGGTGATGGCTGGTGCCCCCCCTACCCCCCCCCGAGATTGTGGGAGCGCCAAGAGAAGCACTGGTGGCACTTCTGGGTTTGCTGCAAGCACTTCTGGTGGTGATCAGCTGCTCCCTCTCCAGTCAGCAATCAGCTGCTGGTGCCCCACCAGTATCAGGAGGCACTAGTCACCCATGCCAAGGTATGTTGGTATCTTGTGGGATTTACAAAACACAGAGAGCCACAGGCACAGGACAGGATAGTCTGATGCTTATCAAATTGTCACAGTTCAGAAAAGTGTTTAATACAAGATGTATCCCCATAAGCAGAGTTCTGCTAGGTCTGCTTCAACACTTGGAAATTTATCCCTGGATTAATCAGGACTAAATTTGTCAGGCTTCCTAATGCCTGCCTTTCAGTGTACAACTTTTGCCTTTCTCACACTTTCAGATCAGCAGCCTCCTGCATTTTGCTCCAGATTTACGCCAACAGCTTTATATCTCAGGGGGTATGCACATACTGATTTGGGACAAACTTTCAGCAGAAATGGAGCCCCACAAGCTGCCTTTTCCGCCACCCCAAAGGGGTTCCAAAGACTATCCTGTTGCATGATCCACTGCAGACAGTGGTGAATTATGACATGCTGGGGCCCTAAACTATGTCCATCTGAAGAGGCCCTATACGATAAAAATAATCCACAAAATCCATGGAAACAGATTTTCATTAAATTTTAAGATGAATTATTGTTATTTCTGCACAAATTTATTAACTCAATCTGAATAATAACTGTGGAGCCATCTATCTGTATATTTTTGTCATATTAGGATGAAAATGCCAGTTTTTTTCTTAATTAGAGGCCCCACTTACTGCAAGGCTGTAGGCTGTAGCTTAAGTAGTTTAACCTTAAATCCAGCATTGACTGCAGGCCCACCAGCACTTGAATCATAAAGTGAGAACAGTAGCATAAGGACAGGTGGGTTATTGGGGCACAAGCCCTGAACACTGCCTAAAGGGAGGAGGGGGAACCTCATCCACCTCCATCACCCACCTTGAGCCTTCCAGCAGCGGTGATAGGGTGTGAATGAGTAAGGCCTCAGTGGTATTCTGGAAGGTGTAGTTCTAAAAGGAGTTTTCCTGCTGTTGGAGAATGGTGATTTTCTGGGCACTCGACATACATACTGGCAGCAAAAAAGGAGATGACATCTTCCCTAAGTACAGAAAACCTCTAGCTTCTGGTATAGCACTGTATACCATTGCTGCTGCCCTGCTCTCTCTGCTGCTGGAACCACTGCAGGGAAAGTTCAGGGGGAGTGGGAGGATGGGGGACTGCCCAGGGTGCCATAAATACTAGCCAGTTATTCCTCCCAGTGAGGAAGCAGTGTGACACAATCCAGGAGGTTTTTTCCTGGGGTAGGTGACTCAGGGCAGGTTTATGGTGTACCGTCAAGTAAGTGGACTCTGGCAGCACCTCTGGAGGAGTGGGAATACATTAGCTTCAGCCCTGAATGAGACCAAGCCCACAAATGGAGGAACATTTTTCTCATGCTCCTTTGTCTGCATGCTCAGGATAATCCGATTCTATGGCAGATACTGTATTTTCTCATGTGCAGCATGTCCCTATAATAACCTGGCACTGTGGTAAGTGAGTAGCAGCAGCTAATGAGCAGCTAAAACCTGCTCCCAACCTGGCTGCAGGCCCTGTGCACTGAATGGGGTCTGTGGATCTACTCAGCATGCCCGGTCCAGGTATGTACGCCAAATTCAATCCTGCACACATTGAGTTGGACCCTGTATGCTGGCTCCAAGGCTGCATGTTGGGTTTCACCCTATATGCTGACTCTAGGGCTGTGCCAGGCTTGACCCCATGGGCTGGGTCCAGGGCTGCATGCTGGGACTGAGCCAGTGTACTGGGTCTGTGGCATGTGACTGACTGCATGTGTTGTGTCCAGCCACAGATCAACCCCGTGTGCTGGCCCAATTTCATGGATAGGGCCATGTCATCTGGCCAGGGTGCTCCCCATAAGTTTGGAAATTCGCTTGCAGGGGAAGTCATAGTGCTAACTGCCATGGCTTCCAGAGTTGCAGCAATTAGTGCTGCCACTGCTCCCCCCCAAGTTTATGGATCCAGGGGATCTATTTTTCTTGCATATATTATGAACCCCAATATTTACCAGCTGGTTTTGGGGGAGGTGTGAGTTATATGCAAAAAATATGGTATAACCTTAAGGTGGGACGAAGAAATTAAAAAATTTGCCACCTAGTCCCTTGGTGTAGTGTTTCATCTAGTCTTCAAGACATTGGGAGCTCTCATGTATATGAAGAGGGTGTGTAGAAGCCAGGGCCCTGTTGTGCTTTGTGTTGTGCAAACACATACATGGTGTGATCCTCTACTTAACAAATTAGGTATTTAAAGATATTCCATTGTGTTTATATATAATATGCATTTTTAACAGGGAATTCACAACTCAAGACCACTGACAACAGAGAATAAATTCAATGGCCCAGGAAAGAGCTCAGCATTTTACAGACCTGACCATTTATAAATAGTGCTACCGATCAATAGCTGATGGCTTATTGAATTTAATCAAATTCTAAGTAACCAAATGTATATTTTAAGAAGGCATTGACCTTGGACATCTCTATCTCTCCTGCACAAATGCTATTTGCTGTGTCAGTGGTTCAGAATCAATAAACACCGGCCTTGTCCTTTGAGGACTCTAGTATTTGGAAGGGTGATATTGTACAGCATAACAGTATTATGCTGACGAATGAGTCAATACTTCATACTTACGGGGGTGGGGAGACTCTAAAATTCACTAATAATGAATGAGAAAAAAATTGCTGGAGATGTTATTTTATCTAGCCTGAGCTTGATTTTGCTATCTTTACTTATTTTGCAGGGCACCTTGCTTTGTAAGTACCAAATTGATACCACTGATATATTTTCACATACCCATTTGGCCAGTTTTCTCCCCAGCAACTGTTGGAGAGGTGACATCAATGGAAGTGTCAGATATCACCTTCCTCTGCAAGGTAAGGAGTTGCTCTTAGTGAATGAGCATTGTAGAATCTGGTCCTTGGAGAATGGATTAGTTTTTCACAGGGTGCATCTACACATGCAATTAATCCAACTGAATAAACTCTAGTGTAATTTGAGCCAGAGTAAACTAATCCCAATGTCACCATCTACACGTGTTTAAGCAGTAATTTACTCCGCTGTTGGATAGTACTTGTGTCTGACGGGACTATCCTTTGCCAGAGTAAATTAATCTACTGTACTGTAATTGTGACATACATGTAGATGGTGACACTTTACTATGAAGTAAATTAGTCTATTGCACAGTAAAGCGCACGTGTAGACATGCCCACAATTGTTGTCTCAAGAATTTCATAGAATTTTTAAAGGTATGAAAGCAATTTTTTTTGTGCGTGTTTGTTTATGTTGGCAACCAAAGAGCCAAGTTTGAAAAACTGTTCTGCAGAGAAGTATTTTTCAGGCTTTATGCTGTGTTACTTTTAATTTGTACATAATGGGCGTGTCAAACATGTACGCACATACATAAAAGAAGTGTTGATGCAGAACAAATGGGGAGGTCAAGGGGAAGAAAGAGTAAGTGAGGTTCAGAGAGAGTGTATAGCAACCAGCTTGACCATAAAAGTTAGTTATTGCCAGGTATATGAACTTATTATGATACCAGTAATAATAGCCATACAAGGGAGAAAAATAAACAGTTACAATATTACATAGTTTCAGTTAGGTTTTTGGGGAAGTCTAGCTTGAGTTTGATTAGCAAAAGTCAGGTTTAAAAAGCTGTGCCTGGAGTAAGAGAATAAAAGTCAGGTTCCTGGAGTCAGAGAGAGAGAGAGAGTTGAGGTCTCATCACTCAGTGAAGCCTGAACTAGGTGTTTTTTGGAGCTTGCAGACAGTCAGAGTCCTCAGCCCAATCAATGGAGTAGAACTGGTGCAGCTTTGGATCCAAGGGAGAACCCTAGGTTTGTTTATGGGTAAACAATGGCTCATATGCTGGATAATAGGAACTGATCAGCAGGCCTGTGTGAGTCGGCAGTGATCAGATCCAGCTTCAGATCTGGCTGCTTTGAAGGGCCGCGATCCAATCCAGAGTTCTGGATTGGTTTGCCGCTTTGATCTGGCCAAAGCTTCAGAGCCGCCTCAGAGATCTGGCTATAGGTTATAATGGAGGATGAATGAAATATGGAAGGGGAGGATGGTTAGGGGGAAGAATGAAATATCTATAACTTTGTTATTTTAGCTCTGATTTGGGTGCAGCATTCCAAGATACTAGCCCCTGGAGAGGCCACGAAGCCTGCCAAGTTTCAAGAAGATCGGTGCAGGGGTTTTGGGGGAACTGCACCCCAAATGCTTGAAACCAAAACTCCTGTCATGTCTATATGTTAAGGTGCAGCAGGATGAAAACTGCAGGAATGATAGCCCCTGATGAGGCCACAAATCCTGCCAAGTTTCAAGAAGATGGGTGCATGGGTCTGGGGGGAAACTGCACCCCAAGCTGTTGACAGGCAAAACTTGTGACACAAATGACCCTGTGTGTGTTAAGGCACAGCGGGCTGAAAACTGCAGGGATGCTAGCCCCTGGTGAGGCCACAAAGGCTGCCAGCTGTGTGTGTCCTAGTGCAGGCCTGAGTGCTGGGCCCTGCCCGGCCACGAAGCCTGCCAGCTGTGGGTGTCTTGCTGGGGGAGTCTGTTATCTGGGGCCCTGCACCCCAAGCTGCTGACAGGCAAAATTCGTCATGTGGGTGGGTGATGTGTGTATGTTAAGGTGCACCCTTCCTGGTGCTGGGGCCTCTGCACGACATGGCAGTGTGCCCCACTGAGGCCTCCTCCTCCCCTACAGCTTCACGCCCAGTCCTCTGCTTTATGTGACAACAGGTAAAATAACTTAGCTGGCTCAGCACCAGTAGCATCAGCAGCAGCATCAAAGTTCCAGACGGAACCGTCACAGAGCCTTTCTTTTTATAAAGGAATTGGCAGCAAAAAGTAAAGATGTTGTGTTGGACATATGATGTTATTCATGGTGTGTGATGGCTTATCTTGTGTTTCTATGTCTATATGTGTATTGTGAAAAATAAAAGGAGTACTTAAAAAAATGTAGCTGGGAAGCTTTAGGGTTGAAAACCCCTTTGTCTGGCTGAGGAAGTACCTGCAGTTGGTCCTGGATGGAAGGAATAGTAAAGAAGCCCGAGGCTGGCATGGCCCGCAATGTAGGCAAGAAAGCCAGTCAGTGAAAATGGAAATGGAGACATCAGGGGGTGAGGGGCAGGCTGGGGTGGGGGGAAGGGGTGAAAAGGGGATGTAGCAGCACAGGTAAAAGTGCAGATGGGCCTGGGGTGTCAGATGGAAAACCTGGGATCATCTGCCAGCTCAAAATGCTCCCACACTACACTACTCCCCCACTTCTGGGTTGCGGGTGAGGATCCTGCCTTATCCCGCTCCTCAGCAGGCTGAGGCTGAACAGCAGAAGGCGCTGCCCCAGCTGAGCAACTTGCCTCCACAACCTCAGACTTCTCTGAGGTGCTGCTTTCCGGAGGAGATCTGGGTACTGGGGAAACTTGAGGGGTGTGGAGCGCAAACTCTGATCCCCCCTCAGTCCCCAGAATTGCTTGAGCCAGGGCACTCAGCATCCCTGGTTTCAGCTCCAGCTCTTCAGCATGAGCCTCCCACTGCCAAAGGAGAGCTGAAATCGGGGTGGAGGAAGCAGTGATTCCACTGC
The DNA here is from genome assembly GCF_052110815.1 of Crocodylus siamensis. Classification (NCBI taxonomy): domain Eukaryota; kingdom Metazoa; phylum Chordata; order Crocodylia; family Crocodylidae; genus Crocodylus; species Crocodylus siamensis. The sequence goes on from NC_143395.1 coordinate 177,063,290, forward strand.
TGGTGCCTACTTCTGGTTTGAGCGGAGGTGGTGCAGGTGCAGGGACATCAGGTGCAGACACTGCTCCCACCTCCTGGCTTCCACTGGCAGCACTGATGTCATGGCTGCTTGGGAAGAGAATGCATCCATGGTTGGCGGTGGAGGGGGCTTGCAGCTCTAGCTCTCCCTCTACCCCCTCTCCCTCCCCTGCCAGAAGACCTGGCACCTGCCCTTCCAGCACGCTTCATATTGAACTTTCCTGTGCTGCAAAAGGGCTCTCTCTGTGTGTGAAACCTTTTGTGTATCTGTCTGTCTTGTTCTGCTGTGAATAATGTTATCTGTGTCTTTGTGTGTCTCCATATATTATCTGTCTTCTGCTGTGAATAATATTATCTGTATCTTCGTGTGTCTTAATATATTATCTGTGTCTTGTTCTTCTGTAAATTTCTGTCTGTCTTCTTGTGCTGTCAATGTATTATCTGTGTGTCTTGTTCTGCTGTAAATATCTGTCTGTCCTCTTCCGCTGTGATTTTTTTCCTATATTCTGGTTCTCTGTGTATGTGTGTGAGTGCGTGCATGCGTGCATGTCCAGTAATCCTATTATCTGTAGATACCAGCCTGATGAATGACTGGGGATTCTGGAGCCCACTTGAGAGGTATCTAGATATCTACTTGTACCATATAGGAAGTCTAGGCACCAATCTGCTGGTTTGGATCATATCCTTGAGGCAAAGTGTCTTAATGTTAGGTGTTGCAATGCCCAAGTGCAGGTGCTTTAAAGGTTCATCAGGCTCTGGACCACCATCTGTGGATTGTGGTAAAGTTGAACCATGATGATCCTAGCCGAGTTTACTGAGCTACAGTGGAAAACTAAACAGGATCAAAAGTCCACTATAGTTGATGGAAACCTCATGATCAACTTGAATCAGGTCCCTACTGTTCATTATTAAAGCGGTAAAAAGTTTTATTTTCATTTTGCTGGTGGAAAATTAGGGGCATTTTTAAATGTGTTCTGGGAGGTGTGGGGCAGTGGACACTTTAATTAGTGAGCCACACTAATTAAAAGCACCTAAACGTCACGTGTATCAGAGTCCCCCACACTGAAAAATGTTGGTGGTGCACTTTGAACTAAAGCTGATTGAACAAAGTGTAGTTCAAAGCGCCCCACTGTCATATTTCACCATTGGGATGCCGATACACATCACATGGGAGGCTGCTGGAAAGCAGTAATTTCCATGCTCCAGCAGACTTGATCAGTCAAATCTACTTTGATGCACTGGATTTCCAGCATGTTGGAGCTAGCTCCCTGCACATCTGTAGGAGCCCTGGGTTTCTGCTGGAGGAAAAATAAGAAAGACATGGAAGTAGTTATAAAATGGAAAAAAAAACAAACCCAAATGGATGTAAGCTGCCTATAAATAAATGACATGGAGGCAGCAACTTAGAAGAAGATTCTGATTTCCAAAAAGAGTAGCAGAGTATAAAAGGTAAGGACTTAATTTGGTAAGTTGCTGAGGGGAATTATACAGCACAGTTTTTTACTCTAGCAAAGGATGAGAGGCCAGGAGCCCCTTATCAGTCCTATATTCCAGTGATCTAGGTGCTATAGGTCCATGAACAATATCCCTACGTAAGCTAGGGTGTGAACTTAGAGTGCATAATTGACTCTGAGGTAACTGCCTACTTACTGACTTTTTTACCACAGCAAATGCTAGGTAATAGGGCTGAATGAAGCATCGGGTGCTGATTTGGTTTGGAGGAGATTTGCCCCAATTTGGTGGCCGAATCTCTGAATTTGAATCTAACCGGGGGGCCAGTTAAAAGGTCTGAATAGATTTGAAGCTCTCCAAATTGATCTGGAAAAGATTCGGAGAGCTTCAGTCATTTGGGCAGTCCCCGCTCGCTGCAGCAGGGAGCTGAACCTGGGCTCTGAGCTGGTAAATGGAGAGGGAGGGGCTGTGGGAGGGGGGAGGGGACCATGGGGGGGACCGCTTCCAGGCTGCACCCCCTACCTGCAGTGGCCTCGGGGTTTCAGGGGGCTCATGGAAACGCCCCCCCCACGTGGCATGGGGCAGTGCGGGGCAGCAGGGATCGCCCTCTGCCCAGCAGGAATGGTGAGTCCGGGTTTTTTTTAAAGTGTAATTGCATAAATAAACACATAATTACAGATTTCTAGAATAATTTCTTTTTATATATTCTCTGTGTTTCGTATACCTCAGTAGATCTTCTTATAATATATAATGCTAGTTATGCAAACGACAAACAAACTTTCATGCAGCTAGGCTTTGCAGTTAATGACCAGGATGCATAAAATATACTTTGCATAACTAATGTATTATTGTCACTTGGCATTTTTTTGAAATCTTCTGGAACTTACTTTGCATTCATTTCTGATAATGCTATTGGAGTTGGTGAAAGATTTACTTTTTGTCTCTGAGATATGAATACTGAAACGGAAGCTGTCTGGGTAAGTTTTCTGGATGTTTCTTTTGCACTATTCTGAGGTGTGTGAAGGATAAATTATTCTTTTCATGTGCAATTTTTGATGCATACCAAATTATTCTAACAAAATTTCCCATTCTATTCACCTACTATTTGGCAATGATTAGATGTGAATGGCTATAAAGAACTTTTGCAGATGCCAAAAGAAGAGGCATTTGTGATTTACTGTGCTTATTTTTCATTGAAAGACTTTGTCATTGCCCTTCACTCTAAACAACTCAAAAATCAAAGAAAACAAAACAAAAAAATACTGCCCCCTAAACTTTTCCAGGTCAACCGGTAAAGACCCCCCAAACAAAAAAGAAACCGCCATTCCTCCTAAGAGAAGCCCTACAAAAATAGATTATTTTATCTATAATTGTAAGTCATAAAAAATATCTATTTGTTTTTCTCTTGTGTCTTCAGATTGATGTATGACAATTGTAACAAATATAACATATGACAATTATGACCACACCTCTGACACATGGCCAGGTAGAGCTGTCCCACTTCAAGAAAGCACCAGACAGTACACTATACATACCATAGCTCAAGGCTTAGTGGGTAATTAGGTACAGGTTATTACTTCTTTCCAGTCTGGTAAGTATGGATGTGCAAGTATGGAGTCATGACCTGAATTCTCCTGTCCCCTCCCCAACCTTTTACTTACTGGATTAGCAGGCTTCAGCTAGTGTCCAGTTTGGGGCACTGCTTCCACTTGGAAGCATGCTTGCACCCCCTGCAAGCCACGAGCTGGGCCAGGGCTCTGCAGACCTCAGCACAGTGGCTTGCAGCCTTTTTGCCATCTGCTGGGGGCAGCCTGGGCTCCATGGTAGGTGGCAGGGGCCTGCTCAGAGCCTGGGCTGACTGTGGCAGGTGGCTGGGAGGCTGCAAGCTGCTTCACTTGAGGTTTGTGGAGCCCCAACCTGGTTTGTTGCTGGTGGTGGGTACACATACACTTCCAGGTGGACAGCGAGGAAGGGGCCAGGGCTGTGCTGCCACAGCAAGAATTGGGTCCCTCACAGCTCCTGCACCATCCTTCCCGAGGCATGTGTGCACCTGCTGCCAACAATGAGCAAAGCTGGGGCTCTGGAAAACTTAGTGCAGCGGCTTGCAGCCTCCTGCCTGCCTGCCCCAGCCAGCCCAGCCTCTGGTCAGGCCTTTGCTGCTTACCGCAGACCCTGGGCTGCTTGCAACAGGCAGTGGGGAGGCTCCAAGCAGTGGCATTGAGGTCTGCAGAGCCCTGGTTCAGCTTGTTGCCAGCAGCAGGTGCATGCACACCTCCAGGTGGATAGCAAGGGAGCTGCAAGGGGCCCAATCCTAGTGGCAGTGCAGCCCTGGCCCCTTCCCTGCTGCCCTCCCTGAGGTGCATATGCCAAGTAAAATGCCTTCACATGCCATACTCTGAGATGTGTGCTGGGAGTTCCTGACCCATGGACTAGCTGACCCTTAAGGGTCCTTGCAACCATATGTTTCTATACTTTTTCTGCTCTGCAGGAGTGAGAGTGGTTGGCATGCCCACTGAATGTAAGAAGGTCTCTGTGGACATGCCTATACCGCTCCCATGGTACTGTTGCTCTTGTGTGCCATTCTTGGAAACAAAGCAGTGAATTTGTTCTGAGGGAGCTCTCTTTTACTAGTCTTAAGATTTCTGTTTCTGGTGTGCTTAAGAGAGATGGCAAGGTGCTTGCAGTGATTGCGTTGTCTTATTTCTGGAATTAGTATGTGCAAAGTTGAGGCAAGTGGACAGGGCCTGATTCTTAGTGGCACTCTCAGGGATGCCATGGAGGCAGCATAATTCTGGCCAGATTGTCTGGATCTCACCTGATGGTAGTGATTGGCACCTTTCATCACAAAAGCCGACTACTCATGACTGCTCAAAATACAAAACCAAGCCATTTGCAGAAACACTTTAGTTTGAATCTTAACACACACTGATTTAAGAAAATATGTCACAAGAAAATGAACCTAAAATTTTTGAATGGCTTCTTCAATGCAGGTGTTATTTGGCAGGTGTTACAGTACGTGGGCTGGGAGGGAAGTGGCTGAGAAGGGTTTAGGTTAAGGAACTGCAAAATTTAACCAAGCAGAACATGATAGAAATGGTTTTGACTACCAGAAAATCTTGCCATTTTTGTCCAGCTTAGCTTGATAAAAGTTAATGAAGATTAAATTCTCATTTCCAATATGTTTTTAATTTGTTCATTAATATTTTAATAGGCTAGAATTAACTGGGTGAAAGGAAAATGGCTCTTTTGTTTCTAGTCATGTAACACTGTTCATGGGCAAGCAGATTTCTAATAAACTCCCTAATAATCAAGGGAAATAAATCAAGGGTATTGGTGAGAATAAATGTTTTTTCCCCAAAAAGAACAAGTAATAATTTACTCTTATGTGTTTTTAATAATGACAAAACACAAGCTTGACTGCTGATGAAGTCATTGCTGGAGGAAAGATGAGCATGGGGACAAGGCAGTGGTTTGGAACTTAAGAAATATGAGCTATATTAAGAGTTTTTTTAAAGACTGAAATGAACATGAAGGTCTTCTAGTCTGACCTCCTGTGCAACACAGGCTAGGCACTCTCATTCAGTGATTCTTGCATCAGGCACATAACTTTTTTGTTGAGCTTCAGCATAACTTTCAGAACGGGGCTTTCAGTTTGGATTGAAAGTATTCCAGTAACAAAGAGACCACAACATGCTTTGATAAATAGTTCCATTTACCCTCTCTATTAAGCAACAGAGATTATTTGCCATCTGAACCATGCTGATTCAAACTGCTACCCATTAGAATGTATGGTATCATTGTCTACTAGATCAAAGAAGCCTGTATGATTAGAAATCTTTTCCCAGAGTCAGGTCTTAAAAGCATGTAGGAGTCTAAAGATTAAGATATGACCAGTAGAAGATAAGGGCCCAGGACCTTTTCAAAGTCCTGTTAGGCATCTATCTATATTTTCAGGCATATAAATAATTTAAAAATGTGGTCCTTATGGCCTATGATCAAGCCACACCTTAACTTTCTCTTTTATAAACTGTATACTGAGCTTCTTAAATCTCTCAGTGGTTATGTCTACACAAGATGCTTTACTGTGCAGTAGCGCAGTGAGTGTGTGCGTCTACATGTGCACATGCTTACTGTCCAGTAAAATTTACTACTTGCGAATAAATTTGCTACCTGCCATGTAAGTAGCAAATTTACTTGTGAGTACTTACATGTAGATGCCACCTGGGAGCAGATTTGTTCCTGGTTAGCCTTGCCACTAAGGGGCCAGCTTGAGCTCAGCCCCAGGCCCTGGGGCTGGGATCCTCTCCTGCTCCAGGGCTGGCCCGCCTCTGTGGCAACCCCAGCCACAGGCCCTTTAAAAGCCTGCAGACATTTTGAGCCCTTGGGCACAACAGCAGGAGGCCTGGTGGGGACTCTTGGCCTCTGCTGCCCCTGCACAGGCCATGGGCTACCTGTGCCAGCCTTCCTACTCCCCAGCACCACTGCCTGGGTGGGGATTGGGATGGTGGGTGGGTGAGGGAGAGTGGTGGTGGTGGTGGATGGGAACAAAGCCCCAGATGAGTGGGAGTGTGGGGCCCATGCTGGTGCCCCGGGGCTGCATCAGGGGCCAGTGGGGGCCCAGGGTGAGGTGGCAGGAGTGAAGAGCTTGGGCTAATGGGGGTGTGGTACCTCCCTGGACCCATCATGTGGGGGTCACATGCAGTTCCTGGGTACTTCATTTAAGCCATGTGCCTCTGGGGGGAGCCCCATGTGATTGAGCTGGCAGTCTGGCCCCACTCACTGGTACATGCAGGTCATGGGGAATGGCAGAGAGCTCCATGCTATGGAGGTGGGCCAGCTCTGCCCCTCTCCCTGCCACCTCAGCTGAGACCCATGACTTGCACTGCCAGCTTCACCATGTGAAGCGCGGGGCCTGGGTATGTGCACCGTACATGATGGAGCCAGTGGCATGGCCATGTGCAGTCCTGAGGCTCACTGGGACCACATGCCACCTAGGGGATCCATCTGCTGCTGCTGCTGGCAGCAGGAGCTGTGCACAATGGGGTGCCATGTTTGTTGAGGGGGCCCCATACACACACCCCACCATGCACACACCACCCACACCCTCCTAACCATCCTCTCCTTCCACACACTTCACAACCCCCTATACACCCACAAGCCCCATACCCACCTGCACACACACCTATACATCCCCACAAACACATCCCCTACAAACCTCCCATACCTACCCACCCCCCCACCCCTGCATCCATACACACACCCTCCCCTAAAACTCCCACAAACCCTATACCCACCCACCCACACCATCCCCCATACCCCACATACACATACACCCACCCACTCACACACCCACAGCCCCCCCACTCCACCCCCACACACAATATACAAGATAAGACTCCATTTTGAGCTATTATGCTATCATTTCTGTATTTCTGGTGAGGAATAGCATGCATAGTGTGGGGTCAGCACGTGGCAGTGCTTGCACCACAGCCTGTGCCTCCCTGTGTCCTGGCTGCTCTAGCCCCTGCCCCTGGCAATGATGCCCAGTACCCCAGGCTCCTGCTGGTTGCTGTGTTGGCCCTGCTGGCCCACTGTGCCAGCCACCAGTTGGTCCATGGCCATCTGGGCCCTGCCAGCTCTCCCATACACAGTCCCACTTGGTCAGCCCGACTGTGCCTTCCCAGGGTAGCAGCTGCTGCCACACAGCTGATGCCTTCACCCTGTTCTGCTGGCCAGACCATGGCAGGGACACCAACTATGCTCCAGGATGCCACCTCCTGGTCTCTCCCATGTGGTGGCCCATCCCATGTGGCGACCCTCCTCCTGGACACCCAGCTGGCTATTGCCCTGCTTAAGCTAGCCATGCCCGCTAGCCTGCACTACATCAGCCACCTCTTTGGTATGGGCAAGTTTATCACCAGGGAGGCCATCCTGGAGGTATGCAGGGCCCTCCAGGATGTGCTCAGGCACACTGTACTCTGGGTACATGATCCCCTAGAGGTGGTGGTGGGGTTCTGCACTCTGGGCTTCCCTCAGTGCATCAGGGACCTGGATGAAAACCATGTCTCATCACCTGCCTGCTAGGACTCTACTACAGCTGGCAGGGTTTTCACTCCATCATGCTCTAGGCCCCCATCAATTGCTGCAGTGCCTTCACCAACATGAGCACCAGCTGGGCAGGCAGTGCCCATGAAGCCTACATCTTCCACAACTCTCCCCTGGGAACCCTGGCGGAGAGTGGGTGCTTTGCACCAGGGGTCCTGGACCTGCATCTGGTTATGGTGGTAGTCCTGCTGCTCCTCATTGGGGACCTGCTTACCTGCTTCTTCCCTGGCTCATGTGGCCCTACACTGGCCATCTGAACCTCTTCAACAAGTGCTTGGGCCACACCTATATACTGGTGGAGTGCACTTTTGGCTGTCTGAGGGACACTGCTGCACCCTCACTGCCCACCTCAAGGTCATGGAGGCCAATATCTCATGGGTCATTGTCACAGCCTATTTGCTGCATAACATCTGGGAGCATCAGCTGTGGTGGCAGAGACGGTGGTGCCCCCTCTCCCCCACCACGGCCCTGGGCAAGCTGCTCATCCATCACTGGGGGCCTGGGCACCAGGTGTGAGAGGCACTGGCTGACCACCTCCTCCTGCACTCCCTACTGTAGGCCACCTGGCCGGCTGCCCACAGACCCCTAGCCCCACTGTGCACTCCCAGCACCATGCTCACTGCACACAGTTCTCAGAAAAGCACTTTATTGCCTTCCGCAAACACAGGCTGCCCTCTACTCTACCACCCCAACAATAGAGCCTTTCCCCCCTCCCTCTCCTAGTCCATCTCTCTCCTGAATCACAGAGACCCTCCATCACCCACCCCACCCACCACCAATAAAGCACTCTTTTCCCTGTGCAGACCCTGTTCAGTGCTGTGTGTGCCCTCTCAGCATGGGAGGCAGTGAAGTGGGGGCTTCTATGGGGCAAAGCCCAGGGAAAGGTGACCAGCACCCTGGCCTCGGGCTGCATCCCCATGGGTGTGCACACTGCAGTGAGGCTGGTGGGTGGGGAGCTCACCTGGGGATGATGGCAGCTCCCAGCAGGGCTCATGTGTAGGTATCTCCTGCTTTGTGGCCTCATGAAGCTTGGGTGAGCAGTGAGGCTGGGCTCAGTACAGGGAGGGCTGGGTGGCAGGGGACTTAGGTCGGGGCTGGGGCAAGGCTCTTGGCCAGTGGAGTTGCTGCTGCAACACAGTCCAAGTCCACTGGGGGGCTTGTGGCTGGGTGATGGGTGGCTGCCAGGGGGCAGGTGGGGCTGTGGACAATGGCTGGGCAGCTGGCACCATGAAGATGACCAGCAGAGCCAGAATGGTGTCCAAAACCTAGCAGTCTTCCTTTGTGGCCTCCACTGCTGTCACCACCATGGTAATCTGCCTCTTCTGGGCCTCCAGGTGTGTCTCCTCAAGGGCCAGAAGCCTGTCCTGGAACTCCTGGTCCACCTGGTCCCCCTCCTGCTTGTGCACGACATCCTCCACATGCCAGGCCTGCAAGTCCACAGGCCACTCCTTGGCCATTGTGACTAGATAGTCTAGCAGCTGGGTTGATTCCTGGAACTGCACTGCTGGAGCCAGCACATACACAGGGTGCCAACTGAGACTGGCAGTGAACCTGAAGGCATATCCTGGTTACCAATTGGGCTTGCTTTTCACAATGTCAAATCTTGGAGTCCAACACCAGGTTTGCAGATGCACCTTCGGTACCATGGTGAGCAGCAGCAGCAGGGTGTAATAAGCTGGGCACCCCTCAGCCCACACAAACAGCTCTTCATGGCATGCCCAGGATACTCTCATCAGGGGCACACTTGGACCCAGGGCTGGCACAAGGGAGTAGGCCCTGAGGTAGCTTTCCAGGGAGGCCCCCTGTGGGGAAAGTGAGGGCACCACCAGCTCCATGGCCCAGTCAGCTGGGAGCCCATTGGTCCCTGAGCCTGGGCACTATGGGATTGGTGGCAGCACAGGAAACAGGCTGGCCTGTAGGAGGAGAAGTGAGCGGAGTGGGTCTCAAGCCCCAGCAAGAGCTGCTGCCAGGAGCCAGGCCTGGGAAGGGAGTGGGGAAGTCAGGATGCCTGTGGCCAGCACCCAGTGGCCCACCTGCCCCTGAAGAGCAAACAACAATGGGGGGCTTGGCCAGTGGCCATCTGTGTCAGGGTCTGTGCATCTGACATGTACCTTTGGCACCCGTGCATGTACAACCCCCAATCTGAGGCCAAGCAGTGCACAGCCCCCTGGTACAGAGCATCTTATCTCAAAAATGTTGCAAACACACACAAACAGCCTCTTTCTCCTGGTTCTATAAGTCCTGCAACTGTACATGGGGGAGAGGTACCAGCTAGAGTGGAAGCTGGTGGCTGGCTGCAGGTGGCTCAGGGTGCCGCCAGGTCTGGCAGCTGCCTGCAGTACCTGGTGCAGCACAATGGTGCTGACAAGAAACTGTGTGGCAATGCAGTGCAGGGACCAGTGCTGAGGTCCAGGCAGATTGCTGTGGCTGGTCTGGGGCTTCCTCTACATGATGCAGTGGCCAGAGGTTGGCTGCAGGTGGCTCAGAGCCTCAGCATCCCTGCAGACTTTTAAGGGCCAGGGGTTGGAGCAGGCAAAGAGCCCCACCATCTGAAGAGTTCACTTGGAGCCACATACCATTGCCAGCGGCCAGGACTGGCCAGGGCCACACCAGCCCCAGCCACGTGGTAAGCCCTGGCTCCTGCCCATGCTCCTGGGCCCCCCCTCACTGCCTTTCCTTCCTACCCAGATTGGCCATGCTCCTCTGACCCCTGGGTTACCCCTCACAGCATTCAGGGAGGTAGGGGACAGTGCAAAACTTTATTGAGCAGCCCATGCCCCTACAGCTCAGTGGGCACAGGCCTCTCACATGCCAAGCAATGTGTGGATGCCAGTGGCAATGTCTTTTTCAGCTTCAGGGGGCAGGACATGTAGCACAGCCAAAAGTAGCCCTCCAGGTGGTGGCAGAGGTTGTTGAGCAGCATGGGCTTACCCTTCCCCCCCATCCTTAAAGCTCAGGACCCTGTGCCAGGTGCTCAGGTTGACCTGGGGCACCACGGTGATCATCATCAGCAAGGCATAGTGGGTTGTGCACCCCTTAGTCCACACAAACATCTCATGCACCTCCAGGTATACACTCAGCGGGGGGGGGGGGGGGGGGACTGTGATGTTTACTGCTCAGGAATTTGCACTAACCTTAAGTAAAGCATCTTGTGTAGATGCACCCAGTCTTACTTACTCTGGGGGCTTAAAGTCCATTGCTGCTGAAGAGCTAGACTGGGAATTCTTAAGTCAGCTCACAGAGGTAGTTAGATCAAAAGATGTGGTCATTATGGGTGACCTGAACTTTCCAGACATCTGCTGGGAAGAGCAGTCAGCCAGGTCTGACCGCTCACACAGGTTCCTAGCCAAAACACAGGACCTCCATCTAACCCAGGAGGTGCACAGCCCCACCAGGGGAGACGCCCTGTTGGACCTGGTGCTGGCCATGGGTGAAGACCTGGTGAGGGGACTGTGGTTGCTTGATCACCTGGGTGACAGTGATCATCACCTGCTGGAATTCACCATCCAGTGCAAGGTGGTAAAGGCCTGCAGCAAGGCAGCAGCACTAGACTTCAGGAGGACAGACTTCAATGAGGTAAGGAGAACAGTCAGGGAGGCACTGAGGTCCCAGAGGGGAGGGGAGTCGGGTGTCCAAGAACAGTGGTCGCTCCTTAAGGAGATGATCCTCCAAGCCCAAAGATCAAAGGGGGTAGGAGGGCACAAAAGCCCCCATGGCTCGCCAAAAGCATCTAGGAATATCTCCTAGCTAAAAGGGAGGCGTACACCCAATGGAAGGGAAGGGCCATCACCAGGGAGGACTATATTGTGGTTGCTTGGGGCTGCAGGGGGGCGGTTAGGAAGGCCAAGGTGGAGATGGAACTGGGACTAGCTTCCCAGATCAAGGACAACAAGAAGTCCTTTTTTAAATACATGGGGGCAAAAAGAAGGTACTGGGTAACATGGGGCCCCTGCAAGACACGCTCGGAAATCTGGTCATCACACCAGACGAGAAAGCTAACCTATTTAACAATTTCTTTGCCTCCATTTTCCTGAGCAGGGACCAGATCAGCCCCCTCCCCCAGGATTCCATCAGGCCCCAGGGGAGGCATACCCAGGCCAAGGGTCAGTGAAGATCTAGTCAGGGAACTTCTGGAGGGACTAGATGTATTTAAATCAGCTGGTCCTGATGATCTCCACCCCAGAGTGCTGAGGGAATTAGCTGAGGTCATTATGGGACCCCTGGCACGGTTTTATGGGCACTCATGGTGCTATGGTGTGGTGCCAGAGGACTGGAAGAGGGCCCACATGGTTCCCATCTTCAAAAAAGGGAGGAAGGAGGACCCAAGAAATTATAGGCCAGTTAGTCTTACCTCGATCCTGGGTAAGCTTTTTGAGAGAATTATCCTGGCCACAAAGGGCCAGCAGGGGAGATTATGTTTAGGGGCAACCAACACGGGTTCATTTGAGGCAGGTCCTGTCAGACCAACCTGGTGGCCTTCTATGACCAGGTCACCAAATCCTTAGATGCAGGGGTAGCAGTGGGTGTAGGCTTTCTGGACTTTAGGAAGAACTTCGACACTGTCTCTCACCCCATTCTCATTAAAAAACTGGGGGACTGTGGTGTCAACACCCACACAGTCAATTGGTTCGCCAACTGGCTGGAAGGCCAAACCCAGAGAGAGGTGGTGGATGGGTCATTTCGACCTGGAGGGATGTGGGCAGTGGGGTCCCCCAAGGCTTGGTCCTCAGGCCTGCACAGTTCAACATCTTCATCAGTGACTTGGATGAGGGGGTAAATAGCACCCTGTTCAAATTTGCTGACGACACTTAGATGTGGGGGGATGTGGGCATGCTAGAAGGGAGGAATAGGCTGCAGTCAGACCTGGACAGCTTACATGGGTGGGCGGATGAGAACAGGATGGGGTTCAACACTGATAAGTGCAAGGTGATGCACCTGGGGAAGAAGAACCAGCACCATACCTACAGGCTGCGGAACTCCCTTCTCGTCAGTGTAGAGGCAGAAAAGGATCTTGGAATCACTATTGATGCCAAGATGAACGTTGGCTGGCAGTGTGAGGAAGCAGTCAGGAAGGCCAACTGCACCTTGGCATGCATCCACAGATGCATCCCAAAACACATCCAAGGAGGTGATCCTTATCCTCTATGCGGCACTGGTCAGGCTGCAGCTGGAGTACTGTGTCCAGCTCTGGGCACTGCACTTCAAAAGGGATGTGGACAACATGGAGAGGGTCCAGAGGAGGGCCACTCGCATGATCAGGGGGCAGCAGGGCAGGCCCTATGAGGACAGGCTACAGGACCTGAACCCGTTCAGCCTCCACAAGAGAAGGCTGAGGGGGGGGATCTAGTGGCCTGTTACAAACTAGTCAGGGGGAACCAGCAGGCATTGGGTAAGTCCCTGTTCCCCCCAAGCGCTGCCAGGAGTGACCAGGAATAATGGTCACAAGCTGGCAGAGGGTAGATTCAGACTAGACATCAGGAGGCGCTACTTCACGGTCAGGGCGGCTAGGATCTGGAACCAACTTCCAAGAGAAGTGGTTCTGGCTCCTACCCTGGGGGTCTTTAAGACAAGGCTAGACGAACACCTTGCTGGGGTTGTTTGACCCCAGTACTTTTTCCTGCCATGGCAGGGGGTTGGACTTGATGATCTGCTCAGGTCCCTTCTGACCCATCAACTATGAAACTAAGGAACTATGCTTCTGGTGTAGAGTGTTCTGCCTGTTCCTAATTGTGTCCCTGCACCTAGCTGCTGCTGCTGTAGCCATGTGTGAGGGAGTGGGGCCTAGGAGTGGCCGTGAACTCCCTAGCGCCCCCTACCGTCATGTTAGGGTGGACTCAGCACCCTCAGAATCTCGCCCGCCACGACTTTGCTGTTTAATAGGTTAAATGGGAGGCTGCCTTTGTTCCCCTAGTGAACGGTAAGTGTGTTCTTGCCCCTACTCCAAATGGGGCGCCTCTGTGCGTCCCTCCCTTAAGGGGTATGCGTGCCTCCAAACCTCCCCTTTAGCATGCCCCAAGCCTCGCAGCTGTTCCGTGGGACATTGTACAGTCCCCTGCCCCTCAGGTGCTCTCTCCCTGGCACCCTGGGCTCGTCACCCGCTTGGTGCCCCCTGGGCCGGGCTCCTACCCACTGGCCTGTTACCAGCGCCCCGGGCCTGTCTCTCTGCTGTCCGGCTCCTACCGGCACCCCTGGGCCTGGCTTGTCACTGCCACCCCGTTACCGGCGCCCCTTGGGCCTGGCTCAACGCCGCCACGCCTGCCGCCCGCTCTGGGGCCTATACCGTGCCTCTTGCGCTTCGCCCCCTCTGGGGCCTCGCCCACTCTGGGGCCTATACCGCGCCTTTCGCGCTACGCATTTCCCGCTCTTGGGGCTCAGGTGGCCGTAGCCGTGCCTGGCCCCCTTGACCCTTTCTTGGGTCTTTGCCAAGACTACCAGGTTGGGCTCAGGCAGCCGGAGCCTTACCTGGCCTCCCCGACCCTTCTGGGAGTTTGCCAATCAGAGCCTGCCCCACTCTGGGGCCTGTGCCGCGCCTCTTGCACCCGCCGCCCCACTCTAGGGCCTGTGCCGCGCCTCTCGTGGCTGGGGCTACAACCCCCACTCAGCGAGCGCCCTCCTGGCACTCCTTTGCTGTGCCCGCTGTGGCACTGTGCCCCTAATGGGCACCAGGAACCCCCAAGGCGCTGGGGAGCTCCCGTGAGGCCTCCTCACTCCCCTACAGCCTCACCCAGTCCTCTGGAGTAATTATAACCAAAACGCCAGCCACCTGGCTTCAACATAAAACACAGAGCCTCCTGCTCATAACCTAAACCCTGAGCACCCCCCCCAGGGCCTCCAACCATACCTCTCGTCAAGGTGCTCTCATCCCCGGCATCATCGCAGCCAGTCAGCACCACAATGCTGCCGCCAATTCAGGCCGCTCAGCTCAGCCGCAGAGCTGCTGCGGCTGCGGCTGCGGCTGCGGCTGCGGCTGCGGCTGCGGCTGCGGCTGCGGCTGCGGCTGCGGCTGCGGCTGCGGCTGCGGCTGCGGCTGCCAAAAGGGAACTGCTAGTCAGGCTCCGGCCTGGGCTGTTTATAAATGCCCGGCCCTGCCCCCTTCTGGCCACCTGACCCACCTGGTTGCCCTGGCAACCGGCACCTGAGCTGCCCGGTTGATTGGCAGCTCAGTTCCTTTTACTTCCATGGCACAGGACACCTTTGTGCTCCTGTGACACACCCCCACCCCAAGTTACACCACCTGGCACAGGACACCTCCGTGCTCCTGTGACACCATGATACAGAGCTACTGCTGTACCATGGATACCCTGGAGAGCCATAATTCAGGTGCTCCTTCTAAATGAGTGCCCAGGTCTGGTGCCCTATTTGCCCACTCCAAATTAGGCTACTGGGAAGCAGCTTAGGTCCCAGGGTAACCAGAGTACACTCTTTCGCAGTTCTGCAATTAAAATATGAAAAGATTTTCTTGTTCTTGCTCTATTTAGATGGTGACAGTCAAATTACAGTGACAAAGGCCCATCTCATTGATTTCTGTGTTTAAATTTATCAGCTGAACTGCAGGGAGTTTGGGACAGTAAATGCATTATTGGTTTCACACTCATATCAGTTTTGTTACAATGTTTGCTGGTTCTATGGTTCATTCCTTTCAGTTAATTTCTCAGCAAGCTCTTCTTTTCTAAAATGACCTTGTATTCATGTCAAGCACATTGGTTCTTTGTAAAACCTTGGCTTCAGTGTGATTGAATGCCTAAGACCGAGAAGGTACAATAAGCACATCAAAGATGTAGAACTCTAGTTTATCATCAGTTCAGTCATAAACAACAGGCAGAAGGATTCATTTGCTGTGAATCTGAACTTGGAAATCTGCAAGAGAAAAGAGGCTTTTTTTATTTGTTGTGAAGTTGTTGTCTGCTAGTTCTGCTATTGTTAAGCTCCTCACAATATTAGTGTTTATGTTGAAGCCCTGCTTTTCAAGGGTAACAAGATGTGCTCTGCTACTCAAAGAGGCATGGGCAAGCAACAGATCAGCTTGCAGGTGACGGCATTCTCAATCAGGTACAATTGCTTGACTGGGAACAGGGCCCAGCTATTTGTTATAAGAACAGGCCCTGAGCAGTGGATCAAGTTTGCTGTAAGCAGCTGGCAGAAGAACACAACCTGGCTGGAGCTGCTGCTCACCTTGGACATGCAGGGCAGGAGCTATGGAGATGGTGGAGGCTCCTGGTCCTGGGGCGTGACCTAAAACTACACCCTGCTGGGTTTGGATGGTGTGGTGTGACTGCTGGTAGTGGGGCAGTCTCCAGGAAATGCCACTCTTGTGCCTCCCCAGTGAAGGACAAGTATGAGGTGCCAGAAAGCCTCAGCCCCCTTTGCCTTGTGGGTTACTTCGTGGAGATGAAAGGTTAGGGGAGCATACCCCAAAGACAAAGCAAAGGCCCAGGTTGACTGTGTGGAGCCTGAGGCAGGGTCCGGGTCATGTAAAGGGACCTGAGACAGAGCCCAGTTCCACAGGGGGGCCTGAGGTTCATAAAGGGAGCCAGATGTGAGGCTCCATGGGGGTGGGATCCTGAGCTTATGAAGGTGCTGGATGCAAGGCTCCAGGGGTAAGGGGGATTGAAGCCCAGTGTCGGGCAGGTGATTGAGGCCCAGTATGCAGCATGAGGGGACCAAGAGGATCCAGAGCTGGACAGAGAGCCTGAAGGAAATGGAGGGTCTGGGAGCCCTGAGTGGGTGTAATGAAAGCCCAGTGTAAGGGCACAGGGGTTGAGAGTCCCAATACGAGGGCATAGGGATTGCGAGCTCCAGTGTGAGGGCATGGGAATGCAGGTCCTGGTGTGGGGACACTGGAGGGAGACCCCAGTTGGGGGTATGCTATAGGCTGGGTGTTGGGCTAAATAAGCTGTAGGCCAGGTGTTAGGCCATGGATGCCATCTGTAAGGCATGGGACATGGCATAAGGGTAGGTTCAGAGCTGTGTATGTCCTTGGCATCAGGGTAAGTAAATGGGTAGCCTCCCACCTGGTTTACAACTTTCAATTAGTCTCATCAAAGGTGTGGCAGGGGAGGAAGGCGGGCAGTTACCCCTGAGACAAGTGGGTGGGCCAATGATTAGACCGGCCCCGGGACACCCACTTGCTACAGAAGCCTATCAGGTACGATATTCAATATACAGAACTAGCTGAGTTCCTAGATGCAACTGTATATATATTTGGTTTTTACTCCTCACCATCAGTGATTAAAATGTAAAGTCTTTTTCAGCTGAAATTAGGAAAAAATAAGAGATGATTTAAAAATGAAAATCTCATGTGGCACGGCAGAATAAGAAAGCTTATCCATGTGTGTGCCTGCTCAAAACCAGCAGGGAGTTCTACCCACTTTTTCAGATTCATGTGTACATAAATACATGAATATTACCAATTTAAATGTGTAAATGCCTTCAGCCCCAAAAAGCCTAGACTGGAATTTTGTATTCCTAAATCAATGTCTACATATTTGAAAACTTCTATAGTAGAGTCCTTTTACCGCATTTCCCCACCATCGCATCAAAGCCATACCGATTTCTATGCATCTATCCAGTGTGGGGAGAGATGAGTGCTTAGGAATTTGTTTTTATAACATTAAATGGACTGAGATAAAAAGAGTGCATATATTTTCCACAA
The DNA here is from genome assembly GCF_052110815.1 of Crocodylus siamensis. Classification (NCBI taxonomy): domain Eukaryota; kingdom Metazoa; phylum Chordata; order Crocodylia; family Crocodylidae; genus Crocodylus; species Crocodylus siamensis. The sequence goes on from NC_143395.1 coordinate 177,080,516, forward strand.
TGTCTTGCTAGTCTACCTTAAAATAGTGGATGGGCTTTGATGGACTTCTGAATTTCTCATTTCTGCAGAGGTCAGTACAAGAAAAAGGAATAACATTTTCAGTCCATAGAGAACTATGAAGGGTTCTAATAGGAAGGAGCTGAGAAAGTATCCTAAGATCATGAGACAGTAAAAACTATTCCAAGCATCACAGCAGAAAAAAGGACTGGTGTGATACAAAGGGGCCAATGAAGGCCTGAACTCATGTGTCTTGAGAGATAAGAAAGGGCCTGAATAGTGTATGGGAAGAGAAGAGTATCAGAATTGCACAGTGATTGTTGAGAGGGTATCAAAGGAGCACAGGGAGTGGACAGATTATTCCAGGTATCATATGCAAGTTATACATGCTGATGGGGGAATTAAAAAGATAATACATGCAGAGTGTGTGCAGAATTGATTCTGATAGTCTGACAACAGCAAATAAATGGAGTGCAACATCTGCAGTTCTTGTCCTTAACTAATCTAATGCTTCAACAGGTTCTTTTTGAGGAGGCAGGCCCAAGAACCAAAGAGCATAGCCACAGAACATCTGTGATAATGAAGAACATATGATGCATTATGGATGAAATGGAAAGTTTACACCAGAATCTCTTTGTTTTTGAAGGTTACTCAAACCCTTCAAATAGACCCCAAATGTTAGGTATTTGGTATATGGCAAAGAATATATTGGAAAAAAAATCTTGGCTTAAATATAAGTATGGGGTCTTTGGAGTTTTTGTCTAAAACCTGTCAAACTTGCCACAGGGTTGTTCTTTATTCCTTGCTTGATAAAATTGTTTTGAAATAATCTGGTCATGAGAGCTAATAAGTAAACTCAAACTGTACTTCAGCTCTAATCTATTTGAGCTGGTTGAGATTTTTCTCATTGTAAGATACTTTAATTCAAAATGAAAAATTTCACATAAGTCATTTTTATGATTTTTTTGATGAAACAATATTTGAAACTGAACTGAAACTGAAAATGTTTACAGAGCTCTGCTCAGTGAGGTTCAGGAAGGAGTCAAGCAAATGTAGTTTCAATCTTCTCTTCAGGGGGGCAAGGCAAGTGATTAGGACAGCTCCTCACTGCCTCTGCAGAAGGGACACCAGTTCTTGAGCACGATCAGTAGGAATAGGACTATGTTGCAGCAAGTGCTCAGGTGCTCTAGATAAGATACGAATGCCTCTGGCATGTTACGATGGTGCAAATCTCTAGATTTGGACCTCCTTGCCATTCTTTAATGACATTATTCTTATTTTGATATAAAAGACCTAATTCTTCTTTCACTTACACTGGTCTATGTCAGTGACTGTTCCACTGATGGCTATAGTCTGATAACTGTAAAATGGGAATAAGGAGGGATGGATCTGAAGGATTGTGAAAAAAAGAGCTAATCAGCAGTAGACATATTAAATGCCTTTCTTGCATTAAAACTAAACGGAGTGTTTGTTATCAGCCATAAGCACAGAGGATACATTTGCATATTACCCATACCTCGTTCATACCATATGTTTTTTAAATTTATTGGACTTGAATTTGAAAAAGTGACCAAGGATTTTGGATGTCCCGTTTGAAGCAGCCCAGCAGGGCTACGTTTGAGACAGTGTGTGGTCAGTGGACTCTTGATAATGAGGCTCCACTGGAAACGGTCTTCAATTGGGCTTCTGATAATGGACACACTGAAAAGACCTGTTTTTGAAAGTCTTGGAACCGGGGGTTTTAAAACTCAAAACTATAATTAATATAGCAGAAACCAATGATCAGAAGTTTCTTATTTCCTGTGCAATTAACGTCAAACTTCTCCCTTTATATTTCTAAATTTATAGGCATTTTGTTTAATAATTCCTCTTTCCATTAAATGGAATGAGTTTAATATTTTACAATATATAAGACTACTTGGATGTCACAAAATTGCCTGTCAAGCTGAGGTATATTTTTTAGGACTCTGAAAAGTAGATGTTCCTAAATAACATTTGGACACTTAATATGACGATAAACAAAGATTACTTTTAACAACAACCCCCCAAATTGTATACTGCATATTTAAAGCATTACCTCTTTTGAGAAATTAAGTAACTTACTCCACCACGCCATTTATTTATTGATAACATTCCTCTAGAGAACCTCATGTCCATCAGTAGGGTCTTTTATTCCAAAGCCACAGGTCTGTAACATTTGAGATAATGGATAATTTCTCTTATTTGTATGTTTAATGGTACTAGTATTTATAAACAGAGATTCAGCCATAAGTACAATGTGATTTTACATGGCTAAGCAGGTCTGATATTTAATATACTAGAAGGTAGTGGTGTATATAGATTCTAAACATAGATTGTGATACACCAGAGCTTAGGTAAGAGGTTCTCAAAGGTGGTCCACTGAGCATTGGTTACTGATTCAATTAGAGTAGTGTAGTCATAAGATGTGTGTTCTTCTTGTTGTTTCTAATATTTCCCTTTCAAGCAAATAAGTAGTTCCCACAGGGTTGTTAAGATGGGGCATATGAATGAAACGGTACATCCTCTCTGGTAGTCTATGGTCCACAACATGAAACTACTGGAAAGCATAGTTCACTTACAAGTGAATGATGGGTGGCATAAAGAAACTTAATGCCCTATATCCTGCCAATTAGTCAACACCTATGGACCTCTACACAATTTTGGCCATCCAGGGCATCTCATTCAGGGCCTGAAACAACAAAGAGTCTTGATGGAAGAATACCATGAATTACTAACTTTTTACAAGTCTTGGCCTTCTTTGTGAGTTTAATGGCTGTCTTCATTTTTTGGGTTATGTATATGGAAAACACCTCCCAGTATTTTCGATTTAAAATTCACCAGTTAGCAAAACACCATTAAATTAATTTGTTTGGGAGAGTGATTTTGATTTATTAATAAGAGATGCCTTTACACACATAACTCTTAGATAACAAAATGCTTCATTTTACAAGAACAGAACGGACTCACTACCTGAAAGAAAAGAGGAAGAGAACAGTTGCTAAATGATGAATGACATAAACTTGTGCAAACCCTGCACTTGCAGTTTACTTGAAGAAAAAGTATGGGGAGTGCAAAGACAGGACATCTGTTTTACTGTAGTTCTATAGTGACCTGCTTATTCAGCTGTAGATAAGCCCACCTGTTCCTGTAATAAGTATGCATCTTGTGATATTCCCTATTCTTTCATTCAAAATTTGATGGAGCTTTATGAAAGCAAGAGCTGTTGTCCAGTGAAAGTCTAATTTATCACCAGTAAAGTAGTCTAGGGTGGAACCTGAAGGGCTGGAAATACACAGCGCTTTGGGAGTACTCAGGTAATTCCCTGGGTAGGGGAAGGTGTGGCTAAACACTGGCCATTTTTATACCTTAGTTTTATTCATAGAAGCTCTGATTTTGTCCCCTGTGGATGACCTGTGCTTATCATCATCAATAACATTCACCAAATAAATAAATAAAAAACAACATGTAACCAGTAAATGAGGCACAGGAGGAAAGCAGCACTGGGCAGGAGAGCTCCTCATTATCCATAGCATAGTTGCACAATCCTCCCATAGTTTTTGAGCCCTGAAGTTAGGAGGGGTTTGGGGTGCACCAGGCATGCAGGCTCAGGTCCTCAGAGACCCTTCTGCCACTGTGATGCTCTTTTAATGCCTTTCTGCGCATGCATTTGATGTTTACAATATGCTGCTTTTCACATAATATGCAATAACAAAGAAATTGATTTTAGCACTTTAATTTTAGAAAATAAATATACAAAGAATTGCTATGTAAGTATTTTTGCACTTTCCTTGCAGTAAGCACAATATTTATGGACTGCAGTTCAAACCCTTGGCCAAGACCACAGAATAATTGGGTTTTAAAACTCATATGACTCCAAAAAAATCTTTGGGCCAAATGCTTTCAACCTGCAGAGAAGCCTTCAGCAGTAGAGCAGGCTCTCAGAAAAACAATGCAATCATCTGCTCAGACAGCCACCATGGGGAAGGGCTTGTGCTATGCAGAGCAAATGTGAGTATGTCCTTGAAACCTTGCAGAGCCTGCAGAACCATGTTCCAGCCCCCTGGGTCTCAGGGCATCTGTACAGTATGGTGACTCTTATGCTTTGGCTTATTTGGAGATTGCTTCTTTGAAAATATGTATACATATTGACAATTATGCTTAGACATTAATATTTGGAAAGTTGATCTAGTCTATTCTGTTCATACAATATGCCTATCACTATGTTGTCTGAACATCTTGAGCTGGACTCTAGCTATGTTTCCTGTAGCGGAAGAACTTTTCTCATCATCTTTCAATGTAAAGTTAGTCTTTCAGGGTGGAGAAGTGGGTTGGGAGAAGTATCAAAAGATATTCCAGAGGCTTCAAGACTCTGTATTCACCCTTGCAGAAATAATAAGTCCTGCTCTGATTGCCTGCAAGAAGTAAAAGGCTCAAGTCTTTGCTATCTCTAGTTTGTCTTCATCTTTCTTCAGCTGGGCACAATAGTTCAGCTGAGACTTTGCCAGTACAGAGTACAGTAGAATAATTACCTCTCTTTTCTTACCTATGACATTCCTGTTAATACATTCCAATAGCATCACATTACTGGCTCACATTTCATTTGTGATCCTCACATTTGATTTGTGAACACCTGGATCTCTTTCTGCCATATGGCAACCTCACAAATCTTTTCCCTTTTGTGTCTTTGTTTTCACCTTTGTAAGTGTAGCACTTTGCACTTGTCTTTATTAAATGCCATTTTGTTGAATTGTTGACATCTTCCAGCTCGGTGTCATCTGCAAATTTCAACAGTATGCCTTCTGTTCTATCATCTAAATAGATCATAGAATTCAAAAAGAACTGGGCCCTGTCGTCCTCCATTTCAGATGCTTTCCCAGTTTCTCATTCAGCCTATGATATATAGTTTTTCAGAGAGATCATTGAGTGCATTTTATTATATCAAGACCATATTTCCTTAGCATAACATGTAGGACAGTGCCAACATCAGGCCGTTTTACCCTATCAAAGAAGAAAATTGGATTGGTCTGACATGATATATCCTTGACAAATCAGCGTTGGCTGTTTTTAATTCTCATATCTTCTTTGTACTTACAAATTAATAATGTGTTTGTTATATGGTCAAAATGTATATTTTTCAGGATGGAAGCAAAGAGGAATACTTCAACCATCCTTGCATCCTCTAGTACTTGTTTTCCTTTGCTGTTTAGTGATGGACCTAGACTTCCTTTTGTTTTCCTCCTATTTCTAATTCACTTCTAGGGTGCTTGTATACACCATGGGGGTTTAATTTGGTTTAGTTCTTCCTAATGGAAATGGTGGGTTAATTACACTGAACTAATGCCCTGTGGTGTATACACAAGGGTGGGGGCAAGCTGCCAGCAGGCTGAGTGGTCCCTGAGCTGTGTGGGGGCCCAGTACTTCCTCCATGGCTGTGGAGGGGGGTGTGGTACTTCCTTCTGTGGTGGTGGCAGTGCCCCCTAGGAGGCACCTGCCAGCTGGCACCCAAGCCAGGTGATCCCGGGGTGGGGGGGCACCGCAGCTGTGGAGAGAAGCACCAGGCCCCTGTGCAGCTTAGGCAGGCAGGCAAGCACCAGGAGAAAAAAAAAAATATTAGGCTCCTCACCACTTTTTTTTCCTTCAGTTGAGCCTGCCTGCCTGCATGGGATGCTGCCTGGTTGCATAGCTCCTGAGCTACACAGGGCTCAGTGCTTCCCTCTGTGGTTGTGGCACTGTCCAGGACCGCCCAGGCCAGGTGCCAGTGGATGGGTGCCGCCTGGGGGCCCCCGCTGCCATGCAGGAAAGCACCAGTGTCCCTGCAGCTTAGAGGCTGTGTGACCCATCAGTGGCTCACACCTCCCTCCGCTGCAGGAGAGGCAGGTAAGCTCCAGCACCCCTGCACTCTTCCTACCCCCTTTCCACTGCCTGGGATCACCTGGTAATGGCTGGCTTGCTCCTGGAGCAGAGCAGCAAGGTGGCAGGTGGGTGGCTGGGTGTGCTAGCAGCAGGAGAAAGCAACAGGAATGATGCATGGAGTGCTGAAAGTCTGCCAACCCCTGAGCATGTCAGCTTCCAGTGCCCTGTGCACTGTTGCACTGTGGCAGGGCACTGTTGGTGCCTGCCACTTTAAGACCGGAGCCAAGCAGCCAGCAGGTGCTTGATTGCAGTGGCCATTTTAGATCTCTGGCCACCTATATAAACAAAGAAGTTAGCTACTGGCAGTTCAGGCAGAAGCATTGCCTGGCTACAATGCTTCATGCAACATCCTGGAGGTAAGGGGAGGCGATATGGTGGATGGCTAGGAGGCTCCTGGTCCTGGGCATGACCTAAAACTGCACCCTGCCAGGAATGGGTGGCCTGGTGGGGCTCTCAGTGGTGCAGGAGCCCCCAAGAAATGCCAGGCCAGTTATCACCCCAGTGAAAGGTGGGTTGGGGTGCCTTAACCCCAGTCCTCACCTTCAGGTGGGTAATTTATCATCAGAGGTAGTTGAGGCCAGGCATGGATGCGGCCACCTGAGGCCTGTGGGTTGTAAGACCCCGCGGAGCGAGAGAGGGGGTGGAGATGTGGAGCCCCAGTGAGGGGAAAACCAGAGGGCTGGGAGCCCAGTATGTATGAGTGTATAAGTTGCCCCAGAAGGGGCCAGGGCAGCTTAGACCCAGTTGGGAAATTGGCTGGCTACTACCCCAGTGAGGGTCACAGGAGAGTCCCAAAAGACAGTACGTCTGCCACCCAAGGTGTCGGCTAGCTAAAGCCTATGGCCTAAGAGGCTCGCTCCAAGGCACTACAAGTTTTCATGGCAAGAAAGAGATCCTGTGAGAGGGGGTGGAGTGTGAGATGGCCTAGTGAGAGGAGGGCGGTATGAATGTGTGTCTTCTGAGGTCTGACAACGAGGCCTAAGCTTGGTCTGGCTGTAAGCTGGGAGCATTGCCATCTGAAAGGCTTGGGCTATGGTATGGGGGAAGAATGGAGCCACAGATAGTGCCCCCTGGCATCAAGGCAAGAATGGGCAGCCTCCTGCCCTAATTAGCAACTGCATTAATTAATAACAAGACATGGCAGGAGAGACAGGTGGGGGGCTTGCCTGGAGACAGGTGGGGAAACTAGCACTGTGTCTAGTCAGGGAGTTCCCACTTTGCCACATGAAAAATTGTTTAGAGGTGTTTTATCTTGCTATGTTACAAATTAATTTAAAGCGGAGTACGCTGCTGAGCATGCAAATAGCAATACCATTAAAGTGGTACAAAATGGCATTTAAGCCACTTTAAAGGCCAACTTTGTGGTGTGTACAAAGGCCCTTAGAATCTACTTTTGTCTTTGTTTACAAGTTGTTTGGAGTTCATTTTGTGCCTTAGCCTTTTTAATTTTACATAACTATGCTGGTTTTATTACTTATTCTTGGTTCTGACAGCTACATTCTGGGTGCATCTGCACTCAAAGCTCAGCCATGGTAGCTGGAAGAAGGCACTTGTGGACAATACTGCATCTTCTGGTTTCCATGGTCCCTTCAGTAGCTGATGTCTTCCCATGGTGCACTTTGTGCTCTGGCAGTACAATTGCTGTACTGGAGCCCCATGGAACCACCAGAGGTTGATGAATTGCATACACTCTGGTAGCTTTGCAGTGGCAGCTGCTCCCGCATTAACTTTCTCTGGCAAAGATAGGTGACAAGCCCCTTATACCCTTGCTCCTGCTCCTGCTCTTGATTTAAAGGGTGTTGAAGAGCCCCATTGCAGTCAAAGAATTTTTCAAATGGTCAAATGATCTTTCCCTAGGTTTATTTTTGGACATGGCAGAATAAAACAAACAAACAAACAACAATCAAACAAAAATCAACCTGATGCAGACAGCAAGGATACAGAATTTCAGCTCAAATGGTTACCATCTGAAAACAGGATCTTATGATGAGATAAGTGGGGACCTGAATAACAGTCCTGCCTATAAATAATGAACTAGCGATTTAAAAGAAATTAAAAGGGCAACCACCACCTACCTATCCATATGAAATAAATCCCATGCTTTTGAAGGCAGCAAAACATAAATGAAGGCAACATAACTATGACTGTGTAAGAGAGTAAAATAGATTTTCCAGCTGATAGATATCCACCAGACCTTCAGTGTATTTATCTTTCTCTTTGTCCCCTGCCTGAAGAAAAATGTCTATTTGCCCATAAATACACCTATATACGGACCCTCCATGTCAAGCAAGTAGAAGTGATGGCTGAGCTTTTACTCTTCAGCACTGTCAGCTGCTCTGTCATTTGGATTGCAGCCTAGCTCCTTCCCTACTAGCAGTTGTTTCTGAGTCATTCTTGCAGAGGTGCAGATGGATCTTTCAGATGATCTCTTAGTGGGCTGTCACCTACATGTCACTCAGTGCATGATTTTTTAGTCAGAGGGAATGACATTGCCTCTAGAGCTGAAAGCAGCTGACCCAGCAGCAGTTTTGTTCCATGCATCTTTGACTTGTAATGAATGTCCTGATGTCACTCTAAGTAGACTTGTCAAATGGCTTGCCTTCTGCACTGTGTGCTGCCTATGCACTGATATTCACAAGCATCACATGATGGATTAAAAGGAGGTGCTCAGCTGGCTTGTCTTTCTGTATCTGCTGATGGAGTTCATATGTAAGCAATGCTTTGTGCTGTATAACAAAAGCAGATGGAGCAAGTAGTAGAGATTTTACACTAATGTGGAGGTAACTTGTTTGCAAGCCAGAGGTAGGATATTTTCATCAGTCTTTTACTATTGTGTATGGTCATTAGTGGGTCATACTTCATCCTGTGCATTGGTGTCAGCTTATGAATTCCATTTTGATTTGTAAATTCCATTTAGGATTGCACTCTCCATAGTGGACTACAGCTCCCATTGTGTAGCAGCAGAGACTTGCCACCTCCTGGGCAGCCTGTATCTGAAAAGCTGTGACAAAGCAATCAGGAGCCATCAGCATGGAATTACGCTTCCCTACTTGTACATTGGTTTTCTACCAGCAGGATGGTTGACTGTGGGTGTCTAGCTACACAAATGCTGCTGGAGTGGTGGAGAAGGGGAATTTCTCCCATGGAAGCACATGGGACAGAAGAGTCCTACAGAACATTTAAAGAAGGGGCACTTCTTATTACAAGAGACCTTTTTTTGCCACTTGAAAAAGATGCCAAGCAGGCAAGAAAATATACTTAATCAACAGACTTGGACCATACTCAGGACTTGTGGGCAAATCTAGAATTTTGGAAAGTGTTGGGGTGTTGGTGGTGTGGCACATCAGCATCTGGTTTTAAAATATGGGTAGGGCAGGAATTAAAGAACTGGGGGGGGAGAAGGGGGGGGGGAGTGTGCAACTGCAACAGTGCCCAGTGTTGCCAACTCCCAAAGTGTAGACTTTAAGAACAGCACCAAAAATCATGAGAGTTGGCAATACTGAGCGCTTCCTATTGGATCTTTCCCTGTTGGGTCTCAGGAATGGTGAGGAAAAGCTGAGGACTGTTGCATTCAAAAGCTGCATTTTGTTCTATAAATCTGAAGCTCTTTTAAACTTAAAAGAATTATAAGAATATTAGTTGAACCTGCACTACGCTGTGGAAGATTAATTTGATTTAAAAAAAAATTTTTTATAACCTTTTGTCATAATCGTCATCTTCATTTTATGGTTTATGCATAGTTGCCTGTTCCAACTTCAAAAGCTTTCAGACCATCATTTCCATCTCCTTTCTTCTCTTGTGGACTGTAATGATTTAGCCTCAGGAATAAGAGACTTAGTTTATATAGTATTAGTGAATAAGAAACTCCTGTATTTTGTATGTTTTTCTTGCTTTATTATCCTGTGTAAGTTTGTAAGCATTAATCTTGAGCTCCTGTAACTAGATAGCCACTGTAGGAATACGTATAAGCAACAAGAAGCTAAGAACAGCTGTGGTACTGGTTCTGGGGTCTTGGTAACCAGATTATAGAGTCCCTAATGGTGTCACACATGGAGTCTGGATGTTAGAGTACACATGAGTGACCCAGAACAAGGGATATCAGCTCTGGGTCACTGCCCAGATTTAAGGGGCATCTATACATGTGCTCCAGGGTCGAGGGTGGGAGAGGGGTGTTTTAATTAGAGTGACTCTGAGAATCACGTTAATTAAAGTGCCTATAGCATCACATGCATTCAGTGTCCTGCACTTCAAATGGTGGTGGGGGTGCTTGAACTAAAACTAGTTCAAAGAGCCTTAGTTCAAGTGCTCCTGCCACCATTTTGAAGTGTGGGGACACGGAGGCTGCTAGAATGCATTAATTAACATGCTCTGGCAGACTTGATTAATCGTCTGCTCCATTGCATGCTAATTAACATGTATCAATGCAGACATCCGACATGTATATAGGTGCCCCTTGACACATGTGAGACTTGGGGATTGGATCCAGTCACAACAAAGACATGACTGGTGAGGCCGCAGCTGGAGTACTGCATCCAGTTTTGGGCTCCACAATTCAAAAAGGATGTGGAGAAGCTTGAGAGAGTGCAGAGAAGAGTCACGCATATGATCAGAGGTCAGGAAAACAGACCTTATGATGAGAAGCTGAGAGCCGTGGGGCTCTTTAGCCTGGAAAAGCACAGGCTCGGGGGGATCTGATGGCCACCTACAAGTTTATCAGTGGTATTCACCAGGATCTGGGGGAATGTTTGTTCACTAGAGTGCCCCAAGGGATGACAAGGTTGAATGGTCACAAACTCCTCCATGACTGTTTTAGGCTGGACATAAGAAAGAACTTCTTACTATTCAAGCCGCCAAGGTCTGGAATAGACCACCAGAGATGGTTCAAGCACCTACTTTGAATGACTTCAAGAGAAATTTAGATGTTTATATTGCTGGGATCCTATGACCCCAGCTGACTTCCTGCCCCTTGGGCAGGGAGATGGACTTGAAGATGATCTGCTGTCCCTTCCAGCCCTAATGTCTATGAAACTTGGGCCAGTATATGACATCCATTGAGTAATATTATGTAAATTTTAGATACTACAACAATGCGTTCTATATAAAATCATAAAATAGACACATTGAGAGAATAGTTGTTTTCAACTACACAGAAGGTTTTATAAAAATCATCCATGAAGAAGACCATCTCCCCAAATGGCAAACATTACCTTAGAGTCATTTCAAATATGCCTCACAGTCAGAGACTCAGATGCACCTTCCTGAGCAAATAACCTTCACATTTACCTCAGTTTTTGTCACATGTAAACAAAAAATCCTTATGTCTCATTTGTATTTTCATTCCCTTTGAGGCTTCCTTCCTGATGGTCAGGGAAAATATCCACAGACCTGTTCAGTGCCAGCATAGCTCTGCCTGTCAGAGCTGAGATCAACTGTCACAATACATGTAGGCTGACAAACCACTCTGGGTGATGACTGTGAGGGATTTGACTTACTTTGCAACTCTGCCTCAAGGAGTGCTGTCAGTAATCTTATATCATAATGGTGGCCATTTGCTACATTTTGAAGACTGAAAGTGTTCTGTTCTTTGGAACCATGAGCCATATGATTAGGCTGTGATAGCAAATAATATAGCTGTCTACACCTGCATTTAGTTGCAGCTAAATTTACTGTACAGTAAGCTGCAGCACCGTAAGTGATTTTGGCTAGATATCTACATGCGCCGGGACCTGGCAACAAATGTGCTACCAGGTCCCTCCAGCCCTGCCATGTGCCCCTGTGGCCACCAGGGGGAGTGCCAGCCTGCAGCCCCAGCTGCCAGCACCTGGCAGCCATGCTTGAAGCTAGGCCCAGATGCCAGCACTTGGCAACCATCTTTAAAACCTAGCCTCACTCTATGGTTTCTGGCCAGCCAATTCCTGTGAACAGAGGAGAAGCAAGGCATGCACAGAGGGAGCACATGGCAGCTGTCTTTGTGCTCCCTCTGCTCCATGGCTGCCCCAGCCCTGGCCCTGGTAATGTGGAACAGGGTCCCTCGATTCTTTCTTGCTGCCTCAGTCACCCTGCTGGCCCACCACACTCATCATTGCCCGGGCCATGGCTGTCTTACCCCATTTAGCTTTCTCACATGCAGTGATCCCCTGCCCAGCCACAGCACACCCTCCCAGGGCCGCCATCACACTCAGCTGCTGCCTCCAGTGACGCCAATGAGGGGCTCCAGGAGGCTACTGCTGGGACCACCGTTACCCTCCTGGGCCTCCAACCCTGACACCTCTCGGCCTGCCATGCCAGCCAGGACTGGTGGCACCACCTGATGCAGCAGAACTGGGATAGTGTCTTGCATGTGCCTCTGGTGCAGGGCTCCAGTGTTGGGTGGCAGTGTCCTTGAGCCCACATCCTTGTTCAGCCCTGTGGCCTCTCCCTTGCATCCAGATGCTGGCCCTGCAGAGCCAAGAGACAGAAGCCTTTTGTGAGAGTTTGCAACATTGCAGCTGAGATGCTCTGCACCAGGGTCTATGCATTGCCCAGCCTCAGATTGGGGGTCAGCCATGCACAGGTACCATGGGACCATGGTAAGTTGGGCTGGGCTTGACTGGGCCGAGGCAGCTTCCAGCTGAGCCCCCCCATCCCCAAGGACTCCCTTGGGGCTGGTGGATCACTGGGCGCTGGCTGCAGGTAGTCTGCCTCCCCTTCCAGCTTTTCAGGGCAGGGCAGTTCAGGATCCTGGCAGCATCTGCTGCTATGGCTCCAGATCCCTCTCCCCCACTGTCCCTCTGCAGTCCAACCACTCTTCTGTGCTGCCGCCCAGCCCATGGTGATGGCTCAGGGCACATGGGTCTTCTGGAAAACTTAGGTGAGGAACTAGGGACACCCCCACCCTCTCCACTGGTGCCCTGGAGCCAGCCTCCTACCATGCTGCTGCTGTACCCCAAGCTTCCCCTACTACATGTGCCCTGGGCAGTGCGTGATGAGCTGTTTGTGCAGGCTGAGGGGTGCCCTAGTCACTATGTCATGCTGCTACTGATGATCCTTCTGGTGCCACAGGTGTACCTGAACTCCTGGTTTGGGACCCTGAGGTACAACAGCATGGGGGAATGAATAGCTTGGGCTGCCCTGAAATGTGTGCTGCTGCCTGGAGGGCATGTATGATGAGAATTCAGGAGGACTTGGTTCACAGGGAGGTGTTTGAAGTTCCAGAGAGTTTCAGTGTGATGCTATGCCATACCACTATATTTCCATTCTAACTGTATTGACTTATTTCTTGAGCTATGTGGAAAATAATAAGTCCAGTAGAGGACAGTATATTTCAGTGTATCTACTCCTACTCACAAACATTGTGGGCATCCGTACTGTCCTGCCAATATCCAAGAGTAATATTCCATTCCATTTAAAGAAGGTTTATGCAATAACAAAATGCCTGTAAACAAATATGTAGAGGTCCAGACTCTTTTCATTTCTGTATCATCTTTCATCCCTTACTCTCATCCCATCTGATTTATACTACTCATCCAAACCTATAACAAAGGATACAAAAGTCACAATAAGGGCCCTCCAAACCCAGCAAATAAAGGAAAATAAATAAAGGAAAACAAAATGGCAAACAGTCTTTTACATCAACATTTCCCTGAAACAGTAGAGCAGGGAGGCCAGGTTCCCAGCTCCTTCTGTCTTCCTGGCTCTGTTTGGGGAAGGACGATTGATTCATTAAAAGTTTGCCATCACTATGCATATGTAGCTGTATTCTTCTTTTCCCATTTGCCTATAACTAACATCCTTGCTCTAGTGACATATATCTTTAGTTAACCTTTGCTTACCCATGTCACTGGGGGCTCTAGTATATTATAATGCTGATTACATTATCTATATTTCAAGTCCCCACTACTGGCTGTATTCCCTGTCTTTCTTTCTCTCACTCTCTTTCCCCAACCCCTTTTCTCTCTTGAATCATGAATCCTGGGTGGATGTAGAATTTTGATGGTGAGGTGCAACATATATTTTTCTGCTGTTAAAAATAAACTAGAAGCTTTACTAATATGCTTGGGCTGTATCATTCAGTTTAATACAGAAGCAAAACCTTCATTGAAATGAGGTAAAAACAGTCTGTAGGGGTGTGAAATAGAGGCTTGGTTACTAGAAACAGATAATAACACAGAGCAGAATTGCAGAACAAAGGAAAACTTGATTAGTGGGACATTAAGATCATTACAAAGAAGAGAGGGCTATTAACACTTATAGAATGAAGAGTTTAGAAAGGATCAAGTAGATTATAATAAACGAAGATGTCAGTTGACTCCCTTAGCACTCCATGACTAGAAATGTTGCTGCCACTGCCAGGCAGTTGGTTTTAAACTTTAGATGGAGCAGGACTCAAAGGTTCGTGCAAGTGCACTAATGCAAGCCCCTGGATCCTCCCCTGCATACAATTATAGAATTTTATGGCTGGAAGGGACCTCTAGAGGCATGGGAGATCCTCAGAGCAGATCCTAGGTATAATTACTTCTAGATTATTCATGACCAATTCTTATACAACCTCTTTTTGAACACGTCTAATGATGGAGATTCCACAACCTCCCTAGACAATCTATTCTACTGCCTCACTGGTCTAACAGTGAAGAGGTTTTTTTGATATTCAATCTCAACTTAACTTTGCTGCAACTTCAGGACATTGGTTTATGTCCAGCAAGAGAGAAAAGGTGCTCTCCCTCTTCTTTTATGGCAGTCTTAAATATCTAAAGACTATTATCATATCCCAGCTTAAGTGCCTTTTCAAGCTGAATATGCCTATTTATTTAAATCTTTCCTTACATGACATGCCTTCGAAACCTCTTTTCTTTTTTGTCACTCACCACTCAGCCCTATCTAACTTCTCCATGTCCTTCTTTAAAATGTGGAGCCCAAAAATGCACACAATACTCTAGATGAGGCTGAACCAGTGCTGAGTAAAGAGGCACTATGACCTCCTCTGTCTTGCACCAAATGCTACTATTGATGCATCTCAAAACTCCATTTGCCTTTTGTGCAGCTGCATCACACTCCAGACTCATACTGATTTTGTGATCTACCAACGCTCCTAGATCCTTCTCCATAATGCTGCCATCTATCAGGTATCACCCATTTTGTATTTGCATTTTGGATTTTTTCCCAAGGTGTAGTACCTTGCATTTGCTAGCACTGGACTTTATTGTGTTAGCTCCAGCCTGACTTTCCACTTTCCAAGATCCTTCAGAATTGTGCTTCTGTCCTGTGACATATTCTCAACCCTTCCCAGTTCTGTCATCTGCAAACTTGCTCAAGAAGCTTTCTATGACAGCATCCAAATCATTAATAAATACAGTGAACAGCACTGGAACCAGGACAGGCCCCTATGGGATTCTACTTAAAAACTCCTGCCATTCTGAAATCGAACTATTTGTAATTATCCTTTGCTTGCAGTTACTAAGCCAGTTATCTATCCCCCTTATAGTAGTTTTGTCCAGTCCACATTTCTTCAATTTGTTCATGAGATGGTCATGTTGGACTTTGGCAAAAGCCTTCCTGAAGTCCAGATAGACTATATCCTCATCATTCCTTTCATCCACCTAAATAGTTACTTTGTCAGAAAAGGAGATCAAACTTGTCTGGCACAATTTGTTTTTAGTAAATCTATTCTAGGAGCTTATGATCAGCCTTCCCTTTCCTCTTTCAGGTGCTTTCAAATGAACTTCCTTAATGATATGTTCCAGTAACATACCAGGTATTAAGGTGATTCTAACTGGTTTCTTTTGTTATGTCATCCCTCAGCTTGTCCAAATAATCCTTGTTAGATGTCTGGGTGCAGCTTAATGTTTTTTCCAGGAGAGAGGCAAAGTAGCTCTTGAGTAGCTCTGCCTTCTTAAAATCTTGTGCTGAGACATCTCCCAAGCTAGTTAACAATGGTACCACAGCTTCCCTTGATCTTTCTTTTCTGGCCAACACTCTTAACAGAACCTTTTCTTGTTGTCTTTATCCTCCCTTTCCAGATGTGACTCACTTTTTACCTATGCTTTCCTGATTTTATTCCTGAAGGTTCTTGCTATCTTCCAGTATTTTTCCTCAGTGATCTGCCCATCTTCCATTGCTTGTATTTTTTCCTTCTGCATTGGAGGCATCATAGAAGCTCCTTGTGAAGACACATTGGTTTCTAGCAATTCTTCTTGTGCTATCATGTCAGAACAGTTTCTTGTTGGTTTCCAGTACTGTGGCCTTTAGAAGCTTCCAGCACTCCTTGATGCTTTGGTTCTTTACTCTGTCTTCCCATGGCACCATGCCTATTAACTCCATGAAACAGCTAAAATCCCCCTTTTTGAATCTAGCATCTCCTTTCTCCTGACCTTGTGCTTCCCTCATCTCAGGATTATGAATTCTATTATATCATGGTTACTTCCTCCCAAGTTTCCCATCACCTTTGCATCCTCTGTCAATTTTCCCCTACTGGTCAGGCAAAATCCGCTATAGTTGTATCCTCAGTCTTTGGGAAGGTTGTATTCCCTAGTTGTATCCTCAACTTTTGGGAACAGAAAGTTGTCCTCCACACAAGTTAGGGGGTTGCTTGACATTTTATGTTTGGCTGTATTATTCTTCCGGCAGATGACTAGAAAATTAAAGATTCCCATCAGTATCATCTCATAACTTTTGGATAATGTTGTTACTTGCTTGGAGAGTGCCTCACCCACCTCTTCTTCCTGACTTGATGGCCTATAATAAATCCCCACCAGTACATTGATTCTGTATCTTTCATCTTTTATCATCACCCAAATACATTATGTTCTGCTAGCTTCTTCCTCCTGAACCAGGGAACAAGTATATGTTTGATACTCCGGTTGACATTCCAGTCATAAGAGCTGTGTATATACACGTGCTCTGGGGTGGGGGCATTTTAATTAAAGCAGCTCCTGGACAGCTGTTCTAATTAAAATGCCCTGGCGTCATGTGTATTCTGGGTCCCACATTTCAAAATGACTGCAGGGGTGCTTTAAATAAAGGTTGTTTGACAAGTTTTCATTAAAGTGCCTTCACCACCATTTTAAAATGTGGGACACCAAATATATGTGATGCTGCAGCATGCTGGAGCATTCTAATCAGAATGCTGATCAAGTCTGCTGTAGTGTGTTCTAATTAGACAGTGTAGGATCATTTGTATAGGTGCCCTATGGTCCCAGGTGTCCTCTGGCTCTTTCCCAATGTTGAGCTGCTTCTTCTGGTTATTTTCCCTTTAGATTATTTGCTCTGCTGCCATGGGTTTGTTTTTTTTTTCCCTCTATCTCCTTTGGAACCTAGTTTAAAGCTCCCCCTTACTAGATTGGTCAGATGATGCCCAAAGATGTTCTTTCTAGTTCTGATCATGGATCCCACCTCTTGATCACTGTCCTTCTCCCCAGAATATCCATTGATTGTCCAAAAGTCCAAAGCCCTCGTATCAACATCACCATCTTAGCTATGTGTTTACTTCTATGATATCACAGAGACCTGGTGAGCAGCTCTTATGTTTGGAATGTCAGCAATGAAAGCTACATTCTGTTTCAGAAGGAAGGAGTTGGGAGAAAAGATGGTGTTGCTTTGTATATAAACAAGTCATATACTTGTTTCCTGGTTCAGGATGAAGAAGATAACAGGATGATGAAGATTATGCACATACATAAAGTACTAAATTCCTCTCAAGTACATTGTGCAGAAGTGCTGAGTGAGTTGAAGTAAGGCAACATTAAAAATGGACATGGGAGATATCAGCAACTTCATGTATAAAAGAAATTCATGTTCGTCCACAGCTCTGGTGAGAGACACACAGGCGGAAGCCTGTTGCACCCCTGTTGAACCCAGGGACCCCCAGGACCCACCAGTGGGATCCCAACATGGACCTCCAGTACAGCCAGAGGTAGGTGGGGCCAGCAGCAGGGAGGGAGGGACCCCAACCCAGTTAGCAGGGCGGCTGAGTCAGAGCCAAAGAGGGACACCCCCCCGGCTCTTACTTGGCCCAGCCCCCAGGGAGCCACGCGACTGGTCCCATCTGGTGCATGAGACAGGGAAAGGGGGGGCACTCATCTGTTCCCTTCTTCCATGGGGCAGGGACCCCTCAACCCCTAGATTAGTGAAGCCCCATTGGTGAGCCCTTCTGGGCATGCACGCAGTTTAAAAAGGGTGTGCCAACAGCTTAGCTGCAGTTTGTCCCTGGCTCCAGTGATAGACACACAGGTGGAAGCCTGATGCACCCCCATTGAACCCAGGGACCCCCAGGATCCCTCAGCGGGACCCTGACCCAGACCTCCAGAGCAGCCAGAGGTAGGTGGGGCCCACGGCAGGGAGGGAGGGACCCCAACCTAGTTAGCAGTGGGGCAGCTGAGTTGGAGCTGAGGAGGGACATGCCTAGCTCCCAGGGAGCCATGCAACCGGAGCCTCGCAAACAGACCATGCAAACAGGTGCACGTGTCTGCCCGGTGTGCAAGTTAGCATGGGAGTTTGCACAGAAGGGTAAGCAGGAGGGCCTGCAGCCCTGCCTGTGAGTTCCTAGGGTAGGTAGCCACAGTTAGCCAGAGTACTGCCAGTAAAATGTGGATGGGCACACACCGCACCCCTTGGGTCCCCTTGGGGTCTGTGCCCCGCTGCCCTGGCACCTCAGAGGCCTCCACCCAGATGGAGCCCATGGTTTTGGGCTCCACGCAGACAGAGCCTATGGCTCTTGGCTGCAGGGGCTGCCTTATACTTTTTCAGGCTCTGGGGAGTGGGAGCATGGCCACCTCCCCTTGTGAGGTCTGCTCCCTTCTGGGGTCTCTGGCATGACAGCTGGAGGAGCTCCAGGCCACAGCTGAGAGACTGTGTGGCATCAAGGATAGTAAGCAGGAGATTGACTCCTACTACCAGGCCCTTCACCCCCTGAATGCAGAGGGTAGATCAAGGTCATCTTCCAGGACAAGGGAGGACTTGGGGACCTCCCATGCTGTCCAACCAGGGGGTTGGACCAAGGTGGTCAAGGGCCCCAAGGCCCTCCGCACTATGGTCTCTGCCCCCCCGCCCACTGGAGCTCTGCAGCAGGTGCAAACCTCTTGCAGCCCCAGCAGAGCCTGCTAAGTTGCCAGCTCCAGTAGGCAACACAGACTCAACTGCAGCTACTGCCCCCACTCTCCCCAAGACAAAACACAAAGTATATATTGTGGGACACTCCATCCTGAGGGGGAAATCTGCCGCTCTGACTCCTTAGCCCAGGAAGTCTGCTGCTTCCCAGAAGCCCATATCTGGGACATTGTGGAGAAGATCCATGAGCTCCTCCAGCCCACTGACCACTACCTTATGCTCTTCATTCATGTGGGCACAAATGACACAGCTTAGAGTGCTTCTAGCTGTGTCATGAAGCACTGTAGAGATTTGGGAGCGGGGCTTAAGGGGTTGGGGGCGCAGGTGGTGTTTTCTTCAATCCTCCCAGTCTCAGGCTATGGGCTGAGGAGGGAGAGGAGGATTGAGATAGTGAACCAAAGACTGTGGCACTGGTGTCATACGGAAGGCTTCAGCTTCCATGACCACAGTCCACTTTTTGGTGAGAGAGGCAGTGGGCTGCTGGGAAGGGATGACCTTCACCTCTCTCCATTGGGGAGGAGGCTCTTCTCAGCCAGACTGGCTTATCTGCTCCCCTGGGCTTTAAACTGAGCGTGCCAGGGCATGGGGGGACTACTGCCACTGCTGACCTGCTGAGCAACCCTTGCAAAGCAGGCAGGCCAAGGCACTTAAGGGAGCCCATCCCTGCCCCAGCCTTGGAATGATGAACATAAATAATTATGATGTCATAGGGATAATGGAGACCTGGTGGGACTCCACCCATGACTGGACCACAGGTATAGATGGCTATATCCTGTACAAGAGAGATTTAGTTGACAAAAGGGGCGGAGGTGTAGCTGTCTGTGTCTAGGAGAACTATGTGTCCCTGCAAGCTGACATTGGCACCCAGGGTAGATGACTGGAGACCCTCTGTGTTAAAATCTGTGGGGAACATGGCACAGGGGACACAATGATGGGCGTCTATTACAGACCTCCTACCCAGGATTCAAGAGCTTGACCAGGAGTTCTCCAGGGAATTGGCTGAGGCTGCATGCTCCCAGTGCATGGTTGTCATGGGAGACTTCAACTACTCTGACATCTCGTGGGAAGAGCAGTCAGCCAAATCCAAGTGGTCACAAAGCTTTGTCTCATGCGTGGATGACTCTATCTGACACAAGAAGCCTATGGGCCAATGAGAGGTAAAGCACTGTTTAACCTGGCACTGGCAAAGGGGGACGACCTAATCAGCTACCTAACAGTTGAAGGGAAGCTGGGTGACAGCGACCATGAGCTGATTACCTTCACCATCCGCCACAAAGCTGGCAAGTCAGTCAGCAGTACAGAAGTCCTTGACTTCAGGAAAGCTGACTTTGAGAAGCTCAGGAGGCTTGTTGGCAAGGCCCTAAGGGACCAGGAGCCAAAGGGGAGGGAAGTTCAGGAAGAGTGGTTGCACAATCCTGGATGCACAAGCAAAGTCTATTCTGTCTCAAAGGAAAGGCAGCAAAAGGGCACAACAGCCCTCTTGGCTCTGCAGAAAACTAGCAGACCTCCTGCATCTAAAAAGAAAGACCTACAAAGGATGGAGGACTGGATCCACCTCCATGGAGGAATTTTCTGCATTGGTCTGGACCTGCAGGGAGTGAACTAGGAAAGCCAAGGCTGCAACTAGCTACAGGTATCAAGGACAATAAAAAGTCCTTTTTTAGATATGTGGGGAGCCAGAGGAAAAGCAAGGGCAACATTGGACTACTGCTAAACCAGATGGGACAACTGACAACCAATGCCCAGGAAAAAGCCAACTTACTAAATGGGTATTTTGCATTGGTTTTTCACCAGTCCCAAGGGACGCCTCTCTCCATTATGGGACAGGAATGCCTGGGTGAGGATGATTCCTTACCTTCCATCAATGCTGACCTTGTGAAGGAATATCTTGAGAGGCTAGACACCTTCAAGTCAGCCAGCCTTGACAATCTATACCCTAGGGTACTCAAGGAGCTGTGAAGCATCATAGCTCAGCCCCTGGCACGGATCTTTGAGAGCTCCTGGTGCTCTGGTGAAGTGCCCGAAGAATGGAAGAAGGCCAATGTGGTGCCTATCTTCAAGAAAGGGAGGAAAGTGGATCCAGCAAACTACAGGCCCATCAGCCTGACCTCTATCCTGGGGAAAGTCTTAGAAAAGATTATCAAAGAGGCCATTCTTAACAGACTGGCAAATGGCAACATCCTGAGGGATAGCTAGCACAGGTTTGTTGCACGTAGGTCCCACTTGGCCAATCTTATTTCCTTTTATGACCAGGTGATGTATCACCTCGACAAGAGAGAAGAGGTTAATGTTGTATATCTTGACTTTAAAAAAGCCTTCGATCTGGTATCCCACAATCACCTCTTGGCAAAACTGTCCAACTGCAGCCTCAGGTTCACCACGATCTGCTGGCTGGGGAATTGGCTCCATGGTCGGACCCAGAGGGTGGTGGCTGACAGAAGTCAATCGTTGTGGTGCCCTGTAACCAGTGGGGTCCCCGAAGGCTCTGTCCTTGGGCCAACACTATTCAACATCTTCATTAATGATGTGGACATTGGTGTTAGAAGCAGACTGGCCATGTTCACTGATGACACCAAACTTTGAGGTAAAGCATCCACACTTGAGGACAGGAGGGCAATCCAGGCTTACCTTGACAGGCTCAGGAAATGGGAAGATGAGAACCTGACACCAAAAAATGCAAGGTTCTCCACCTTGGGAAGAAAAACCTGAAGCATGCTTATAGGCTTGGCAGTGCTACACTGGCACTATGGAAGAAAGAGACTTGGGGGTCATCATTGACCACAAGATGAACATGAACCCGCAATGCAATGCTGTGGTTAGTAAAGCAAGCAAAACGCTGGCTTGCATCCATAGATGCTTCTCAAGCAAATCCTGGGATGTCATTCTCCCCTTGTACTCGGCCTTGGTGAGGCCGCAGCTGGAGTACTGCGTCCAGTTTTGGGCTCCACAATTCAAAAAGGATGTGGAGAAGCTTGAGAGAGTCCAGAGAAGAGCCACATGCATGATGAAAGGTCAGGAAAACAGACCTTACGACAACAGGCTGAGAGCCATGGGGTCCTTCAGCCTGGAAAAGCGCAGGCTCAGGGGTGATCTGATGGCCAGCTATAAGTTTATTGGGGGTGATCACCAGGATCTGGGGGAGTGTCTATTCACCAGAGCGCCCCAAGGGGTGACAAGGGCAAACAGTCACAAACTCCTGCAAGACCATTTCAGGCTGGACATAAGGAAAAACTTCTTTACTGTCCGAGCCCCCAAGATCTGGAATAGACTGCCACCAGAGGTGGTTCAAGCACTTACTTTGAATGCCTTCAAGAGAAATTTGGATGTTTTTCTTGCTGGGATCCTATGACCCCTGCTGACTTCCTGCCTGTGGGGCAGGGGGCTGGACTCAATGATCTTCTGAGGTCCCTTCCAGCCCTAATGTTTATGAAATCTATTTTAAAAATGTTTACCTGTGGAATGAGATACAGAACAGGCAGACTTTCAAAGCGGATGGATTTTCTTTCAGGGGAGGTTGGCATAGACGCTGGGGAAAGGGCATATGTGTATATGTGGGTACATTATGTTTAACCATGGAGTGGTTCCATAAGAAAATTATTTTAATTGCAAACAATTTTAATGTAACAGGCAATAAAACCAAATAGGAGTTTTCCATTTGATGGACAGTACTCAGCGCAGAACATTCAATGATACGGAAATACACAGTTTATATCTGGAGAATATAGCTGGCAGTTGTTTGTTTTGTTATGTTGGCCGAGGTAGTAAGGGACATGTGTAGTGAGGGCCTTGATACCTACACAGAAATATATATACCATATTTTTCTTGCATGTAACATGCACCTTTCCTCCAAAATCCAGCTGGAAATTCAGGTGTGTACTATAAGTGAGGAAATGCAGTAATAAACATTTCTGCCTCTACCAGGAGAAAATGAAAACAATGCTGCAGATCTGCACAGTGGGGTTCCCTAGCTGCAGATGCTTTCTCTCCACTCCCACCCTCCCCCACCCCCACATGCCCAGCAGAGGCTTGTGCTGCAGAAGTAAGAAAAAATCCTTTTCACTTCACTTTGTTTTTCAAAAACTAGGCATATATCTTATCTGGGGGCATGTTATATAAGAGAAAATATGGTAGTACATAGCTATTGCATAATGAGGGATTTTCAAAGGCCCAAATGGGAGTTACAAGCCCCACTCTCAATGAATTCAATGGGATCAAGGTGCCTTTGATATCTTTCAATATCTCACTCATAATACATGGCAATTACATAGAAGTGACTCAGTCTGTATAATCTATTTCAGTGCTAAGTACACTTTTCCTGTTGTCTCATATTAAACTTCGTAGTGTCTAAGCTGCTATATTTGTTTGACCAAATTTAATGGTTTCCTGTTTTATAACTGGGGTAGATGCTTGCTGCTATTACCATTTAGGCTTGATGGAGGCAGAAAAGTGGAGGAGAGCAGGGAATAATATAAGGCTATAAACTCAGTTATGCACTATAAATATATATCTAAATTTGATAAACGACAACAGCAGCAGGAAGAAACATGGTGTAATAGAAACAATTTATGTGTCTTCCTTACATTAAGAATGTCACTAGTACTGATAACCAATGTCACATGCTCCATATATTAAGCTATACATTTCTATAAAAGTATTTTCACTCATAAGATGAAATTTAGTGCATTCAAATCAAACAGAGCCATTCATGCTGTGTGAATGGCTGCTGCCACATTTGGGGAGTTGGGGCAGGCAGCCAGTCAATTTGGTAGGGTAATTGAAAAGGTATCAACCAGCTTCTCAAAGAAGTTCCTTTTTAAGGTGTTGATTCATTAAGTGAGATAGATAGGAAAGTGGAAAGTATCATGTGTCATGTCTCAACCCTGAATAGGTGAAAGATAGCTCCAGTACTGGAAGAAGCCTTACACAGCTAGAGAAGTCATGGGTTTGGCTCTAGTCTAGGTCAGTAGTAAGTACCATCTTATTACATGGTAAATTTGGGTGCCTCCTGGAACTCTTAACATCTGGATTAACTGTACATTAATACCTGATTTTTTTTAAGCACTTGTTAGGTGGCTCAAAGTTATACTACACTAGGGCAGGATATCTCTGATCCATGTTATCCAGCTCATGTTACACAAATATGTAGCCACTCTAGACTACATGCTACTATAAAAACCCCACGTACCCCACTTCCTCATTGGCTTGGATCAGGTCCACTGCCCTGCCTGCCCTCCTCAACACCCCAGATCCCCGCTCACTACCCCCACACCCGCATCCCCTGCTTACTTGTGGCTGCCTGTACTGTTTGTCCTGCTGCTGCCATTGCTGCTGCTCTCTGTGCTGTGCTCGGCCCAGAGAAGAGAAGCAGTGGTGGTCATGGGCTTTGGACAGGCAAGTTAACCCTTCTTTGCCTGGTCCCCGGGACAGACAATGCAAACAGCCACAAGTAAGCAAAGGGGTGGGGGATGTTGGGAGGGGGGAACTGGATGAGCTCTGAGGGGCAAGGGGAAGCCCAGAATGGGGGGGTGGTATTCTTATCTTTCAGTCCTTTAGGCCCCTGCTGGCCTGAGCATGTTACTGCTCTGAACTCAAGCTAGCACTAGCACCCATCAATATTTGAGCTGTTCACAATGTAGCTTGTAAATACATTGCTCCACATTAATTTTAAGGAGCTCTTGGAGCTCTTAACCCCTGGATTATCCACACATTAACATCTGAAACTAGTTTTAAGCACACTTTCTATTTCTTTTTAAATTATTTTTAATGTCTTTTTATTTTATCCTTCAATGGCTGACTTACTTCATTTCAGCACCCTTCCCCTACCTCGATTTCCTTTCCACCTCCCTTTTCATTACCCATACCTGTCCCAGTAACTATCTGCTTCCTATCTTCATGTTTCTACCCCAACCCAACCCATCTTTCACACATTCCTACCTCAAGCAAGGATAGAAACCTGTCCTGGCTCACCAACCCCATAGCAACTCACAGTTGTAGCTCCTAGTCAGGCTTCTCTAGTGGCAAGTCACAGATGTGCAGGTGTGGGACCATCAGAAAAGGTTTCTAGCCTTAAAGTATGACTGCTCCAAACTCCAGCTAGCACTAATACGAATCAACACTTGAGCAGCTCAAAGTGCAACATGTAACAAAAGAGACATTGAGAGCTAATCACTGTTTGGTTGGCTATATGCCATTAGGTGGCAGTCTCAGGTTAATGGACCATAGTACACAAACACCATTCTTCTTGGCAGTGGGGGCTGAGCACTATGTAGACTCAGAGCCAGATCTGAACTGACCTTGCAGATACCTTCATTTAGGTACTGTAGTGCCTCAAATTCAGGCAACTTATCTCAGAAGGGTGATCCAGATGAACAGAGTTAGGTGTCTAGGGTCTAACCATGGAAACCTAACTGAGGAGATATCAGGTTTCATTGAATCAATCTTAAAACCTCCTGTCACTGAAATGGCAAGTTTTGTCCAATGTGCAACCCTCCTAACCACCATGGACATCACCAGCTTATATACCAACATCCCAAACCAGGATAGAATCCAAGCTTGCCTTACATATCTACAAGAGCAAGATTACAACTCAGAGTACAGACCCAAAGATATTACTGAACTTCATCCTCACACGCAACAACTTCACTTTCCATAAACAACACTTCCTCCAGATCATGGTATGCCAAACCTTTTTATGAGCCACCTGGAAGAAGATTTCCTAAGGACTGCATCATCAAACCCTTGCTATACTTAAGATATATTAATAACATCTTCATCATGTGGACTGACTGAAACCTGAAATCTCTGATTAATTTCCATCAGGATTTCAACAATCATTGCCCCTCCATCAGACTATCTCTTGAATACTCCAGCACCAACATTTCCTTTTTAGACATGATGATCATTGTCCCAAATGGTAAAATACAGACCACTATATACAAGAAACCCACAGACCAACTTAATATCTGCAGAGAACTAGCAATCACCCTAAACACACCAAGAAAGCTGTAATATACAGCCAAAACCTCTGATACTACCAAATTTGCACTGAGGAGAACACCTGTGATCGTCACCTCACAAATCTCAAAAGGGCTTTCACTCAACAAGGACACTCCTCCAGACAGGTAGTTCACACTTTTGAAGGAGCCACCCGAATACCACGTGAAGAATTGCAGCAGTACAGAAGGACCCATCCTGGCCTTTAAACAAGCACAAAACCTCACCAACCTCATCACCAAAAGCAAACTTCCCATGGCCCAAAACACACCGAATGGATCCAGACCATGCCATGACAAGAAATGCAAAACCTGGCAACATATCTCATATCACCCCAAAACAGACCATCAGCATTCCTGGATCTTATACCTGCACCTCTAGAAATGTAATATATCTCATACAGTGCATCAAATGACCTGATGGAAAATATGTAGGAGAAACCAAACAACAACTGCACACCAGAATGAACACACACTGAAAATCTATCAAAGACAATAATATCCAACAACCTCTGGGGGCACATTTCTCACAAGAAAACCTCTCTGTCTCCAATCTCTGAGTTCTAATCCTCAAAGGAAATTTACAAAACACCTTTCATAGACAAGCCTATGAACTTCGTTTCATCAACCTACTGGATACAAAAAAATCATGTACTGAATACAGACATTGGATTTATGACATACTATAACCTGCCTAACATCTGACTCCCTGGGTAACCTCTTTACTATTTCCAGCTGTATTCATTCCCCTTCCTCCACCTCCACACACCTATCTCTCATCTAATTGACTACTTCAATTTACATTTTTCACTGACTGGCTTCTTGCATGCATACTGGCCTCTGGCTTCTTTACCATTCCATCCAGGAAAAGCACAGACCAATGGCAGATGCTTCTTCAGCCTGATGAAAGGTATTTGCACCAAAAAACTTTTAAAGAAAATCTTTTCTAAGTATATGACTTGGTATAATAAAAGACATCAGATTTAACCAAAGAACCTTGTCTGCCTAGGGTCCAAATATGGAAACTGGGAAAATGCAAGTGCCTCCCAAGAGTACCTAGGTGCTGAGCAGGAAGGTAGCTAATAGTAGCCAACAGAAATTCTAGGAATAGGATGTGTGTCTTAACTCCTGCTTTTCCACAAATTTAGGCAAGTTTAGATAGCATCTCAGAATCCAGAGTGCTCAGAGGGGAGTTTCAAACTTGAACTAGTGTATCCTTTTTATAAATGCATAGTGTTTACATAAAGCATAGCACTTGGCTTCCAGCACATATCTAATACAGTAATAAATATTGGTTCACAGTGTAAACCAATAATGTATGTAACAGCTCATATACAACAACCTAGAACTCTTGGTTCCAAAAATATAGACCAACTGGGAAATCACAAGAAAACAGTAACAGCTCATGACATTCCAGTATATACCTTATATGCATAATTAACAACCCAAGTGCTGAAGATGCAGAAAATTATCTTATGTCTATTAACCACGTGACACACGTGCAATAAATGCAAGGCAAAGCATATTTTAAAACACACGCTTGAATTTTGACCCATTTAATTAACTGTCACTATTACTTCCAATATAACAATTAACTCTCTTAATATTGTTTTAATTATCTCTGCCAGTCAATAGTCTCAATCTAGCTTTTCCCTAGTCCTAAATAGGGTGTTATCTCTCTGTGGATTGCTTCCATATAGATTAGCTATGTTTTAGCACTGTGACTACTGGGTGGAATGGTCTGATTTACCTCTTTTGATATATATGTTAATAACAATGTCTTTAAAGTAATCCATTAAAAGTCTGTGATGGTAGTTTGGAAGAAGTCAAGCACACTTTTCTCCAATTAAAATCAAGTTAGTGCATTAAATGATACTGTCATCACTAAGCCTGGAACAAAATAAAAATCAGACTCATATTTCATTAATAATATAAATTTTAGCTACAAAACTAAAACCAGTAACTTACCAATGGTGACTGGTTTTGAGAGAGAGAGAAGCTTTCCAATATTAAACGGGATACTAAGTTTATCCCTAATGTAATTTAAATTGCATCCAAGGAAATCCTGTATTAAAAGAATATTGTATTTTCTCAGAGACACACTAATTATAAAGTTAGGAAATGCATGATTAGAATTGCTGGGTGGCTTCACGTTGGTTCCTTTGTGCCTGTGTATTTTCCTTCTGTCATTACTTACATCAAGGGTTTCCAACTTCTTACTGGCTGGGACTACATGTCACTGTGCTGCCCTGCTCCCGAGATTCTGTTAGCTGCAGCAGTGGCAGCAATGGAGGGAACAGCATTATGGGAGGAGCTTGTGGGGTGTGTGTTCAGGCTATAAGTGGCTTGTGGGTCACCAGTTGGATAGCCCAGACTTACATGATCACATTCCATTTTTTACTCCATGATATCATTGCTACATTCAGTGCACAGGAAAGCCCTGTTCTGGAGAGGAGTCTGAGTTGTTTAATGAAGGAAACAGTCATCTGTAGGATTCTGGCCTCCTCAGTAGCAACTGAGTGCATGCAGTGAATGGGAAAGGCTGCAGGAAGAAGAAAGAAGATCATGTATAATGTCACAGTGGGGGATTGGATTCTATCCCCACTTAGGGTTGCCAACCTTCCTGGAATTGTCAGGATTCTACCGGAATCAGCATTGATTTCCTGGTGACTATTGAAAGCAATCTGGAAGATTGATTGTGAACAGGTTGGATAGTACAATTAATGTCTAGAGGTGCACTGATACATAATTTCCATATTAGATTGGCACTGATATACGGAAAATTGATGGTATCAGCAGTTGACTTTTTTTGGCTGATGTGGCCAATAATGTCACCAATAAATGCCCCATTCATGCGCACAGCTGCAGTGCAGCATGCAGGCTGCCAGGAGTGCAGCCTGGCAGTGTGGAGAACAGCTGGGTCTGGCTGGTAAGTCTGTTGTGAGGCAAGGTGAGTGTGTGTGGGGAGGGCAGATTGAGGACCCAGCGGTGAGGGAGTATGGCTGGGGTGGGGCCTGGGGCAGGAGTAGGCACTGCACAGCGGGGTTGGGGCATGGGATGGGGCCAAGGCAGTGCCAAGCTCTTCCTGGTGGGGGGGGTTGGGCAGTGGCTGTGCTTGGTGTGGGTGGTGGTGGCTCTGGGAGGGGGGCTATGGTGAATTTTCAGGCCCCTGCATTTAGCCTCACCTCCCAGCGCCACCACCACCTGCCCTCCCCCCCTGCACCCCCTGGACAAGGTACTCGTGGCTCCATCCCATGCTGCATCCCAGTTGTGCAGTGCCTGCCCCTGCCCCGCCCTACTCCCTCCCTCACTGCGGGAACCTTGATCTGAGCCTCCACATGCCCCTTCTCTCCCCCTCTCCCCTTCCTGCACAACAGACTTATCAGCCCAGTGCTGCTCTCCAAGTTTCCTGGCTGCATATTGGCAGTCAGATCAGTATTTGCCTGTATGGCTCATTTAAAATTGGCCATTGGTATCAGCCCAAAATATCGCTATCAGTGCACCCCTATTAATGACATTCAGTATGTTGGAAAAAAAAATCTCCCAGAATAGCTTCAGTCAGAATAGGCAACCCTATACCCACCCCTGCCATGCAGGTCCTCCATGATGATGGCTGAGTCACATGAACCAAACTTTTCACATGGGGTCACTAATACTATGTTCTTTGTTCTCTGGGTATCAAAGATACCCAACTGGGATGCAGCATGGGATGGAGCCACGAGTACCTTGTCCAGGGGGTGCAGGGGGGGAGGGTGGCCCCTGCCACTGCATACAACCTGGGAGGGCATGGGGGGGCATGTGCCCCCAGATCTGCGTGTAGGATGAGGGTGGTCTACTGCTGTGGGATGCAGCTAGAGCAGCACCAGGCTCTTCCTGGTGTGGGGATGAGCTGGGCTGCAGTTAGGGCAGGTGGTGGTGGCGCTGGGAGGTGAGGCTAAATGCAGGGGCCTGAAAATTCACCATAGCCCCCCTCCCAGAGCCACCACCACCCACACCAAGCACAGCCACTGCCCAACCCCCCCCACCAGGAAGAGCTTGGCACTGCCTTGGCCCCATCCCATGCCCCAACCCCGCTGTGCAGTGCCTACTCCTGCCCCAGGCCCCACCCCAGCCATATATGATTTACAAAAGAGCTTAAACAGTCACATCTGCAACTGAAGTCATTGAAAGCTGAGTTTTGCTCATACAAAATGCTACCTGATGGCAAGTACTCTAAAACATCAGGTCCCATACATGTTGAATTTGACAATTCAATTAGTGGATTTTTTTTTTTTATCTTAATCTCTCTGTATATCAGTTTGCCATACATAAAAAAGGGGGTAGCATCCTTGCACACCTCACAGGGCAGTTTTGAAAATAAATTCATTCCTATTTGTGAAGCACTGCTATTACAGTTATGAATGCCATTGAGGAGCCCACAAGGAAATTAATTCTTTGATCAGAGCAGGGCCTGAAAAAGGTACAATAAAAAAAAGCCTAGGGCCATGCAATCACTGAGTGCAAAACAAAATATTGAAAAGCTGCTCAATAAGTGAGAAACATTCAGCCTTTGTGCTGCATGAGGCATATGCCCTATAAAAAAGAAAATATAAGTAATTAGATACTATATTAAAACCCAGTTCCTAGAGGAGGCTGAATTAAGGTTACGCAGGCAATCCTAATTCTGGCATAGCCAAACCCTTGAACACTTGGGTTTGTATCCTAAATAATTTTCTTTTAACACAGTTTTTCATGTGCCATTTTCCTTTTAAAGAGCAATCTGGAAAACAGAAACTCCATTATGTTGACACCCACATGGGTCAGCATTAGGATTATCACCTTGAAATCCACTGCACACACCTCTACCTCTACTTCAGTGGCAGAGGGATTAACTGACAGCAGTACTGGTAGTCTTTGTGCAGACCAGCTCCAAGGAGAGATGAGGCACTTTGGCAGTGAGTTTCACAGTTATGTACCAACAGTAGAGGAATCATGGGACCCGTTCCCAATGGAGGGGAATGGGCTATAATAGATGTAGGTTCTTCTGCCCATTCCACATGAGCCTGAGTCCTTCTCCTTCATCCCCACTAACCCATCCTGATCTAGACTGGGTCAGGTTTCTTTTTTTTACAAATTGTTTTTCTTCCTGGAAGATCCCAATTAATTGAAAATGGCTTGTTATGTAGAAAGTCAGGCATAACACATAAGGGTATATGTATAATGCCGATGGGAGGTGACAAAGTGCAGATAGACATACCCGAGCCCGTTGTAATCTAGCAGTGGAAACACTTCAGTGCAAATTTACATATAGCGAGCTGCTTCTGTAAGTACACACAGGCCGCATCTACGTGAGATGTTTACTGTAGAACTGTCTAATTAGCTCCATGGTAAAGTCTCAGCATCTACACATACAGCCCTACTAGGCCACAGTAAACTAATTAACTCTGCAGTAGGTTAGTACTTGTAAACATGAGTACTATCTTAGGATGGCATTATTTAGTGTGCAGCAATGCATGTGTAGACTCTGATGAGGCTGGCTGAGCCAGCAGGCTGAGCCCCACAGGGCCCCTGCCAGCCAGGGCTGCTCTGACCCAGCTCATCATGCTGGGTCCCAGGTGCTCATGTAAACACAGTGCCCAGGAGCAGTAAACACCAGAGAGAACTATGTTGGAGTTTATTGCTATGTGCTAATTGCCTGTGTAGATGCAGTCCCATATGGGCTTGTATGATTGACATTACCATATATGCCACCATGACTTCAGTCACTGCCGTTGGTACCTGAGTCACCTCATAAGGTGACATCAGTATGAATACAGGCAATTATATCTCTCAGCTGCAGGCTAGACATACCTTCAGTGACCTTAGGTCTCACTATTACCCATGCTTTACAGCTTTACTCTAAATCCTTTGCTGTTCACTAAAGCAACAAATAATAAATAGCCTGCTTATTATATCTACTTTATTTACTCTCCCATGCTTAGCTGTTACCGTTGTATGTGTACTCAGTGCCTAGCATAATGAAGATCTGGTTTATAAGTGCCTCCACTGGAACAATTAATAGCAGAGTTCTGACAGGCAAAACAGAGAAGAATGTAGGTCCCTAGTATGAATATCATGAACAATAGATAGCATATTAGTTCAGGTGGGAGTGCCAGATCTCTCACATATTCTCACATATCTAATGTTACTATTGGAATTTTTTTGGACGTTATAATGATATGGTGACACAAAAAAACTCCACCAAATGTATTGAGCTGGAAAGTACGGAGACACCAACAAGGTATTAATTTTCCCAGGTAAAAACATGTATTTCACAGGAAAAAAATCACTAGATTTTAGAGATATGTTTTTGTTTAATATTTTCCCCCAGAATGCAAGAGAAACCCTGGTAAAAGGCCACGTGAGAAGGCTTCAGAGCAGAAGTTCAACTGAAATTAAACATGAAAGATCTTTTAATCTCTTGTCTGGAGATCAGTAGAGTGCTCTCTGCTTAATGAATGAACCTCTGAAAGGGCAAATATAATCTCCTTGAAAATATGTGTTATTATTCTGAGTCAAGAAAGCCAGAAGTAGGGGAGAAGTCTCAGAATAATTTTTTGCTATCAGACCAGTTCAGGTAAATAATTTCTATTTGAGCTGAGTGATATATCCCAAAACTTTAAAGAGCATGAGGCACTAGATCAACTGAAGACTCCTTCTGACTTTAATGGAGGGACTCTGAATCAGGCCCATGTAGCAGAAACATTACAATAACATAGGAGAGAGTGTGGTACCAGGACAGTTCAGGCAAGGCATATTTTATTATTGATTTTTTTTTTTTTTAGAGAGACATCACCTTGATCACCAGTTTCCAAACTCTGACGGACTGAGTACCACCAATTTAAAATGATACAGCCTTAAGTACCACCAGCACATTTTTCATAAACGTAGGTAACAGACTATGTATTAAAACAACTTCAAAACCTTTAGTAATCATAAAACATTGTTTTATCAGTTACAGTAGCCATATAAAACAGTTAAAATTATAAAATTTAATCATTAGTTGCCTGATTAAAATTTTTTTAATTACACAGCTAAAAACTCAAAATTGCACACAGAAAAACTTAAAATTTTGCAGGTACATTGTATGAGTGGGGGTGACGTTTGTGTGTGGGGAATTTGTGAAGATGTGGGGGGCTGTGGGTGTGTATGTGGGGTTTGGAGTCCGGGGGGGGTCCCCACATGCCCTGGCAGGATGTGGGGTACTGTGGGTCAGGAGTGAGGGGCAGCAGCAGTGCAGGGCGGGCCATGGGTTGGGAGTGATGGACCCACACAGACACGCACAGCACTCAGCAGGTGAGTCTGTGGAGGGGGAGGGGGAGGGAGAGTGGGTCAGATCTGGGCCCTCACAGTGGGGGAGGGGTTGAGGTATGAACAGGGGCAGGGGTGAGTGGGACCCTGGGGACAGGGTGGGTTGTGGGAGAGAACCATGGGTGGCTTGTCTAGGAGCACAGGGGGGGCACCATTGCATGCACCCCAGGGGAGGCATGAGTGGTGCGTGCCCCATGGATCTGTACGTGGGGTGGAGGTGGGCTGGGCTCTGCACCACACGGTCCTGCCTTTGGATCTGTGTGGGGCACCATGTGCCAGCTGCGCACTGGCCAAATGCCTCTGCCGGACTGGTGGTGGTGGGCATGTGGTATTCCATGCAGTTCCATAGGCAGAGGTAGTGGCAGTGGGAGGGAGAGTAAGCATACTCTTGGGGGGTGTGGGGGACATGTACCCCAGGGTTTGTGTGTGAGGCAGAGGCGCATTGCACTCTGCACTGTGTGGTGCTGCCTGCATGGGTTTCCATGTGTCTGCTGCTGCTGGGTGGGTGGGGGTGCTCAGCCAGTACATGGTGGGTGCATGGTGTCCCGAGTGTGTCCCAGAGGCAGCAGCACAGTGCAGAACTCATCATGCAGTGGGCATCCCACATCCACCCTGTGCACAGATCTGGGGGGCATGTGCCTCCCATGCCTGCCCCCAGGTAGGTACAGTGGCAGGAGCCCCCCACACACCCCACTGTCTCCAGAGCTGTGTGGGGTACCATCTGCCTGTCATGTGCTGGCTGGGTGCCTCTGCCTGCCTGGCAGCAGTAGGTGCGTGGTGTCCCATGCAGATCCGGGGGCGGTGCCACATGGTGTAGAGCCCAGTGCATGGCACTTGGCCTAACTCTGCCCCACGCGCAGATACAGGGGGCATGCACTCCCTGTGCCTGGCCCAGAGTGTGCTCAGTGGTGGGAGCCTCCACTGTGCCCCTGGAAAGTCCCAGGCCACCTTTGTACCAGCCCTGCCATAAAGACAGGGCGAGCCATCCCAAGGGATGACAAGATCGAACGGTCACAAACTCTCTGCGACCAAGTCAGGCTGAACTTAAGGAAAAACTTCTTTACTGTCTGAGTCCCCAAGGTTTGGAATAGACTGCCACCGGATGTGGATCAAGCACCCACTTTGAACGCCTTCAAGACACATTTGGATGCTTATCTTGCTGGGATCCTATGACCCCTGGGGCAGGCGGCTGGACTTTATGATCCTCCGGGGTCCCTTCCAGCCCAAATGTCAGTGAAATCTATGAAAACCTGAGGGGAGAAAACTCACAGGGAGCAGTGGGCTATCACTGTGCTCTGCACTTTTCTTTGGCTGCCTCTGTAGCCACACAGGGCGCCATGTGCCTGCTGCCACTGGGTGGAAAGAGGATACAGGGCAGCCAGCGTGCAGCAGGCACATGGCATCACATGATGCTCCCAGGCCAGAAGCAGCATGGTGCAGAGCCTAGCATGTAGCAGCAGCCCACCTCTGCCCCATGCACGGATCAGAGGGGCAAGTGCCCTCATGCCTCCCCTGGGGCCAGCACAATTACCCCTGGATAAGCTGTCCAGACTCTGACCATCCTACCACCTGCCCCAGGGCCCCATTCACTCCAGCCCCTGCCTCTGCCCCTCCTACCTCCCTCACTATGGGGGCCTTGATCTGCCCCCCTCTTCCCACCAACACGCTTACCTGCTGAGTGCTACTCCACATGCAGTGCTGCATTCTTGACTGTGTAGCTGGCTGTGTGCAGCAGACTGCTTCTGGGCTCTGGTTGTGTGTGGCCCCTCACCTCCACGTACCACTTCCAGGTCATCTGCATAGCACTGGTGGTACATGTACCACAGTTTGGGAACCGCTGACCTAGATCACACTCCCAAAGTCTCTTGCTCTGTTTACAGATGAACAATTTCAACATCAGTTATTAACACACACAAAATCCTAGAATCTAGCCCATTCTTACTTTGGCTTTAAATGGTCATGATTTTTCCATTCTTTTCCTGTGACCAGTCAAGGCCCTGGGTTGTGGCGAATGGCATCAGCAATGAGGCCATTGAGGCTCCTGTGCCAGCTCTCCGGGCCTCTGCACAGGTGTCCCTGTGCTCCCAGATGTGGGCGGCTGCCTGTAGCGCCCACCACTGGAGCACTGCACAGGGCTGGGAATTGCACAGCTAGGCAATGCCCTGCAGCACCTGCAGGCTCTGGGCAGGCTGCTGGGGGTTTGCTGCGGGTAGCTGGTGCTGGACCCGGTGGTCAGGAGCTGGCTGCAGTTGGGCCTAGGGCCTGGCAGGCCTGGCAGGAGCCTGCAGAAGCCTGTAGGGGCTGAATGGTGTGGGACTGAAAGCTGCCCAGCACTGCAGGGCCAGGCAACAATGCTGGGGTGCAGGCAGGCTGGCACAGGTAGTCCATGGCCTGTGTAGGGGCATCAGAGGCCAAGAGTCCCTCAAGACTCCCTGCTATTATGCCCAAGGGCTCAAAATGCCCACAGGTTTTTAAAGGGCTTAGGGCTGGGGCTGCCATAGAGGTGGGCCAGCCCTGGGGCCCTGGGACTGAGCTCAGGCTGGTTCCCTAGTGGCAGGGTTGACCAGGAGCCAATCTGCGCTTTTTTGGGGTCTACATGGGGTCTAAGATTATTGCTCTGTAAGTACTCATGTGTAAATTTGGTACTTTCACTGGCAGGTAGCAAATGTACTTGTGAGTTGTGAAGTTTACTGCGCAGTAAGCAAGTGCATGTCTAGATGTGCATGCTTACTGCACAGTAAACTACACTACTGCACAATAAAATATCTTGTGTATATGCATCCACTGTCTCTTTCCCTTTCTTTCAGCTTAAAAACTCAAAACAGTTACATGTGCACCCTGCGACTTTAAGCCTTTCTGCCATTATGACATACTGCACTATAACTAGGCTCAGAACATACTCACTGTTTTCTGACCTTTTCCTGTTTCTTATCTCACTGATGAATCATTCCTCAATTTCCCTTGTCCAGGAACAAAGAAGGGAAGGAAATGCCAGCTAGCCCAAATACTACAGAACATATTGAAAGGTCACAGTAATTGGATACACTTCTGTATCTCAAAACACACGAAATGTTACAACTACCTCATTTAGTACTCAGTAAATAAATTAATATTGTGCCATTTTGTTTTCTGGTTTGAATTTTGTAGCCAAAAAATATGCAAAAGAACAGGAATCTGTGCACATCTTAACTCAGTTAGGGGAGACAATTCAAGGTGTGAAAGATGAGGCAAAAGGCTGAGTCTTGGCTCTCAATTTACCATTTTTTTAACTGTTTCCTCTATGGCCTGCTAGGTGGGAGGACAGCCAGATCACTTAAGCTACTGTGAAGTATACCACCTGACGAAGGGATTTGGGGAGCAAAAAGATCTGTTCAAACTGTACTTGTCTCCTAAGTTATATTCCCTGTGAAGGGTTGTCCAGCTGAACATAAGAGGCTTCCTCCAAAAATTCATCACCTCTCTTTGTATTCTGGGGCACAGTCTGGGTGAACTAAGCTAAACTGTGTTGTTTTGGAATGTGGGCAGGAAATATTTTCCTCTGACATATTCATAAATGCTCTGGTTTCTGTTTTTCTTTTTCATTTTTCCTCTGGGTCAGAAGTATTTTTCCTAATACAAGAGTAATCCTGTAAGAGTCTCTTACCAAAAAAAACAACCTAAAATGAATCTTTGTAACATAGAGCAGCCAAAACTGCATGTCAGGTGCATACCAACAGCACTGTAGCCCAACACCTTATTTTCTAGCCTCAGCAGGTTTTTTGGACAGGATCGGTGATTGAAAAGAGTCCTATAGCCCCCCACATACTTAAGGCTTATGAGTAAACCAGCTGCTTGTGATCTCCCCAAATCCTGAAAAGATGGACCCCAGGCATAACCTTGTGCATGTGACTAATAATGTTGACTTTCATAGGGCTATTCACCGTGCACAGGGCTGACTCCAGGCCAAAGTGCTTTTAGGACCAGAGATTTAGAGAGGAAAGAGAAGAGGCATTTCTCCATTGGGAAAGCACTCTTCAATGAGTATTTTGCCTTAATAAAGAGAACTAAGGCCCCCTCTACATGTCCAGGTAAAGGCACGATTGGATCTAATGTGTGATGCATACAATTGGGCCTCCTGCTCACCACATGTGGGATTGCAAATTAGATCCAATCGTGCCTTATTGCTGATGTAGAGGGAGCTTGATCCTAGGCTCCCCCTGCATTGGCAAGCAGCATGCACCTATGGATGGGAACACCCTTTGCGGAGGGGGCTTCCAGCTATGGGGGGCATGCGCAGCTGGGACTGAGAGTTGCCACAACTGATGGGGCTCTGAGTCCTGGGTATACGTTATGCGCACTCAGGACCCAGAGTCCCACAGCTGACGAAGCACTCGGTCCCAGGCTGTATATGAAGTGCTGCCAGGAGTCGGAGCCCTGTCAGCTGAGAATTCTTGGTCCTGGCTGAAGGTGGTACACAGCCAGAACCACAAACCTCATGTGGGCCTGTGGGTTTCATGCACCCTCGAGCCTTGGGAATCATCCCAATTGCAGGGGAGACCCTGATACACATGCAAATTAAAGCTCAATAGCAATCAGCTGTAAAATTAGTACACATTTTTGAGGTTTAACTTTATAGCTGGTTGAAACTTTTTATGGCACAATTGCTACTCCGCATGTGTGGCTGGTCTCAAGGTAATTGCACAATTAACCAGTTAATTGAACAATACTTGTAACATATAGTAAAACCTAATATCTGTATAATTCAGTTTTAAAACACATTACATCTCTTTTTTATGTGTGTGTAGATATACATAACATTTATAGTTATCTATATCTATAGTTACATAGAGATAATGATTTATAAATAACTATATAGCTATGATAATATTTATATTGATCTATAGAGGGCTATATTGCTGTACAGATAATACGTATATTCACAGGTGTATGCATCAAATGACCACTGTTTGCTACTTTAATGACTTTTCATGAATTAACCTGAATTAAAGACATCTGAAGTACTCTTCCAGCTTCTCTGACCTTTTGTTAGCAAGGAAATCACATGATGCACCAATCTGCAGGGATCTGTATGCTGACTCTTAATTGTGCAGTGTAATCATCAGTTTGTTTTCAACCATCTGCAATGACCTAACTTTGTCCTCCAATTACAACCTCATCACATACAGTGAGGAACTGTCTCTGCAGAGACAGCTACAAGGGAAGCGTTCTGCTTTGATGTTGAGGGGCCAGTTGGGGTTGCGCAAAAATAACTTAGAAGAAACATTGGCCCTCAGTGTGCCCCTCTGCTTCACCATCTCTCTTTGTTACAGTTTGAAGTAGGTATAAAACATAGCACAAGCCTCTATTCCCTTTGACAATGGGAAAAAATATGTATCCTTAGGCCTTGATCCTCTGAAGTGTTAGTTGCCCTGTGTGGTCTTGGCAGCCTCAGGCTAAAGCTGAAATCAGAAGGAGTAGGTGGTATATAGCACCTTGCAGGATTATCCAGAGCCTTGCAGGTCTGAGCCCTTAGGGTGTTTATAGATATGCTCCAGGAGGCAAGGGATGGGGGAGGCTTTAATTCACGAGCAACGCTAATTAAAAATGCCCAATCGTCACGTGTGTCAGTGTTCCTGTGCTGAAAAAATGGTAGCAGGGCATTTTGAACTAAATCTTGTTTGATGAGCTTTAGTTCAAAGTGCCTTGCCACCATTTTTTCAGCACAGGGACATTGATACGTGTGACGCTGGAGGCTGCAGGAGTGTGTTAATTTCCGTGCTCCAACAGACTCAATTAATGGAATCTGCTCTGATGTGCTGGATTTACAGAGCATCAGAGCAGCCTCCCTACATGCGTGTAAGTGCCCTTTGTGCATATAGCAATCATTTTTTGCAATTGTTTTGGAAGGAAGCGCCAGCAGGGTGAGAGTTTGCTGTGCCCTCCAAAAAGAGGAAGCAGTAAGAAAGCATTTTTGGTTGTTTTTTTTTACCCTGGCTAAGAGGAAGAGGTTGTGCTCCCCTCTCCTCTTATTCTAGCCCCTCATGGCTGACAGATGGCCATGTTTTGCAGAGGAGAGGAGGCCCTGGGAGTTGTGTACAAAAATATTCTTACCAACCCATAAAGCTGGCACTTCCAAAAGAATGAGGATGCCAGAATAATGAAAAGGAGCTGAGTGATGATCTTAGAGAGAAGCTGATTCAGCATGTCTCCCAGGTAATTTCTGGCAGAAGGGAGGGGATCCTATGGATATTGGGCTGTGCCTGAAAACTGCCCTCTCTCCTACAAAGCCTGTAGACTTTGGTGCATTTCTGTCTCATGAACCAGAACATGTGATTCTGAATGGAAAAATGAAAGGTAGACTGCTGAATCAAAGTACAATCTCTTTCTATGCTGATCATAGAATCATAGAAAGTTAGGTTTGGATGGGACCTCAGGAGGTCATCTAGTCCAACCCCCTGCTCAAAGCAGGACCATCCCCAACTAGATCATCCCAGCCAGGGCTTTGTCTAGCTGGGTCTTGAAAACCTCCAAGGATGGAGATTCCCTCAGTTCTTTCGGTAACCTGTTCCAATGTTTTACTACCCTCCTACTGAGAAAAATCTTCCTAATATCTAACCTAAACTTCCCTTGCTGCAACTTGAGATGGTTGCTCCTCATTTTGTCATCTGCCACCACTGTTCTCAGTCTAGCTCCATCCTCTTTTGAACCCCCCTTCAGGTAGTTGAAGGCTGCTATTAAATCTCCCCTCAATCTTTTCTTCTCTAGACTAAGTCCAGTTCCCTCAGTCTTTCCTCAGAAGTCATGTGCCCTAGCCCCCTCAACATTTGTGTTGCCCTCTGTTGGACTCTCTCCAGTTTGTCCACATCCTTTCTGTAGTGGGGGGCCCAAGACTGAACATGGTACTCCAGATGTGGCCTCACCAGTGCTAAATAGAGGGGAATAATCACTTCCCTTGACCTTAGTTTAAGCTGCATGATCATAGATTGGGTCCTGATTGTGAAGATGTTACCTGGTGCCAGAAGTCATGCCAGGAACGTGATTTAAGCCAGTCATGGTAGAGGGAGGGGAAGGCAGAATCAGGAGGGAGGGTATTAGGTCTGTGGGGTGGGGGCTGGTAGATCTGCAGTGGGGGGGGAGTTCTCCAACCAGGGGTGGGGACAACTGAAAATAGCCTGATCAGGGTAGGAGTGGCAGAGGGGAGGAAAAGCATAATACCAGTCCTGGGGTGAGCAGCTGGGCTTTCGCAGCCTCTGGTCTGTGCTCCAAATGTGTACAGATGTTCCGTAGATCAAGCTAACCCATTCCTGATCTAACTTAGTTCACTTCATCAGGTGTGAGGAGTCAGCTGAGCCCAGATGTGTGTGCCCATGGCTGCAGCAGTTTAAGCCAGGGTGGAGCAGCCCTGAGCTGGCAGCAGACTTGGTGAGGGGTTAGCCCCGGGCTTTGGGTGGCCATGTTGGGCAGGAGAGACCTGGCTGGGGCATGAGAGTGCTAAAATGCAGAGCTGTGCAGCAGGCAGTCCCTGCACTTTAGCATTCTTATGCCCCAGCCAGCTCTACATGTGCATTTGGTGCAGTAAATGACTCTGCCATAAGATAGAACTGTCCCTGACAGCACTTATGGTGGAGTTCATTAAGTTACTTCACTTT
Organism: Crocodylus siamensis; assembly: GCF_052110815.1. Lineage (NCBI taxonomy): Eukaryota > Metazoa > Chordata > Crocodylia > Crocodylidae > Crocodylus > Crocodylus siamensis. The sequence goes on from NC_143395.1 coordinate 177,121,477, forward strand.
AATACCAGTGCATGCCTAGATGGTAACACTTTACTGTGAAGCTACTTAGTCAACATGGCAGTGAAACACATATAGACACACCCAGTGGGCACTTCCTGATGAGCATGCATGTGCAGTATGTGGCACTGCAGGTTCCTCACACTGCTAATTTGTAGGGCAGCATTTTTTTTTTGACACTGGGAGATCCCAGTGCCAAAAAACCTGCACCTATAAAAAGTGTAACACACATGTGGCAGCAGTGTGTGCTGTCCAAAACCAGAGCCTGCCTGGCCAGAGCCACACTCTAGCTGCTGGGCAGGCTCCCTGCTGCTGGATTGTGATGGCTGTAGCCCCCAGAGGTCCCCAGTGTTGCCCTGTGGGGTCAGGCCAGCTCTCAGGATCTCAATATTGTGCTGTTAGACAGGAGGGTGTGACACCATTGCACATATACAAACACGCAAATCAATTAGGTGCATACACACACACACAATACCAGCTCAGGCACATACACATCCCAACCTGCCTACGCACAGGCATACCTGTCACCAATTCAAGCACATATACTATACACCCCAGAAGTTAGACACAGATCACTAATTCATATATCATGCACACAATGACATATATATACACACACACACTCACCAGTTCACACACATACAACCCACCTACACATACACACAGGTAAATTCCTAACTTGGATGATACAATGTGTATGTGTGTGCTTGGTGTACCTGGGATACTTGGGGGAAGGTTCAGGTGAGAGAGAGAGTTAAAGTGTAGGGAGTGAAAGCTGCTAGAACCAGGATTAGAACCAGTGGACTACAGAGAAGCTGGCTGAAGAACTGGGGCTTGGGTTTACTTAAGGTAACTGGGGCTAGAAACTGAGGCAGACAGCTGAGCTATTGGGGGGGGGTGCAGATAAGTAGTGGCAAGGAGGAGACAGCCAGGAAAGAAACTGAGGCAGAAACCTGGTTGCTCAGGGGAAAAGGAAAAGGCAGTGGGGATAAGACAGTGGCACAGAAACAGGGGGTTGGAGGCAGAGAGGAGCTCAGGACAGGTGTTGGAGGTGGCAGGAGAGGGAGAAGTGAGATAGAAGTTAGAGGGGCAAGGAGCAGAGATTGGAGCAGGGCCAAACCATAGTAAAGCAAAACCCCACTTAGGGGTCCAAATAACAGTTTTATTAAACAGACAACACACTACACAGCCCCATGAAGTTATTGGTTCACACACACATGCACGCACGCACAATGGCAGCAGGAGAAAGAGACTCAGTGGAAGGGTTAGAGTCCAGGTAGGGAAGAGAAGCAGAGTCCATGTCCTTGGTTGAAGAGGGGGTGGGGGTGATAGCTACTTATTCAGCCTGCAAAGGGGTCCTTGTCCAGTAGGTGTTGTCCAGAGGGGGGTCATTGGCAGGGCATCCGGGTGGATAGGTGGTGTGGCATGGTGCTGGTCCAGCTGGAGAGGGCGTCCCACTGGGTCTGTCTTCACTGCCCCTTTTTATAGGGGCAGACCTTGTGTGACCCTAGTGACAAGAGGCATGCCCAGGCAAGGGTCAGTCCCTGGTGTACTAAGCATGTGTGCTCCATCCAGGGTTGTGCAGTTTTGGATATCTGTAATGGTGGGGTACAATGGTAGAGTTGCTGGTTCTGCAGGGTCTTTTGTCTTTCAAATGCTGGGCTCTTGTCTCTGTTTCTGGGTGAGGTCCGTGGTTCCTGGATGAATCAATGCGAGGTGATGGCCCAGTCGTTACAGGCCATTCAGTAGAGGCCTGCTACCATTTTATTTCAATCATTCCCAATCAGTCTTATTCATCCGGGAACCAATTTACTGACTCATACAATTGCAACACAGGGGATGCCCAGGCAGAGGATACAAGATGAAGGCTTGACATACAAAATGGAAACTTGACATTACTTTGGTTCATTTACAAACACAGGCCTAAACCATACAATATCCATATGAAACAATACAAATCAATATAAAAATGATAATAATACAATATACAACAGTAAGAATCAATACAAACCTAATAATAATGCAGTATAAAAACAGTGGATATCCAAAACCAAAAACTTGCTACCAAAATAAAAATGTTTAAGCTTATCCTAAGTCTGAGATCGCTTATGGTTGTCTATAGGGAATAGAGGGAGAGAAAGAAAAGTCAGAAATAATTGGGGAAGGGAATGCATATCTATCATATATATATAAATATATATATACACACATACATATGTATTAAAAAAATAAAAACTGGGGGTTTTTCTACACCAGGGCCCCAGGTGAGGGTGCTGGGGTCAGACCAGATGCTAGCCCCAGCCTCTCCTATTGGGGCATCTTGCCACAACTATGTGCCTCTGCTATTTGCCCCCATGGAAATGCACGTGTGTGCTTATCTGGATGCACCCAGTGAGGCTAAGTCAGCAATGCAGTAAGAAAGATTGGTTTATATACATTTTCTCACAGTACATACTTGCATTAAGGCTCTAAACTAAACCTTCTTCCACTTTGTTCTACTTGATTAGCCAAAAAGGTCAATATGGCAAGTAAAGTTTCAGACTGTTTTTCTTTTTCTCTGAAGAAATTTCATCTTGATTCTAGTGGAAAGGATAAGGCCAAGAAATACAAAGAAACCAAATATAACAGTTCATCTGTAAACCAGATAATAATTATAAAACAGAACAATTTTTCTACTGAAAGAATGCAACCTGAGAAATGTTGGTCTTGAAAGAGAATCTACAATGCATCCAACACTACAGCACAAAGAGTCCTGTTTCATTTGGCCCTTTGAATCTGGCTTTTGTTCCTGAAGTTTCATCTAGTTGCAGCGGCATAGGATATTCCTCTTCACTTCCTGTTCCAAAATGTTGTATAGTATGGCTTTATCCCGTTCAAGAGGTGACTCTTTATACACCAGAGCTTTGGGTGTGTGCAAGGGATTTCTTATAAGATTTTCTTAAATTGTAGCAGGCATTAGAGATTCTTGTCTGGACTCAGTAGTAAATCACTTTGTGTTATTGATGTTAGTGAAACAATGTCTACTTATAACTGCCGGAGACCTTCCCCCTTTTGTAAAACAAGACACTGTATAAATGGCTCAGATAAATGCTTTTAAATGAAATTTAACTAAATTACTGAAAGAAACCAAATGAGCAAACAGTTATCTTAGAAAAGACATAATGTCAGCTCCGAAGCTGCACTTACTGTCATGACTTCTACTATGTGGCGGAGATGCTGCAGGTAGGAGAAAACCAATCTTACAGCTCTTTGAGTTAGAGCTGACAGAGATGTTTCACCTATTTATCAGTATAAGGCTTTGATCATAAAAGCAAATCTTTTTACCATCACAAGTAGCCTTTTTTTCAGATGGGAATTGTTTGTTGCTCATACTGTGGTAACACTGGACTAGATTGTGAGAGAAGCTAAACAGAGGTCTGGCATAACTGGCCAGGCAGCACAGGAACACTTTGCTTTACACAAGTTTGCATTTATTTTTATTTCTTCTGCTCTATTTTTTACTGGGGGAAGATGATAGCAAAGCACCACAGGCTTGGGGATAGTAAAGACCTTTCAAATGTAAGGATGACCCCTTTGGCCTTTAAATCAGATTTTTAATGCAAGCACCCACTTAAATCACTGGCTTCCAACCAATGGATAATCTTAAGGAGACCAGGTACTAGCCAGGCTTGTTGGAAAAGCATGTTGATGGAGCAGTTACATTATGTGATGATGGAACCCACAACAGTTGCCAACAGCAGCTGTTTAACATAACAGAGCATCATTTCATCAATTAGCAAGAACTATACAAGAGGTGGGTGAGATTGCTTGTGCCTTTCTCTCTCTCGCTCTCGCTCTCGCTCTCTGTCTTACAAGTATGATTACTTGACTTGTGGGAGGCTGAGTCAGCAAAGCAGCAACTGGCGGGACTGAACAACAGATGTCCTCTTTAAGAAGTACAGAATCACATTGCTACCGCCTACCTCACAAACACTAATGACCCACATGGAAATGTCTCAAATTACACAAATATGAAGTTGGAGAGCATCAGCTGCTGCTTTTAAATTGTTCCTGGGTTTTTTGTTGTTTTTTTTTACTCTGTGTTTTGCTTGGAACATAACATTTTTCTCCTGCTCAGTAAGACACCAGGCTTCTTGGAGCAAGGATTTCCACTGATATAGGTGGAAGGGGAGTAGGGGAAATACTACACTGGACTGAGGCAATAAATAACGGAAGAAAAAAAGAAAAGTGACTATACAGATGTTCAAGCTAAGGGGAGAAATGGAGCACACTATAGTTTTGTCAATGCAATGCTTCAAGTGAAAATTTCACAGGAGTCATTGAAAAACACTGAATGTATGTCTTCACCACACAGATAACCTAGGCTCTTGTCTGTGATTTAGGTCTGCACGTCTACTACTTACATAGAAAATCCTCTGAGCAGGTTTAGGGCTTACTTCTCAGAATATATAGGTTAGAACAACAGCTCTACTTTCACTCAGGCTGGAGCCCACCAGCTTAACATAGTGAGGATGCTGGCTAAATCACTTGAATGATTTCTTTCCCACAGTTCCCTCCCCCCTCCTATACTTGACATAATTGACTTGGAAAAAATCCTCGAGCATTTCTTGACAAATAATCAAGTGGTATGTCCCCAGACACAACCTGATAGCCAGTGAGAACACATTAGCACAGATGAAACTTTGCTGTAGGGGTAGCTAAGTTTGGATAACCCAACTTCTCAGACCCGGGGGTCTGAAATCATATTTAAAAAAGGGCTGGTACCATTTTTTTCCTATTTGTACAGCACCTAGCACAATGTGAACCATGGTAAATGCTATCAAAGATGGCCAAGATACAAAAGTAAATAATAACATTTAAAATAGCATCCTGCTGCCAGAAGGCTCAAGAGTCTGACAGATCAGGTGAATGCCAGAAATGTGCAGAGACTTCCAGAAAATAGAAGCCACACTCCTGAAAACTTAATCTCTGAAGTAAAGAATGTCTTCGAAAAGTCCAGAAAAGGAGAAAGCGCGTTCACTTTCATTCACCTATTCTTTTTAGCATGAGGATGAAGTTACAAGTTACACTTCAATCATACTAAGTCTGTGGAATGTTAAATGGTGTTAAAGTTAGAACATGCTGGGCACACCTACACGTTCATTAATGCACTGTAATTGGTGCAGATGAATGCTTTTAGTGCAGATGAATGCTTTTAAAATGATGCTTTAGGCCCATTGGACTAATCTGCTGTGCATTAGCACATTAGCATGGTTTTTGCCAGCTGCACTGTTTGTGCCGTAGAATTAGTCTAACGGGCATGAAGCTTCTCATGTAGATGCACCCACTGTGAGTAGTCTGATATTAAGTATTAATACTGTTTCTGCACAACTCTGCCTTGTCACTAGAGGGCTGATGAGCAGGGGCTTGGCTAGGAGCCAGCGAATCTGGGCTCTGGCAAAAAGAAAGCTTGGAGCAATGCATCCTGGGATGCTGGAGGACTGGAAATTTTTAATTTTATCTATGTGGAGCAGACTGAAGTTACCCTAAAATGAACTAGGAAGTTACCCAGAGTTACCCCTTCCCCCATCTCTCCCCAAAGTGGCATAACTTCAGAGGGCACTTAGCAGGACATAGCAAGGTTTAAAGTATGGATGCTCACATTTTAAGTCTCTTTAGCATAGCCTAAGTGCAATGTGTAACTTCACCCTAAAAAAATTAGGAAAGGGGAGATTAAAAAGTTGTCAGTCTATATTTGTGGACAAATAATTGCACGTACAGATACAAACAAAGGAATGAGTGGCTAGGCTACAACACTGTTGAGAAAGACTTGGGGAATACTGGATGCATCTACATGAGATGCTACAGTGTACTAACCATGTGGCAATGATTCTGCGCAGTAGTAATGAGCTACTGTTCTGTAGCTTGTTGCTACTGCACAGTAGCATCAGGAAAAAACCATGCAGCAATGGTACTGTGCAGTAATGCCAGTTACTGCACAGTCATTTAGGACTTGCAGATGACTGTGCTTATACTCATAAGCAAGTATGAAATGCCTGCACAGTAACAACTGCACAGTCCACCACACATGTAGACGCAGCCACTAGATGTGTCTACTTGTTCATTAATGCACCATAATTAAGGTGCATTAAGTCTAGCACCTGTAATAACAGGTCCTAACTTAATGCTCCATAATCAGTGTTACTGTGCGTGAGTGCAGATTAATAGTTTTTAAGTGACACAATGCCCATTGGATTAATCTATTGCACTTTAGCACATTATCAAGCTTTTTGTGTTAATTCTGGATGAGATTAATTCTACTGAGCTAATGCACAGTAGGATTAGAGTCAGTGGTCATTAAGCATCTCATGTAGAAGTGCCCGCAATGAATCATAATCTGAATATGGGTCAACAATGTCTCTTGTTGCAATAAATAAATACATAAATAAATGAATAAAGTCAACAGCATACTTAGTTTTATTAACAGGAGGGTCATTTGCTCACTTACATATTAAGGGAAGTGATTCTTCTGCTCTATTTGGTATCGATGAGGCCTCACCTGGAGTATGAGGTCCAGGTTTGGGCCCCACAAAAAGGATATGGATGATTTGGAAATAGTTTTGAGCACTGAGCGGCAAAAATGACTTGAGAAGCAAGATTTATGAGGAAAAGCTGAAAGATGTTAGATTATTTAGTGATGGAAGTAATTTTTGACTGAATAGACTCTTGACTAAATAGAGGGGGGTTTGATAACAGTATTCAAATACTGGGAGGGTGATTATAGAAAGGATGGAGATAGCTGTGGATCTGTGGCTGTAGAACACAGGAAAACAGCAATGGCCACAAGGTTCAGCAGGGAAAATTTAGTTTGGGGATTAGGAGGAATTTTCTGACTATGAGGGTGATCTAGCTATAAATGAACAGAATGGAAATGTCTATCAAATAATTAATTATTAGAGAATGTAACAAGAAAGGCATGTGGCAGATATACTTATTATATTTCATTAAAATAAGTTTAACTTATACCTCCAATGACAAAAAAAAAGGTTCTGAACCTGCAAAAATGCAACTCAATCAGAATGCACCTTATCTGACTTTTGTTCCATTCCAGTTATAATCCTTGTAAACATGAAAATAAAGGAGAGTGTGGAATAAAGGGCATATTCTTCAGCTTCAGGAGGTATTTCTTGGTCAAAGTCCTGAACTAAATCCCACAGAAATCGATGGAAAAATTCAATTCAAAAGTCTCTGAGCATGAGAACCTATCCACTCAGCTGTTATAAATGGCTTCAGTATAGCCATGCCAGTTTATATCACAGAAGTACCTCACATCTCCAGCTAACAGCCCAGTGGAGTTAAAAATTGTAGAAATTCTGTAGAGTCACCACTATTGTGGGAATTTAAAACACCTCCTCACACCATCCCTCTCGGTTCAGTTGCACTGACACAATGTGTCTGAAGGAATATATCTTATCTGCATGATTTGGAAAAAAACCCCAATTTCTGCCTATAGCACATCACCAGCTGATGTATCAAACTACTGATTTATCATAAGTAAGTGCTGAAAATGCTCCATATTCATAGTTAAGCGTTTCACTCAAATTTTAATCTTGCAGGCAAGTCATAGCTCCCATGGGGCACCTCAAGTTCTGAGTAATTTTCTTTATAAGCTCTATCTCTGGTCAATGCAGCAATTCACTCTCCAGTAAGCACATTATCACCTTCATTTCTACAAACTCTCCTGGGCATCAGAAGAGAAACCTGAGCCAAGTCTGGAATAGGCACAAATGTCAACACATTTATTTCTGCTATTCATTGATCTAGACAACGAGTCATACATTGGTTATGACTGAAGTACCAGGATACAAGAACAAGCATCTAACATTTACTGTCATTTGTATTATAGTCAGTTAAATGTAAACACCCTCACAAAGCCCTCTACAGGTTGTTGGCTACTGATGTTATTCAGACAATTGTTTTCTCCTAATTTTATTTAATTAACAGTTTAAAATATAATCCTTGCTGGCATATATTTACTAAATGGGACTGCCATACTCACCATGGCTACAAAGAAGCTCTACCACAAGAGGGGGCACATCTAAACAAGATTCTTAACTGAGCAGTAGTGTAGTTTATTGCACAGTAAGTACATGTGTCTACATGCGTGCACGCCTACTGTACAGTGAAAATGCTTTATCATGACTAAATTTGCTACCTGCAAACGCAGGTAGCAAATTTATGTGTGATCAGTTACTATGCAATTATACACATATATACATGACTTGGGAGCAAGTTTGCTTCCGGGTCAGCCCTGCCACTGGGAGGCCAGCCTGAGGCTATAACTAGGGCTCCAGGCTGGGAGCCTCTCCTGCCCCAGGGCTGGGCTGCCTCTATGGCAGCCCCTGTCTCAGGCCTGTAAAAGCCTGCAGGCACTTAGAGCCCTGGGACACACCAGAAGGGAGTCTGAGGCCACTTCAGGCCCCTGTGAATCCCCTGGGCAGGCCTTAGACCACCAGCCCTAGCCTGTCTGTACTCCAGTGCCACTGCCTGGCACCACACACCTGCCCACCTTCCAGGCCCACACTGTCCAGGCCTGCAGGCTGCTCCAGGCTCCAGCCAGGCCTGCTAGCCTCCAGGCCCAGCTGCCAGCAGCTTCTGGGCTCTGAGACCACCTCCATCTGCCCACAGCCCACCCGCAGCAGCCTGTCCAGAGGTTGCAGGTGCTGTGGGGCATTGCCTCTGCTGTGCAGCTGCCAGTCCCATGCTGAGCCCCTGAACTGGGCACTGCAGGCAGCTATCCAGGCCCAGCAGCACAGGGACAGCTATGCAGGGGCCCAGGGAGCCAGCGTGAGGCCCACAATGGTGTCTTCCTCATCCATGGCCATGTCCATGCCTGTGCCCACCACCTGGGGCCCCACATGGTCCATGGAGGAGACTGGTGACCTTGTGGCACTGTGGGGCAAGGTAAAGATGCAGCACCAGTCTGAGCAGGGTGCATGCTCCAATGCCCATGTCTATGAGGGGCTATCAGGCCAGATGCAGGAGCGTGGGCATGACCGGTTGGTGTGGTAGTGCCACATAATGGTCAAAGCCTTGCGGGCACAGTGGGTTTCCATCACCAACCACAACCATCAGTCAGGGAGTGCCTGTAAGTCCATGCCCTTTATATGGCAACTGATGGACATCCTTGTACCCTGGGACCCAACCTGCAGCCATGCTGTGTACACCAGAATGGGTGACTTGCCTGAGCCTCTGCCCTGGCCTGGAACCCCCAGTGACATGTTACTGGGGGAGGGCTCCTCAGGCATCCAGCAACCCATCCTGCTGAACTCCTCAGCTGTACCTTCCCTCAGAAGCTTGGGGAGCCTGGACCAGCATATGCCCTGAAAGGTCTGCAGGCCCAGTCCCAGCCACAACTGGCCATAACACTGCAAGCCACCAGCAGCGCCAGTTCTTCCCCAGTGGGGGCACCCCACCGGGTGCCCGCTCACTGTGCCCTGCAGTCCAAGGACAGCACCTGGAGCTGCACTCTGTCACTGACAGCTGTGACCATATGGAGCTTCCAGCCATGCCAGCCCTGGTCACATGGTAAGGTCTGCACTGGGGAGAAGGCCCTCCCCACTCTGGCCCCTGATCCCAGCCCCTGCCCCACTCCCATGGGCAGCTCCTTGTCCAAGTCATACAAGAGCCCTGTGCCCCCTGAGCCTGGGCATCTTGGATTTGGTGGCAGTGCAGCAGAGCAGCTGGCCTGAGTGGGGAGCAGGGTCTGGAGCCATGGCACCAGGTGCTGCTAGAAGCCTACCCTGGGAATGGGGTGGGAGAGGCAGGCTGTCCGTGGCCAGCACCCAGTGATCTTTTGGCCTAGGGGAGCAAAGAAAGATGGGGGACTTGGCCAGCAGCTGCCTGGGCCTGGGCAAGCCTAGGCCTGCCAGGATGATTTGCTACAGTCCCTGGCCACCTGTGGACGTTTGACCCCTGATCTGAGGCTGGGCAGTGTGCAACCCCAGTACAGAGCATCTTATCTCAGAAATGTTGCAAACTCTAACAAACAGCTTATGTCTCATGGCTCTACAGTGTCTGCAGTTGCGTGTGGGGGAGAGGCTGCTCTTGGCAGCTGCAATGTGGCCTTAGGGTTGATATCATCTACAGCTGGGGTCCTGCAGATGTGCTGGCTCTGGCAGAGGAGGACCCTGGGCAGGACCCTGTTCCTGGACCACGTGGTCACAATGTCAGAGGACCGGCTAGGGGATGCTTGGGTCTGGTGGGTGGAGGACATGGCCTGTAAGGACAGATAGTGGATGAAGGACATGGCCCACCAGGACAGGTGGTGGGCAGAGGATGTCACCTGTGAGAAGTGGGACTGGCATGAGGAAGCATGGGACTGGGCAGACCAGGATTTTCGGGTACAGCTCGTGGCCCTGGAGTGTGGAGGCCCTGCAGGAGCAGAATGCCATCCTGGCCTGGGCAGTGCAGGCCATGGATGACAACTGTCGAGTGCCGGACACTGTCTGGCCTTGGTGGTTGTCTTTGTGTCTCCTGCTCCCCAGCTCCTGACCCTAGCCCCTCTTACCTCCTGGTAGACACCCACTGCCCAGCAGCAGGCCCCCTCCTGGCCCCCCTCCTGGGCCTGGGAGGAGGTCCTACATTTCCTCCAGCAGCCAGGATCCCCTGGCCTAGTCCCTGGCCCACGTCTGGTGCCACACAGAACCCCACTGCCTGGACCCAGCACTGCCACTTGCACTGGCTGCACATGGGTGTGGATCTGGAGCTGCCTACAGAGGGGCCAAGACTGAACACTGGCCCTGCTGACCCTGGCCACTGGCTGCTGGAGAGGAAGCCACCTGTAAAAGGGACCAATGGCTTCCGTCACCTCATCGCAAGCCCCTCACCCACCACTCTCACCACAGTGTGTGCACCCACGCAGGAGTGGCCAGAGACCAGGGTCTTGGCCACTTGTCCCCAGGCTCTACCCCCCTAGTTGCCCCCCCCACCCCACTGCCCCTCACCCCAGGATTGCTCACAAAGGATGTTGTACATACTTTTCATGGGGAAGAAGTTATTTTATTGTTGGTGTGTGGGGTGGGTGGTGGAGGGGCTCTGTTTGTTGGGGAGAGAGCAGGGAGGGGGGCTTTGGTTGATGTGAGGGGAATAAAAAATTGTTCTTCTGAGATATGTCTTCAGTGAGCATTGGGGTAGAGGTAGGTGGGGGGGGGGGTCCATGGGTGGCATTGCAAGTGGGATAGAGTGGGGAGTGTTGGAGGAGGTGGTCAGTCAGTGCCTCCTGCACCCAGTGCCCTGGCCTCCACTGGTGGGTGCACAACTCTCCTGGGGCCTCAGTGGGGGTGGGGGTAGAGGAAGAGGGTGGCCACTGCCTCTGCAGGTGGTGCTGTCACTGCTAGGCATGCACCACGCCTCCTCTGGCCAGGCCTCATGAAATAGCTCCCCCTGAACTTCACAGATGTTATGCAGCATGCAGGCTGCAATGATGACCCAGGGGAGGTTGTCCTCAGCAAACTTAAGGCAGGTGGTAAGGGTACACCAGAATGTCTTCCCAGTGGTGGGCTTACCCCCAACAAACTGGTGGCCAATGTACTGCAGGCTGGCAGGTGTAGCCAACTTGAGCAGGGTGAGGGCTAAGCAGGTGTCCATGGGGAGAGGCAGCCATATGCCAGTGTCCTGCCACACTTGATGAGGCCAGAGCTGCTCCAGAAGGTCCCAGAAGGTGGCTCAGGTCATGCTGAAGGCCTCCCAGGTGTGCTGGACAATGGCAACTAGTTCTGGCAACTAGTTCTGGCTGGCCCAGTGGGCCCAGAGGCAGCAGAGCTGGAGGCCCAGGCAGGTGATGCCAGCTCTGGCAGTAGCACCCTGGAGCCCATCATTGGCATCTCTGTTGGGGTCCAGGCAGATCTGGTCGAGGTGACAGGTGCATGGCAGTTGCCCTGGGAAGGTGCACAGTGGGTGGGCAGGTGGTCACTGTGTGTGGGAGAGCCAGGAGGGGCAAGTTGGGTCAGTTGGCTGTCAGTGCAGTGGGCCAGCAGGAGCACAGGGCACTAGTCATCACTGCCAAGGGCAGGGGCTAGAGCAGCCATAGTACAGGGAGGAACTGGTGGGAAGGAGTGTGCTGCTGTGTGCTGTACCTGTACTGTGCATGCTGCTCCTGGCCAAGGAAGCGGTTGCCAGAGAGCAGTGAGTGGGGCTGCCTTTTGAAGAGGACTGCCAACTGCTGGCACCTGCAGCTGAAGCCACGAGCTCCCCTCAGTGGCAGAAGGGCCCCATTGTTGGGCACCGAGAAGTAGAAGCAGATTAGTAGCAAATCTGCTCCTGCTTCCCTGTGTATGTAGATATGTGCATGGCACCATTTACTCACAAATAATTTACTTGCTAGTAAACTGGTGCTGCATCAAATGCATGTGTAGATGCACCCAAGACAGAACATCACAGCATTACATCATTCTCTTTAATGGATACTTAAAAAAGCTAATGGCTAGTATTGGAGGAGTCCGAATCTCATGGATGAAGGTACGTCACATAGCAGTCCTATGGGGAACACAGGTTGTATTTACATGTGAAAATGCTCTGGGGTGGGTTTACTCTACAGTAATTTACTATAGAATAAGCCCACCCTGGGCAGGTGTCTACATGTGTGGGGAAGCTGGAGTAGATTTTCTGCTTATGGCAGCAGTCTGCTCCCACACCTGCCAGCACTGCACTGGCCCCCTGCAGCAGCCAGGGGGAGCTCTAAATTCCCCCTGGATGCTAGCCCAGGGGTTGGCAGGGAGCTCAGGGCCAGGAGACAGCTATCTTTTGGTTGGGGCTGGGAGATTGCTCCCTGCCCTTGGGAGCTGCCTACTGCCAGGGTCAGCTCTGCCACTGGATCCCAGGTAGAGAATAATATCCTGATTGCAGAGCAGGGGCTGGGAGGTGATTGTTCCCAGCCTCAGCTCTATGATCTTGGAACTGAGCTGGGAGATAACAATCTCCCAGCCCCCATTCCCAATCATGACTGCAGAGTGGGGACTAAGAGCTCCCTGCTGCCAGGGCAGGGGGACATTGTCCCTGCCTGGGCTCTAGTGGCAGAGCCTGCCCCAGAAACAGGTAGCTCCTGGGGGCAGGGAGCAATCTCCCATTCTCTGCTGCATTGCTAAATTTTCTCCCAGTCAGCTGTCTACATGTGTCCTACTGTACAGTAATTAGTCCCAAGTAAATTTGTTACTTGTATTTGCAGGTAGCAAATTTACTTAAGATTAGAGCAAATTACTGTGCAATAAACCTCTGCATGTGTAGACAGTAATGCTTACTGCTCAGTAATTTGCTCTAATCTCGAGTAAAGTGTCTCCCGTAGATGTGCCCACAATGTGTCAGGAGTAGTTTAATGAACTTCTTCAAGCTATAGGACAAAAATCCCAAGAAAGCCAAAGTATTTTGTGTGGTAGTAACTAAAGAACTACTACTATGGTCATTATCAGTAAGGTCACTCAGTGCTTCAGAAACTTTTAGTGAATGTATCTTTACAATTCCCCACTGATGTTCGTATTCCCATACTGAATGAATTTATAGAAGCCTTACAGGAAATGTATGGCAGACCTAGATATAGATTTTGGATGTCTTGAGTCCCAGTGCAGTACCTTAAACACAAGACACCATTGGTTATTAGAATGACTCTAACAACAACAACTGTAACAACAAAAAATAGTTCAAGGTAAAGCTCCCATAGCTCTTACTGTAAATTAAACCATTCATCCACCTATGATCTCAAAAGCCTGGGACAAACCTGCAAACATCAGTTGAGATACCCCAGTATAGTTTATGTTATGGTATATCCTTCATAAAGAACAGTACATCTGGTCATTTACCTGTTTTACATATTCCAGCTGTGGGGTATCTATCATTGTATGCACACACACAAATCAAAACAGCAAAATGGTTGAGTATTGCAGAGCTTGTAGGAAACAATTTTTCAAAGATGGTTAATACTCTAATGGATAGATGCTAAGATACCTCACACTGCCCTGTGCATACAGTGCAGTTTTTCTTGGAAACAAAAACAACTGGATTTCACTAAGGAATTGAAAACCTTTAAGGCTTATTTATGTAGGAAAGGTATGAGCCCATGTGAATACTTGATGTCCACACAGAGGGTGCAATGTAAATTTTCACCCTGACTTCCCTGTATAGACAGACCTTTAAAGTAGGAGTTTTCAAAGACAATAGAAGGATCTGAATGTACATTTTGCATCCATTTCTAATGAAGAATAGCTATCAATTCTCTTTAAGTTGGTAGAGGTCAGGTTAAAACTTGTTGAAACCAATGGATACAATTTCTGTCCTATATTTAACATCACTGTAAAAACAGTGAAGCATGTGTTTCTGCCCAAAACAAATGCAAGGCTGCTCAGGAAGGTGGATGCTCTGAGTGAATAGGCTGTGGGTGGGCATTATATAGGTATGTGGGAGACAGCTCAAGTTGAGAGAGGAACAGCACACTGAAACAAAGAAGAGAGCTTCAGTACTATCTGAGCAAGCCCTGGTCTGTTGGGGTTGAGAGAAGGAGAGAGAGTGAGAGGGCCTTTGAGGACTTCTACCTAAAAAAGGCTTGGAGCTGTGATGAAAGAAACTCTATTGTTGTTTGATTCCTTCTGTGTCCAAGAAAAGCAGGATATTGTACATTCAAGTAAATAAGCACCACTACATCAACAATATCTGACTCCATTACCAGTTTCTCCTCCTAACACGGAATGACATACAAGTTCCCCAATTTTGGTGAACTGCTTGGGTGAAAAAGGACAAGAGTGATTGGAAAACTCAGCCTTAAAATTTTTATGCCCTGATTTAGGAAGATACTTGGGTAAACAGGTGGCTATATGCTTTGGCATCAGGAAAATTTGTACCTAAAAGCAGTGCCAACTCTACTGAAGTCCTGATGGGTGTTTATACACATAATCTGGGGGTAGGGGAGGAGAGGGTGCTTTAATTAGGGTGGCTCTGAGTTGCTTTAATTAAAGCACCCAGAGCATCATGTGTATCAGTATCCCATGCTGAAAAATGGCGGTGGGGCCACTTTAACTAAAGCTCGTCAAATGAGCTTTAGTTAAAGTGCCCCCACCACCATTTTTCAGCATGGGGATACTGATACATCGGATGCTGGAGTCTGCTGAATCACAGTAATTACCATACTCCAGCAGACTTGATTGAGTCTGCTCCGATGCACTGTAATTATAGTGTGTTGAAGCAGCCTCGCTGCACATGTATAGGCCTTTAGCCCTGCTACTGCAAACACTGAGACAGGTGCTTAATATTAAGCATATGAAAAATCCCATTGACTTCAGTGCTATGTTTAATGTTAAAAGTATGCTTACCTAATGTAGGACTTGGGTCTTTGTCTTTCCATATTTAAAAAAAAAAAGCCAATCCCTATTTTTCAACTCAACATTTAATAGTATTTCCTAGAAGATCCTGTTCCTAATACAAAGCAATTGAAAGTATAATACATCTTTTTCTTTGTCCCTGAAGACATTAAATACAATTATTGCTGAAATGTTCCCTCCTTTTCTACTCAGCTGTTACAAAAGACAAATAACATTGTCACTTGACTTAATTAAAACCAGTGTTAATAAACTACAATGTGCTGGACCAAATATAACTAACATTTTAGTATATTTATTTTTGGCACGGATTTTATACGCACATACACATGCGCACACATTACATATAAATAGTATGCAACTTGACCTAACATCAATACTTTCTAACTCATATTGCTTTCCTTCGGAACAGAGAAAGAAATTACTTATTGATTTATCATATGGCAAAAAACAATGTGCCAAGGCATACAGATTGTAAATATGTATAGCTAAAGTCAAATCCTAACTATAACACATGATATTCAACATCTTTTGTACTGTGCTGATCATTAATTATTCCTTGTTACACTCTGAGAGGAGCATATCATTCTCTTGTTGGTTGGATCACCTTAGAGCAGCTCTTGTAGCATAGGTGTCCAGACCTCAGTTTGGTGACCTGTCTAGTCCAGGGTGGAAGTGAGTCCAAAAAGCACCTTGTCAAAGTTGTCATGGGTGATGGATAGCCTCTGAGCTGGGTTAAATCAACTTGGCTCAGTTGACTTCAGACGTCAGCTCTTCTCATTTACATGTATTGATGATCTGCCACACTATAGGACACTGTATTAATGTACTGAGAATGATTATTATGGAGTCCAACCCTCCGTTTCATTTGGAGAGGCATGCACTCAGCCAGTGCTACCTCAGAATTGCTATTTGCAGGCAGAAAAATTTTAAAAAATGTGTTTTAATGGGAAGTTGCAGAAGAAGAAATCATCCACAGACTGAACTGTGCTAATTATGGTTTAAATAGGGACTGTGGATTCTTACCCCATACTCTGGATTTGCTTTTGTGACTCCTTTGTTCTGATGGGGTCTTTGCTTGCTGTTTCTCCTGGCAATGCCCTCTGTTGTATTCAAATCACTCAAATGCTGCTCTTTGCTTGTGCTTTCATCAGGATCTAATGAAGTATTTGATGAAATTAACAAGAGCCCACAAAATCTTATGCTCTAAATATATCTTATTTAGTTAGTCTATAAGGTGCCTGCCTTCTGCCTGACTTCAGACTAACACAGCTAACTACATCTTTCTGCTCAAATTGTGGTGTCACAACTGAATATCTTAACTACAGCATCCCAACTGTAGCCCACAAAAGGGTCAAAAACTTCTTCCTACATGGATTCTGTTCCTGAGACAATTAATTCCACACACAACTTCTATTCCACTGAACTGGAATTGCATATATGGTTGAAGATGCATTGTTAATATGTTTCAGGAAGGATGGCAGATTAAAGGAATATTATGCACTGATTCTTTTACCTTTGCTTTAATATAGGCAGGGTTATAGGAAAGGTTAATTCCTTTGAAAATAAACCATAGCTAAAAAACCCCCAACTTGTCAGTAGTATACAGCAATTACAATCAGGCTTTCCAACATTTAAAAATAATAGCACTAAACTAAATGGCCTGAAAATGAAAGGGGGTTGAGAAAGTCTTAAGGTTTTGCTAATATCTGTGTTGAAAGTCCTTAAAAGACGAAAGCCTGTAGAAGGGGCCGAAAAGAATATTGATTGAAATTCCCAGGAAGTACTAGAAAAAGAATTGTCTAAGAGGGCATAGGCGGCAGAAGGCTAATGGTCCTTAGACTCCCCGAACATGGGGCAGTGGTGGCAATGGATAGGGCCACAGGGCAGCCCAGGTGTGGGCTCCAGGCAGCTGCAGCAGTGGGGAAGGGGCACGCAGAGACACAGACATGCAGCCAGAGCCTGCAGCAGTTTGGCAGCATGTGGAGCACTGCCCAGCACAGCAGGTAAGTCTGACATGGGGGGTGGGGATAGACTGAGGCCCCCATAGTGAGGAAGGGAGTCGGGCACAGGCAGGGACAGGGGCTGGGGTGAATAGGGCCTGGGGCCGGGGAAGGCCATAGGATGCTCAGAGCCGGGGCAGTTTGTCTAGGGGCACAGGGGGCTTCAGTCACTGTGTGCACCCCAGGGGAGGCCAAGGGGGCATAAGCCCCTCCAGATCTGTGTGTGGGGTGGAGGTGGCTGGGGCTGCAGTCTGGATTCTGTGCCTTGCGTGCAGCAGGCACATACAGTTGTGCTGCTCCGGGGCAGTGGCAGCAGGGCACAAAGTCCAGTGGGCCACAGAGTCCAGCCCACAGTAGTAGCCGCCTACACCCTGTGCACAGATCCAAGGGACACATGCCCCCTGGGTCTCTCCTGGGGTGTGCACAGCAGTGCTCCCAGCCCCCCACCCCATGCCTCTGGACAAGCCACCTGGGCTCTGAATGTTCCATAACCTGCCCTGGACCTGGGGCCCCATTCACCCCAGGCCCTGCCCCACTCCCTCCCTCACCATGGGAGCCTTGATCTGACCCTCTCTACTACTTCCCCATGACAGTCTTACCTGCTGGGGGGGGGAGGGTATGTGCACACATGCTCAGCCCCAGCTCAAATAATATTTTCTCCCTCTGCCTATGTAAGAGGTGCAGGAGCAGAAAAGAAAAACGATGAAGTAAAATTTTCTATCCTCTTGCTTATTGTGGGGGAGGAAGCCTTGGCTGTTTATAACAACTCTGTCTTTGAAGAAGGCCAAAATTTGCAGTTGAATGTAATACTGTCCAAATTTGAAGCATACTGCATGTCAGAAAGGAATGAGACCCTTGAAAAACAAATTTTTATGTGCTTTTCCATCAGTAAGGAGTCCTCTAAGACAGTAGTGGCTGACAGGCAGACCTAAAGCAAATGTGGAAGACAACAGGACCCCAAACATCATGCTGCATTTGGAAATTTCTGTTATACTTCTAACAGAAGGAACTATTTTGCCAAATACTGCAGATCCCAAACACATAAACCATAAGTCCATGCTGAAAAAGGATTATTATTTTTTAGATATGTTAGAATCAAGCCAAATCTATGAGAGAGACTGGATCTTGCTACTGTAAGTGCAAGGAGTAAGTTTAATTTAAATTAGACACTGGAACTCAGGTTAATATTTTACAGGGATCTGAGCATGAATATAGAAAATTAAAATTGAGAATAAAAGTGAACCCAACAAACATAAAAATGACTGGCTATTCAAGAAAAAATATACCAGTGAAAAGAAGATGCATCACTAGCACCCAATATAAAAATATAGGACAGAAACTCTCATTCATTGTGATATCTTGGGCCATGTGTAGACTAAACAAGAGGCGTGTGCACACAACACTTTCAAGTGGGCCAAATGCTTTTGCATCGCTTTGATGGTGTTGGTGTTTGCATGCCTTGGCAGTGTATTGTGCATTAATTCCAGCCATTGTAGGAAACTCAGCGGCGTAATGTGCCTTAAATAACTCGGGGTGCAGGAGGAGTTTTAGTTTGCTGTCCCTACAGCCATGGAGTGAAGCACCGGGCTCCATTCAGCTCCACGGCTCTGCAGGGAGCTCCGTAGGCAGCTCGGCAGCGCTGTCCCTACAGCCCAAACAGCTCCACCCAAGAGAAGCGGGGAGCCTGATCTTCTCCTCCCCCCAACCCCCCCCGACCCTGCCTGCCTGCCTGAGCTGCACGGGGGTCTGGTGCTTCCCTCTGTGGCTGTGGTGCCTTCCAAGACCACTTGGGCAGGGGGGGTGGCGCTGCTGCCATGGAGGGAAGCACCAGACCCCTACCCCCGGCCCAGGGACTTCTCTGCCTGCTGGCAGCTTGCCCTCCCCTCCCCCCCGGAGAGGCAGGTAAGTCAGTGGGGTGTGTGCATGACACGGGGGTTTAATCAGCCCTAAACTGAAGCAGTGTTTTTTAAAACCCAGGGCTTCAATTTAGGTTCCCCATATCATCTACACAAGCCTTAGGGGGAGTGATACCAATCTTAGGTCTGGCTGCTTGTGAGGAACTGAATCCAGTTAAGCATCTGCTTGCAGTACAAGAAAATATCATTTATGCTTCCTGATGATCCTCTTTATTGTCACGGACCAAATCTGGAACCAAGTATTTTAGAATATAAGAATCAACCATGTCTGTAGGGGAAAAAATGCACCTGTGGATACAAATGTAAATACTATTAAGCAGAAAGAAGAAATTAACCTCCGTGGTCTGTAGCTAATGAACTGTGCAAGTTGCTCGGATCCATGTATATGGACTCAAATCTATTAAGACTTGGAGAAATTGTCCTACCAAAGACAAATCAGAAACTAGATCTAATATGTCATTCATCTGAGAAGAAAGTGAAACCTCCTGAAAGAATCACAGAGACTTGTTAAAAGATGGGTAGAAAAGGAGAAACAGGAAAGTGGAGTGGTAAAGACTCACTTCAGAGTGATATGCTAGTAAACTTGCCACTGTAGATGGGTGTTAATTGATTTTTTCATTAATTGTTTTTTGTATTTATTGTTATGAGGAAAGTTGTGTTTTAAAGATATTCTTTAACTAAGGAGACACTCCCTTACTTAAACTACAGAGGTTAGTAAATGGGAGATAGTTCCTCAGTTAAGTAGCTAGTTAGGGAGGCTGCAGAAGCTTCTGAACAGGTCCACAATAAAGTTTGTTCAGTTCTTCTCATTCACAAGTGCCTGTGTTAATTGAACCCAATGATCACTACTGGAACCAAGTGAGAAGGCAAAAAACCTTCCCCCTTTCTTACCTTAAACCAAACAGAATAACAAAACATCTCCTATACCTCCCCCCACCCCCAACCTCTCCTATCCAAGTCAAAGAAGGCCTCGAGGTTATCTGCAGGTCTCATTTTGGTGAATACTCCACCCTCTATCCTCTGGGAACCAGGTGACACACTCATACTGCCTTGGGTGGGGATCCATTTTGAATTCAGATACTACTTCAGGAACTCCTGCAGTTCCTGCTGCTGCTGCCTTCTGGAGCTATTACTGCTGGAGTTGAAGCTGCTGAAATGACTGCTGCTGCAGGCCCTCCAGCCATTTTACCAGACCATTTGTCTCCATTGCTGGAGTTAAACTTAGAGTGCCTACATTCTCCACCATGTAGCAGATTGCTACTCCTTTAGCCAGGCCCAGGAGCTGCCTTTCCTCTTTCTTAACTTAAATGAAACAGAATAATAAAACATCAACAACCCACCCCCAACTTCTCCTATCCAGGGCAAGGGCTTCTCCACAGTGCTGTAGGGCATTTATACATATGCTACAGGAATGGGGGTGGGGGTGGGGGTGGTAAGGATAGGGCACTTTGGGGCAGCTCTTGGGTGCCATTCTAATTAAAGCACCTGGAGCATCTCATGTATCAGTGTCTCCATGCTTAAAAATGGCAGCAAGGGTGCTTTAAGCTCATTCGATGAAATTTAATTAAAGCACCCGTGCCACCATTTTTAAGTATGGGGATGCTGAGATATGAGATGTTGCAGCCTGCTGCAGTGTGGTAATTTCTACACTCCAGCAGACTCAATTAACTGAGCCTGCTCCAATGCACTGTAATTACAGTGCATCAGAACAGCCTCGCTGCTTGTGTATAGGCAGTCTTAGTGTCTTTTTACTCAGCTTCCCTAATCCCCAGCATCAGCTCTCTGGGAGCTTTTAGCTTCCTCCAGGGCCAGCCTTGTCAGCTTGCCCAGAACTCCCAGGAAGGCAGGCTGTTAACCTCTATCCCTCTGCAGCTGGGTTCCAGCCTCTGCGCCATACACCTTGTTACAGCCCCATGTACACTTGTCACTACACAGATAAGACCCAGTTCCGATCCTAGATCTTTCTTACGTTAGAATAACTGGTAAGGGTATTATTCCTGAAACTTGTAATGGGGCAGATCCTTACCTAATACCTACCAGTGCAGCAGCTTTTTGTTAGATTCGTAGTTCTGAAGGCCAGAACAGACCCTGGTGTTCATCTCTTTGACTTCCTGTTTAACACTAGCTTTTCGATTCAAGTCTACCAGTTTACAAGCTGATAATATGACTTGTAAAAATATTCATACACCCAGGATTGGAAATTGGAATTGAATTATTATTAGAGCTCCAGACGCTTTAATTAGAGCGTCTTTTGGAGTTGCTCTAATTAAAGCCTCCTCCCTCCCCAACTCCCAGAGCACGTGTATAAAAGCCCAATGTGTGCAAGTACCAGGAGAAACCTTGAGTGGTCATTTGCATACAGTCTCAGTAGAATTCTGGGATCACAGGGCTTTAAGCCTGACATAAAATTTAGTGAATTCCTATAAATGAGAGGCAAGCATATGGAAATTAAAGTTCTCTCTCTGTCTAGTTGCTGTGGTTAATGAAAACAATATGGATTTCTCTAATGGCAAGAAATCTATACACTCTATGTATAACTCGATAATGGTGTAGTAGAAGGACATGAAGCAAGACATAAATGTTTTTTGAAAGAGGGAAGCTTTCAAGGAAAAACCAAATCCCCCAAAGCATTGCCCTCTATGTATATGTTTACAACTAAATAGGAATTTTGTCCATTTCAGGAAGGATGTTTGTTTTCAGCATAGTAAAGAAAGAGTGAAAAATGAACACAATGAACACAGAAGAAAATGTATTCCTGAAGTAATGCACACATTTCTGGAGGGAGCTGAATCCCATAGAAAAAATCTATTTTAGGCCTTCATCCTGTGGTCACTAAGGCATTTGGGCAATTTTATGCATGGATGTAACAGGATTCAATTCTCATTGGTACTACTTGTGTAAAGTCACTCATGCACATAAATTCATGCAAGAGATGGGCAATAAGTGAAGCTTGAAGATTTTATATGATTCAGATAACCACCTGACAGGTGAGAAGTTTATCCAACACTATTTCTGTCAGTATAATGCTCATGGCAGAGGTTGGACTACTAGCGCTAAACAAGTTCCTTGCCTGTCTACAGAACTGCTTCTCCCTATGACTGATATGTCATTGTGCCTAACCATTTGTCCATAGGCACTTTTTCTACAGATGTCTGCCTAGTCTTTTCCTGTATGTGCGCTTTAATCTCTTTACTGTAGTAATGAATAGCTGCCAGGACACACCAAATTGGGTGGGTTTGGGGTTTATGTATTAAGTTTTTTGCAGATCAAAGGCCCAGTCCTGCAGAAACTCAATCATGGGACCAGTTGCAGTGACTTCAGTGAGGGGTAGGGGATTATTAATATGAGTAGGGACAAGGCAGGTGTTGGACTACAGCTTGAAGGGAAAGACCTGCTTTGGGACTGGTGCAAAGACATTTGTTGCTCTGGGGGAAGAACTAGGCATTTCAGTCACACAAGCAGAATGTCTCCAGTAAATCCCAGCACACAAAAGAGAGCACAGATTGTTAATACCTTGTTGAGGGGTGAGAATACCTTCCATTTCGTGGAAAGACAGCTCTTTTGGCTGTGGCAACCTGTGGATAGGGAGGGTATTAGAGCCATGGTTTTGCCTACTCTCTGGGTGCATAGAGCCAGCCCAGCCCTGGGGCTGCAGTGAGGCTGGCCCTGTAGTGGTAGTGGTGGCCGGGAGCAAATTTGCTCCTAGTTGGCATCTACACACGTGCTACTGTGCAGTAACTACTCACAAGTAATTTTTGCTACTTGCAGTATTGCGCTATGCTACTGTGCAGTAAAGCATCTTGTGTAGATGTGCCCTCTGCCACCTTCATCAACTTCGGGGTACTGTGCCCACCCTCATATGGCAATTGCTTCTGTGGGAAAGCAAAAAGCAAAACAGGCAGCTGGAGCTCTCTAATTTTAAGTGCACATACTTTCAATTAGAGCATTCACATTTATTAAAATGTTTGGGGGCAAGGGATATTATTTGACTCAAGGGGACTTTATATCTTATGCGATTAGGGCCATATGTTCATTGAAATACTCTTGAAATCTAGATGCAAATCTTTAGTTTGGGGACTGCCTCAGTCTGTGCCTGCATTTTAGCTTGAATCTGTGCAGTAGCAATAACAAGCACTGGGCAATTTGGGAACTAGCTTCAGCTGCATACTTAGAGAGGGCACAAGAATGGCAGCTGCTGTCACTGCTACTCAAGGCACAGACCCTTGCTGTAATGCCTCATAATCTATGCTGTGCTCATGCTGTAGCATGATGTTTGAAAAGCCATTAATAAAAACATCAAGAAAAATGCTGACTTTATTTATTTCTTCTATGCTGTGATATTTTTGGCATGGTAGTTACTAGGAAATTAATACCCATTGAATAATGATTTATTGTGTAAGATTATAAACAGATTGTCTGCAGATGAGCGTAGGGGACTAAATCAAGCTGCACTCTCACAAGATCCCTTCTAAGGTTCAAAGTTCAAAAAGTGCATTAAGGTAATATCAGTGATCTGAACACACACAACTTTATTGTTAAGATGCATCATTGTGCCTTGGTTTTGCAGGTACTATGCCACATAAAGATTTCATGGAAGTCTGTTTGGAATGGGCATGGATATGAATGTTAAGAATGAGGTTTGGCCTTTTCATTTGAATTTAATGGCTTTAAGTTCAACCCTTAATGCAACTTTGATGTCTTTCTCACTTGCAATATTCTTATTATGACTATTATTACTACAGCAAAGTTTAGAGATAGTGCATTCACATGAAGACATTGATCCAATTACATTGACAGTCTATGAAAATAAACCTTTCTTTAAAGAGAAGTGCGTTGACAGCTGATATTTGTATGAATTCTCAATGCTCTAGATATTGCAGCTTTCTCTCTCACAGTTCAAAGCACAAGTATATATGCATAGAAACATCCTGAGGTAGCCAAAACTAAGTAAATTAATATAATAGAAGGAATTTGAAGTTTGAAATGGGCTGTTTTTAAATCTCTTTAATTTTTTGCTCGCTCTTTCTTTATAATATCTTGAACTAGCGGCCTATTGCAGTAGCTAACCTAGACAGCAGACTGAGAATAATAGTCACTGACATCAGACTGACAACTCCATAAAACTCTGGGAGATTCAAAAGACATCTACAATGAGAGAAAATTCAGTAGTATCTGAGGTAGCATATAAATAAAAGTCAGAATGGATATGGAATGGGAGGGGCTGTATAATTTCATTAAACTTCCCTTTGAAGTATAAAAAAGCACCAGAAACTTATGTTGTCACTAGTACTCATCAGAAAATGATGGGTTTAAAAAAAATATTAATTGAAGTTTTCCTCATCCTGAGAAGAAACAGAACAATCTGCATGCATTCAATTTCTTTCATCAGAGGTCAAGAAAATTACCAATTTAATAAAAGTTTCCCAAAAACATGTTTGCTTCAGGTAGAAAAAACAGACAAATATCAGCCATTGGTAGTTACAGTTTTTAATCAGGCTGAGATCTGGCAACGTCTGGCTCAGATTCTCATGAACTTCAATATTCAAATGTTGTATACTCTGAGACACGGAGATTTTCCTACTGGGGTTTTTTTTTTGGTGCTGATTAAAGGACATTAAAAGCTCTTCCTGTAACTTCTTCAGCTGAAAGCAATACAGAAGCAAGTGGTCATGTCAGTTTGAGGGGATTCTTATCCCCGTTGTTTCAATGTTTAGATAACCGTATTTAGCAAATGGAATTTCTAAATCCTCTAAGATTTGTCCTTCATTGACTATTAGCCAATAGCTAACAGGGTGTATCTCACAGGGCAAAGGTTGTGGGGATGACTGGCTTTGGTGGCTGTACTAGCAGAAAGTGTTGTCTGGGCTTAAGAATGTGTAGAGATATAGTTGTGGTGGGCCTGTGTGGAAATGTACAAGGCCACATCCATACGAGCAGGACCATGCATTTGCAGCAGCACAAATCTGTAGCAGCACAAAGCAGTGCAAAGCACACCAATGTGCTGTTTGCTGGGACAAATGCAGAGATAGGGGAGCAGGCAGCCTAGGGCCTACTTGCCTTGCTTTAATGAATAAGCCTACTTGCCTAGGGCTGCCTGATCCCCTGTCTCTGCACACAGTGGAGCCCCCATGCTGAAGCACCTTGTGCCTCAGCCAGCGCTCCATGGCTGGCTGGAGCACAGTGCCTCAAGACGAGGGAGTGTGCAGCCCTGGGCTGGCTGCTCCCCTGTCTCTGCATGCCTCTGAGCGAGGGCTCCGCAGCATACTGCTCCCCTCTCTTGAGACACAATCATAGGGAGTGGCTGGCTAGATCAAAGGGTGCCTTAGTACAGGGGCTCCGCAGTGTGCGGAGATGGGGGAGCAGCTACCTCTGGGCCCCCATCTCCGTGTTTGTCTCAGCACACAGAACTTTGGCACACTTTGAGCTGCTTTTTTTTTTAGGTTGTTTTTTGGCGGGGGGAGGGTTGCTACTGGGAAATTTTGGTAGCAAATTTTGCCACAACGCTGCAAATTAGTGCGGTGCACAGCTTAATGTGCAAATGTGTGGTTTGTGGTGTGGCAGACTCTGTGTGTCTGGGTCTGGCCAAAGAGGCCAAATGAACTCCATTCTCATTTGTCTGCATGCACACAACCTGGCACTAACCATCTACCTTTAAAAATATTCATAACCAGAGTCATATTCTTCTAGATGGAATTGAGGTGGAGAGGCAAAATATAGCGTCCCTTGTCCAGTTATGAAATATTAAAGCAAGGCAAGTAGGCTTATTTTAGCTCTCTTTCATTAAGATAGAAGTCAGGTTTAAACTTCAGTGCTCAGGCTTTTTCATTAGCAGCACCAATTTTTATTTTTGCCTTCCAGGTTAATTTTCTAACTAGCTGGAAGACATAAAAGGGACATAAAAGGTTCAGATGAGGTGAAAATGTACACATTACACATTACACATTACAAATGTACACATTACACATCTCAAATGTACACATTACCTGCTCTGTGTCTGTTTTTCTGTTCTATCAAAACATACTAGGGGAGAGAAGGAAGGCATTCAACTAAAAACCTACATATTATTTGCTTAGGATCTCATGATATTGCCATATTTACTCAAATGTAAGCTAAGGCTTTTTCTTCTAATCAGTATGGGAAAAACAGCCCCACATCTTAAATGTTCACACAAAACCCCCTCCCCCATTAAATACATTGCCTACCATTAAACCAGCTATGAAGTTGATTGAATGCAGTCCACATCAAGCATGCTTATATTGGACAAACATACTGACTGGAAACTTTTTTTGTGTGTTACCCTTAAAAAAATAGGCAATTGCTCCCCCAGGAGGGAACAAGCCCAGGGCCTGGAAGTAACTGCAGTATCTGGCACTGCAGTATCAGTCCAGCACTCAGGGGGGCCAGACCAAGCTCTGACACCCTTCCCTGATACTTGTCAGTAGTCCTTTAGAAAAACAGGCACATTTTCAGCAGGGAATAGGGGAGTGGCCTAGCAACGGGTGGTGGGGGGAGGGCCATGGCCTCCAGGTACTGGCCTGGGGTGGGGCACCGGCTGGGCTGAGAAGCCGTGGCACCTCCCATATTTGGTGTGTGACTTGCCCTCCCGCCCAGTGGGTTGTCCGTTTCTTTACCTGTTACAGCCAGAGATTCTGTCCGCTGCCCCTCCCCCAGCATGCTGCAATGTCAATTTTCCCCCAGAAGTGCCGTGGGGAGAGGGGACTCTGCACCCTGCTCAAATCATCCCCAGTGGGGGGGGGGGGGGGAGGGTGAAAATGCAGGCATTGGCCTCCGGGTACCAGAGAACCATGGTATGCCAATGCAATAGGCATTGGGCCTGGAGATATCGCAATACTAGGCCATCACTGAGAGGGCCAGTCAGGCCTGACAACCTCCCCCCAGTGCCAAGAATTTTTTTTTTTCTGTTTTTTTTGCACTGGTCCTGGAAGCACAGCTATACCAGGTCAATGCATGGAGTGGATGGAGCAAGCTCCGGTTCCACCACCCAACACCAAAAAGAATTTGCTCAATATAGACCTCCGATGGAGGACATATCAGAGACAATCACCTGCCCTGGGAAAACCACCTGATTGATCATGGTGTCTCCCCTGACAGGAACACTACCACCTACCACAAGAAAAACTTAACACACCTCACCATTTTTTTTAAAATAAAATATACCATTTTATTAGAAAAACAAACACTATCAAACTTCTTAAAGAAGGGGAAACAATCAAAACCCACCTGAGGTATCACAAAATTACTACAAATTCGAATTTACAAAATTTACATAATATTCACATAAGAAATAATATCACTTTCAAGTAGCTGGAAAACGCCTTCAGAAATATTGCACCTTTGCTTCTCATATAATTACAGGTTCTGACCAATCCCTCACCCACTCTTGGAGACCCTTTTCCACTTCATCTGAATGAGATTTTTTTTTTTTTTGAAACATTTTATTAGAAAAACTGACACTACCAAACACATGAAGAAAAGCAACAAGGAAACCAAACCCACTTGAGGTTTCACAAGGTTGATACATACTCACTTTCACAAATTTGCATAACATTCACAGAAGAAACAATACCACTTTTGATTTACTGAACACCCCATGTAGAAATCATTTAACTTGCTTCCTATATAATTCCAAATTCCCTCACCCACTGTTGGAGCTCCTTATGCTACGTTAGATGTTAGTGAAAACTATCTGAACAGGCCACAATGCTGAGTGTGGACAGCCCCCCACCACACCAACTCTTTTTCAGCTCATGGTGAACCACTACATTGAATACATTTTGACTTCCTCTTCACTCCCATGACTGAACAGCACTTTCCCCCTCCCCCCACCATTTTCACTGATTCCTGTATCTTCACCATCCTTAAATGTCACCAAACATCTATGTAGAGGGGAGGCTCTATCACCCTCTCTCTTGGCCTGTTGCATGTGATTAGTGTAGCTCCACCCGCCATGAGGTGGAGCAAGACCAGGCGGCCCTGCACCTCATCTACATATACATTTTTGGAGGATCCCAGGACACCAGGTTCCCAGGAATGAGTGGGGCCTGTCTAGCAAAGTTTTTTGCAGGTTACCTTCTGAGATGGTGGGGGGTGTACATGCCAGTCAATGGGAGACTGTGGACCATGGAGCATCCCTGGTTCTATGGGGTCCTGAATGAGTTCCAGAGAGAGTATGGGTTACAGAAGGAAAGCATGGAGACTATGTCCAACCACAAAAAGATACGGAGGGCAGTCAGAGACAGAGACAGGCTATCAACTGTGGAGATGCTCCCTGATGAGGACTGCCAAGTCATCTAGAACCAGATCTTCCACAAGGACCACAGGGACTTGAGTTGGTTGACAGTGCACTGAGTACTCCCAGTGAGGGCATGGAGGTACAGGGTGGGGATGAGGGATTCGACCCAATTGCCCCAGGGAAACTTTCCAAGAAGAAGCAGAGACCATTGATCACCTCCTATGGTACTGCCTGTATGTCAAGCGTGTGTGGGAAAAGGTAAGCCAGCTCCTTGAAAGACTGACAGAAGTCAGGCTGATGACAAGAGAGGTAACAATGTACGGACACCTGACTAAGCAGTAGGGTCTGACCATAAAGGGGCGGGGGGGAGTGGGGGGAAGAAGCTGCAGGAGGGCAGAGGGCAATCGGGGCATCCGACCTCCCCCCACAGCCATTATTTTCCTTGATGTAGCAGTGAGAAGAGAACAAATTCAAGACAAACCTTCAATAATTATATTCTATACCTGAAAAATTATTTTAAAAAAGTCTGCATTTTCCATATATAGAATCTAATTATTGGGGAGGTGTCTTAAATTTGAGGTCATCTTAGACTCAAGTAAATATAGTAAGAACACTGCTTTCTCCTGGGATTAATTTGCAATGCAAGGTATCTTCAGGTTTGTAACATATGGGGCTATGAATTTTCTCACAATATATTGAGGTATCCTTAGGTTTTTTTTCTGCAACTTTGGTATAACCTTCAGTTTATCTCTACCTTCTTGCCATTTACAGTACCTGCCAGTATGTAGAAAGAAAGGTACAAAACCATTTGTTATAATTACTCTCTGGCCAGAGTTGTTCATCTCAGTAGGTTGTCTCTCCTGGAATTTCTTACCAATGCTTGGTCAGGGTAGCTTGAAAACTGATATTTTCTGGCTCAATCAGAGTTGTGGAAATAGGGTAGAATGTC
Organism: Crocodylus siamensis; assembly: GCF_052110815.1. NCBI lineage: Eukaryota > Metazoa > Chordata > Crocodylia > Crocodylidae > Crocodylus > Crocodylus siamensis. The sequence goes on from NC_143395.1 coordinate 177,150,936, forward strand.
AGTAATGGTGGCAAATCCTCTGGGAAACCTACTGCTTGCATTTCTGCACAGCGCTAGAGTAATTGCCATACTGGATTTAGAACAGTTAATCAAGTATCTCATCTCTGACAAAACATGTACCGATTCTTTGGAAGCAAATCCATGAAGCAACATTAATAAGTGTAATAATCTGCCTGTACAGGAAGTTCTTGCCAAATGAACAAGGAGAGTAGTTGGCTCATGGGATTCACTACAGTGCCTTATTCTGTCTAATGGAGCAGTGGCTGGTCTCATCCACTAATTAAGTTCTAAACGACAAAAAGATGCCAATCAAAAAGCTGTAGGCATCTTTATGGCAATTAAACTGGCACATGCAAAATTTAAGTTAGAGTAAGTTTGGCTAACCACAAAAGGTCCAGTCATAGAAACAGGGTGGTGAAATAAGCAATCACACCCTTTCCTCTGTCTCAATATCCAGGTCCCTTGTGTTTCCTCCCAAATGACTGGGAGACTATCTAGGCTTGCAGCATGCCTGGAAGGTCAGCAAGAACAGGCCAGTTGGCACTGGGAGGAGGATGAAGTGAGTTCCATTGTCAAGGTGCCCTCCCAGAGACCCCTGGATAGCTGCTGCCCTGGATAGCCAGCAGCTATCCAGGGCAGCAAACCACATTTTAATATTCACCCAGAAATCAACTGGCAACATATGTGGAATAAATGATGCAATACACTCTTACTTAAATACTCTTTACATTAATCAAGGAGACACATGCTTCATGAAATCCAACATTTGAAGGGCCTTAAGTTTTTGCATTACAAAAATCAATCCTATTTCTATTTCTATCAAGAACTTGACCATAACACCTTGTGGCAATGAGTCCTGCAGGTTAATTATGCCTAGTACAAAACAAATGTGTTCTTTTGTTCAAATGTTGGGCCTAAGATCCCAAACATAACACTTTTTCATTTCATTAGGTCTTCCCTGATGCTTGCAAACAGATTGCTGAGTATGACACAATATAGAGCCCTGTTTCTTTATTAAAGACGATAATTTTGATTTGTAGATAATTTTAGGACCCTGTGCACCTCTAGAAGATCACAAAGCACTGGAAATGTGTCTAGCCCTTATGGGACGGATTTCCAAATTCTTACCTCCAATGCAGATACTCAGAGGCAGAATAATCAAGGTCTGTATCTTGGCTGGCCACAGTGGTAGCAGGGTCTGGGCCAGATAATGAAGTGGCTGCTGTTCTTGCACCTCTCCTGGCACCTTAGTCACCCATCCGTCGTGACACTACTGTAAGTACTGACATGTGACAAGAGTTTTTAAAGAATGAATTCCCCCAATTTTGGCAAGATATTTTGGAAATCAAAATGCTGTAAGAAGAGCTAGAGGGGGATATAAAAATCTTACTGGAGTGATCAGTGGGAGCTAAGTTCTTATTAGTACTCTTATAAATACCCCATTAGGACTTTAATGGCAGTGTGAGTACTAAGCACTGGAAAGTTTGGCCATGAAGTCTTTTGAAAATTTGTCACATTTGGGCTGCTCCTGGTTGGAGGAAGGTTCTACTTTGTCCTGTACACCTGTGCAAGAATCATATAAGCTTCTGGTTTGTGCTCTAACCCTGTTTGTATTAATAACCTTCTTTGGGATAGTTCTAAGCTTCCTTTTCCCCAACCATTTAATGCATATCATCATCATAATATGATTTAGAGAAGATAAATACATGACCATAAATTTTAGCCATCTGAAATCAGTAATTCTCTGTTTGCAAAGCAGGTATGCTAAAGAGTGTCTTGATTTATGAAGGTTATCTTTGAAGAGGTTAGTATTTAACAGATAATGAAGAACACTCCTTTTATCCATATTTAATAAACATGAGACAAAGTGTATCAAATCCCTTGATTCCATACTTGGATAGCATTAAATCAATAGTGATTTATGAATATTTCACATCCTGTTTCTTTTGTACATTGCAGGTCCCTGCTTAAAATGAAGAGGAAAGAAATTCTGCAGAACATTCTATCAAATGTATAAGTAAAATCCAGATTAAAGAACAACAAAAAGGGGATGATTTTACAGTAAGTTTATCCAAAGAGCATAGAAACAGACATTTACATATTTTTCCAGAATCAGTCAATTAATGTTACTGTTAACTTATTACTGACAAATAAATGTACAGAGGGCATGTCTACACGTGCAATTAATGTGCATGAATAAACTCTAGAGCTTATTGCTTCAGAGTTTATTGCTCCTGGGTACACCATTTGAATGTGGGTTTATAAACTCCAGGGCAATAAACTCTGGAGTTTATTCATTCTCAGCAGGTTGAGCCACGTTGGAGCAGCTCTGGTTGGCAGGGAGCCTGGTGGGGGGGAAGGGGTCAGTTTGCCAGCCTGGGGCTGTTCCCCCTGGTTCAAAGCATTACGAAGGGGTTGGCAGGGGTATGAGGGTGCTTCAGTGTGGGGCTAGTCAGGAGGCAGCGCCCCACACTGAAGCATCCTTGTGCCATGGCCAGCTGGGGCAGTGTCTACATGTATGGTGCTGTGGAGTATTTTTACTCCACAGCCGGATAGTAGTTATATGTACAAGTACTATCCGGCTGTGGAGTAAATTAGTTTACTCCCGCTTAATAGGGCCACATGTGTAGACACACAATGTTTACTGTACGGCTAATTAGTCAACTGCACAGGAAAGGCGCAGACAGAAGTGCAGCTCCCAGCTGTGACTGAGAACGCTTTGCAGGAAGCATTCAGAGTTAAAACAATCCCCCAGACCAAACAGAAGTTCATCGTTGGTTCCAGGGGGGAGTGGTATCTAGCTGCTGCATGGGAGTCTACAGCCTGCTTCCCCTAGCAAGGGCCCCTACTGTCTCCTGACCTCTCTTCTCTCCAGGCCTGTCCCCGTGCAAACTTTCAGAATGGAAGCGGGGAGGGCGAGCTCGTTTTAGGGGTTCCCCAGCCAGCACTGAAGGGTGGTGTGGGTGAATTGGAGCTGCCCTCCCCCACCATCTCAGGGGGGTTCCAATATATCTGCCCCACCCTCCCGCAGGGGCTGAAAACTCCCCAGACTGAACTCCCTCTGCTTCCTTTCTCCTCTTCCCTTCTGAAAACAGTGACAGGCTGAGAGCTCTGCAGGCACAAATTGCATAAGATGCTCATTTTGAAACATCTTCATCTCACCCCTCATGAAATGAGGGTTCAGATTTTCTTTTTATTCATCATTTTTTAAGCTGTCTGCAGCTGTGCACTTGTGTTTGGTCATGACGATAGACCTGTGGCCAGATTGGGTGAAAATTGTCATTTCTGTCTGCTCCCTAATGTCTCATGTAGTGTGCCCAGAGAGTGACTAAGTCATGCCATGCATCGTTAGAGGGGTAGATACCTCCATAGGTTTTGGGTATTAAGGGATGATTCAAAGCAAAATCCAGTTAACCAAAAGTCCTCTGACATCAGTAGGCATTATAACAGTTATCATCGAACATTATCATGCTTCAGTATTTGACTTCATAACAACACCTGTAATATTTGCCAATTTGACAGCAAAATACTATGACAATGGAAACTGCAGGGTATGTAAAAGTGATCTTTTGTATCCTAGGCAGTGCATGCTATATCTCTTAGATGGTGTAGTAGAGGATGGCTTCTGGTGGTTACACCCAAAACGTCAAACCTATGTGAATTCTGTACTGGCTTTGTGCAGTCCGTGCCTTGTTACCACAGTCTGAAGTTATATAATGTATATGAAAACAAATCTCTGATTTGGAACATAGACACTGTATCTATGGAAACTAATGCTGTTCTGATGTTCTTCAGTTCAGCTGGCATTAATGAGCTACAGATCTGGCTCCAAATACGGAATTTTGTTTTTATGAGTGGGTTTATTCTCCTCCATTCTTACAATGTTCTTAGAAGTTATTGAAATCTTAACTCATCACTAAAGGGGTGTTTTAGGGCTGAAGAAAAAAATAAACAGTATTTTTTCCAGGTCAGTTCCACAGATGCGAAGTGAGGTACCCCAAGCACGAGGAAGGCATGATTAGTAGGTCAGTTAATGGCAATGAGTGTAATAATAGTAAAGCATTCCCATACTAGCTACTACCAATGTGATGTGTGATTTTGACATAATTCTTATGCATCTTCTATTATATAGTCAGCAATCAAAGGTTATGTGTACTTGACCTTGACATTTATTGATAAGGAAATATAGTCTAGGGGCAATTCAGAGCAAAGGAGAGATGCAGGAAATGTAACTCCTGACCTCTAGGATAGTACTATATGAAAAATCAATATCAACACTGGTGTACAGATCCCTGACTAAGGGCATGTCTATGTTGCCTCTGCCATGACCAGAAGTGCTGCCATGAAGCACACTTCACCTATTCATTTCCACTCTGTATGCACCAACTCCCAAAAGAGTGAGGCAGAGAAACCACTTCAGAGCACATTCTGCACCAGAGAGGCCTTGGACATGTCTGTTCTCCTGACCCACTTTCCACATGGCTAGGATGCAGGAGTACCAGCTGCCAGGTTAGCTCTCCCAGCCGCATGCACATGAGGACCTGTCCCTATGGGGATGGAGCTAAGAGATAGCTGTAGCCAGAACAGCTCTCTCATCCTTGTGCACATTGGGACTGGCCCCCATGCCCTCTGACAGCCTCTGGGCTGGCACCCAGGAGATCCTGGAACTCCCCCTGGCTGATACAGGGAGCAGAACAGGGCAGGAGCAGCCATGGACTGGGCTGCTCTCACTGGGCACAAATCTGTGCCCAAGAGGATGCATGTGTAGATACATTCCTGTATGCAGTTTACTGCATATTATTTTACTGTGCAGTACCCTTATTGCAGATTAATGGCATGTGTAGACACACCCACTGAGTGGAAACAAGAAGGTGGGGCACCCTTCACAGGAGCTTTCCCTGTCATAGTATGATATACTTTGAGTATTAAATATAGTTTCCTTGAAAATGCTGCTATCTTACCATCATACTAGTTTCTACCCCTCTCCCCAAAATGAAGCAGACAAAGGAAAAATGTTTATTCACAGTGTCCAATGAACTAGGTTGTATCTATGAAAGCTTGTGACTCTTGGAACCAGTCAGTCTCTAAGATGCCACCTTGATTTGCCTTCTGAAGGAGACAGCCATGTACACGATGAAGGTGGTGCCCTCAAAAAAAAGTGTCAATTTATCAGGACCTGATTTTACTTTCACTGACTCCATTAAAGTCATTGGAATTCTACCTAAATCCATGAGCAAGGCTATCATCAGGCCTACAATGCCTGTGATGTATCAGACTCTGCTGAGCTAGGACCATCCTGGAACAAAAACCTCACATCCTCCTATCCTGACAGTTTTCAAAAGAATTCTAAATTTTAGCTGGACTTTATGCCTGGGGCCCTTTCTGCTCTGAAGTGCTGATATTCTGTTTAGAGTAATAAATCATGCAGCTTTTAAAAAAATAGGACTGTAGCATTACATGCCTCCAAGGAGCTCATCATTTGCAAGGAAGTTTTTGATTTTTAGTAAGTTTGTATATTCTTTTTGCTCTTCTCCTGACCTCTCCCATCCTGACTTGGGTTCCTGACTTGATTAAAGTTGCAAGCCATATAAATACTGAACAAATAAATGATGGTGTTATCTTTGCTAATTCTCTAGATGGTTGACAGGCTGGTCATAGCATCCTTAAAATGCTCTTAACTTTTCCTCAGGAAGAAAAGAAAATCGGAAAAGAATAGTTCTGTTGGAATGCAATAAGTAAAGCAGTATATTGTAAAATACAGGTATAGCTTTACTATGAATATTCATTCTTAACTTAATACATCAATTCCATAATGGATTAACACTCAGTTTTGATGGTTTTATTTTATGAAGAAAAAGATGCAACAGAATTGGGTCCAATTATATTGGACTCAGATGTGAGCCACTACGTATGTCCATCCAATGGAGGAAGTGGGTTTAAGGCTCTTTCATTTCTACTGTGGACACTAAACATTGCAGGTCATAGTTTGGGAGGAGAGCTGCCTCTCCTGCATCAAGAACTCCCCCTCCTCCCAACGCTTTCTTTCTCACCATGTAGTGGCCAACCTAGCTGATCTGAACAAACATGGAGCGTTGTTGGGGAAGACGGATGCAGCTTCCCACAATTGACATTTTTGGTCATGCATCAGGTCCCAAGAATCATCAGATTCACTTTAAATATCATTTAAAATAAAGGAATTTGGATTTCTTTTTTCATTTGTCTTCTGATTCCTGAGCCTCTGAGGTAAAGTTAGATTACAACTGTATGAGAGCTTTTTCTTTTTATTTAAGAAGAAATCAGAGATAGTAGGTTTTTACCCATAACAGGGTCCCTGAATGAAGTCCTGTTACTTGAGGAAAATCCCCGCAGCTGGCAGTCAAGATGCCCAGGCATAGGCAGAGGGGTGGGGAGGAGGGGAGATTCCCCATGCCACCAGTAAGCCAATGGGACCCGGCTTCTGGGAATAAGGAAGGAAGAGGGCCCAGAAAAATGCCTTTGGGCACTTAGAGAGTGAAGAGGAGGTGTCATTTGGGACCTTGGAGAAAAGATGAGAAGAGCCAGGTAGCCGCCAGATGCCTGGTACCAACACATGAAACCCCAGCTGCTGCGGTAAGTCAAAGGGAAGGAGTTGCAGGTCTGGGCAGTGAGGAGGCGTGGCATCCTGGAGTGGAGAAGAGCTCCCTAGTTGGGATCTGAGACAGGACCTGGATGGCAACCCCAAAGGGAAAGGGGGAGACCATCCTGAAGTTTTGGCACCAGTGCCGGCAGCCAGGGCACTCCCAGAGCTGAGCTGGCTCAAACCATAGAAAGGCAGTACAAGATGTGGCCAGCCTCCACCACTAAGGAGGTAATTAGTGGATATTAAGCAAAGTCACCAGCTGGAGTGACTCACACCCAGGGGGACTGTGTCAGGACTCCCATTGGTTGAGACCCACGGAGGGAGAACAGCCAGAAGTGCCCTCATAGTAATCAGCAGGGGATAAAAGTCCTCGTTTGCATGGGCTGCTAATGAGGTAATTAGCACCATGAGTCCTCCGGCCAGCACTTACCTTTAGGACAGTGAAGCTGGTGATCTTTCCTCAACCATGACGGACACTGTGGGGCAGGAGGGGGATGAGCTGCCGCCTGTGGTCCGGGCCGCTGTAAAAGAAAGACAAGAGAATAAAGCACCTGGAATTACATGACGGGTCAAACGTCATTACTCTGCTGGTACCTATTAACACTCCATCTCTTTCCTCCCTTAATAAGATCAAAGTTGTGGCAGGTGAGAACCAGAGGAACTGGAGGTACCCTGCAGACCCAATAACGTTACCTAACCATATTGCAGAGCTGGAGACTATAAAGAGGTGGTAGGGAATACACTACATCCCACACACCAAATGTCATGACTCCTCTTGCAATTTATCACAAGTTTCAACAGTGGTTCCCTTTGGAGAAATGGAGAAGTAGCTCCTGTGCACTGCCTCTTTCTCAGAGCAGATTGAAGGGCCTATTGCATTTACAGGGGCATCCCTGAAGCCCTCTATGCCAGGGATCAGCAAAGACTTAGGCCACAGGGAAGGAGGGGAGTGGGGTGTGGGTAGATGGAGGGGAGCAATGAGCCAGGGAGAAGGGTGGTGGGCAGAGAAGGAAGGGAAGCTGTCAGGAGGAGCACAGGGCCCCAGGGCCAGGGCTGGCAGCTACAGGAGCCAGCTGGGAACCAAAGGGGCTGGGCTGGCTCCTGCTGCTTTCTGCAGTCCCAGTGTTGCATCTGGGAACCATGTGTTGATGGGAGGTGCCTGGCTGGGCCAGCTGGCTCCCTGACACACTGTGCAATTCCTGGCTGCAATGCCAGGACCCACCTGTGTGCCACCTAGCTAGTCAGCCTGGCCTAATGGAGCTCAGTTCCCTCAGTTCCCATGCCATTAGGCCAGGATGGGATGGGCCAGGATGGCTCTGTACAGGTCCCAGCATTGCAGCAGGAAACCATGCCACATGATATGGAGCTGGCCAGGCACCTCCTGGTACCACTTGTTTCCCGGTGGCATGGCAATGAGCTGACCCGGTCCATATCAGGACCCATGCAGCATGGCATTCAACACCATAACCCATGCAGCAAGGCATGGAGACAGCCAGACCAGCCTTGTGGCATGTGATTCCTGGCTGTAACATCAGGACCCATAGAGAGCCAGCCGGGCCTGATGGTGCATTAGTGCCAGGAGCCATGGGGATTCCTATGCCATCAGGCTGGGCCAGGTCATGGGGTTCCTGGCACTCTAGCTGGCAGCCACACATGGAGGCACAGAGCTACAGTCCCATGAGCCCCACCTTGCAGTCAGGAACCAGATGGTGCCCTCCACCACACCCCACATCCACACACACAGACAGACACGCACATGTGCAGCCCCTCACAAACTCCATACCCACCCAGCCACCCAGCCACACCCCACATACACACTCATACACCTATACACATACACCCATAGCAACCCAAAAAACTCTATACCCACCCACACATACCGCCTACATCCCTCCACATTCCCACTAAGGGGTGGGGCACCTGTTGAGGGGCAGGGCTACCCTTGTGGCCTTTGACAGCTCACCAAAACTCGTTAAGTGGCCCTCCTGCCAAAATACTTACCCATCCCTGTTCTAAACAAATTCCAGCCCACATTAGTTTTTGACAGACAGTGTTTCATTATATTGTAATCTCCAAAAAGTTAAAAAAATAATACTGAAAAGCATTGAATGTAGCAATTTCTTTCTTTCATTTTTTTTTTTAAATCTTCATCCTCACAATAGGACAAAGAATCACAACAATATGATTCCTAAGGATATAAAGGGTAATGTCATCAGGTCTGAAATTGTGCTATATGTCAATTAGGCTTTGTTTTTTTCTCTCCCTATCTGATGAAGTCCTACACACAGCTGTTTAGCTCAGGCTGCATTCACAAAGGGCTTTCCCCAGCTGACTTGTTACTTCTGTGATTATGCAAATAGATTTCTAGAGCATCCAGGATCACAGGAAGTCCTCAATTCACAGATTGGGCAAAGGGCTATATTCTGCAACTGTATTCCAAGTAAAATATATCCTGCTCTCAAAGGCTTCTTACAGATGTGGAAACCCCGCTCAACATGGTGCATTACTTTCAGCTTGGTGTGCTCATGCAGCAAGTGTAGTACATGCCCAGAAGAGGAATCGTGTTAGCTTGACCTGGCTCACACAACTTCTGTATACATTGGGTGCTTCAGCAAGGCTTTTTTGGTGCTTTTATTTAATAACTGATTGAATCAACTTTATATAAAAGTGCCAAAAGGCCCCGCTGGAGTGCCCAATCTATACAGACACTGGGGGGTCAGGTCGAACTAACATGCTTCTTCTTTTGGTAAAGCACTGATTTTTTTTTCACGTCTGTCAGCACCCATACTGCTTATCATAAAACTGATTTGATCTCTACACAGTTGACTACAAATAAGTAAAGAGGCAAAACTCTGGTTGGCCTTGTTCACAGAGCAGAAAAGTGCCAGAAAAACCAACACTGTCAGGAGCATGAAATGGAAAATGTTTGACATTTTTGAGTGGTCAATGATAGGCCACCCCACAAGCTGTTTGTGACAGGAACTAGGAGGGGCACTGGCACACTTTTACATAAAGGCACTTCCTCTTTAGGCAGAGCCTACAATGTGCAGCCCAGTAAAGGGGTTTTATCCAAGTGGAGAATAGGTCTGTGTGGAAGAAGGGAGCAGTATGTAATTTAGGGCTGTGCGAAACAGCACCATTCTGTTTTGACTTCCATTTCAGTGTTTCAATGGAATGGTTTTTCACTTCGAGTTTCAATTCAAAAGCACTATATTGTTTTGTCGAAACTGTTTCCTGAGATACAGGACCTCCACTTAATCCAGGAGGTGCACGGTCCCACCAGAGGAAACGCCCTGTTGGACCTGGTCCTGGCCACAGGCAATGACCTGGTAAGGGGCCTCCAGGTTCTTGACCACCTGGGCGATAGCGATCATCACTTGCTGGAATTCACCATCCAGCACAGGGTGTCAAGAACCTGCAGCAGACAGTAGCCCTAGACTTTAGGAGGGCCAACTTCAACAAGTTGGGTGAGGCGTTGGGGTCCTTGAGGGCAGGGGAACTCAGTGTCCAGGATGAGTGGTCGTTCCTTAAGGAAACGATACTCAGGGCCCAAGGGGAGTCCATCCCAACAAGAAGCAAGTGGGACAAGAGTGCCCGAAAGCCCCCCTGGCTCACTAAGGGTGTCCAGGAATATCTGCTTACCAAAAAGGCTCAAGGGCAACCAGCACAGTTTCATTAGGGGCAGGTCATGTCAGACCAACCTGATTGCCTTTTATGATCAGGTCACAAAGGCAATGGATGCAGGTGTCGCCATGGACATAGTCTTTCTAGACTTCAGCAAGGCCTTTGACACCGTCTCCCACCCCATCCTCATTAAAAAACTAGGCGACTGTGGCATTGATGCCTACACAGTCAGATGGATTGCAGATTAGCTCAAGTGTTGTACTCAGAGGGTGATGGTGGACGGGTTATATTTAACCTGGGGAGAAGTGGGCAGCAGAGTCCCCCAGGGCTCGGTCCTTGGGCCTGCGCTGTTCAATTTCTTCATCAGCGATTTGGACAATGGGGTGAAATGCAACCTGTTTAAATTTGCTGATGATACCAAAATTTGGGATGAGGTGAGCACGCTCGTAGGGAAGGAAAGATTGCAGCAAGATCTGGATAGGTTACAGGAGTGGGCTAACAAAAACAGGATGCGTTTCAATACTGACACGTGCAGGGTGCTGCACTTAGGCAGTAAAAACCAGCAGCACACTTATAGAATGGGAAACTCCCTTCTTGAGAGCATGGAGGCAGAAAGGGATCTTGGAGTCATTGTTGACTCCAAGATGAACATGGGCCGACAATGCGAGGTCACAGTTGGCAGGGCTAACTGGACCTTGTCGTGCATCCACAGGTGCATCTCAAGTAGAGCCAAGGAGGTAATCCACCCCCTCTACACAACACTGGTCAGGCCACAGCTGGAGTACTGGGTTCAGTTCTGTGCGCCCCGCTTCAGGAGGGATGTGGACAACATTGAAAGGGTCCAGAGGAGGGTCACCCACATGATCCGGGGACAGCAGGGCAGACCCTACGTTGAAAGACTGCGGGACCTAAACTTGTTCAGCCTTCACAAGAGAAGGCTGAAGGGGGACCTGGTGACTGTGTATAAACTCACTAGGGGGGACCAGAAGGGTTTAGGGAAGACACTGTTTCCCCTAGCGCCCCCTGGCATAACAAGGAATAATGGACACAAATTATTGGAGAGTAGGTTTAGATTAGACATCCGCAAGAACTACTTCACAGTTAGGGCAGCTAGGAGCTGGAACCAACTTCCTAGGGAAGTGGTGCTGGCTCCTACCCTGGGGATCTTTAAGAAGAGGCTTGATGCCTACCTGGCTGGACTCATTTGAGTCCAGTTTTTTTTCTCCCGCCCAGGTAGGGGGTCGGACTTGAAGATCTACAAGGTCCCTTCCGACCCTACTTCTATGATTCTATGATTTTATCTTTTTGACACCTGGCAAGCTTTATGCCTTCAGAAGGGTCTACCGTTTCTGTAAGCTGTATCCAAATCTGGCTAGAAATGACAAAGTCATCCTTCCCCATTATAGCCTTTGGGTGAAATATCGAAACAGTGAAATGTTTCAACTTGCCTCATTTTGTTTCAAGGCTGTTTTGTCCATACCCATTTCATTTCAATTTTGGTATTTTGACCTCAAAACAGGTCAAAACAGTGTTGAAACAAGACTGGTGGCGAAATTTCACCCAGCCCTAACAGTCAGCCCTCACAACTGCAACCCCTTGACCTCAGAAGTTGGAAGGAAAGAAAAAAAGAAGAGCTACCTTGAAATCCATTAAGTTAAATGTCTTGTAGAACAAGTTAGACATGAACTGCTCTGTACAAGATAAGGGAAAATAGTTACACCCTCAGTTCCTTAGCATGACTGAATGTATAATCCTGATAAAAGTATCCCATTCTTTACCTATTCAACTCTTTGGATTTGTCCATCTCCTGCAGCTGTCTTCCCATTTTCTGTTACACACTTCTCCTGGGCTAGAGACAGAAATTACATGTAAACCAGTATAAGTGACCAGAAACCAGTTCAAATCTGTAACACAACAAAAGTTCAGTGCATGTAAACTGCTTACAAAGTGGCCAAAACCAGTTTAAGATAAACCTGGATGGATGTAGTATCAGACTTAACTGTTTTAAGTTCAATTGGTGTATTGAACTTTGGTCCCGGATCCCCTCCACATTCAAGTTAAATCACAGTCTCCCAATGTCCCAGGATGGTTTGCAACTCCCCTGGAAACCCCCCTTACAGGGTGGGCATGCTAGCCTTGGCCCAACCTGCCAGTGGAGCAGGAAGGCATGTTCTAGCATGCCCCCCAGCCCAACTGCATTTTCAGAATCATAAGTGAATGTCTGTTCACTTGCTTTATGGGTTCAATCTACTCAGCTTGAACTATCCTGCAAAGATTGAATTGATTCAGCCTTGGGATTTGTGAATATATGTACTTAGCCCTGTTGTATTGTCTGACTAGCTACAGACACACAGATTTCACTTCTAGGTGTGCCCAAAGAAACTCTGTGGCACTCTTTAACTGTTGAACCACCCATACAATTCCATATGCATTTTTGACAAACTGAGCTAGTGATAAAATTGCTTTTTATGAATGATTGCAGTGATCCTGTGTTTCAATGATCAGCAGCAATAGAATGTGACCTAAAGCCCTCTGGTCTTGAATTCTGTAGTTTATAAAGGAGATGTAGGTTTTCCAGGTCCCTTCAACTAATGTCATATTTGATTGACATATTACCAGCTTCCCAGAAGTCTCCCAAGAACAGCCATGGACCTTTGTTGCAGCCAAGATAATGGAAGCAATCCATCTGCTTTAGGACCACCCCTTCTCAATTGCGATGCTCATTAGGATGTAACATTGGCCTAAATTATGATTATTTATACACCAGCAGAAGCTGGAACAGATGCTACTCTGTGTGTAATTATTCCTTATATGAGTCAGTGAACTGTTTTGTCAAACAGCCCTCAGCTAGTTCCTCCCCACTCCCATTGCAGTTCTCTGCATGTATGTCAGGCTTCTGCTACTGGACAGCCAAGAAGCACCCTCAGAGATATATAGTTACTTTTTCCCACTTTACTGAAATTATGTGCAAAGTCCTGGTGCTATTCAAACTTTTGAAAGACTCTCATCAGTCCCATTCTTGCATGCATCTCTTACTACTACGAAACAGAGTCTCCGTAGTTTATATTATCCATGTTTGTAATGTAAGTCAATGCTAAATAGATACTATTTTAGAATAAATGTATGAGCAGTCTAAGGAATGAAGAAAACTAATTTCTGCAAACTGCGGTCAAATTTTTAACGGTTTTGTTTTCATTGCCGCTATTGGTAATGAACAGAGCCATTTCTCGTTCATTAGGTCAGCTTATTCCACCTTCCTTTTTTCAGCTGCATTTTTGTAATCAATAGACATTGTTGCATAATTTAGTGGATTAATTGCATTGGATTTTTTTTCTTTCACCACCCAGAGATTAAATTCTAATACACAAACCACATTCCTTAATTAAAATAGAAATGGATATGAGCTATGAACTTGTGAGGCTTTGCACACCATTTAGTGTCAGGACTGGGGAGATTGGAGCTATGTTTTTAATTTGGTACATAATGGAGATGATGGTCAAGTGTGTTATCCTGGGATCCAGCCCTAACATATTACCAAAGTATTTATAAGTGTGGGTTCTCCAACACCTACCTAATAATCTTAATTTGCAACAGATATCACTTACCTACATGATCTAATATAAGGTGCAATTTGTTTGTATGAACACACTTTAATTAGAAGGAAGACTGAGAAATGATAGCTTGTATTTGCATTTACATCACAGCTTTCTAAAGGATTATATAGTGGGGCATCAAACATACAGACTGTGGTGGTGTTTCATCTGGCCCACTGGGCTACTGATAGGCTAGGGGTAGGGCTAGAGGGCATAGGCCACCACAAAATTCAAGACCCCCAGCCCCAACATATATGGCTGTCAGCACAAGGGTGAATGTACTGGGGTGTTGTACAGATACAGCCTTGCTCACTCTGCAACCACCTGGACCAATTAAAAATGGAACTGTTTCAGCAGCTACCTCAGATAGTATTGTTTAGATTCTGATCTTTTTCTTTTTATCTTGTCATTGATATAAATAGATCCAAAATAAATCAAATAATTTACCACATTTGTGCTGTTCAGATTTGTTTACAGTCATCAGCAGATAACATCATCAGATTGAATGCAGTAAAAAACTTATACTTAGGCAGTGCTCTAATAATATATATTAATAGCATGATAAGAGAGAACTTGCTAATATGTACAGGGTCTCTGTGTGTAGAAAACACTTTCCAATAAAAGTCAGCAGTAAAATGCGGTATAAAATTGTCTTGTTGACAGTAAAAAGCATTAAAAGTATAGACCATCCAGGAAGTCTGGCTATAATATTTAAGCATAAGCCAGGAAAAAAAATATCTGGACCTGATTCTGAGCTAGTGTAAATCAGTATATTTCATTGTACATGCTTCTCACTTACTGTTCTTTCTTGTAATTTAGAAGTAAAATATATAGATGTATTTGTTTTGTGCTGGAAGAAACAAATTTGGTCTGGTAAAGGGGAAAAAAGTGCCAAGGAACTCTGAACAGAGCATATGTAGACATATACAACACAACATGATACTGTGCATCCATATTCTGATGGAAAATATCCATACGTACTAGGGCTGTGTGAAATTTTGCTGGCTATTTCATTTTGACGCTGTTTCAACTTGTTTCAAGCTTCAAACAGCAAAATGACGGGGTTTGAAACAGCCTTGAAATGAGAGCAGTCAAAACGTTTTGAAAGTTTCAAAATGTTTTGAGTTTTGAAGCTGAAGCTGGACTTGCCTGCAGGGAAACAGAAAGTAAGGAGAGGAAGCGGGGGAGGGAGGGGACGGACTGCTCTCCTAGTCACTGTGTAGCTGGCCAGTGACTGTGATCCTTCCCTGAGGTCCCTTCCAATCCCAGTGCTCAGGGGAGGGATAGAAAAACAGCATAAAAGGCAGCATTGTTTGAACTGGCCTGCTTTCTGCCTCAGGGTCTGACAGTTACTGAGCTGCATCTTCAAGCACCTCAGGAGTGTTAGACAATGAAGGCTACTACTATTATTGATTTGAATGATTTCCTACTTGCTAGCCTAGCCCAGCAAGTGGGATTCCACAATACATTTTTCTTTCTTCTAGACCCTTTTCTTTTATTATTATATTAATTGATTTATTCTTTTCAAGTTTGTAATTATATTGGATATTACACTATAGAATTTATATAGGAAAGGAGATACATTTATATTTTATTTCTATACATTTATACCTTGCAGCATATACTACATACCTTATAGAATTTATATAGGAATGCAGATGCATTTATATAATTGTATAAAAACAAGGCAATATGAAATACACCATGAAGTATGGTGGAAAGGCAGCAGGCAAGCCTTGAGGGAGGGGTGGAGGGAGAGGTGTAAGTCCCCCATCTCCCCCACCCCAAACTGAGACACTGCCTCTGTCCTACAACTAGCAGGGATGAGACTTCCAGAAGCAGCAAGGAGAAGGGAACAATGCCAGTGCCACTGCCTGTGCCTGAGACTGCATCCCCTCCTAGGGCACCAGCAATAACCCCCCACACCACCACCACCATGACAACAAGCAGCAGCACCAACACCAGCATGATAGTCTCCTCCACCCCCATTTCACTTCCCATGCTGAGCCTTCCAGTGACAGAGGAAGAGCTGGAGCTGGAGCTAGAGCTGGAGCTGGATATGAGTGCCCCAGCAAAGGAAATTCTGGGGAAGAAGGGGAAATCATCTGAGTTTGTGCTCCACACCCCTCAAGTTTCCCCTAGAGCCAGGTCTACTTTGCCAAAAGGCACTTCAAAGGTGGCTAAGGTAGAGGTTGCAAAGGCAAATGGCTCAGCTGAGCCAGCAGACTCCTCCTGTTGCTGTGCCTCTGCCTGATGGGGAGAGGGAAACTGCATCATCCACACATACACCCGCACCCCAGAAGCGAGTGGGTAATGTGGTCTGGGATCATTTTGAGCTGGCAGATGATCTCACATATGCTAACTGCCTGCACTGCTGGGCCAAAACCAGCCAGAGCAAGGGAACAAAACACATGAGCACCACGGGGATGCTGATGCATCTCCACAGGCATCACCCACTTGCCCTTGCTCCTCCTCAGCCTGGCACCACTGGGAGTGTGCCCAAAGGGAAGTCCCCCTCTTTCTCCAAAGTCCCTGTCCCCCTAAAGTAGAGGCAGGCCACCCTGGAACAGTGGGAGAAAGGCAAACAGAAAGGGGAGCATGTTGCAAGGGTGAGCGAAATCACCCAGAGCATTGGGGAGATGCTTGTTGTGGATGGCCAGCCCTTCTCCTTAGCTGAGCTTCCAGGGTTCAGGCGACTCATGGGGCTCATGGCACCATCCTACCAAGTGCCTGCATGAACCACCTTCAGCAGGAGAGTGGTGCCCTCCCTGTATGAGACATGCAGGGTGTACTTGAGGGAGGAGCTGTGCAAGGCAGGTCTGCAGGTGGCCTTACACTTCACTTTGGACATCTGGAGCAGCCGGGGTGCAGGTAACCCCTACCTCTCCCTCACAGGGCACTGGTGTGACCAGTCAGGCCATTGGTGGGCTCTCCTTCAAGCTGAGGTGATAGATGAGTCCCACACAGCAACAAAGATCATGGCGGCCATGAATCACATGGTGCAGAGGTGGCTCATTGGGCAGGGCAAGCTCACCCACAGGTTCATGGTCACCAACAATGGGGCCAATATAATCAAGGTGGTCCATGTGCGGCACACAAGTTGGACCTCATTGTCAGGGATGCCTTGGAGGGGGGACGGGGCTGTGGGTGATGGTGCCAGCACCACTAGCAAGCTCATTTCCAAATGCAGGAAGGTGGCAGGCTACTTCCACCAGAGCATCAAGTAGGGCAAGATGCTGCGGGACAAACAAACAGAGCTGAATATCCCGCAGCACAAAATCATGCAGGATGTGGAGACTCAGTGGAACTCCACATAGCTGATGCTCGAAAGGCTGGTGGAGCAACAGAAGGCCATCCATGAGATGGCCTTGCTAGGGGAGATTGGGATCAGCAGCCCCTGAACAGAGCTGAGTAGGATACTGTCTCCCAGATCTTGGTGGTCCTCAAGCTCCACTGTCCCATGCTAGCATACCATCCACCAGCCAGTCTCCTTCTCCATCACAGGCACGACCAATGTGGGTCAAGGGCATAGCTTCCATGGTTGGATCCAGAGGCACCAGACCCCACCATCAGGCAGGTAGCACTCAGGTATTGGTGGCTGCCTATCTTGGCAAGGACATGGAGCCACTGCTGTGTGACTCCTTGGCCTACTGGACAAGATCTGGCCAGATCTGGCCACAGTTGCCTGGGAACAGCTGTCCTATCCACCAACCAGTGTTCTGAGCAAGAGGGTGTTAAGCATTGCTGGGGATATAGTGACACCCCACTGTGCCTGCTTGGATCCTGGTTTGGTGGAGTGGCCGGTGTTCCTGAAGGCGAACCTCCTGTTTGCTGGGTTTTCTCAAGCTGCAGGTGCAGATGGAGTGAATGCCACCCTCCATCCACACCTATTTCCCTTTTTCATTTTTAAAAAGCCATTTAATGCCCCGCTCTCAGAGCTGGAGGTGGCACTTACTGCATCACCAGCCAGCAGGGGAAGAGCATGTCCCTGCTGAGCTTCCATGCCAGAATGAACTTGGAGGTATGGGCTGGGGCCATGGGAAAGGAGGAGGCCCCAGGTTCTGGGCATGACCACTAAAACTGCACTCTGCCAGGGTCATTATTACCTATGGGCAAAACATCGAAACATTGTCAAAACAGTATCTCAGCCAGGAACCTCCTGGAATGGTCCGTCCTGGCTGACTGTTCCTCCCAGCAGATGTCTGGGTAATTAAAATCACCCATGACAACTACATCCCTTGCCTTAAGTGCCTCTTCAAGCTGGCCTGAAAATTCCCAGTCCAGCTTCTCCCCTTGGTTGGGGGTCTGTAGTAGTCCCCCACCGTCAAATCGCTCTTCCCACGGCCCCCTTGAATCTTGACCCAGAGCACTTCAGCCTGCCCTTCCTCTGACCCCATTCTGCTGGCAGAGGATGTGTAGTGCTCCTTGACATAGAGCGCCACACCCGCACCTTTCCTTCCTTCTCTATCCCGCCTGTAAAGCCTATAGCCCCTAATGCTAACTGCCCAATCATGGGACGAATCCCACCATGTTTCTGTTAGCCCTATGACATCTGAGTTTGAACTAGCTATTCTAGGTGCAGGGGTTTTGGGGAAACTGCACCCCAAAGTCTTGTTAGCCAAACTCATGTCATGTGCATGTGTTAAACTACAGCAGGGTCAAAATTACAGGAACACTAGCCCCTGTGAGGCAAAAAAGGCTGAAAAGTTTCAAGGAGATAGGTGTAGGCAGTTCAGACAAACTGTACCCCAAAATCCTGAAAGGTAAACTTGTGTCACGCATATGTGTTAAGATACAGTGGGGTCAAAACTGCAGGCATGATAGCCCCTTTGAAGGCCACAAAGCCCGCTAAGTTTCATGGAGATAGGTACAGGGGGGTTGGGGAAACTGCATCCCAAAATCTTGAAAGCAAAACTCGTGTCACTCATATCATAGGGCTCAAACTCCTGGAAGATTGTTTCAGACTTGTTTCAGGCTCAACATTAGGAAAAACTACTTCACAACTAGGGTGTCCAGATTGTGACCATTACTCCTAGTTTTCCCCAAGGGTGCCCTGGTGAACAGTTGTTCACCAAGCCCTAGACGTACGCTTCTGACGTAGTGGTAAGGTTCTACCAAGTCCCCTCTCAGCCTTCTCTTTTTCAGGCTGAAGAATCTCAGGTCCCTCAGCCTTTCCTCATATGGCTTGCCATGCAAGTCTCTGATCATATGGTTAGCTCTTCTTTGGACTCTCTCAAGCTTTACCATGGCCTTGTTAAGGCTCAGAGCCCATAACTGGACACAGTGCTCCAGCTGTAGTCTCAACCAATGCTGAGAAGAGCTGAGTACAGCAGAAGAATCATTCCTTTGCAACGGTTTTGCTGGAGATGTATCAATTGATGCATGCCAGTGTATTGTTGTCCTTGCTGGCTACAGCATCGCACTACCGGCTCATGTTCATACTGTGGTCAGTTATTACCTCCGGGTCTGTGGTGACAAGTGATGGGGGATTTTCAGTCCTGCTGCCTGATGAGAGGCAGCAGTTGCATAAGCACCCATGTAATGAGTTTTGTCTGTCAGCAGCTAGGGGTGCAGGGCCCCAGAACCCCCCTGCACCTATCTCCTTGACAGCTGGCAGGCTTAGTGGCCGCACCAGGGCCTAGCAGCCAGCAGTAGTTTCCCCTCCCCCATGCCCCAAGACAGACACAGTTGCACAAGCACACATGTCACGAGTTTTGCCTGTCAGCAACCAGAGGTGCAGGGCCCCAGAACCCACAACCCTGCACCTATCTCCTTGACACCTAGCAGGCTTCATGGCCTCAGCAGGGACTAGCAGGCTTGCAGCTTTCACCCTGCTGCGCCTTAACACATACAGTGTTACCCATGTCACAAGTTTTGCTTGTCTGCAGCTTGAGGTGCAGTTTCCCAAACCTCTGCACCTATCTCCTTGAAACTTGGCAGGCTTTATGGCCTCAGCAGGGGCTACCATCCCTGCAGTTTTGACCCTGCTGTGGCTTAACACGTACACGTGACATAAGTTTTGCTTAGGATTTTTGGGTGCAGTTTTCCCAAACTCCCTGCACCTATATCCTTGAAACTTGGCTGGCTTTGTGACCTCAGCAGGGGCTACCATCCCTGCAGTTTTGACCCTGCTGTGGTTTAACACATACACGTGACATGAGTTTTGCTTTTCATCTATCATCTTGAATCTTGGCACGCTTTATGCCCTCAGAAGGGGCTATCGTTCCTTCAAGTTTCATCCAAATCTGGCAAGAAGTGTCAAAGTTATAGCCTGTTTTGACCTTCCCCAGTATATCCTATGGGCAAAACATTGAAATGGGGTTGAAATGGCAAAACATTTTGACGGAACAAAATGGAACAGCCATTTTGACTTGAAGTGTAAGTCAACATGAAACACTATTCTGTCGAACCATCGAAACACTGGTCAAAATGGAACGCTTCCGTTTTGCACAACCCTACTGACTACCAGAGCTGAAAAGATCAGGTGTTTTCAGGTAATAACCTTTACTCCTGGAGTTCAGTTTCTCCACAAACCTTCAGGGAACTGCTTAAAACCAATCTATTTGTTGTGTGACTGGATGATATGTTTGCACTCACATTTATAGCTGAACTCTTGGAATTGAATTTTTTTTCTATTTAGGGTTTTTCAGGTAAATATATCATAAAATCTATATACATTAGATTATTAGCTTAGCAACAAGTGTGATAAGTGAATTTAAAAGCATGCAAGATGCATTAGAAATACCCATATAAGACAAGCAGACAGTTTTATATTTCACATGTGAGTTAGATTTTTCTAATTTCAAGGGGAAGTCAGCACCATTATAGAACAACATAAATAATAATTAAAATTGTATCAAAATAGTTGCCAACAGGATTTACAGCTGTAAAGTATGGTCTCAAGTCTAGTATCAACCCTTATGAGTCTCTGAGTGCAAAGAGAATGGAATGTGGCTCTTGCTGGCCAGGTGAGACTTTCCTTAGTGGGTGGGACTGGCTCCCTTACCGTCACACAGGTTGGAAAAAATGAGGAAGAGGACATGATGGAAATGGTAGGGGTAAGCCAAGGCAGGGTAAAACCCAGAGTACAACTGTTCTCAGCTTGTGAAGGAGGTTTTGGAGATGAAAGCTGTTGTAAGTAAGAACAATCCTTATTATAGCGACAGAAGTTATAATTTAGAGATGCTCTCTAACTAAGTAGACTGAGGAAGCTGGCATTTGGCAGATGGCCTCTCAAATAGTAGTTAGAGAGAGAAAAAGAGCCTGCACAATAATACTTGATGTTTAGTTTGTCCCATTCATGCCTGACTGCCATTATTGAACTCAGTGGACATGTCTATGGGTGTTTATACACATGCTTGGGGTGGGGTGGGGTGGGGTGGGGTGGGGGTGTAAATAAGAGCAGCTGCAAGAGTGGCTCAGAACATCTTGTGCATCGGCATCCCTGCACTTAGAAATGGTGGCAGGGTCACCTTAACTAAAAATCATTTGAAGACCTTCAGTTAAAGTGCCTCCATTGCCAATATTAAGCATGGGGACATTGATAAGTCTGCTGGAGTGTGGCAAATACTTGAGCTTGCTCCAGTGTGCCATAATTACCGTGTGTTGGATCAGCCTCAATTGCTCGTGTATAGGTGCCCTACCTGTGCAATTCTTTTGAAGTTTTAAACTCTGGTGCTTCTTATACCAAAGTTTATTGCTCCCAGGCATGCCATTTGAATGTGAGCCTGGGACCACAGCATGTTGAACCTGGTCAGAGCAGCCCTGCATGACAGGGAGCCACGGAGGTCAACCTGCCAGCCCAGTGCTGTTCTGACCCTGCTCAACATGCTGTTGAGGGGCTGGCTGGCTGGGGTACAAGAGAGCTCCAGTGTGGGGCTAGCTGGCAGGCAGCCCCAGCACTGAAGCACCCTCCTACCCCAGCCAGCCCTGTCGACATCTACATATGCACTGCTTTGGAGTAAAAAATGCCATAGCAGGATAAAACTTGTATTTACAAGTACTATCCTGCTGCAGAGTTGATTAGTTTACTTCAGCCTAATTACTCCACATGTAGATGTGAGATGTTTACTGGGGAGCTAATTAGTATACTCTGCAGTAAATGTCTAATGTAGATGTGCACCGCCACCCTCCCAGCAACAATTCACCAAAACTCCCATGGGTGAGCTAGAAGCTGTGTTCAGGAGTCAGAGAAGCACATAAGGCCAGGACCACAGGGGAGGGTCACAGGGTGGTGACAACATGTGAGCAGGACCCAAGGCAAAGATGCAGTCTTCTGCCTGCATGCCCCTGAAGTAGACATGGGTCTCACAGGCAGGGGCCTAACAGATCTAGGCTCTGCCCTGACTCAGCCCTGTGCAGTCACCACCCCAAAATCCCAGGATTTCCCAGCCCTGCCCACATATACTGCTCCCAAACACCAATCCTTATTTGCCTATGGCCTCATCACAGGCACCTGGTGAAGTGCCCTGCCTGTGCCCTGCCTCATAAGAGTCTGAGTTTAGTTCCTAGTTCCAAAAGTGGATCAGGCAACTGAGAATAAAAGTCCAATCAGGATTCTGGAGCTTTTAGACTCCATTTTCGAAAGTATCTTAGGCATTTAGGAACTTACAGTGCTTCTACATATTCAAGTACTTGAAGCTGGGATTAAAAAATACCTAATACTTCAGAAGCTGTAAAAATTGACCCTTATCTCAAAATATAAATCAACTTATTCCTTGGTGGGCTGATTCTGATTTTTCTTACTATATCAACATAATGCTAATATTTTTTCATTTTTACCATTTCTTTTATTCCTGCTTGTCACTGTGCCAGATATTTTGCTTGTTGTTCCTTTATTAATGAAATGTTAACACCTTTTTCATGAAAAATGTCACCATTTTTACACCAATCTTAGTAGTTTCATAGTTGGTAGGGTTGGAAGGGACCTGAGCAGATCATCAAGTCTGACCCCCTGCCATGGGCAGGAAAGAGTACTGGGGTGATTGTCTAGCCTTCTTTTGAAGACCCCCAGGGTAAGGGCAAGCACCAGTTACCTTGGAAGTTGGTTCCAGATCCTAGCCGCCCTGACAGTGAAGTAGCACCTCCTGATGTCTAGCTTGAACCTGCTGTCAATCAACTTGTGGCCGTTACTCCGGGTAGTGCTCAGGGGAACAGAGACTCTGCCATTGCCTGCTGGTCCCCCTTGGCAAGATTATAGATGGCCACCAGAACCCCTCCCAGCCTTCTCTTGTTGGACCTGCCCTGTTGCCCACTGACGATGGACCCTCTCCATGTTGTCCACATCCCTCTTGAAGTGCGGCATCCAGAACTGGATGCAGTACTCCAGCTGCAGTCTGACCAGTGTCGCATAGAGGGGGAAGTTTGCCTCCTTGGACCTGCTCGAGATGCATCTGTGGATGCATGACAAGGTGTGGTTAGCCTTACTGATTGTGTCCTCACATTGGCAGCCCATGTTCATCTTGGCATCAATGATGACTCCAAGATCCTTTTCTGCCTCTGTGCTGATGAGAAGGGAGTTCCCCAGCCTGTAGGTATGCTGCTGGTTCTTTCTCCCTAGTGCACCCTGCACTTGTCAGTATTGAATCCCATCCTATTCTCATCTGCCCACCCCTGTAACCTGTCTAGATATAATTGCAGCCTGTCCCTCCCTTCTAGTATGCCCACTTCTCCCCACATCTTAGTGTCATCCACAAATTTGAACAAGGTGCTTTTCACCCCCTTGTTCAAGTCACTGATAAAGATGTTGAGCAGTACAGGCCTGAGGACTGAGCCCTGGAGGACTCCACTGCCTACAGCCCTCCAGGTCCAAAATGACCCGTCCACCACCACTCTTTGCATGCGGCCCTCTAGCCAATTTGTGACCCATCTGACTGTGTAGCCATCAATGCCACAGTTGTCTAGTTTTTTAATGAGAATGGGGTGAGAGACATTATAAAAGGCCTTCCTAAAGTCCAGAAAGACTATGTCCACCATGACGCCTGCATCCAAGGGTTTTGTGACCTGATCATAAAAGGCAACCAGGCAATGCTGATTATATCAAAGTAGCACTATCAGGGTTTCCTATTTCTACTGAAAACTTTGAATACAACAATAAAACATGCTAATGTGATGGAAATAGTCAGAGGTATAACAAGCGCTTTTTGTGCTCCAGCCATGGTGGCAGTGGTAGTGGCTGCCATTATTGTGCACCCTCATAAATGCCACCTGAGGCTTTTGCCCTGGCCTCCCACCCCTACTTACACTACAGGAAATTGTCTTGATCTTCTTTCTGTTTGCTTTGACTGTACTGTCAATTTTTTTTCTGTTTATTACAATGTGTTTTTGGACCTCTTAGGCTCTGATGTGTGCACCCAGTTTTTTGGAGATAACCTCTGATAGATTCCATGATTATACAATAAAGATGGTATATATTTTTCAGCTGTTGCCTGAAAACTACAAAAGCCAGAAAAAATCAGTTTTGTAAGGAATAGTCTAGTTTAGTCCCAGAACAAATAATCTAGACTTCTTGGTATTTAGCTTTAATAAAACTACCCCTTGACCTTTAATAGTTGTGCAACTTCCACCATCCCAATATCTGCATAGCTCTTCAAGAAGATTTAAATCGCACAGATCTAATATGCATATTTTTAAGAATATGTCCCTGTTGTCTACATCCATGATAATGAAGAATGCATCTTCAGGGCAAAGGCATGCTATGATGTACTATGTGAATACATCAGTGGCTAGATTGCATTCTGTTGCTGTATAAAACATACATCATTACTGGAAGAAATGAGACTCCAGTAATGAAATTCTGCTGTTCAGTAATGTGAACCTTGCTACTAGGGTTACCATATTTCCAGTTCCAAAAAAGAGGACACCTATCAAGGGAGTGGGGAAGGGGGGAGGAGGTGATTGTTAGGGTGGAGGGCATTTCTAACTATTACCATAAATAACTAGTCTAATTGCCTCAGAAATTGAATGAGAAACAAAAGCATTAAGTAAATATTGAAGTTGCACTCAGATGATGGACTGCGTTCCTGCTTTATGCAATATCTGCTCTGTCACTACAGTAAGCACCAGGTTTTGTCTTTCTGTTTAAAAATTGCAAATTGTCTGATAAAAAACCTGAATTCACTGATTTTTTATCAGACAATTTGCAATTTTTAAACAGAAATGCTTTTTTCTATGATGAAATTGAAACACCACTATATATATATATATATATAGATGTCAATTGAACACAAGGTTTTATTGATTTATTTACAATTTTAAAGCAATTTGGAAGCCTACCAGTGCCTCAATCACTATGATAAAATAAATTCAAAATACCTATATTTTTAAACTTGTTTTTAAAACTGAAAATCAGAGCTTTGCCCCCTTTGCTCAACAAGATGTGGATCCAGCTGTGGCTATGTCTCCCCCCACCTGCTGTTTTGTAGCACTGAGTATCCCCAAGTCATATACCAATGCCCATACTGGTGGCCTGCAGTCCCAATCCTTATTCCCCACTCTCCTCTGGGCTCTGCTGATGCCCCTAAGCTGCCACCCACAGCCTCCCATCCCCCTAAGATCCTGCCAGGTCCCCTGTCTCAATCCAAATTCCCCAGCTCTGCCCTCTGGGCTCTGCTGGTGCCCCTCCCCCAAGCTACTTCTGTCCCATCTGGGCTGGAGTGAGTGCAGAGGCTGCAGGAGCAGCTTTGGCTCCTGTGGGTGGTGGTGGCACAAGTCCAACCACTGCACGGCCTGGAGGGTGGGGAAAGGAAAGCCTGTACACCCTCTACCCTGAGCAGTGTCTCCCAGCTCTCTGGGCTGCACAGTGCCCCACTGCCCCCTTCCTCCAGCCCCCAAATCCTGCAGCAGCCCCAGATCCCCGCCCTTCCCCTGTCATAGCTCCTCTAATCTAGGGGCCCTGGGCAGTCCAAAATCCCCACCTTCCAGCTTACCTGTATCCAGGTGCTTGGCTAGGGCAGCTCCCATACTCTGACTGGCTGCCCACGTCTACATCCAGCCATTCGCGTCTATGTGTGCATGCAGAGAAACATGGTGACTCCCTCCCCCTGCCCCCATTCACTGAAGTGATATCACATTGTCTGTGTTTTTCAGTGCTAAATTGAAAACTCGGATCTTGATTGAGAACTCATCTCCCGAGTGCACACACACACACGCGCTACTGGTGACCATCTTGAAAACAGACCAGGGGAGAAAATCCTGGACATTTTGCCTGCTTTTAAAAAAACCCGTCTGAACGCAGCACAGAGGGCCAAACAAGAGAACATGACTGGGAAATCCCAGACATATGGTAACCCCAGCTACACTTGCCTACCTCTTCAGGAGTTGTTCCATATAGACATAACTTGTGAAAAACAATCAAATGTAAGAACCAGTGAATGGAAAAGAAAATATTTTAATACATCCCCAGCTTCACTTTGATTCCAAAGTGAAGGACAGGGGTTTTTTGGAGGGAGGTCTTCTCCTTCCATGCCAGCAGCCTGATTCAGATGAGCTCTGCTTCTGTCTGGGAGGGAGGCTGTCCCATTCAAGATATTTTCATCCTGGCTTATTTGCTTCCAGTGGGGCTGAAGCCAAGGCTACTTTTGGAGAGGAGAGTTTCCCTCAATTTAGGGCTCTTACAGACAATAGTCCAAACTGCAAACCTTAACTTAGATGAATAGCAGCAGCAGGGATCAATGGAGAGAAAACCTATGAGTTATACTACTATGTGTGTTTCACACAGAAGCTCTGTTGCTCTTTGGAGCCATATAGCTGTGCATCTCAATGGAACAAATGCATCACTGGCTGTGACCTCCCTATCCTAGGAATAAGGGCACCATTGTGCAGGAGTTAGGAAGGGTAGAGATGCATTTCACCATAATGCAGTTGAGCCTTGATCCATAACTTATTGAAGTCAAGGGGAGTTTTCAATGAGCTTGAGATCAATATTTTATTTCTCCTTCACCGATCCCTCACACCACGGACACCAGTTGTTCTGCTAACATTCGAGCAGGCATGTGCTTTATAGATGGCCATGTTCGAATACTGGGCTCCTGTACTTAGCATATATTTTCAGAATCTATCCTCATTTACATTCTAAATGTGTTTTTTTTCCTGGAGCTTTGCAATTTGAATGTATTTTTGTATGTTCTACAGCACAAAGAAAAAACATCTGGCACATGAACATATCTGCAGGTATTTTCCTTGAAACTTAAATGGGTGCTTAAATTGCACTTTCAAATGAAGATTAGGTTAAATTCATTAGACTTTCATTAACAGGGCAGCCTAGTGAAGTTGCCTTTAAGCTTAACTGAGCTGCAAGGAATCAAAATAAATGAGAATTGTGGAATATCAAAAGGAGTTTAAAGCAGAGGTTAGGTGATTTCTTCTTTAACAGGAAAAGGAAGCCATGATGGATTGTGAAGTAGTTTTGAGAATAGGCAAGAAACATTACAGCATGGAAAATTAATGTCTTAAAACCACCTGCTTTTAGAACAGCACAAGACAGTATTGTGTCCTTATTCTACCACCTAAAAAATATGAATTAGTACTGGAAAGGCCCACTGCAATTCATATTAGGATTGGCAGATTAGATCCTCACATTGCAAACTAAAGATTTCTTTTGCCTGATTAATAAAAAAGGTCATTCTGCCAGAACATAAGCAGAAATAACAAAGCACTAGCTAATTATAACTGAGAAGGAAAAACATACTTCCAACACTTACCACTACCCAGTTTTCCTAACATTTTGTCTAAGTGCATGCTACCATTGAAAACTTGCAAAGCACCTTGTCCAATCAGGCTATCATCCTGTGGGATCCTTTCTATGCAGCATCTTGTATGCAATATGTGAAGTTACATGTTATACTTAGACCATACTAAGGGCACTTAAAGTGCAAATGGCTGCATGTTAAAGCTTGTTAACTCATTGTAAAAGCCCTCTGAGCATCTTAAAGTTATACCACTTGAAAAAATTTAATTCTGGGCTGCACTACCTAGCTCATATTAGGGTAAATTCAGTCTTCTCCTTGGAGATAAAACAAGCAATTTTTCAGTCCTCTAGTATCCCAGGATGCACCACTCCCAGATACCCCCCTCCCTCCAAAACAGCAGGGATAGAAGCTAGGTGTCCTGGCTTTTAGCCACACATTTGCTCACCAGTCCTGTATTGGCAACTCAGAGTTGTGCAGGCAGGAAATGGCTTTAACTCTTAATATGCGACTGTTCACAGCACATCCAAACTATAACACCACTTAATGGGTACGTCTGCACAAGATGCTGTGGTGACAGTGTTAGCAGGCATGAACCGTGACACCAATGCTAGCTCATTGCTACTGCACAGTAGGGTCAGAAATGACCAATGCGGTGCCAGCATCATGCAGTAATGGCAGTTATTGCTCAGTCATTTAGTACTTGCTTCAGTAACAACTGTGCAGTTGGGCACACATGTAGATGCACCCAACATGCCACAAATTTAGTATGGTCTAAATGTAATGTCGAACTTCATCCAAAGACTGATCCATAGAGGGAAAGGAGCAAACACTGTGGGTGTGTATGAGACTTCTAGTGAACCAGTAGAAATTAAAGAGTTTAGAATAAATGGCTGAAAAGCCGACCAATTCAAGCATGTACAAACATGCATCTGGCTGGCTATGTAATCCAGCCAGGGGTCTCTAGGAACGCACATCCCAGCCTGCTTTGCAAGCTTTAGTTTTCCTTGAGAGAAGTGACAGCACATAGGGAACAGGTCAGGGCTGATTAGTTGTCACTCAAGAGACCCATGCCCCCCACCCGCCTCCTACAGCATGCCCTCCCTCCCAGCCTTTCAGCTTTCAGGTTGTCAGACAGAAGACCCAAAAGGGTCATCTGTCTTTTAAACCTGTGGCTCTAGCCATGGAGATGGGACTTTGCCCATGCTGCAGCTGGGGCTGTGCCCCCACCACTGAGGCCAAAGCTAGGGCTCTAGGGTAGGATTTGATCACAGTAGTCCTGGGGCTCTGTTAGTGGGAAGCCATGCTGCTATAGCCAGAACTCAGGACTCTTAAGCCATGCCTGGGGAGATATGTCCCCTATGGAGCACCTTAAAGAGCATGGCAGAAGCCCTGTGCATAGAGTTGCAGATGCTGGCTTTGTTGTGGCCTATGAGGTGCTGGCAGGTCCAACAGGTTCTGGTATGACCAACAGGGTGTTGGTAGGTGGCTGTGCTAACAGCCTGCGTTAACAGCCTCACAACACCAAGGCTGTAAAGAGGAGCTGGGCTTTCCCAGCCTGTGGATTGACAAGGGGAGGAATCTGGTATGTAACTCAGCTGGAGCATTGGAGTCTGACCAGTGACAGACAGTTCCTCTCTAGAGGTGGACTGCAGCAGAACAAGATCTTGAGGAAAGCCATCACAATATCAAGGAATCTGGAGCTTATGGAATCTCTGAGGAGGGGGAAAGGAGCTCACATGAAAGCTCAATGGATTTAGAATGATGAGGAAATCCCAAATGACTTGAAGGATGCCATGACTGTGACAATCTTCAAGAAAAGAGACAAGTCCAGCAGTGAAAATTACAGGGGGATTGTCTTGCTGTCCACCAAAGGAAAGATCATTGTGAACTATCTTCTTCCACTTGCTGAAGAGCTCCTCCTGGAATCGCTGTGTGGGTGTAGGGCATCAAGAGGCACAACTGACATGATCTTCACCACTTGCTAGCTTCAGGAAAAATGCTGGAACCAAGGTAAACCTTTCTACATGGCCTTATTTGACCTCACAAAACCCTTCGACTCTGTCAGCTGTGGAGGATCCTTCTGAAGTATGGATGCCAACTGAATTTCAACACCATTCCTTGGTTGAAACAGGAGTTAAGCAAGACTTCATCATCACTCCAACAGTCTTTTATCAGTAGTCTTTACTGTGATGCTACATCTGACTAACAATAAGCTTCCAGCTGGAGTGGAGCTAAAGTACCACATGGATGGTAAGCTGTTTGATCTCAGCCGACTCTGAGCCAAAACCACCCTGACTTCAATCATCAAGCTCCAGTATGCTGATGATTCTGTAGTCTGTCCTCATTCAGAAACAGACTTTCAAGCAATCATCAATGTATTTACCAAGACATACAAGAAAATCGGACAGAAACTTAACATTCAGAAGACCAAGGTCCTCCATCAAGAAGCTTCTAATGAGCAGTCCCCAGCTTTGGTAATTCAGATTCTTGGTGAGACTCTGAAGAATGATGACTACTTCCCATAAATCAGAAGCCATCTTTCACAGAAGACTGACATAGAGACAGAAATCGAATATCACCTCGAATGTGGAATTGCACCATTTTTAAATCAGACTAAGCCTTGTGAACACTTGCAAACCAAGTGTTTCTACCAGACTAAACTGGATTCTGTCAATCCAGAAACAACGCTTCCATGCAGGGGAGGATTCAGGATTTGGCAAAGCGGGGCGTGGTTGCAGGTGTGGCTGCACTTATCACTCCCAGCCCCTTCCCCTTGCTCCCACTCCACCAGGGCAGGCAAGCCCTCAGCTGCTGCTCCTGCAGCCCCATCTAACTCTCAAGAAAAGTAAGCATTCTTCCCCTTCCTTACTCTTCTCTTCACCGTGCTGGCATGGTCGGGGGGGGGGGAGGGGGGAACAACAGTATGGGACAGGTGAGCCACTGCACCTCCTCTGGGTCCATCCCTGCTTCCTCACATCCTATAGCTCAGCAATAAAGAGCATGGGAGGTGAATCTGTAGCAGCTGTTAATAGGATATTACTGCTTTATATTATTCTTAAACATTTAAAAATACCAGAAAAAAACCCAAACCCATACTCAGTACAAACTGCAAGACCAGGTTGTCCAGTTAGCAATGTTTTGTATTGCATATTTTCCTATGGGCATTACAGAGAGTCACTATAACGAAATCCCAAAATATTTGATTTTTGTAGTAGCTAGCATTAAGGGAGGTTGCAGATGCTGTTCTGAAAGTCAATGGAAATGAACTTTCAGGCGCCAACACAGTGTTTGCAGAGCTGTGTGTGAAAAATGAAAAATCAAAAGCATTCGGCGGGCGAGCAGGCGGGGCCCAGAGGCTGACCCCTGCTCTGCTAGTAAGGGCAGCAACTCCTGCGATGGTGTCGACACGGAGTTCTGCCAGGGCCCCTGCCCGGGGGGCGCGGCCTTCCCGGGGCTTGTCCGAGGCCTCCACCCAGACAGAGCCCTCGGGGGGGCTGCCGTCCTCCAACCCCCTGGCCTGAGGGAACTGCCCGGCAAGGTCTGGGGGGGCAGGGACTGGGGACTCCTGCACCTGTCCTGTAGGTATCCGCCTTAAGACCCTGGAGGAGCGGGTGCAGGAGCTCCTGGAGGAGGTTAGCAGGCTGAGGGGAATCTGTGAGGCAGAGGAGGAAATTGATAGGTATTTTCTTTCTCTGCAGGGTGGTACGACAGAGGAGAGGGCAGCCCGGGATGAGCCCTCCACTGCTGAGTGGCAGACGGTCTCCCGCGCCAGGGCTATTAACCATGTTGCGGCACCAGTTCCTCCTGTCCATCTGGAGAACAGATATGAGGTCCTGGCAGCCCTGGAGGAGGAGGGAGCAGTGGAAGATTCCAGGGAGGAGACTTTGTGCACACAATGTCCTGTGCAGGCGGCGGGAGTCAAGAGGCCTAAGAGGAGGAAGCGTCGCGTCATCGTGATTGGTGACTCCATCCTGAGAGGTACGGAGGGCCCCATCTGTCGCCAGGATCCCTCAGCACGTGAGGTCTACTGCCTGCCTGGAGCGAAGATTCAGGATGTGAAGGGGATGCTCCAGTCCATCATCCAGCCCACCGATTATTACCCCATGGTCCTTGTCCATGTGGGTACTAACGATGCGGCCAGGAGAACCCCTGATCGCCTGATGGAGGACTACCATGCTCTGGGAGGCGTGCTGAGGGAGATGGGCGCACAGGCGGTCTTCTCTTCCATCCTGCCAGTGAGCGGTCGAGGCAGACGTCACGAGATGTGCATAGCGGAGACCAACTGGAGGCTACAGGAATGGTGCTTCGAGGCGGGCTTTGGCTTCCTCAGCCATGACCGGCACATCGTGATGAGAGACATGCTGGGATGGGATGGGCTCCACCTTTCCCCTAAAGGTAAGCGTGTGTTCTCTTCCAGGTTGGTGAACCTCCTTCGGCGGGCTTTAAACTAGGCTCATCGGGGGAGGGGGAAGATGAGGGCGGAGGAGACGATGAACTACCAGGCCCAGCAACAGCCAGCGAGCCCAGACCAATGGTCAAAAGGGAGAAACAGGTAAGCGATGGGGGACGGGGCATTGCTGAGACTAGGGGGTCAGTGGGCACAACCGTTGGAGGCCTCAAATGCCTCTACACGAATGCTCGAAGTATGGGGAAGAAGCAGGAGGAACTCGCCCTCCTCCTAGCTGTCACCAGCCCTGACATAGTAGGGATCACAGAAACGTGGTGGGACTCATCGCATGACTGGGCGGTGAGTGTCAAGGGCTACAGGCTATACAGGAAGGACAGGATAGGAAGGAAAGGTGGAGGAGTAGCACTCTACATCAAGGAGGAATATACTTCCTCGTTAATTAGCAAGGGGGTAGAGGGGGGGCACTCTGAGGTGCTCTGGGTTAGAGTAAAAGGCAGTCCAGGGGAGAGAGACTTAACGGTGGGAGTCTACTATAGACCTCCCAACCAGGGAGAAGAGCTCGACCAGGAATTCTTAGGTCAGCTTACAGAGGCAGTGAGAGCTAAGGATGTGGTCATCATGGGGGACCTGAACTTCCCAGACATCTGCTGGGAGGAGCAGTCAGCCAAGTCTGATCGCTCACGTCGGTTCTTAGCCAGAGTGCAGGACCTCCATCTAACCCAGGAGGTGCACAGTCCCACCAGGGGAGACGCCTTGTTGGACCTGGTGCTGGCCACGGGTGATGACCTGGTGAGGGGGCTGCGGGTGATGGGCCACCTGGGAGACAGTGATCATCGCTTGCTGGAATTCACCATCCAGCGTAAGGTGGCAAAGGGCTGCAGCAAGGCAACAGCCCTAGACTTTAGGGGGGCTGACTTCAACAAGCTAAGGAGGATCGTTGGGGAAGCGCTGAGGACCCAGAGGGGAAGGGAATCAGATGTCGAAGGTGAGTGGTTGCTCCTTAAGGAGACGATCCTCCATGCCCAAAGGGAGGTAATCCCAACAAGGGTCAAAGGGAGCAGGAGGGCACATAAACCCCCATGGCTCACTAAGAGCATCCGGGAATGCCTCCTTGCTAAAAGGGAGGCATATACCCAATGGAGAGATGGGGTCATCACCAAGAAGGACTATGTTACAGTCGCCCGAGGATGTAGGGGGGCAGTCAGGAGGGCCAAGGCAGAGTTGGAGATAGGACTAGCTTCCCGGATTAAGGACAATAAGAAGTCCTTCTTCAAATACATAGGGGGTAAAAAGAGGGTCCCGGGTAATGTGGGGCCCCTGCAGGACACGATGGGCAACTTAGTCATCACGCCAGATGACAAAGCTAACATATTTAACGATTTCTTTGCCTCTGTCTTCCTAAGTAGGGACCAGTTCAGCCACCTCCCTGCTGGGCCCCCCTCGGGCCCCGAGAGAGACACGCCTGGGCCAGGGGTTAGCGAGGAGTTAGTTAGGGTACTTCTGGAGAGGCTGGACGTGTTCAAGTCCGCTGGTCCGGACGATCTTCACCCTAGGGTTCTGCAGGAACTGGCCGAGGTCATTGCGGGACCCCTGGCGCGGCTCTATGAGCACTCGTGGTGCTCTGGCGAGGTGCCGGAGGACTGGAAGAGGGCCAATGTGGTCCCTATCTTCAAAAAGGGAAAAAAAGAGGACCCGGGAAATTACAGGCCAGTTAGTCTGACCTCAATCCCGGGTAAGCTCTTTGAAAAAATTATCCTGGCACACATCCAGGAGGGCCTTGCGGGGGAATGCATGCTCAGGGGCAACCAACATGGGTTTATCAGTGGCAGGTCTTGTCAGACCAACCTGGTGGCCTTTTACGATCAGGTCACCAAATCATTAGACGCAGGGGTTGCTGTGGATGTAGTCTTTTTGGACTTCCGGAAGGCTTTCGACACTGTCTCTCACCCTGTCCTCATCAAAAAGCTGGGAGACTGTGGTGTCGATGCCCACACGGTCAAATGGGTCGCCAACTGGTTGGAGGGCCGCACCCAGAGGGTGGTAGTGGATGGGTTCTTCTCGACCTGGAAGGATGTGGGCAGTGGGGTTCCGCAGGGCTAGGTCCTCGGGCCCGCACTGTTCAACATCTTCATCAGTGACTTGGATGACGGGGTAGAAAGCACCCTGTTCAAGTTTGCTGATGCACTAGAAGGGTGCAATAGGCTACAAGCTGACCTTGACAGGTTGCAACGGTGGGCGGATGAGAATAGGATGGGGTTTAACACTGATAAGTGCAAGGTGTTGCACATGGGGAGGAAGAACCGGCACCACACTTACAGGTTGGGGAACTCCCCTCTTGCCAGCACGGAGACGGAAAAGGATCTTGGAGTCGTCATTGACTCCACGATGAACATGGGCCGGCAGTGTGGGGAGGCAGTCAAGAAGGCCAACCGTACCCTGTCATGCATCCACAGATGCATCTCGAGCAGGTCCAGGGAGGTGATCCTCCCCCTCTATGCGGCACTGGTCAGGCCGCAGCTGGAGTACTGCGTCCAGTTCTGGGCGCCACACTTCAAGAGGGACGTGGACAATATGGAAAGAGTTCAGAGGAGGGCCACTCGTATGATCAGGGGTCAGCAGGGCAGGCCTTATGAGGAGAGGCTACGGGACCTGAACCTGTTTAGCCTCCACAAGAGAAGGTTAAGGGGGGACCTTGTGGCCTGCTACAAACTGGTCAGGGGGGATCAGCAGGTATTGGGGGAGTCCCTGTTCCCCCGTGCGCTGCCAGGAGTGACCAGGAATAACAGTCACAAGCTGGCGGAGGGTAAGTTTAGATTAGATAATAGGAGGCGCTGCTTCACAGTCAGGGCGGCTAGGGCCTGGAACCAGCTTCCAGGGGAAGTGGTGCAGGCTCCTAGCCTGGGGATTTTTAAAAGGAAGTTAGATGAGCACCTTGCCGGGGTCATCTGACCCCGGTGCTCTTTTCTGCCAAGGCAGGGGGTCGGACTAGATGATCTACCTAGGTCCCTTCCGACTCTAGCTACTATGAAACTATGAAACTATGGTGTTATTTGTAATGGTGGGCAGCCACAGTCAGAGCCCCATGATGGTGAGGATGGGGAGGGGTTTGCTGATTTGGATTCTGGCTTACATAGATCTAGCCTCTCTAAGGTCTGCTTTGTGCTTAGCAAAGACGACCTTTAAAGCTAGCCCATAGCCACAGTGCAAGTGTGAGGGAAACTTCCTTAAAGTTAAACCACACACCCTGATGCCACTACTTGCCAGGTTTAGGAAACAGTCCAGTCTGTGCTGAAGTGTTGTTATAGTAGAGGCTGGAACAATTACTTACTAACGTAAGCCTGGGGCTCTTTGGGGATTGGTCACCCCTCTGCACAAGTTAGAGCAGCCGTTAGGATAGGGAGTAGTAATGTTTCTTCCTTGTCTTTCCCACATTACCATGAGCACCAGGCCTATAACTGCCCATGGCTTCTTGCCATGGGTTTTTTTAACCCTTTGCAAGATCTAAGGGAGATCTCTGCCTCTATTAATAGACCACAGTTAAATCCATTCAGCTGCCTTCCAGACAAATAGTGTACCTTTAAATGGACTGAACACCTAGAAATGGATTTTGCTTCCTTATGGTTATCTGAGGAAATAGTAGTAGGTTTACTGAAAGATGGCCCAGGACATGGCAAGGGTTGACATTTTAATAGGGTGCTAGGCATAACAGAGGTGGCTTCCACCACAGCTACCCTAGTGCATGGCATTGTTGCTTTCCTCCTCTCTCTCTCTTTACCCCCACTTTGTCTTCCCTCTCACTCTACCACTCTGCTCAGTGATGATTTCAGAGCAGATGACCCTTTATTTAATAAAAATAAAAATATATGAAAAAGACCTCAATTCCAAGTTAGCTTTAGTAGGTACAACTGAGTAACAGATGAACATGGAATCTCATAATCTCTGACCTGCTTTCATTGTGCGCTCTTTGAATGTGCTTCTGTTAAACTGTGACGATAGCCCTTAATTGGCACCTCTCAGTTTCCATGAGAGCTGTGCCAATTAAATGGAATCTTCTGCATTTATTATAGAACTGCTGGTTTTACTCAGTGACAGTTGTGCTGACTGATCTTAAAACTCCTTTTTTTAAGAATCACTGACTGTATCTTAATGTGATCAACAAAATGGTTATTGCAGTGCCTTTGGAAAAAAAAGGGGGTGAGTATAAAATTCAACGGTTTAACAATTAATATACTGTGCTCTTTTATGCAACAAAAACAAACTACAGCAGGAATGGGACATGGCAGCTTTGGATTTAATACACTGTCCTGATTTTGTTCTGCTTTTCATTCTTTGTAGTTGCATAGGCAATGATGGAATGGCCCAGTGGGAGTAACTTGTAAAGGTAAGCAAGCCCGAGAGAGACATAAACAGCAGTAAACTGGTCAGAAATAAAAATGAGACAAGCAGCAGAAGGTTAATGGCAATTCCATCTTTTTCTCCCCTCCCATATAGTTATTTTACAAACAGTTCCTTTCTTTAAATCTCCCATTAGCCTTTGCTGCAAAGTGGTGCAAGATCAAAAGTTGTCAGGCTCCACTGATTATTATATTTCTGGAAAAGTTATATTATTAATTCAATCTTAGAATCAAGATACATAGTTTTAAAATAATGTACTACCACTTTGTCCTGGCAGTCATGTAGCAACCAGACACAGGCAATGTGAAATGACCTACAAAAGCTTGCTAGCATGATATCTGGAGTAGATGCTGCTGTAGTTTTTGGGTAAAGCTTTAAGTAAAACATACTGCATTAATAACACTTAGTATATTACGTTTTAAAATGCTAACCAATCCTGCCAAAATTGCAATGGAACTTGCTAAGCGGAAAGAAGAAAACTTACAAAACTAAACGAAAGAGAGGTTAATGGACTGATTTTCAGGAGTGTGAGTACTCTAAATGGTGAAAAAAAGTCAATAAGTGACCTGCTCAAATCCAGACAATATGTCAGTGTCCTAAAGTGGGAGTAGAACTTAGAAAGGACTGGTTTACAGGCCTGTGGGTGGCTCACTACATTACAATGAACCTGTTGAGCAGCTCCTGTCTTGATCAGGAAAACAAAAAACAGCAGTATGAGCTGTCACTGTTGCAAGTATAGCAGATCTGCTTTTGCAGACCTGCCTCAAAAACTGTAAAAAGTTCTATGAAATAGCATTATTTAGAAATGTAATTATAATTCATGGGGGGAATGAGTTACCAATAATTTTCAAAGCTCAGCTCTGATACTTTTCTGAGTTGCCCAGAAGTCTTCTTTATCCCACAAACCTGGTGAAATCAGGCTGCCTCTTCACGTTTGTGTTATTTCTTGATTGCATTTGGGCGGCACATTATGGCAAACTCCAGTTATATAAATGCAAGTTTAATAGTACATCATCAGGTTAGAGACCACAAAGTTTCTTTCAAATGAGAGGGATTTTTCTTAAATCTAGCCAAGGCATGGTGGCAGAACAGTTCAAGTCTGTCACTTCAGACACTCGGCCCTGGACTCCTGCTGAAAGCTGTGCACTAATTAATCCAGCTCTGAATGGGGACCTATTCATTCAGGATGGGTAGTCAAAGGCAGCAGGCTGTGTTCCCACTTCCAACACTCTCTGGCATACCTTAAATTAGCTGACCCACTAGGCCCGGGCAGACCCTCCAATGGATCAAACCTGACTTAATAAAATGAGAGGTCACCCACATCACAATGGCAGTCTTTCTCAGGGCATTTGTGCACTTGAACCTTATTAGGAAAAGTAATGACCTCAACTTTTACAAGCAGTGCCAATATTTGTTTTTGATTGTGGGGTGAAGGTTTGTACTGCTTTTTTAAATCCTCTCCTGTGTGGTTTGCTTCCCTTTAATTCCAAAGGTGTAGTCAGGATCTTAACTAATGTGCCTTTAGCATACTTAAAAAAAGTGGACAGGGCCATCGATGGGCCTCATTCTAATCTCACAGTATTTGCTGGCTACTATTGAGTCATGTTCATTTTTAATAAACTTACTGTGGCTTCAGTAATATTACTCCTCTATAACTGAGACCCAAATTTATCAGATAACTAGTATTTGAGTGGGCAACTTCATTTCCAAGTGTCAGTCAGGCCAAATAATTAGTACATTTTTCTATTTCTGCATTTGTGATGTATTTTGCATTAGCCATTATATATGATACTGCTTCTTTAAATGTGCTATGCTGTGTGCTTCCTTAGGCACAATGTCTGCTTGCAGTTTTGGCTCCTGTTCAGAACAATAAAGTTACCAGCCAGGTAAACTGTGCGGTGCTCTCTCTCTCTCCTCTTCTAGTCTAATTTCGCTACCACTGTGAGGCCACAAGATATAACAACATTGTAACTGTCATATCAGGTGGCTAACACTGGGGCAGACTGGGGAAAATGTTGTTCTCAAACACAACATGCAGTGAGCTGCATCCAGAATCCTTTGGGCAAGCTGGGTGGTGGGAGCAAGGAATGGGTGGGGTGGTAGTTCTCTGATTTAGGCACTGGTTTTGCAACAAGGCTGCTTTAATTTATGGCAAATTTCTGTGGACCCCAAAGGACCACTCATCAGCCAAGAAGGGCTGAAACACAACAATGCTTTGACTGTGAACTCTGAACTTGGCTACGACCCGGTAGGCACTGACACATGTTCAGCTCCCTGGTCTAACACCACAGAAAGTGCCATGAGTTAGACCAACCCTCCCAGCCCAACAGATGTTTGTTGTTGGATAGGGAGGGTGGAGGATCAAGCTCCACTTTGGAGCCAATCCAGCAAAAGAGCCTCTGTGTGCTCAGACTCTTCTCCTAGCCCTACCCCACCTCTCCCAACTCCTGTCCTGTCTCAGGATGGAAGGGAGGTCCATTCTGTGATTTACCTGGCCTATACTGGAGTGGTGGAGGGGTGATGGGCAGGTGGATTGGAGCCCTATCTTGAGTTGGGGGCTCTAGTCCATCCATCCCACCTGCTAGCACAGGCCGGGCAAACTGCAGCTGGAACTCCTCCCCTCCCTTCTTCCCTTCCCATCCTATGGTTCATTTGTCACATTATCAGGCACTTTTTAAAGCACTCTGCAGCCATGCACTTCTATCAGTGCACAGCTGTAGAGTGCTTTCAGTGGCTGATTGCACAACAGAAATCACTTCTGTCAGAACCCCGTGTACCACTGCTACATGCTGCAGGCCAGGCATTTTCATAGAGACACACTATGCCATCTCTGAACTAGCTGGAGGACTATACCAGATCCAGGTCTAGTTACTTTCTGGTCACTTTGTGCTAGTAGAAATGGCCAGATCACAGGTTAAATAGAGGGTTAAGCAAAAATGACAAGAACAAGAGACAATGACCAAACTTCTTAACATTATAGTCAGGAAAGATGAAAGCATTTTCCAGCTATTTATCTGAAAAGACCCTCTTTTGCTAGAAAGGAAGAATGGCATTATGCAAGGCATAGCTTTTCAATCCCAGTGGCTGTGCCTACACATGTGCTTTACTTTGGGGTAGACTAATTGTTTGTGGAGTAAAGTGTCAGCATCTACGCATTGTGACGGCCAGAACCAGAGGGATTAATAAGCAATAAATATGTGCTTCTTGGAGGCATTTGGTATTTTGCCTAAACAGGTAATATTAGTTAATATAAAGCTTGTAAGTCTGTAAACTGCAAATGTAACTTGTCTGTTATAAGGTTAACCAAAATGATAAAATTAACTGTTTGTGGAACTGACTGGGGCCCCTTAGGCAAAGCTGTAGTTGTGAGATTAGCTGATCTAATGGTTTCTGCTCAGGTTTCAGCTTTAACGATAAAAAGCTGGATCCAACTGCCTGGCACATTCCAGGAAAGCACTTCCCAAGAAAACATATTCAAATGAAACCTAAAAGGTTGGAGATTAGGCGGAGCAATGTAAATTTCAAACCTAAAAGTGCTGCATCATAATTTGTTTATTGGATAAATCTGAGTCTGTGTAGTAACCTTTTATGGTAATTTTAACATCTTTCAAATCCCATAGGGTAACAGCTATAGGGTAACATTATGAGTGGTTCTAAAGCCAACAGATTAACATAACATAAAAAGCACGTGCATCAGGTGACCAGCAGGAAGGAGGGAACAGAATGGTCATTTCTGTTCCA
Organism: Crocodylus siamensis; assembly: GCF_052110815.1. NCBI lineage: Eukaryota > Metazoa > Chordata > Crocodylia > Crocodylidae > Crocodylus > Crocodylus siamensis. Next base: position 177,191,004 of record NC_143395.1, read on the forward strand.
CGCCCTGACTTCTGGTATGAGTGAGGATTGGATCCTGATCAAGGGATCTTCCCTGGTAATCCTTCTGACAGCGTCGATTGGGGATGCCTGACTTCGCTGGAATCACTTGACGCATACCTGGCATCAAGGGACTATCGATAAGTTGCCAACCCATGTCTGTCTATCTGCTGTTTTGAACAGCCCAGTGGCTAATACCCTCGCAGTGCCCAGTTGGCCTGCGACAGAATTGATCTATCTATCTGTTGTTATTATCTGTTATTTACTATTAGCTCTTTAATACTGCATTATCTGTGTCCCGGGAAGTGGGGTAACACAGGAAACTCACCTGCAGCCTCAAGCAACACACAGGGGAAACAGCAGGAGGAACCCATGCAGCTCATGAGCTGCCTCTTTGTACAGCTGTGGCCGGCCAGTGACGTCAGCACCAGACGCTGGCCGGTGAAGCTAAAAATGGTGGCAGCTGCGGCAGGCAGGGTGGATGGCCTGAGAGTAGAGCGGCTGCAGGGATAGCAGCAGGGGCAAGCCCTGGAATGACCCGCAACCCCAGGGAAGCAAGCCAGGTTGCAGCCGGCACTGCTGGAGGAGCAAGCCAGATGGTAGCAGCCACTGCCAGAGAAACAAGCCGGGCTGCAGCAGCCACCTCTGGAAGAGCGAGTCGGGTAAGAAGCACTTACTGACATCCTCGGGAAAGCAAGTGGTATGGATGCAGCTACTACTGGAGGAGCCAGCTGCGTGGAAGGTCCGGGAGGAAACTGGTGAGCTGGAGCTGGGGTGGTTGGAGGGACGGAGGCCTTGACAGCGACGCTCCAAGCCGAAGGTTAAATGGTGGGCCGGTAGGACGGAGGATGGCTCGTCAGGAGGTGAGAACCAGTGACGACTCGGACAAAGGGGCCATGGGCAGGACCAGGTCATGAACAAGGTCCGGGAGACCCAGCAGATAGAGCTTAACCCTTAGCAAAGCTGGAATATTCATGGGGTGTGCGGGACAAGTATTGGGTCTAGGTAGTTGTGGGTGAAGGCCCCAGAGTGGGGTAAGCCGGGGAGAGGGCACTCAGGTGCAGGGTAAGGAAGCCTGGGGTAGTTCCCAGGAAGAGGTGTTTCAGGGGTTGGGCGTGTAACTTGATGTCAGGCTGGTGTGCAACCCTATCCCGTCAACATGAGGGTGCGCATGGTGGGAGAGCATACTCCGTGGGAGGAACACAGCGAGAGGACCCATTAAGGTGGCATGAGGCCAGGGTGTAGGGGTGGTGGAGCCCTGTGAATCCGCCGGGTCGGACCCAGACAACGAGGAACCCAACAGCCGACCCGCCCATTGCGGAACATCAAGATGTGGCAGGAGATTGCGGGACCAGCAACGTGGGAGGAAAGACTGACCTCGCAGCTACTGAGGGTCCGGATGAGATATCAGATAAGAAGAGAGACCTGAACCACCATTCAGCGGCCAGGGAAAGCCCGGTGGTGGCAATCTGCTTATCGCATTTATCTTTCTATTAACTGTTATGTGTGTGTAAGCTATAATATAAATTTGCCTTTACTCCACTCCCAACTTTGCCTCCTCAATCCGTAACTGAACCTAACAGCCCAGCTGGCCTGTGACAACACATGCAATGGTATTAAGTGGCAGTAAACTAATTTATGCAGGTGTTAGATAGTACTGCTGGGGACAGTATTATCTTAAGTTGGGGTAATTTACTGTAATTAAATGCATGTAGAGACACTGACTGTAGGCATAAATTGTGCCGGGTCAGCCCAGTCAGCCACAGGCCAGATTCCTGTCTGCTGCATAAGCCACATGGCTTTGCACTTTCAGTACCCTCATGCCCCAGTCAGCCCCTCAGTCACCTGACACCACCATCTAGGCCTGACCGCCTCTGCCCCCAGCCACTCTGGGCCTGCTGTGCCCCAACTCAAATTGCTGCTCTGCTGGGCACATGTGTAAATACTGCACCTGGAGTTTATTGCTGGATTTTATTACTGCTCTTTGCTTTGCATAAGTTGCACATGTAGATACACCTAGTTGTGTTTGAGACCACTGTCTGTCAGGATCATCATCAAGATCTGTCCACTTGTATGGCTCATGGCGAAGGATTGCTCTACTTAATCTCAAAGGGGTTGCACTGAAAACAGCCAAGGGCTCACAGGTGTGTCTTGCCTATTCAATATGTCTGTTGCTTGCAATTGCTGTTTTATAAATAAAGTTATTGCATGCAAAACAATGTGTTCTGAGGGGTACTCAGCCTGCTACCAATCACCTTTTTAAATTATTCATGGAGAATCTAGGGCTGTGGATAATTAGCTACTTCAATGTTTCTGTTTAATTTAGTTTAAATGAACGACAGACAGGACAGATTTTTCCTTAGTTAGGTAAAGGCAGCTTGCTCATTATACAACACCCCTGGGGAATGCCACAAAAAAGAGACTGGGATGCTTCTTATTTTCAACTAGCAATTACCACTAGTCTGTTTTAAGGCAATTTGTAATGTTCCTATTTTCGTTCAGAATTAACTTATTTTGCCTTATTTTTGACCTACTTGAAAGCTGTGAGGTAAGATTTACTTGCAGCTTACTAGAACAAGGATGGAAGCTTCTAGTGCTTCTGCAATATAAAAGTAATAATTATTTAGAAAACAGGGACCAAAAATGCAGAGGATTGATTCTTTTCAAAGATAAGAGCCTAAGTTGCACTTGAAAAATGTGTGCATATATCCACTGGACTATGAGCATGCAAATGGACACTTACATAAAAAAATGGGTAACTGCATAGTCAAGTACCTCTCTGTGCAAACAGTTACCTGCATGTATCTGAGGAATTACCTACATTTGATAATTTGGATCTAGAATAACAGCAGCAGCAGCACTGATAAAACACAAAAATTAGTGATATATAGCAAGTTGGAATAAAAAGTAATTATATTATATCTCTACACGAGATGCTTTACTGTGAAGTAGTGTAGTTTACTGAGCAGTAAGCATGTGCAGCTACATTTGCGCAGTAAACCTCACTAATCATGAGTAAATCTGCTACCTGTAAATGCAAGTAGCAAATTTACTTGTGGTTACTAATGGCACAGTAGTGCTCACATAGACACCTGACTGGAAGCAAATCTGCTCCTGGTCAGCTGACCACCAGGGGCAGGAGATTGCTCCCTACCCCCAGGAGCTGCCTGCTGCTGGGGTGGGCTCTGCTACTGGATCCACGCCTAACTTGGGGCTCGCTGCTAGCTGCCCCACTGGTGGATTGGGGCAGGGGGCTGGGTCTGCCCCTTCCCTGCAGCCCTTTCCAAGCCCCCTTCCCTGATCAGGGAGCTGGGGCTGGGTGCTCCCTGCTGACAGGGCAGGGAGACATTGTCCCTGCCCCAGCAGCAGGCTGCGCCCCCTGGGTCAGGAATCAATGGCCCAGCTCTGGCCAGGAAACAGCTGTCTCTTGGCCCAGTGCTAGGGGGAGCCAAGATCTCCCCCTGCTGGCACCAGGGGGCCCTTGCAGGGCTCCAGGAAGGGAGAGCTGTTTGCTGCCATTAGAAGCAAGCTGTTCCCACTTCCCTAAATGTATAGAGAGCTGGCCAGGAGAGTTTACTCATGAGTAGCTTACTTGCAAGTAGGCTGCTTCCAGATCTAAAGTACATGTAGACACAACCTGTATGACCAAAACAGCCAAATGCTTGAAATGTAAAAGGTGAACTCTGAAATGAAAACCTGTCTGGAAATGAAAAACAGGACAGAAAATATGCAGAGTAATTTAGAAAAGAAAAGTAATCAAAGGGAATGAAATCTATTACAACAGTTATCCAAACCAGGCAATAATTTAATCAAAAGAGACAGAATTTCCTCTGCTTTACCTCATGACACATACTGATTATTGGCTCATTTATCTCTTGCTTTCAGTTTACATGCAACAAGACATAGGGTGTTTTCCATGTGTTCCTCCTGAATAGAATAGGCCATTTTAAACACATTGGTTAAAGAGCTTTGCTTTCTCCTCTGGCGCAACCACCAGATTGCCCAATGTACTTTGCAGGGGCCCCACATTACCCAGTGCCTTCTTCATTCTTCCTATATATTTGAAAAAGGACTTTTTATTATCCTTGATCTTGGACACTAGTCCTAGCACTATGTCCGCCTTAGCTTTCCTGACAGCCCCCCTACAGCCCCAAGCAGGGGAGGGATACTCCTCTTTGGAGATAGCACCCCCCTTCCACTGGGTGTACGCCGCCTTTTTGGCAATCAGGCATTCCCGGATACCCTTGGTGAGCCAGGGGGGCTTTCGGGCACTCTTGCCCCCCTTGCTTCTTGTTGGGATGGACATCTCTTGGGCCCTGAGTATCGTTTCCTTAAGGAGTGACCACTCATCCTGGACACTAAGTTCCCCTGCCCTCAAGGACCCCAACGCCTCTCCCAGTAGTCTCCTTAACTTGTTGAAGTTGGCCCTCCTAAAGTCTAGGGCTGCCGTCTTGCTGCAGGCCCTTGACACCCTGCACTGGATGGTGAATTCCAGCAAGCGATGATCGCTATCGCCCAGGTGGTCAAGAACCTGGAGGCCCCTTACCAGGTCATTTCCTCTGGCCAGGACCAGGGTCAACAGGGAAATTCTTCTGGTGGGACCATGCACCTTCTGAATTAAGTGGCGGTCTAGTATCTCATCCAGGAACCTCCTGGAACGGTCCGTCCTGGCTGACTGTTCCTCCCAGCAGATGTCCGGGTAATTAAAATCACCCATGACACTACATCCCTTGCCTTAAGTGCCTCTTCAAGCTGGCCCGAAAATTCCCGGTCCAGCTTCTCCCCTTGGTTGGGGGTTCTGTAGTAGACCCCCAACATCAAATCGCTCTCCCCACGGCCCCCTTGAATCTTGACCCAGAGTACTTCAACCTGCCCTTCCTCTGACCCCATTCTGCTGGCAGAGGATGTGTAGTGCTCCTTGACACAGAGCACCCCCCCCCCACCTTTTCTTCCTTCTCTCTCCTGCCTGTAAATGCTAACTGCCCTAATGCTAACTGCCCAGTTGTGGGACGAATCCCACCACATTTCTGATAGCCCTATGACGTCTGGGTTTGAACTAGCTATTCTGAGGGCGAGTTCTTCTTGTTTATTCCCCATACTGTGAGCATTGGTATATAGGCATTTAAGGCCTTGCAAGACTGTGTGTGCCACCCCCCAATTAGGGAGACTGTCTGGACCCCCGTTCCTTACCTTAGCACTCCTTGCCTTTGTCACCTGTCTTGCTTGGATCGCGTCTCCTCATCTTCCTGTGGCCCCCTCCCCCAGTGAGGCTAGTTTAAAGCTCGTTGTATGAGATCAGCCAACCTGGAAGAGAAGACCTGCTTGCCTTTAGGAGAGAGATGAAGCCCATCCCACCCCAGCAAGTCCCCCGCCCCAAAGCATGAGTCATTATCAAGGAACCCAAGGCCTGCCTAGCAGCACCAGCTGCGTAAGCCCCGGTTGACCTTGCCAATGCAGGCCTCATGTTGTGTCCCTGCCTACTCACCGGAAGAAGAGAGGAAAATACCACCTGTGCCCCCATCTCCTTCAGCTTGTCTCCCAGAGCCTCAAAATCCTTCATAATGCAGTCAGGGTTGCCCCTGGCTGCGTTGTTCATACCCACATGGACGAGAACCATGGGGTACTGGTCTGCAGGTCGGATGTAGGCCAGGATCCTTTCCATGGTGTCCCTGACCTGAGCCCCAGGCATGAAGCAGAACTGTTGTGTCATGGGGTTAGGCCAGCAGATGGGACCGTCCAGTCCTTGTAGGATGGAGTCTCCGATGATGAGGACCCAGCGTTTCTTCCTCCTGGTGTTCACTCTCTGCCCATTCCCTGTCATGTGGGGAGTGGCATCATCCCCACCGGAAGCAATTCCACTGTTCTCCTCCGTCACAGCTGCCAGGGCATCAAACCTGTTCCCCAGCTGAACCTGGGGAGCTTCCACTGCTCTAGGTCTAGCAGCTCTGGATTTGGGCACCTTCTTCCATTCTGCATTGGATGCGTCTCCTGTGGGGGCTGTACAGTGGGCAACTGGGCCTGTAGAGAACAGAAATAGGCATCAATTTCATCCTCTGCATCCCTGATCCCCCTCAGCCTGCTCACTGCAGCCTGGAGCTCACTTACCTGCTCCTCCAGGGCCCTAAGTCATGCACAGGAGGGTCAGGCAAGGAGACCTCCAGGCACCACCCCCCCTAGGGCCCCACCGAGCCCCCTCCACAGACAGGGGGACAAGGGGCCACCTATCCCACCATGAGCTCCGTCTGGGTGGAGGCCTCAGAAGAGCCCACAGTAGGCGGCAGCACCAGGGCGGGGCCCCTGGCAGCTGCGCTCCGCATCTGCATCACCATGCCTGCAGAGGTGCGCCTGCTGCTTTGCTCCCTGGAGGTGTCGCTCTGTGCAGCTACCTTGTGCCCGCCTTACATGAACGCTGGAGCAAACACCAGGCTGCTCTTACAGAGCGCACCTGTTTGCATGCACAGCCCGTGCGCATGGCTCGGGAGCGCGGCTCCCTGTCGGGCAAGCTAAGGCAGCACCAAAGGGCTTCCCCTCTGGATCCACCTCAGCTGTGCCGCCCCCTCTGCCCCACGTACCTTAGGGGGAATCAGCTGTTGCTGCCCCTGCCGCTGTCTCCTCTGCTGCTGCTGCTGCTACCTCCGCTGCCGAGGTAAGGGGGTACTCGTGTGAGTGGCACACGTGCACCCTGCTCCTTCTGCTCCTGCTCCCCAACCAATTCTTCACCTCCATTTTCTTGTGCAGGGACCGGGACTTCCTCGCTGTGATGCAAGATGGACTCGAGGGGAATGCCTCCAGACCTCAGGTTGGGGAGGACCAGGTTAGAGAGCTTCTGGAGGGGCTGGACGTGTTCAAGTCAGCGGGTCCAGATGCTCTCCACCCCAGGGTGTTGAGGGAGCTGGCTGGGGTTATTGCAGGGCCCTTGGCACGGCTTTATGAGTGCTCGTGGTGCTCAGGCCAGGTGCCAGATGATTGGAAGATAGCTAACATGGTCCCCATCTTCAAAAAAGGGAAGAGAGAGGACCCAGGCAACTATAAGCCCGTCAGTCTTACCTCAATCTTAGGGAAACTCTTTGAGAAGATCATCATGGAGCACATCTGCGATGGGCCAGCCTCAGAGATGATGCTCAAGGGCAACCAGCATGGTTTCATTAGGGGCAGGTCATGTCAGACCAACCTGATTGCCTTTTATGATCAGGTCACAAAGGCAATGGATGCAGGTGTCGCCATGGACCTAGTCTTTCTAGACTTCAGCAAGACCTTTGACACCATCTCCCACCCCATCCTCATTAAAAAACTAGGTGACTGTGGCATTGATACCTACACAGTCAGATGGATTGCAGATTGGCTGAAGGGTCGTACTCAGAGGGTGGTGGTGGATGGGTCATATTCAACCTGGGGGGAAGTGGGCAGCGGAGTCCCCCAGGGCTTGGTCCTTGGGCCTGTGCTCTTCAATTTCTTCATCAGCAATTTGGACGATGGGGTGAAAAGCAACCTGTTTAAATTTGCTGATGATACCAAAATTTGGGGTGAGGTGAGCATGCTAGTAGGGAGGGAAAGACTGCAGCAAGACCTGAAGAGGTTACAGGGGTGGGCTAACAAAAACAGGATGCATTTCAATACTGACACGTGCAGGGTGCTGCACTTAGGCAGTAGAAACCAGCAGCACACTTATAGAATGGGAAACTCCCTTCTCGAGAGCACGGAGGCAGAAAGGGATCTTGGAGTCATTATTGACTCCAAGATAAATATGGGCCGACAATGCAAGGTCACGGTTGGCAGGGCTAACAGGACCTTGCCGTGCATCCACAGGTGCATCTCAAGTAGGGCCAAGGAGGTGATCCTCCCCCTCTATGTGACGCTGGTCAGGCCACAGCTGGAGTACTGTGTCCAGTTCTGTGTGCCCCACTTCAGGAGGGATGTGGACAACATGGAGAGGGTCCAGAGGAGGGCCACTCGCATGATCTGGGGGCAGCAGGGCAGACCCTACAATGAAAGACTGCGGGACCTGAACCTGTTCAGCCTTCACAAGAGAAGGCTGAAGGGGGGACCTGGTGACTGTCTATAAACTCAGTAGGGGGGACCAGAAGGGTTTGGGGGGAGACACTGTTTCCCCTAGTGCCCCTGGCATAACAAGGAATAATGGACACAAAATATTGGAGAGTAGGTTTAGATTAGACATCTGTAAGAACTACTTCACAGTTAGGGCAGCTAGGAGCTGGAACCAACTTCCAAGGGAAGTGGTGCTGGCTCCTACCTTGGGAGTCTTTAAGAAGAGACTTGATACCTACCTGGCTGGACTCATTTGAGTCCAGTTTTTCTCCTGCCCAGGCAGGGGGTCGGACTTGAAGATCTACAAGGTCCCTTCCGACCCTGCTTCTATGATTCTATGATTCTATGACATTGGGCTAATTATCAGTCACACAAAGGGTATGCTTATATGTGCTCCCATGATGCTCCTGAAAGTACTGCTGAAAAGCACTTTCCTCTGCCTGCTCTGTGGGGGTGGAAGCTAGGAATGGTCCACGAAGAAGGAAGCAGGGAGTGGAGAGCTGGTGTTCTTGAGATCTCCATCATGCTTCAGGAGCACCGCCTCCTTTCTGGGTTCAGCTTGTGCAGAACAGGAGCAAATGGGTGAACTGTGTTGTTCAGTGATCCTGTCAGGCACATCATGGAAGTCGTAGAAAGACTCTCCGTAGGCCCACTTCATAGCACTGTCATGGCAGGCTTTTGAGTAACTGAGAATTGGAATCATAAAGTAGCTCTGGAGATGCACGAGCCTGAGAAGACCTGCATTTTTCCTGCATCCAAATGAGCATATTTGTGAGGTTTGTGGTGCCTCAGACTGCATGTTCAGGTGTTCCCCACATTGCCACCTTGCAGCGTAGGGTTTTTTTTTGCCCTTGGGAGATCCCAGAGTCAAGAAAAACCATGTGGAAAGGAAGTGGGGTGGTGCACGTGGCGTCAGTGCATGCCGCTTAAAACCAGACCCTGGCTGGGCAGAGCCACAGTCCAGCTGCGGGCCAGGTTCCCAGCTTCAGGAGCACCACAGAGGCAGCTTCCCTGGCCCCCAGGTTAGACTGCTGGAGGCAGCACAGTTGCTGGCCCCAGCCTCCCCTACCCCACCTGGGGTCTCGTGCTTCATGGTAGAGGGCATGTAGCATGGGCGTTCCCTGGGGACAAGTAGCAGCAGCACAAGGTGCACATACTTACTGCACAGTAAACCTGCAGGGTGTGCTTCTGCTTCTTGTCCCCAGGAAAACAAATGTCCATGCCCGTGTGAACATGGCCTTTGAGTCTGGAAAAGCTGACAAACATCTGAGGGTCTGAACTCTTTGTGGCGATCTCATAAAAGCAGGAATTGCCAGAAAGCCCTGATTTCAATTGGCACTTCATAGCCCATACAGATGGTATGGTAGAAAAACTATTGGAAGTGCAGGCATATGCAAGCATTTAAACTTAATGAAAGAGGTACATTATCTGAGGAACTGGTTCATTCCAGGCTTAATGCTAGTATTGTTTTAGAGCATGAGCTTGTGTCAGAACTCATTTTATTAGCAAAGGCATTTCTGTTCCTTATATGCATCGACTGATGTGTGAGGACGTTGGTAAGTGTGGACCTGTCTCTGAATCTCATACACTAGATGGGCTCAGCTCTAATGCTTCATATGCTTTCAATAGGAGATGCAATGGCAGTGGTTCTCAATATTTTCATATTTCAAGTGCCACTTGGTAACTTTTGTGAATTGGCACCCCATTTAAAAACCCAACTTATTGCTTACCACCTTGCTCAGGGGCCAGGTAGTATAGGTAAGGGCATTGGTGATGCATAGGGGGTGCACATGGGCGCATGTGCACCCCATGAGATTGGCTCTGCACTCCTTGAAAGCACCAGCCACAAAACCAGAAGTGCTGGTGGAAGTGCACTTCCAGATCACTGCTGGTGGTTCTGGACTTGGCACTTGGCCACAGGGGAACCCCCTGGTTGGTGATCAGTCACAGGGGGACCCCCCCCATTGGTGATGGGAGGTACCAGTCACCCATGGTAAGGGAAGGAACAGCCAGGCAGGGACAAAATGGTGCTTGCAGAGGGGCTGGGCAAGGCAGCTGACTGAACCTGAGCCTGTGCTTATCTCCTCACATCTCCTGGTTCCTTTTAAAGGATAATGTGGTACTCTGGCACCCTATCTGAGAAGCACTGTGCTATGCCAATGGAGTGACAATTAGCTGCTTCCTCTTCTGCTGATTTAGAATCTTAGAAAAGTAAGGCTGGAAGGGATCTCAAAAGGTCATCTACATTCAGACTCCTGTTCAAGGAAGGGCTATCCCTATCTAAACCAGTCTAGACACACGTTTGTCTAACCTACTCTTAAAAGCTCCAAGAACAAGTTTTGGTACAGGCATTTGAGAAATGCATGGTGCTCCTTCTTCTGTATGCTCTTTAGAGTTAAGAGCAAAGGTTAGGGCTTGTCCATGTTACACCTCTCCTGTTACCACGTTACACTTTTCCTGTGTCCACGTGACAAAACTCACCATTAAGCTAGCTAAATAGTGTCTGTCAGCTGATTTTATCATTTTAGATTTTTTTTATTGTGGTAATTTAAAACATCTCTGACGTTTTATTTTTAGCTTCTGAATTTCTTCCATGAGAGTTTTTTTTAATCTTTTAAAATTTTCAACGTGGATCTGACTTACACCTGAAAACATGATTTTCCCTGTTTTGCAAATATTACACCACCAGGTGCTGCTTGGGTTCACTCAGTAAGACACAGAAATCCACTGACTCTCTACTGTAACACTTCAAAAAGATGCCAGGGGCTAATCTTGCAAATTTTTACTGGTGATTTAGTTCAAGGTTTAGATTAATGAAAAGTACAACTTTTTGGGAATCCCCCAAAAATTGCTCCCTGTGATTGCACGTATGGGTTAGGCAGTCCAAGACTCAGGCTAATTAAAATTACTTTTTGCTGGACTGGGTTTTTGGTTTGGCAGGGCTGGGGGATAGGCCAGGAGTGAGGGGGACTGACAGGGCTCGGAGGGTAGGGGTAACCCAGGTGATAAATATAACCCGAGTGGTACTCCTGCTTTTTTACAGCACCTATTTTAAAGCCCAAAATGGGGTTCTATCCAAGCTATAGGCACTCTTGCTCCCTCATAGACTTTGGCGATTAATGGAATTGCCAGCATTGCTGGGTGACAGGGAAGCTACCCATGCCAGTGCTGCCCCTGCAGCCTTTGCCACCCTTTGGCACCACGCAGCCCACTGGGCTTTCCAATGGGGGTGCACACCAGAGGCTTCATGCCTCATCTGTCAGCTTTGCTGAGGTGCTGGTTCCAGAGTGACCCTACTGGTCACCCAGACAGTTCCCTCATTGCCAGAACAGCTCCACCTGACTCCAACCACAGTAGCAGACCATGGTACTGTCTCTTCATCTCTCTAGACAAAACTGTGTCAACCCAGGACTAACCCAGGTGCACCTAGTTCTGGAGTGTAACAGCCACGTATAACAATGTATGGTGAGGGCTGTGACGAAATGTTATATGTGGCCGTTGCACCCAGCTCTGGGGTGTTTCTCAGCCCTCCCCATACACTGTTATATTTAGCAGTTACACCCCAGAGCTGGGTGCATTTCTGCCCTCCCCATACACTGTTATATGTGGCTGTTACACCCCAGAGCTGGAGCCACCCCGTGCCATCCCTCTAGCACTGGGTACTCTTCTGGACACCCTGACCATTTGGGTGGAAAGATTTCCAGCTGTCATCCCAGCCTCAAAACCAGTTCCTTATTCAAGCCTATATACTTAGTATAGTGTGCATGGGGGGCTGTGAGTTGGCACCCTGGCATGAGTAAACAGCACTTTGGGCCTGGCAAGACCCAAGTCAGAGATGTCTGAGAGTATTCCCCAGTGGCACAGAGTCATGGTAAGAAGGATTTCCATCTCTAATCCCAGCCCAAAAGAAATTCCTTATTTGAGCCCATATACGTAGTACAGTGTACGTGGAGGGCTGTCAATCAGGCCATGCTTTGGACTGTACAAGACTCTGGTCAGAGGTATCCAGGAGAATCCCCTGGTGGTACACGAGCATGGTGGATGCAGGATATTAATTTACATATTATTTGGTAAATATGCATAGCTGATAAAATTGTCTCTCTTTAGAATGTGTAATTCATTAATAAGAAGCTTTTACTGGGTATAGATTAGCTTTGAAAAAGGAACTGGGAACCAGGGATAAGAACCTGGGACTTAAAGGAACAGCCTGATGAACCATAGCATGTAGCCTTGGTGTTGGCCACCCCAAAAAAGTGGATAGTGAAAAGGCCAGTCACTGCCAGCCACGGTTCTCTACCCTACACCACCTGGGGCAGTGGGTGGGGAGGGGCTGTGTGGTGCAGATGTTCCTTGACCTTCAGTAGAGGCAGGCAGTTTGAAATTTGGGGAGAAAACCCTAGCATGTGCCCTGGGGCACCCCAAAACAGTGGATGGTGATAGCAGGCCACTCATTGCAAGGAGGGGGTCACCCATGGCCCCAGTCTCATGTGGAGGGGGAACTGGCAGGGAATTTTGCAAGTGAAATGTTCCTGGGACCTCAGAAATGTGGGGGGTGGGTGACTGATGAAGAGGGCAAATAAAGTGCATGGCTTGCCAAGTGCAAGTCACAGCTAAGCAGGCTTTTGACAATTATGGAAGAGAACCCTAACATGTAGCATTGGGTGCATGTGGTATGGGTCAGGTAGCTCTGGGTAATTAATCATGGAATAGGCTTTTGGCATACTGGAAGGTAATTCAGGAATGGGGATTTGTCTTTGTGTACTGCTTGCTAATAGAGGGCATAGCTTCCTCTATTCCTAATGGGGCAAGTGACAAAAAACCAATAATATTGCTGGCCCTAGAACAGTGACATCTATAGGAAACTATATGGTTTATTGAACTGGGCTGGTGTCTGTTCAAACTCCTGGAAAACCAGGTTCAGAGGTCTGCCTCAAGGCACAGGCTGATGAGAGCTGTAACCTGAGCTGCAGGGGAACTGGATTTGATATGCAAATAGGGTTACTGTGAAATGTTGATAGGACAATGTATTGTCAGATTTGAAGACTCCCCCCAAAAAGCAGACCCTGGGTTCTTGGACTCTGCAGCATAACACAACAAAACCATGTATGAAAATAAAAAATAAAAATAAAATTGCTCAATCAAAAAGAATGTGATCACTGATTTCTCATGCTTTGGGGTGCCTCTCACTTCCAACCTGCAGCCCCTGCAGCCCCTGCCCCCCGCCACTGCCCTTCACTCCCAACCCACAGCCTCTATCCCCCAGCCCTGCTGGTATCCTCATCCAGGACATGAGGGCCCCAGCCAAAAAGCAGCTTCACTGGAGCACTGTTAATGCAGAGAAAGCAATTCAAAGGGGGTCTGGGTTTTTGGCTGTAGCATGTTGGTCTAAGGAAATAGGCAGGCAAGGGTCTTTGAATAGATGTGATATCATTTATCAGACCAACTGAGTAGTGGGGAAAAAGTTCTTGGCAAGCTTTCGGGTGCAGTCACCTTTCTTCAGGCATGGGGAGTCTCTACTGACCTGAGTCTGAAAGAAATAAAAGAAGCTAAAAATGTGGCAGGATGTCAGTGAAAATGTAAATAGGCTCGGCACGCCAAGATTTGGCCAGAGTCACTCAACTGGTTTTCCAGGTTCTGTTGAGGAATATTAAGGTAATCGTCTGAGGGGGGATGGGAAATGGTCCTTTCCAGTCCTGCAGGAGGCACAATATACAACTATCACACAGAAAAGGTGATCATGCTTTACAGGCAAGCCACTGCCCCACATCTCTGCTGGTGCCTCTCAGCCCCCTCACTCCTGCTGGGGTGGCCCTAGTTCTGGGGTGTAATGGCCACATATAACAGTGCATGGGGAGGGTAGAGATGTGCCCAGCTCTGGAGTGTAACAGCTCCACATAACAGTGTATGGGGAGGGCTGAGATACACCCCAGGGCTGGGTGCAATGGCCACATACAACACTTTAGTGCAGCCAGCACCATATACTGTTATACATGGACATTACAACCCAGAGCTGGGTGCATCACAGAAACCAAGCCTCTCCAAGACTGTATGACTCTCCTCTCCCTGCAGTGGCCTGCAGGTTGTGGCACAAGTGCATGGGGGCTGGTGGTTGGCATGGGCGGCATCCCCTTCACCCCCAGCCCTGCCTGTGTCCCTCTCTCTGAACCTGAAGCCCCTCACCCCACCAGCCCTGCCAGTGCCTCTCATTCCTAGCTAATCTGCAGCCTTCACTCCTGATCCACAGCACCCTCCACTCCCAGAAAGATGCAGCAGTATGACTGTCAGGCAGAGCAATGGCAAGCAGAGGGTGGCCAAAGGAAGACAGTGACATACTGCTGGGGACAAAAATGGGCTTAAAAGGAACAGGAGTACCAGAGAAGAGGGGCAAGCTTGTGGGGGAGGGGGAGAGGACAGGAGGGAAAACAAGTATTGAAGGGATCTGGTTATAGGCTGGGGGGGACATGACTGCAGGCAATGATGATCTGCCAATGTAGCGGTTAAAGGACTGACATGCAAATAGACTAAGTGATAAGAAAATTCTTTTAATTGAGCCTGAGCTGTTTCTTTCTTCACCTCAACACACACCATACCCCTGCTGTGTGGGGGTGTTAGCTCATGCTGGCCACTGTGTAGTGATGGCGGGGGTTGGGGAGGAGAGGGAGTTGGAGTAGGCTGATTACAGCCCCCCAATCCCACTTTGGGAGAAGCTGTCCTGGGCACGGGGATCCCTGGTAGCCAAGGAATCTTAATCAACCTTGAAAAAATCCTTATTTCTGACGTGAGTTAACAAATGACAGACAGGAGATACAGGATTGTTTCTGTTTTACATAAAAATTCCTGTAGTAATAGTTCCATTCAGGCTTTAGCCTGGTACCCAGATGCCGGGGGGGAGGCAGCCAAACCTAAACTAAGAAAGAAAAATTAAATCAGGAACATTTTTAGCGACTAAATGCCAAGTACGTGTACAATGGCCCTTAGAGAATACTATTATGTATTGTAACACTCCAGCATGCTAAAGGGGATCATAGAAAAAAAGAAAGTAACTGAAACCTTAATGTTAATTTCCTGAAGAGAGAGTAAATGTGTTGAAGGGAAATTCAACCACTTGAAAAGGGAATTTCAAGTGGAAAGATTACCAAAGGCAGTTTGAAAGGTAGATGAAAGAAAGCAGACAAATGGCAGACACCTCTGTCCCCATTCTAGTCAAGCTGATGTTAATATGGCTTTTGGCAAGTCAGAGCCATTAAGGAAAAAGATGAGATGATTACATCCCTTGGGGACCCAGATGCTATGGTCTGAAACAACGAAAAAGTGGAAAAGATCATTCTATTGCAAAATTAAAATAACTATCACATGTCATTTATTAAAATGAAAGACACAAAGAGAAAACAATGGAAATATGAATGTATGGTCATAGACTGCCAAGGGAAAATTTTGGGTGCATTTGTAGCTTCTAAAAGCTCTGCTGTGACTAAGTCAAACAAGATACAGGAGTAACAGTCTGAATCCCTCCTTCAGAGACATCAAAATCATCCATGCAGAGTCATATTTGCTTCCAGTCTGTTTCATTGCAATTAAATGAGCAGGAGTGCAAACTAGGAGTCATCATTTCTCTCTTAATATACTTTTTTTTTTTGCAATTAACCTCTACTTTTGTCTCTTTTCCTCCTGCTATTACATATTTTCCATAGCTCCATTCCACCTTACCTCCAAAAATCCAACAGGGACAAACTACTTCCAAAGATACTCCTCTTTATTCAGTAGGGCCCTTGCAGGTGCCAATTTAGCTCTAAGAAATAGGTGCTTATTGACTGGTTAAGAATAAGGATAAGGATTTTTATTTGCTATCTGAAGTCCACATTTTCAATCCTGTACCAAACAAGATAAAACTAGTTCTTGCCTCAGGGATCATGCAGTCCCAAAGACAGACACAGAGAAAGCAGGACACCCTGCCTCAGAGGAATAATGTGGGAACCCAGGGTTTGTTTGTTTCATTTTTTTGGCATCAGGGCGAAAAAAAGAAATTCTTTAAGGGGGATTTGCATGCAGAGATGCAATGATTTGATGAACTGCAATGGGAAAAGTACTTCATGCATACTGTGCAGTGAGCTAAAAACAAATGAGAGAGGAAAAGAGAGGCAACACTGTACTGAGATACCGACAGTGAGATCTCTCCACACAACTACCACTGAACACACATATCACTCACTGAACTGGTATATTACTCAGATGTGCAGTAATCTAAGTCCTTAGACTTCCTGTTCAGCGCACTGGAAGTTGACTTTGCCTTTTTCTTTTGGGTGCGAGGAAACTGGATGACTTGTAGTTAAGTGTGAGTGTTTATGATGAGACCATCAAAACTGAGCTTCTATGTGCTCTGTGTAAAGAGTGGAGAAACCAGGGCATAGCAGAAAGTGAAGAGAGATCTAGATGAAGAGTATTACTAGGGGTGGGTGAGAGGTGCGCCTACCCTGGGCACCAAGTAAGAAGGGGAACTGGAATAGTGTACACCCAGGTGAAGTCCACACCCTGACTGTTCCCATGCCAGGAAATCTGAAACAGTACCTGGCTGCTGCTGCTTTAAGAGCAGCCATTGGGCAGGGCACAGCATGCATGGCAACAAACAGCTGCAAAGCTGGGCTTGGCACAGGTAAGAGTGCTGTCCCAACCCCCTCCACTCACACTCAAAACCCATGCATGCCCCTACCCCGCTCTTGGGTCCTACATCATCTGTCCCCACTCTTGGAACTCACGCCCCCTGCAACCTGTCCCTCTCATGTGCTATGGAAATAGCATACCATTACATACCGAGTCATTTGATTAAATTAATTTGATTCCACTCATGTTTAGGATAATTAAACCACTCAGAGAGATAAAGAGCAAGAGATTTGTTCTAGTACCCTAGGACATAGCATCTTCTCCCATTGCACTTGATGCTTTGTGCAGCTGGGTGCCAACCTGTGATCCAGATCTGTCTACATATAAATTGGCACTGTACATACACGAGTTAGATTTAATTGTGCTAAGGTTCCTGGCCATCTCCAGAATCAGGGAAGACAGAATGGTGAACTGGAAACCTCCGTTCCCTTTTATACAATATGGGGGGGAGGGGCAGAGGGGGAGGAGCCATGTGCTATGGGACCATGCAATGAAATATAAGGCATCGTTACTATAAATGCCAATCAGCTTTTTAAAATGTGGAGGGAAAGAGAAAGAAACAGTGAGCTACCTCAGAGGGCTGTATCCAAGGTAGAAGAGATGGAAAAAGCAACTTTTCTATGACAGAGAAATGTTTTATGTATCAATAATGTATCTCTTAGACCTTGGGACACTTCTTGCTGCTGTCCTTCGAGTACAGTGCAAGTTACGTTTTTCATAGATTTTTTTTTTAAACCAAAATGCTTTACAACTGCAACAGAACAATATGGTGTGAATAGTGTCAACATGCATTCTCATATGACCCTCCTAGTCTATAAGACAACATCCATACTCTTCAGCTGAAAACTCTGAATATGTTTAAGCGCTACCTTACTGGACACAGGTCTGGTGCACATCTGAGGAGACTATTGATTGACTCAAGCCTGGAGAAGTCAAAGCTTTGTACTTTCAGCAGTAGTCCAGTCTCAGCAGTTCTTTGTCACTGTTGTCATAGCTGACTGAGCATTTGCCAGGTTTCTGCAGATCCTTTGGGCAATGCATTGTCAGACTGCATATTCCTCAGTGAACCCAGGCATTTACAACAATTCACCTGTTTTAGGGTCATGTTTAAAATGTGCTGCTTGCTGGGATATGATAGTTTGCTTGTCTTTATTGTCTTTTCTATAATATTGACACCAAAGACAACTGAATGGAAACTACTGTTGCCTTTCCTCAAACCTGAATGTCTGAGGGACACTGTCAGTTGGAGGTATGATCACAACCCTCAAGGACTCAGTTCTGAATGTATGTATCCTGGGCAAGCTACTTGCTTCATAGGTCACAATAGGGGCAGGGTCAAGGCAATCGGTGGTCAGTGTATGGCCACTTACTGCCATGGGTGCCAGTGACTGGGAAGTAGAAAGGGAAAGGTTGAAGTGGTGGAGTTATGACTCTCCCTCTTCAACCTCCAGCACAGCAGAGCTGGTACATGAAGGAAATAAAGGACTGGTCCTCCTGTCAAAATAATACCTGTGCTCTTCCTCAGGGCAAATTCCTAGGTGCCAAAATAGCTGAAACATTTGGCATTATAGACCCCTTCACTTCTCATTTAAATTTACCTTTTTTAATACTTGCTGCTGTTCAGCTACTATATTTGGCTTTCAAGTATAATAACCTCCCATTATTTTTGGCTTTGATACCAGAACATCTCTTCATATTGTTCAGGGCATTTGTATCCCAAGTCCCATGTTAAAAATGATGTGCAATCTAATTAAGATGATATACCCTTATCAGAAGTCTACATTATTCATTCTTATCGTTTGGTTTATCATGCTAAAAAAATGTCTGTTAACTGAGAAAGATATATAAAATGATGTAACATAGTTCTTCAAAACATTTGATACTAATGTTTTGAAGGCAATCCCCTCTACATTCAAAAACTTCACCATTCTACACACACAATAGCCATAAAATGTCATTGTGTTATTAGCACTATTATATGTATTACAGTAGTATCTACAGGCCATAGCTAAGACTGGAGCCCCTGTGTGCTATGTATAGACAGGGTAACAGATGGTTCCTGCTCCAAAGAGATTATGAAAAATAATTCAGAGAAATCATATGGTAAAAGAAGGATGACTATTGGCATTTTACAGATGACTGAGGAGGTCTACAATGGCATCCCAAAAGTGACTGATGAGTACTGCAGAGGTATCTACACTGGCTTTAAACTAGCTAGCTTGGGTAGCAGTCTGGCCATGGAAGCCCAGTGCCCGGAGTAGGCCAATTTATTGTAGTTCTTGGGTAAGGCAAGAAAGGAAGGCAACATACTCCCCTATGGAGCTGTATGCTTTGCCTCCTCAGCAAGTTCAACACTGGATGCTCTATGTCAGCTCTCTTCATTTTCATTTATATTTGAATACGTGCCTAGGAAGGACCACATTAAATTCTCAAAGTCTTTAACAGACAATTTGAACACATCTGGGCTTAATTTCTGCTCTCATGTAGACAGAGATTCAATTCCACTGACTGAAAGGGGTTTACATTAAAGCAGATGAAGGCAGAAATTGGCCATGGGAGTCCATTTTAAATTTTTTAAAAAGCTGGTATATTCATATTCTTATACATTTATTATATAATCAATACAAGTACAAGCTTTTGTTTTACACATGGGAAAAATTAAAAAAAACAGATGAAAACAGCTCTTCTTCCCAGTCAAGTTGTAGTAAACATTTTTCCTCCTAAGACATACACATTATTCCTTATGTAGTAAATCTGGCTGTTCCGTTGTTTTAATAGGTTTATAAATTGGATTTGTTATTAGCAATGACTCCACTACTTACATGTTAAATGGCAGAAAATTGCCCTTTTTTGTTGTAGCCATTTCTTTTAAAGTAAGTACTTCTTAGGGTTTTTTTTCTTTTACTAAACTAGGTTTTAAAAACCTGTGTACAAGGAAACCACAGAAAATCTGATTCAGCTTAGTTGAAAAGCTAAATTAGAGCAATTGATCACTTCATTTTATTGATCAGAGACTCCTGAAGGAAGATGCTGAAACATCTCTATTACCTGAGACTTCCAAAATAGCAGACTGAGGATTAGAGCTGTGCAAATAATTTATTTTTGATTCACTGACAGCTCTAGAAATATAGTGCAGACAACCGCTGATCCTCTGGATCATGGTGTACGTGTAAGAGGTCTAGTCAGGTGCTTGAGGTAGTTGACAAGCCCAATTTGAGAGTGACACAGCTTATTATAAGTTTCACAGATCCATATGTTTTTTGAGTTGAAGTCCAAGTTTACAGCATGCTGCTTTTTTCTTTCTTGCTTTGCTTCCATCCTCTGAATCAAAGCTGCTCATGTTGAGCTGCACCCAGTGCCAGATGTTCCCTCCAGATTTGGCAGGAGTCTGGACCCTCCTTCCAGCTTTATACACTGATGTTGAACAAACTCATATATTTTTTGCACACATTGTGATTCTGCCATAGAGGGTGACTCTGCTTTCTAGAACAGTCTCAAATGTCACTGTACAAACTATTCTTGGGGATACAGTCTCCTTCCCTTCTTCTGCCATGGCTAAGCCACTGCAACCTCCTCTTCTTGATAGTGGTTTCTAAGTGTGTCAGTCCTGCATGCTCCAGCACCTTGGTGTTTGGCCTTTTGTTTTCCCGATTTATTTTTAGAATCTTGGGCAGGAATCTCATGTGGAAGCTGTTCAGTCTCCTGATGTGGCTAGCATATGTAGTCCATGTTTCTGAACCATAAAGCAAGGATGTCAGCATACAAATCTCAGAGATTTGCATCTTTACCTTAGTTGATAGTTGATGTTCATTAGGGGTGTGCAAAACGGGCCACATTCGATTCACATTCAGATTTGGCCTGAATCAGGGACAGTGATTCAATTCGTTGATTTGGATCACTGTCCCTGATATGATTCAGCTGAATCTGACTCTGAGGATTCAATGCTGATTCAGTGAATCAGTGATTCAGCCACAGACACAACTTTAAATGGTTTTTCTACATACCTCAAGGTACCAGGAACAGCTTGTGAATGCTGCAATGGTGGGGCAGATGGAGCACCCCACAGGAGCATAGTGGGAGGCCACTCGCATGCTTGGCAGTGAACCTGAAAATGTGCTGGCTCCCTGCCCCCCAGTACCCATCTGGCTTGGCGATCAGCTGTGGGGGGATCCCAGATGCCCCCCCCAGATCCAGGAGCAACAGCGGGGTATTGGGTGGGGGATCCCCTGTGCCCTCCCTGGCAGACCCAGAAGTGGACTGGAAGTGCTTCTAGTTCACTTCTGGGTCCACTGCTGAGTGCGCTGGGGACCCCCCCACACTGTGCTTCTGTGGGACACTCCATCCACCCCAGCAACTCAGCATTCATGAGCCACCTCGCTGAATCTTTCCAAATCTTTCTGAATCAATTTGGAGGGTTTCAATATGATTCAGAGAGATTCAAGGGTCTCCTGATTTAATTCAGATTCAGAGATTCACACACCGAATTGGGCCAAATCTCCGCTGAATTGAATTGGGGACCAAAGCTTTGCACAGCGCTAATGTCATAGTTTCATAGTTTCATAGTAGCTAGAGTCGGAAGGGACCTAGGTAGATCATCTAGTCCGACCCCCTGCCTTGGCAGGAAAGAGCACCGGGGTCAGATGACCCCGGCAAGGTGCTCATCTAACTTCCTTTTAAAAATCCCCAGGCTAGGAGCCTGCACCACTTCCCCTGGAAGCTGGTTCCAGGCCCTAGCCGCCCTGACTGTGAAGTAGCGCCTCCTAATATCTAATCTAAACTTACCCTCCGCCAGCTTGTGACCGTTATTCCTGGTCACTCCTGGCAGCGCACGGGGGAACAGGGACTCCCCCAATACCTGCTGATCCCCCCTGACCAGTTTGTAGCAGGCCACAAGGTCCCCCCTTAGCCTTCTCTTGTGGAGGCTAAACAGGTTCAGGTCCCGTAGCCTCTCCTCATAAGGCTTGCCCTGCTGACCCTTGATCATACGAGTGGCCCTCCTCTGAACTCTTTCCATATTGTCCACGTCCCTCTTGAAGTGTGGCGCCCAGAACTGGACGCAGTACTCCAGCTGCGGCCTGACCAGTGCCGCATAGAGGGGGAGGATCACCTCCCTGGACCTGCTCGAGATGCATCTGTGGATGCATGACAGGGTACGGTTGGCCTTCTTGACTGCCTCCCCACACTGCCGGCCCATGTTCATCGTGGAGTCAATGACGACTCCAAGATCCTTTTCCGTCTCTGTGCTGGCAAGAGGGGAGTTCCCCAACCTGTAAGTGTGGTGCCGGTTCTTCCTCCCCATGTGCAACACCTTGCACTTATCAGTGTTAAACCCCATCCTATTCTCATCCGCCCACCGTTGCAACCTGTCAAGGTCAGCTTGTAGCCTATTGCACCCTTCTAGTGCACCCACATCCCCCCACATCTTAGTGTCATCAGCAAACTTGAACAGGGTGCTTTCTACCCCCTCATCCAAGTCACTGATGAAGATGTTGAACAGTGCGGGCCCGAGCCCTGCGGAACCCCACTGCCCACGTCCTTCCAGGTCGAGAAGAACCCATCCACTACCACCCTCTGGGTGCGGCCCTCCAACCAGTTGGCGACCCATTTGACCGTGTGGGCATGCACATTTCTGTAATAGGTCAAAATGTTTAGCTGCTTTTCGAATTCTGTTAGTTCAGTCTGAAAGTCAGGATTCCTGGTGATGGTAGAACCCAAGTCACAACAGCTGTCAGTGATACCAAGAGATTTATCCTCCAGAGTGATGTCAGGAGCTGGTTCTTCTACCCCTTGGTAAATGACCACAGTCTTCTTGAGGTAAATTGTCAGCCTGAAGCTTTTGCATTATGCATAAAATCTACCCAAGCAATTTTGCAGGGAAGTTTCACTGTGGGCAACCAGGGCTGAATCATCCACCAACAGGAAACGTCTCAGAAATGTTTTTTCACTTGGTTTCCACTCTGAACCGTGTGGTGTAGAACAAGCCTCCATCTGGTTGAAAGATAAATGCCGTAATTGCTGTCCTTGAATGCATGAAGAAGCAGAAATGAAAAGTACATGTTAAAGAGCATGGGGGTTAAAACACATCCCTCTTTCACCCCATTAGTGATGTCAAAGGCATTTGAGTCTTTGTTTTCCTACACTACAGTTGTCTTCATACCTTGATTTAATGAGTGAATAATGTAATACAGTTTTGGGTGGGGAGCAACCCAGGAAAAAGCCCTGTCGACTGTATCAAAGGCCTTCATCAGATCGATGAAGGGTATATACAGTGGTATTTATTTTTCTCTGCACCTCTCTTGCAGTTGCTTGACCAAAAAGATCATATCAAAGGTGGTGCATTCTGAGGAAAAACTGCACTGACTTTTAGGATAAATTGTTTCACTTAGGGATTGCAGTCTAGGGAGCATAATGTGAGTGATGACTTTTCTGATAATGTTCTGCTGGGAGATACTTCTATAGTTGTCACAGTCACTTCTATCCCCTTTGTTTTTGTATAATTGTACAAATCGAGCATCTTTGAAATCTTTCAGTACTGCTTCCTCTTTCCAACAGAGCAGTACAACTTCATGGAGCTTTCAATGTAATTAGTCACTGGCACATTTGTAGATTTCAGCAGGCAAACAGTCATTGCCAGATGCCTCAGTCTCAGGAATCGATTTAATGGCTTTCTGCAAATCTTCTAATGTAGGCTCATTGTCTAATCCATCATAACTTCAAACTGTGGTAATCACCTAGAAATATATGAAAACATATAAAAGTATAAAAGAAGTTCTAGGTTGACCCCAAAAGAAACATTTCATTTTTATTTTAAACCTATATCTTAAAAATATAAATAGCATGGAAGGCAAGTTCTCCAAATGAAAACCCTGCACAAATAAATAATTAAATTGTTTAATTTAGAAACTTTTGAAATCAAATGTTCAAACCTCTCCAGATTACATTAACAATAGCGTTATGTTGGAGTCACATACTAATTGCAATGTGTTCTGACAAAGTTTGCCACTACATTTATCTTCCCTTTATGAACCCTGCTGTAATTTGGCTTTACAGAACTTTTGGGAGGCCAGAGATCTACATAATGCTAGGTCTGATTCCCTTTTTACACACACACACACACACACACACACACACACACTTCCATCAAGCTTTAAGAATTTATAAAGTATCTCTGGGTTTGGCCTCTGAGATTAGAGATGCACTATGTTATCAGGGAAAAGCAGAGATCATGGATATAGAAGAGGATAGGATATTGGAATCATAGTTTCACATAAATTACGATATGTAAAATCAGTCAGAATCAGTTAGAAGGATACCAACAAATGAAGTCACCAGGTGTGGAAGGACAATAGCATAATAACTGATGCTATGTGCTACACTAAGTAGTACTTTTTATATTAATTTTGCAGTATTCCTGCATGTTTGTCAACTCTGCAATGGCTCCTTTTCTGAGGTACCCATTGCAGAAATGCCAATGGGGTAAATTCATCAAAACATTTAGAAAAAATCAGTTTCCAGAGCTGTCAATCCAGGTTAGTCCATAAGCAATACATCTACAGTTAAAACTATTTTCCAAAACTAGCACCTCTTTCTCACCCTGGGATTGTGCAGCCATAGCCTATCAGTGGCAAATACATCATCTAATGAGAAGATTATTCCTTAATTGTGGTACAGGTCTGAGAGAAAAATATCCATTTCAAAAAGGGCAATTATAGCTGTTTGGCAAAGAAAAAGAACAGTATGCAAACAAAAAGTTACGTTTTCCATCCATAACCCAATACCAGTGATGTGCATGATCTGAAAATTATATGCTATGGAAATAACATACCATTACATACAGAGTCATTTGATTGAATCTCTCTGATTCTACTCATGTGTAGGGTAATTATATGCTTCAGCATAGATCTTAATTTGAATTGTTTTCAAAGAGAAATCTCCATTTTGTAAAGCTCTTTTGATCTTAAAAAAATGTTTTAGCCTGTGGCTTTACCTAAAGCCACAGTCTCATTGAGACATAGTGAGTCCAGTGATAACTTTGTCACTGCTGCATATGCTATTTTTAGTACTAAGTATTTTTTATGAAACCTTATATAAAAAAAGAAATGTGATCATGCATGCTTTATACAGGCAAATGCACAGAGTTAAAGGTTTACTGTAAGTAGAGAACAGTAGTTTTAATATTGTTGGCTCCAGGTTGGTAATAGGTACCAGGTTGGAGAAGTTGGTACCAGTCCTGTAATACTAAGGGGCCACATCCAGATGAGCAGGGGCACATGTAGAATACTAAAACATGCCCCTTGCTGCAAATTTGCAGCGCAGAAGCAGAATTTGCTACTGGGATTTACATGACTTTTTCTGGGGAAAAAAACCTGTGCAGTACACACTACAATAGTGTGCACTGGGACAAACAGAGTTTTTGTCCTCCGGTGAGATTCGCTGGCTGTTGGCCAGAGCGTTTCTATGCTCCTTTTGTACCCCAGCACGCCAGGAGGAGCTGAGCAAGAACAGCTTGCCAACAGGGGGACAATGTGTCCCACAACAAAGCACACATGGGGCGCATCCAGACAAGCGCGGTCATGCGGTATGTGGCATCACAAACGTTTTTGCAGCACCACATACCACGCAGTCCTGTGTTCTCCACGCTGCAAGGACACACTGTCCAAACATGTACTGCTCCATTTTTTTTTCCTGCAGGATATCCTGGGGTGGAAAGGATGGTGCAAAGCCTCAGTACTGAGCCCAGACTTGAGAGCTGTGTCCAAACGTGCAGGCACATGAGGTTTGTGGTGCAACAAACCTCTTTGCGGCACCACAAACCATACAGCCAGAATGATAAAACATACCCTGTACTGC
Organism: Crocodylus siamensis; assembly: GCF_052110815.1. Classification (NCBI taxonomy): domain Eukaryota; kingdom Metazoa; phylum Chordata; order Crocodylia; family Crocodylidae; genus Crocodylus; species Crocodylus siamensis. The sequence continues at coordinate 177,216,555 of NC_143395.1, forward strand.
AAATTTTTAGGGTAGAAGCAAAATCGCCACTGGGATTTCCTGGTAGCAAAAAAAACCCAACCCAAACCAAAACAAAACAAAACAAAAACAAAAAAAGCAGCACGACACACACTACAATAGTGTGTGTCAGAACGAACAGAGGCTCAGTTCTCCAGGGGCATGCTCTGGTTGTCAGCTGGAGCGTCTCTACTATTTCATTTGTGCCCTTGCTGCTCCAGTACCCTGGAAGTTGGGAGGAGCAGGGAAAGGGCAGTTTGCTTGAATCGGGACAATTTGTCCCTCACCGAAGTGCACATGCAAGGGCATGTACTAAGGCACAGATTTGTGCTGCTACTATTTGTGTCACTGCAAGTGCACACCCCTGCACATCTGGATACGGCTGAGGAAGGCATTTTCTGTTCCAAAGATTGCTGCACATATCCTCCAACCAGACAGTCCAGTAACAGCCTTACTTCTCACATATTTAATAGACCATCACAGCTACAGCCCCACCTCAGTCCTAAAGTATGAGGAAGTTATGATTTGTATCCAAACTCAGTGGCCTCTGGCTGATCCCGAACATATATTTAAACTCTTATGCCATCTATATTGTCAGTCATTGCATATTTCTTTCAGCCCTGGCAGTTCCTGTTCATCAGCTTGCCAAGGCTGAGTAATTTTTTATTTTAATGGATGAATAAGATACAATCAGTTTTGCTCATTATTGTCAGACATGGCAGTAAAGTGAGCAAGAAGATTTTGTAAACCTTGTAATTTTTATGACAATTTTGCAAGTTTGATTTACATAAACAAATATATTCCAATAGTTTATTTCCACTGTTGGAAATATATATATGTATTGCTTAAGCATTTACCAAAAGTTATTGATATTGCTATGGTATTATTCATAATTGCTAACAATTTTAAGGATGGGTGCATAGTTTGATTTTTCTAAATGGTGCTGCTGTTTCAAGTCTTCCTTTTGTAGCCCCAAGAAAGCCATATTGCAAACTTAATATGCAACAAATTTTATAGTAAAGCATCAGGTCTTCGTTACTGTACATTTATTGTATGTTCATTACCATCACTATACAAGTATTTTCCAATCTAGTATGCAGTCATCAATCAAACTGAATATTTTACGATGAGGCAGTTTGTGCAGGAAAAATGAATACATTGGTAGTGGTGTGTACTGACAAAAGACTGATTCTTTCTGCTGCTCAAGGGAGAGGTTGCTGCATAATAAGTTGCTATTGTTTGAACTCATGAGAACAAGCATCTAGAAAAAATAATAAGAATATTCAATTCAATTCTTTTACAGCCAGGTCTTACTCAGTAAGGATGTTCTATTCTTTAAAGTCAGACCTAGTTAATTTTAGCTATTTGAAAAATCCAATTGTAATTCAAATTAAAAGAATAATTTGAATAAACAACTACTGGGGCATCACATAATCAGACACTACTATCTGCTACCTGGATCACTTGAGGGAACTAGTAGAAAGACATGTGGGTATTGATCACACCGGTTGGCAATGGGGTAGTATCAAATGTGGAATTGACCTTGGCTAAGTTCACTTTTTTGGAAGTACCCAAAGAAGTAGCAACAAAGAGCTTTGCAAACTCATCTTGTGGAGTTTCCCATGAAGGAATCCTTTTGATTAGGACAATTTTGGGGGTTTGCCAAGCTTATAGGGGATGAAGTCTTCAATCCCCACAAATCCTGGATGTATACATGCTTTTAGAGGAAAGGCAGAACAAGGATTTTTGCCTAGCCGTGACCACTATCTGCCTGCTCCACACCCACATGCATAAGAAGGAGCAGTGACTTTATAGAGGCTACTCTACTGGCCTCCATAATGCTATAGGTAGACCATTCAGAGATGTGCAATGCACGTGGTATGTGGTACAGTGTCTCTGGGCAACTACAAGTTTGTTGGTTTGAGCTCATACAGGAATGAAGGCATATTAGCCTCCACATAGAGCAGTGGTTTTTAACCTTTTTGGCCCTCAAAAATGCTGGCTCAGCTTTCACTTGCTTTTTGACTACAGAAAAATAATAGAGCAATTTTTCTGTTGCAAGGGACTCAGAAAGACCATAACAGGTCAAATGTTTCTAACACTATGACTTTCTGTTTGAAAACTCTGGGCATGTCCAGACAAGCGCACACGTGTGATATGTGGTGCCGCAGACCGCACTCACTGTACATGTAAGCATTCTTTGTGCTGCTAATTTGAAGTGCAAGTTTGGGTTTTCTTTTTACACTGGGAAATGCCAGTGTCAAAAACCCCTGTGCCTACAAAAATTGGAGCGGTGCATGTGGCGGCAGTGCATGCTGCTTGGCTAGCTGAAGCCATGCTCTGGCTGCTGGCCAGGCTCCCTGCTACAGGATTTCCACAGCTGTAGCCCCCAGAGGACCCAAGGACCCCAAGTAGAGCTGCTGGGATCAGTCCAGGTGCTGGTTCCGGCCTCCCCTACCTCACCCAGGACAACGTAGCTCACACCAGAGCACGTCTGCACTGGGGTTCCCTGGGGCCAAGTAGCAGCAGCACACATTGTGCCACTGGTCTTTGTCCTTGAATAGACGTATGTTCCTGCTTGTGGGGATGTGTCCTCTGGGTCTACCTTGGGAATCATGTTTGCACACCTAACAGTGACAACTTTGTGCAACACCATGTGGCACTCAAGGCACCCCAGTATGCCGTGGCACCCTGAATATCATTGACATAGAGTGGAGTGGTCTAGTAGGTAGAGCACTAGACTGGAAATCAGAAAACCTGGACTTCAATCAGTGGCTTAGAGACATTACTTTGCTTCTGTCACAATAATCCTAGGTTCCAGATCATGGATGTTACAATCCAGAAATATTTTTCTCTCTCCCTTTAAAAATATCTAAGAAAAGTCCATGGGGTGGGGGTGGAGGACAATGTATCCTTAAGATTCGAAGCAGATCTTCAAAGTAAGTCACTGGTTTATAGACTAGCATCACTATATGGAGTACAACTTGTGTAACATGGAGGATAAGGCCTATTGTCTAACATACCACTCTGTGTTGGCATTTAATTAACTATTTTCTATATTTCTTTTATAAAGCTACTGCTCTCTGACTATGAACAGAATCTGGTGTTGTAATCCTTTTCAAGGGCAACTCCTCTTTTCAAGGGCAACTCCTCTTTTAAAATTCTGTCTTAAAAACTGAGAAATAGATAAAAGTATGTCTATCTTGTGTGCATTTCTTGCTGGGATAAGTGCCCTTACTTAGCCTCTGATTGTTTTGCTTTATTTGTGCTAGAGTTGTATTATTTGTTCAGCTTTCAAATATTATTCCACTTTATGTTATTTGGCTGTTTACCTATTTACTCAGCTAAAGACTTTTGTGTGTTGAACATTTGCACACTTTCTCTCTGAAATGCCGTAACAGACCCCCTGCTCTTGGTTTGCAAACATCGATGACCTTTTGAACCTTTCCCAAATTTTGGTTGAAAAACTGTCAGAAGGTAGGTTTTCCAGCTCAATATGATCAAGTAGAATCCCAACAACAAAGTTTTAAGATGATGATCATGGCACATAGAATTCATTACCAAATGAATAACAAATGCATGGAAGATAAGCAAGTGGCCATGTCAACCACTAGAAGGTTAGAACAAAGCATTCGTCCATATGTGTCTTCCTTTTGCTCAACCAAACCCACAATAATTGGAAGGGAAAAGTTGCCATATATCCCTACCTTAAATTTTATCCATCTCTTTCTCCAGGCAAAAAAAAAAAAAAAAGAAAAGCTTTGTGTCTTTTCTGCCAGCCAGGGCTTGCAAGTGCCTTTTTTGCAACTATGTATATGCCTTTTTCACATTCACAGGAAAGATTCTGTTGTTAAACAGGAAAGAAAAATCTCTTTACAAACTTTAGTAGGAATCTCTTCCCCAACGTTCTCATTGTCTTCGAGGGAAATAGTGGTTATCTGTAATATTTATCACATATAGATTTATAAATATTAAATGATCTGAGATACAAAACGTTATCTCTATAGTACTCTTAAATAGGGCTCACACACCAGCAGAATCTAAGCCAATGGGTTTACAGGGGAATAAAGCATGAGAATAAATGGAACCAGGTCCCTTTGGAAATCGATGAACTTCCCTACTGCCAGTGCAACATTATTACCATTTTGTTTCATTCTGTTACTGTTTGCATTGCTCTTTGGAGTTGCTTTGACAAGTGCCAGTTTTTTACCCCTTAGGAAAATGTCTCAGTAAAACTGAAATGAATTAAAACACTGGCTTATCTTTGCATTGCTCCATTTTCATAGCTACTTAATAGGCTCCAAGCTTTCCCTTTCTCCCTCTAGAATAATGACTGAGGAAATAGCAGTTGTAGAGACTACTACTGCCCTACCCGCCCCCGCCCAGCTCCACCCCGCCAACTCTTCTACAATATTGCATATTGTTTTTCTTATTATGGTCTTCCCATCTCTCCAATCTACAATTAATATTAACTCTTAATTTTATATCATGTGACATTTTCTTACATTACAAGGGTTTTATTTGATACCTCTTTTTAATTTTAGCTTCAGGCTCTTGTCTATTTCATATAAGAAGTGAGTGAGAAACTCTCTAGCTTCTTCCTCTTATATAATTATACAGAATGAATTACCATTCCATCAACTTCCCATGTTCTGCCTCTCAAGACAACCAGTTATACACATCTTTACATTTAGAGAGATGGAGAGTAGGGTACTAGGGAGTTCCCCTTATAACAGATTTATTTAATAATTATTAAAAATGTATGATTCTATGTATATTGATCACATTTGCTGTTGTTGGTTTATTACTTTTGCCATCTTTCCCCCTTTATTTTTATACTATGCTCTTTACATTTGCATCTGAGTGAACAAGTATATGGGGTGAAACTTTGCCCCATTTCTTTTGGCTTTAACGATGTCAAGATTTCCACCGTTGTTCAGTAGCGATTCATATAAAGCACCAGTTCCTAAATTAGGGGCTCCAGCACAAGCCACAGGGCATTCAGATATAGTACCCAGACTGAAAATGGGGCTGCAAGCCTGGAAGATTGCCATTGGAGCTGCTAAAGGATGAATATGTTCCAAAGTGTTTTAAAAAGATTTGGGGGCCCTATTCACTTCTGGTGAAAATTAGGTGGTGTCACATGCTCAACTTGACACTAAGTGTAGTTCAGATGTGAGCAAACACATGTTCAAGCAGTTTAGTACATGTTAAGTGCTACTGTAGCCCAATCTGGCCCATGAGACTGTGTCATCTAACCCATGGCCCATCTCACAGGTCCAAAAGTTTGGCAGTGGGGGAGCAGTGGCAGTATTAATTGTAGCTTCCCTGCTGCCAGATTTCCAGACTGATGAGGAGCCCTACAGGCCAGATGATATAGCCTAGCACAGGGGATTGGGCCAGCACATAGCTGGATCCAGCATGAACGGTTGGGCTGTCATGGGGTCTGGCTGGCACAGGGTTGGGTTGATGTGCAGGCAGATCTGGTGCACGGGGTCAGGTTGGTGCAGATTTAGATCCAGTGTGCAGCTGGGCTGCACCTGTGGACTGACCCCATGTATCACATCTAGTCCATGGAATGACCGTCCCCCCAACTCATTGAGCTTGCAGGACCAGAAGGTTGTGCACCACTGTCCTATGTGTTTTATCCAAAGACACAAGTTCTTTTAATTCTTATAACTAGAACAAAACAACCCTCCACTATGCCTGTATGGTGAGGATCAATGAAATCCTAAAGATAGCTCCCAATATTTATTCTATCTTCAACTCTTTCTCATGAGCACCATTCTATTAGCTGAGGATGTTCTCCGTGTACAGGTCACAGTGTTCAATAATTTGCTGTTACTTGCTTCAGAGCTTGACTCCTCATCAAGGAACAAGCAACAAGATGTGTGGTTGACTAGTACAGCATGGGGCAGGAGCCTGTTTGGTTGCTTGTTTGCTTCTTTCATCATTCAGGAGCCACTGAAGGCCAAAGCAGCATGCATCAGGGAGCCTCAGATGGCTGTGATGGCCTGCTAGCTGAGGACTACTAAAGTACAATGGTACATCAAGTCTTGTCCTTATCTGACACCCTTGGTTCTCTTGTCACCTGCATATTTCTCTTCACAAGTGGAGTCCCCAGATGCTTTTATGCTGGCTTCCTAGGCACTTTGCAGTGTTGGAATAGCGCGAAGCTGCCAGTGGGGAGAAAGGATCAGGACAGACATAGTGACTTCAGCAATAGCAACACATAAGGCCCTGTATAGACAAAATGAGAGGCATGTGTGCATGGGCTAAATGTTTTTTGCATCGCTTTGATGGTGTCAGTGTTTGCATACCTCGGTGGCATATTGCGCATTAATTCCAGATGCTGTAGGAAATCCAGCGGTGTAATGTGCCTTAAATGACTTAGGGCACAGCAAACTAAAACTCCTTCAAGGAAGCAAGTCCTTCAAGGAGTTTTAGTTTGCTGCCCCTACAGCTGTGGAGCAAAGCACCAGGCTCTGTGCAGCTCCATGGCTCTGCAGGAAGCCCTGCAGGCAGCTTGGGAGCTGCCCGGGAATCAGCTCCACCCAAGAGAAGTGGCGAGCCTAATCTTTTCTTTTCCCCCCTGGAACCTGCCTGCCTGAGCTGTGCAGGGGCCTGGTGTTTCCCTCTGTGGCTGTGGTGCCCCCTGGAACCGCCCAAGCTGAGTGCCTGTGCCCTCCCAGCCCCGGGACCTCTCTGCCCACCAGCAGCTAGCCCTCCCCTCCCCGCCGGAGAGGCAGGTAAGTCAGCAGGGTGTGTGAACAACCCAGAGGTTTAATCAGCCCTAAATTGACACAGTGTTTTTTAAAACCCACTGCTTCAACTTAGGTCCCCCATTTCATCTACACTCACCCCAAGGCTTTGACTGCATCTAGCAGTTTCAGTTTTTTGCCTAGAAAGAATAGAAGTAAGCATGAAGATTTCCTTCTCTCCTGCTCTGAAGCTCATTAGAAATTTTCCCCTTTATTATAATATATATAGATCTATCACAAAAAATCCCGTAAACAAAGAACTTTAATGTAAGATGTTATGAGTACTTTTTGCTTTATTTTAAAAATAATGTGGTCATCTGAAATCCTAGGAAAAAAATGATGCTTTGATGTCAGGAAAGTTAGAGTTCATGAACAGATTTATAAACAACAGATTATAATTCCACCCTGTATTTCTTTTTCCTGTTTTAAAGAGCAGTACTGGTATAGGACAATACCTGGGGGGCTAACAAAACCATTTACAGAGGTATAATCATGAGTCTATTAGAAGGAAGTGTATAAGGAAGCAAGTTTTGCTTAATGAACACCATATTGTACATTGACAAAATGGATCACATTAGTTTGGTAATGGTGTAGGAGTCAGGGAAACCATTAGTCACAAGATTAAGTGCCGTACTCAACCTACAGTTGGCTGGGTTAGTTGACCTTCTTGGCGGGAAGATACCCAGAGTCTTGTATAATTTCAATAGCTGTGTAAAGGGGAAGTGGAAGAGGGGTAAAGATTTTATTACGTATCTGAAATGTGGCCATATCTGTGTCTATTCAATGTATTTTTGAAGGGAACTTAACTAAGCATTAATCAACAAGGAGAATAGCAACACAATAGTCTCGTGTACCACTACCTATTCAAATATCTCAGATGCTACATGACTATTAAGGAATTAATTCTCACAGCAGAATTCTCACAGTTCTTACAAGAGTACTTCTAGTCTTTTTTAGAACTAGTTAGCATATGTATTATGAACAAATGTATTAGTTGAAATATAGCCTCAAAGAAAAGGCAATGTGGCAAATTATGGTTGACATGATGGAAGTATTGCAATTTTCAAAAACACTTGCAATTAAAAATGGTATAAATTTAGCTACATGTAAATATTAGATGCAAGTATGTCTGAATCTTTTTTTTTAAATTTTGTGGTCAGCCCTGCTGTTGCTTTTTCTGGGACCCTAGTTAATGGTAATGGGATTTAAACATATATACACAAAAATATATATAGTTACTACTTAGTTACCAGTTAGAAAAAGTTACGTGTTAGAAAGTTAGAAAAATCCTTAAATACTTTAACATTCATAAACATTTAGAATCCTGATGTTGATCTAATCTCTCGTTATTCTTTTAATCTCTCTATGTTTGTTTGTCTGTTTTTGACCCTTAAGTGTCTGTTTTTGGGTGGCAAATACTACAATATACTTGCAATCTATTTGTACATTCAAATTTTACACTTTTGTACACAACCCTAGCAAATCTCTGCACCCTTTTTAACAAAACAAAACATGCTGGTTGCTGGTAGATTGATTAGATAATATTGATCGACAAAGTAACTCAGTTTACAAAGGATGTTCTGTTAACCATAACTGTGTTCTTTTTCCTTCAAAATGTCCATGCAATGGACTGCTTGGGTTATGAACATGTCCTAAATCTGGAGAAAGTATGCTGCTGGCCAAAAATACCCCCATGAATATATTTTGTCCTGTCTTGCCTATTAATCCAAATGTCATTCCTATTTTAATTCATGTAGCCCCTAACTAAAAGTTAATTAAAAAGATAATTTTGGTTCACTGTTTCTAATTTTCTTCTAGCTGTGTTTCAATTTCTGTTGTTGCTTCACTGCTGATTATACTCTCACAATTATAATTGATCTGGAAAAGGTTTCTTTTTCTTTTAATGTTAATCTTTTAACACCTGTTGGTAATAGGATTTAACAAGTGTCTTTTGGATTGCACTACTTGAATGAGAAAGAGATTGAAGAATCTGGCCCTCTGCACACCTACACACACACACGCACACTGTATGTATGCCTATATATCAGGGCTGTACAACTGGTTGTCCGGGGGTTGCATATGGCCACCAGCTCCCACCCACCTGCTGCTTCACTCATCATCACTCTTGTTGCAGCAACAGTTGGGATCTCCTAGCTCCCCTACATCCTCTGGCTTCCACTTCCTGGCCCCACCCCAGGGCATTGCACAGCATGGTGCTGGTAGAGCCTACAGCCCAGGACACCTAGGTGGTATATCGTACAGAGTGAAGCCCATGGTTGCAGAGCTGAGGATGGGACCCAGGGCAATCATGCATAATATAAGCAGGGCTGCCCCTATGACAGAGAGTGGCAGGAGGGGGTACCCAGGTGGTGTGTGACCTAGAGACTATGGCTTGTGCTTTTACAGCCCACATAAATGTGGTCCCACTGGTGCAGTGTGCACTGGTGTTGGACAGCCCTGATATATATCCAGGTTTTTTAATGTTGTCAATGGGCATTTATGTTTTTTTAATGGTATCAATGAGCATTTATGATACATGCTTGGCATAAATAAAAATAATAATGTATATATATATTTAAAGCAATATAAATTATTATATTATTTTACACAGAATTATTATATTAAATTAATATATGTTATTATAGTATTTCTGATATTATTAATATACATTTTATATTTACTTAGTATAAATAAAAAGAATAGTATATACATTTATATATATATATAAAATTATTTTTATTTATGCCAAGCATTTATCATAAATGCTCAGTGACACCATTTAAAAAAAAAACCTAACAGCCAGAAATGGGCTCTGTATTCTTGATAAAATGCATCACACACTCACACAGTGTTGGAACAATATCTCACTGAAAAAAATACCTCCATTCAGATGTTTTCATTATGAAAATGTATTAGGAATGAATTTTAGCACTTGAAGGCTCTATTATTTTCCTGCCTTGTCATCATCTTCAAGTGATTTACTATTTCCTGTCAGCATATCTAATGTACATCAGATAAGCTTAAATGCAAATTAGAACATACAATACAAGCGGTACACAAGAAGTTACCTGAAAGTAGCAAAGAAGGGATGAATTCCATTATTTAAAATATTGCAGTTTTACTCATCCCTAATAATGTGGCAGATTTTTCAGATGTGTTGATCCACTGGAGCAAAACAGCTCAAATCATTTGTGGAAGAGAACATATAACATGAGTTTTGGAATCCATATTAGTAAAAAATTGTGTTTTTTCTATTATACACTTGGCTTTGCACTGCACAGAGGCAAATCCCCCTCAGATTAGGTCCAGCATTCCACCAATGAAACTGATAAAAGTTACAGCCCACATATCATCCTACTATTACAGAGATTGCCACAACAATTAAGAGTGCTTCAGACTTTATCAAGGTATTACTGACAATCCAATTCCAGGCCATGCTCCTCCAAACATGGACACAGGACGAATACGATGCACTTGCTTTTAGTGAGTCCACACAGGTGCATAGCATCAACATCTTTGTAAACACTTGTAATATCACTCTCTAATTTAGAATAAGTATCTCATTTTGTGGCCTTCATGTTGATTGATTTGATTTTTTTTTGCAGACAAGGGTTTACCCATTTTCTCTTACTGGAATATCGTCCAGATATTTCTGGACTGCTTGCTGATAAATCAGTCTTTTTAGACTAGTAATCAATCTGCTCTCTTTCAAAGAAATCTCCAAAGAGAAGCAAATGGCAACATACAGGAAAGCTCTCTGACAGACACCACATCTAATGTAGGTCTGTTTATATTAAGTCTGCTTCATTTCCCTTCCATTGAGGTATTTAAGTTGTACTACTTTAAATGGGCTGATGGCTGAAGCTTGGGGTGAGAGATCCAGGGGGAGGTCCTTCAAAGCTAAGACAACTTATGATCTTCTACAGGGCCCTCCACTCCATATCTCTGTCCTGTATAACCTGGGAGAAAAAATTCCACTGCTTTGGTCTCCTGTGCTCCAGCTTACCCATCTGTAAAAGGGAATAATGATCTCCTTCTATTTCAAGGAAGTGCTGTTAGCTTTCATTCATTAATATTTGTAGATCACATTTGGGTGCTCACATGGAATGTTCTCTAAATCAGGGGCTGGCAACTGACAGCTGCTGCAAGCTGGATTCATTAGATCCAACTTGTGGACATGGGACTTTGACTGAATTCAGTGGTGGGGGTTTCTCCCAGGCTGGTTGGCTCTAGTGCTTATCCACCTCTGACCTGAGCTGGGTCATTCCAGCTGGAGTCTGAAAAAATTGCTGGTTACTTCTTTAAGTTCATAGATTTTATAGATTTCATAGACATTAGGGCTGGAAGGGACCTCGGAAGATCGAGTCCAGCCCCCTGCCCAAAGGGCAGGAAGTCAGCTGGGGTCATAGGATCCCAGCAAGATAAGCATCCAATTTGCTCTTGAAGGTGTTCAACGTAGGTGCTTGAACCACCTCCCATGGCAGGCTGTTCCAGACCTTGGGGGCTCGGGCAGTAAAGAAATTCTTCCTTACGTCCTGCCTGCAACAGTCTTGCAGGAGTTTGTGACCGTTCGACCTCGTCATCCCTTGGGGCGCTCTGGTGAACAAAGGTTCCCCCAGATCCTGGTGGTCACCCCCGATAAACTTGTAGGTGGCCACCAGATCACCCCCGAGCCTGCACCTTTCCAGGCTAAAGAGCCCCATGGTTCTCAGCCTGTGATCGTGAGGTCTGCTTTTCATAGTTCAAATTACTATGATTTCAAAGGCAGATAAGAATAAAATAATAATGTGCAAAATGCTGTGAACAGCAGCAAAAACGAAAACATTCCCAGTGGAATGAATAATATTAGATTCTGGGAATATATCTGAGAACTAGTGTATATATATGGAGCTAGTAATGAGCGCTACACCTTGCAGTAAATGACCCTTCATCACATGTTAGGAAAGCAGGATATTTATTAAAGAATTTTCGCAAGGCATTGTTTGTCCTTTCCCCTTCATTCTGTTATCTCAAATGGCAAAGTCAAAGGAAAAATGTCATTTTATATTAAATCCTTGATCAGACAACAGGCTAAATTCACCCCTGAGGTGACTTCCATGGAGTTACACCAGTGATGAATTTGACCTATATGCTTTGATCAATCTCTCTGAAGGATAGTAACCAGAACCTAATTCTGTTATCCCACAGAGTGTACACTAGTGCAGCTCCCCTGACTTCAAGGGTTTATTGTTCATTAACAGTAGTTTGGTAATATCGGAATAGGGTTCTCAGGCTGTTTTTGAAATAAAAAGACAACTACTTGCTATGAATAAAGATGACAGAATCAGGTCTTCAGTCTTTTTATTCATCTCTTCTATAGCCATTTATTTTTATTTTTTTTCAGATGTGAATTAACCAAGTGAAGGTAGAAAGAAATATTTTCCCCTTTAAACCAAGTAGCTCAGTATGGATGCAACCTTATTTGATTCCTTTTGTTTTAGAAAGTGATGAATTTTGCAGCTGGTCCTAAATTACTCTAACCACTGAAATAATTCAGAGCTGTTGTTTATACATACACAGAATATTTTCAGAAACTTTAGCACACTCTGTAGGTGCCCCTTAAGGGTAAGTAAAAACAGCTTGGATCAGATAAGGCATCATGGCTTCATGCCTGAACCTTTGCATAATGGTAGACCCAAGTCTGAAATGAAATTTTTTTTTAGTTACCTTGAAATATTCAGTTGATTTTCTGAGGTTTCCAGTTCTGTAGGCTCCAAAGTTTCACATAGTCCAAAGGAAAATCCAGAAGGCTGGATGCTTTTCAGAGATGGAACAAAGCTCCTACTCTTTTGACATGAACCCTAGTTCCTTTTTCATAAGCCAACAGAAATGCACTTGTTATCTCTGATTACGCCAAGGTGATGCCATTTTTTTCTGATTATTTATAATAGAGTAGCCTTGGAAAATGGAGAGCAGAGTCAATTTCAAGTAATCACTATATCTATACTATCATCCTTCACAAAAGGCATCTGACATCACATTTGTTAAGTCTGCTTTCAACTTCAGTGTTCACCTAGCCTCCTCACTGCTTTTGGACACAAGTACAGATACAAGAAAATGCCTCATGCTGGCTGGTGTCAAGACTTCATCTACTCTTGTTAAATCTAAATTTAACTACTCTGATTCACACATTTGTATCCATTAGTTTTGAAACTCTATTTGGTTATGAAACCAATGTCCTTCAGAAAGGCTCTATTTAGTTCAGAGGTGCACACCTGTTCAATAATTCAGGGCACTCAGAGTATGTCACCTAAACGCATGCTCTACCCACTGACTCTTCCTGTGGACACTGGGCTAAGTAGCCCATGAGGTTTAAGAGACCAGTACACCTGTGTGCTTACAACCTTCAGCTTCTTCATTGTTGTGTCTCCAGTCCAACCTTTCTATAAGGTCTGCTCCCAATATTGTATACAAGCCACTGCTTCTGGTGCTGGTGTTGTCAGATCTTGTGGGATGCATTGTGGTGCTACAGGGTATCTCAGCTGATAATCCAAGGCTGCTTCTCCTAACAAACACATGGGTCAGTTGTGTAGAGGCCCCATGATTTCATGAGAAAGTTGCATCTGTCAAGACCTACTCTCACTCTGGTCAGGCTCTGCCATGTGTGCCATTTATAATTGGAGCCAGATGCTAACTCCTTACTCTGGGTAATTCCTCGCTGGCTCCATGCAACAGTTTTGTTGCCTAGTTTCTCCCATTCTTTTTTGCCAGAGGGTAATTCTGGCTGATTCTGGTGATGTGGTCAATGGTAGGAGGACAAAAAGTTAGTTCTCTATGAGAGATGACGATGCGTTGGTTGATGTCCATATAGTGGGTGGCGGTTGTCTGACTCTTGCACCTGCTGGTTAATGTCACCTCCGAACACCAACCAAATTTCAACAACCTTCCACTGGGACAATAGAAGTGCTCATCTCAAGAGTACAACTTGTGCGCAGAAGAGGCAAAGCTATCTCATTCAATGACCTGAGTATCTCGAATTCACTCATAGAAGTAAGTTAAGAAGAACTGCAAATTTTAGTCACTTCAAAGAAATACATAAATTCTCATTTCTGAGTATGTTTCATAAGAACATAAGGAAATCTATTCTGTGTCAGACCAATGGTCCATCTATTCCAGTATCTTGCCTCCAACAGTGACAGAAATGGATGCTATAGAAGGAGAGCACTGAACTGGGTATCTATAGAGTGATCAACAGTCACATTTAAAAAGACAGAAGCAAAGCAAAAATCATAAGGTGAGGAGTGTACAAAAGAAAAACGAGAAAACTGTTTTCTTTATATGTGCTCTTTAGTTTCAGACAGTGATTGTTTTTCACAGTGATGAGGGGCATTTAAGACCTTGGGTAAATGGACTAGCTAAACAGAAACCTAGGTGGAGTGGCCAGATGAACAGATTGGAGCAATAAGTTTCAGAGGAATGGAGAGACTCCAGGATGAAGTGAGATGGGCACTCAAGGCAGTGGTGGTAAGGACCATGAACAGTGAGTTTAGAGGTGAAAGGAAAAGAAGAATGGGTTGGTAATTGATAAAGAAGGTGTAGTCAAGGCTTTTTAAGGATGGAGTAGTTGCAGTGTGAAGGGAAGGGGAGTGTGAAAGAGGAGGACAAGGGAAGAAGGAAACAGAGAGGTAAGGGAAGTCAGGAGCAGAAATGATAGTTATGTGAGCAGTGGATGGCATAGAGGAGAATAGCACACCCGTCTTTCCTGAAATAACTTTTTGCTTTCATTCCATTTGTTGCTGAACTCTGTTCCATTCTAATCACCTATGGAAGTAAGCTGCAGAGATAAGCTTTGTGGCGATATGGTACTTAAAAAATAGAAAATAAGACAGGGAAAATAATATCATGAAAAGGTTTTGTTGGCTACTTGTGAAATAAATTCTAGCCCATTGTAACTATGTGCCTAGAAAATACAGATAACGTTAGGGCAGAACAGACAATCTCCTTATTAAGCCCAGGCAAGAAGACTCAGAGTTCATCAACAAAGGCATACTTTGCAAAAAATAACGTTCCTAATAAAGCAAACATCAATCTGGGTGTAGGATAATAGTGAAGGTGAATGGTAATGTAGCCTTAAAGGGAGTTTGTCTGAATACAGAATAAAAGCTTGCTCCTTCAGCTTGAAAAACACATTTTTGCTTTGTTTTTAATCCATGGTTATTACATAATAACACTTTAAAATAACTTAGTTGAGATTCTAAAAACATACCAATTTTCTGTTCTATCAAATATGTGCATTTGATGTCACTTTTCTATCACCAATGTTAATGAAAGTGTTTACAAGCTGAAAAGCTGAAAAATGAGTTTGTTCAAAACATTGAATTTTGAAATTTTGATATTTCAATTCTGAACACTTTTTCTTAGTGGCTTTCTGTATTTCTATGTTAGCTTACATTTCAAAACAAAAAGTCAATTTAAATGAGAAAAAAGTAAAAATTTTTACTATTTTTTGGTAAAAATAAATGTTGAAAGGGAATGTCTTTCGTGAGTTACTCTTTGATCGATCATCTTTGCAGAAGAGAAATATTTGTTTCTTTTGAAAATTTCCAATTAGTTCTACCCCAAGTAACTTAGGTCATGGGTAGCCATTCATTTGAGGTGCTAAATTCACCCTTGTAGCTCACCTAGAGAACTTGACTGGTTTTGTAGCTCCAGACAGGGAGCTGGAACAAGTATATATGCCCCATAGCGTTATACTTTTGTACTGCTAGACAGTACAAAGACATTTTGCAGCACTAGAAATGAGTGCCTGCTCATTCCCTCAGGTGTTTTTAAAATATTACCCTTTGCTTCAAATTTATGGTGTCTCTTTTAAAAATGAAAACACTTTATCGTAACTACATCTTAAAACAAAATATTAGAAAATAATTTAATAATTCGGTACCCTCACAGGACCTCAGTTCAGAAGTGTGTGTATATGTCCTGTGCACCCCGCTGTGCTGGAAATCTGACAGGAAAAAAGGGAAAACGAATTCAGCCACAAATGATGCTAGGCACCAGAAAGGAAAAGCAAGGCTGATATGACATAGCCAGGTGTCCAAGATTTTACACACTCATCTGACTCTACTCCATGATGGTTATTCAGGGATAGAGGAAGGAGCAGAACTTGGCACAGATTACCTTACTGATATCCCCTCCTTTCACCCACTCAGATTTCTGAGGAAAATCTAGTGAAGGTCAGAATTTTTTCCATGACTTTTACTGAGCAGACTTCTCTAGGGAGAAAATCTAGCAGTGAAGTCCCAAGGGAGGAGGACAAACCTAGGCACCTTTGTATGGGAAAGGATGACTTAGGTTCCATAACCAGCTTCTCAGGAATCCATATGGGAATTGAGGGGTTTAACCCTGTTTGCCCTTTCACTGCTTAAGCACCATTTCCATGAGGAAAGTGAATTTTGTGAATTCTAAAAATCCTGGGATTTCCTGAGTATGTTTTATTCTCTAACATAGGGGTGTCTAAGATATGGCCCAAGGGCTGGACCTGGCCAATGGAGCCCCTGGGTCTCATAGCTGACCCACACAGCATATACTGAACCAGCCTGCATACAGGGCTTGGGATACACATTGCACACGGCACCCATTTCTGCTAGTTAAGGACTGTGCTGCATTGGTGCCCACTGTTGCCAGTCCAGGATACACGCTGCTTGAGTCACCCATTACAACGGGTCTGGGATACAAGTCATGCAGGTGCCCTCTTTGGTGAGAACTGAAGGCGTGCCAAACCAGTTGGAGTGGGTATTGTATACAGTGCAGGCCCCGACTGGCAGATCCAGCAACCGCTCTGGCCAGTACAGGGTTGCACTGCATGCAGTGCCTGTTTAGGCACCTGTGCCACTGTGTGTGGTTTGTGTCCTGGGCCAGCCAGAGTGGGTGTTGCATGTGCAGGATCTTGGATGTTGCAGGAAAAGGGGGTCCATGGGCCTGATGAGCCAGCCCCATGCTGTTCATTTGGTCCATAGATAGGTCCCATGTCACTCATCCAGCCCATGGAGCCATTTGAGTTTGACCTTCCTGCTCTAATAGGTTTATTAACGTGCGAATAGTGTTTAGCACGCACACTGAAACAGTTTTCCCCTACCATTTCTTACCACTGTAGATAAAAAAGAGTGGCTAGAGAGGAACTTTCCTCCAATACTGATAACTGCACTAAAGGCCAAAGAGAATATAACATTGATCTTCAAAGATCAGATATATTAAAAAAAAAGATCATCCAGCATCAGGAATAATCCAGTGTCACAGAAAACTCTTATGAACCCTGCAGCCCAGTAGTTCTTAATGTGGCCTTAAGACACCCCTCACTGGACTCAAAGCACACCTCTGTGGACCCAAGGCACCCCTCTATAACTCCTGTGAACTGTTTGGCACCCAATTTCAAAACCTAATGTATATATTACAGTGCTTACCTCCTTAAACAGGGGCTGGGCAGTGGAAATGGGGGACCACTCTGAATCTGCACGTATCTACTTATCTCCTCACACTTCTGTTAACTCATCATCATACCTCTTGGCAACCTTCAAAGCATCTGGTGACATCCCAAGCTTCTATGGCACCCTGGTTGCAAATCACTCTTTTAGCCTGATTTAAAGATGGGAGGAGTTCTGGTAACTTTGAATAGTTATTTGAATTCACTGCTATAACATTGCACAAATCAAATCCCTGGATCTTTACAGGGTCACCCAGTACTAATCCGGACAGTGCTGCCTATGAAGAAAACATCTGATATCATTTAAAAGTATGGAGAAGGGACTGCAATCATTTCTAATTATTTTATGAGGTGGTGCTAATCAGACAAAGCTAAGACTTGGGTTAGTACTAAAAAAAATGCAGCTTCTGGTTCCCATGGAGAATCTAGAGTCTAATATAGTAGACACAAATGTAATGTTTTGTGAGCACTCTGAGAAACCCCCCCACTCATTTACTATAGATATTGTAACTTTTGGTAGCAGCATGAAAGGCTTTATCTGTATCTTTGATCTTGGAAGGCTTACTTTTCCTTATTATATATTATAGGGTCAGATTTTCTGCTTTGTTTCACATTATGTGGGTCTTTGCAATTCTTTTGTATTGTAAATGTAACAACCTTTAAATAATTCATAGGCAGCAGAGACACAAGCTGTCAGAACCATGACCAGGTAAGTTTTAATTCATTACATATTTTTCTTCTGAAGACCACAAAGGACAGGATGTACATTTAACTATACCAAGATGTTCTGTATTGCAAGACTGTACTGTATGTATTTCAAAGTTAATTTGGCAGTGAAGCCAAAAACATAACAGCTAGAAAAAATAATATTGATCACAGAGAATTTGTTTTTCATAGAAATTGGAAAGCATACCTTAAGTGCTTATTTAACATCAAATCACAGAGAAAATATATTGGAGAAACTATTGACAATACATCTAAAAATAGGAGGCTTGGATTGCTCCTAAAAACAAGCTTGAGATATCAGGAACAGGGGAAGCTGATACAGCAATAAGATAGAACAAAGGTCTACTAAGGCAGCTATTATTATTCACTAGTTTCTACCTGATCTGATGTTCACTAAATACTTGAGCCAAAATGAATCCTCCTCTCCAAATTATAAGCAAGTTTATTTTTTTCTTTCAGGTACCATTTGCAGAAGGAACATGGTCTATTTGCTTGGGGACAGATAAAAAGAGCAGCCCTGAGTTCTGTATCGCTCTCTGTCACTGACCTGCTTATCTAAGATGGGACATTCCATCTTACTGGGCGCATCTACACATGTGCAGTGAATCTGCGCTCATAAAAATGCTAACAAAACATGTGCAGTAACCAAAATTACTATGCAATACAGGTGCACACCTACACATGCATGCCTATATGGCCCAGTAAATATGGCAACTTACACCAACTTGAGCTGGCTTGAGCATCATGCAGGTATCAAATTTATGCCAGATTAGTTACTGCACAGTAATGCACATGTAGATGCCTTACTGCGCAGTAAAAGTATGTGTGTAGACAGACTTGGGACTAACTTTAGTCCCAAGTCTGTCCACACACAGCATTAATGTGCTTTAATGCCTGAACGTGTAGATGCTGGCCTATTCCCACTCACTGCGAAGTAAATTTAAGCTGGTGTAGGTACACCCACCGTGTCCCTCTCATACTTTGGCTAAGAACAGACATTACATATGGACCTGGACAAGTTAGAGTCATAGAATCATAGAAAATTAGGGTTGGAAGGGACCTCAGGAGGTCATTTTGTCTAACCTCTGGCTCAAAGCAAGACCATCTCCAACTATAACATCCCAGCCAAGGCTTTGTCTAGCTGGGTTTTGAAAACCTCCAAGGATAGAGATTCCATAACCTCTCTGGGTAACCTGCTCCAGTGTTTTACTACTGTTCTAGTGAGAAAGTTTTTTCTAATATCTAACCTAAATTTACCTTGCTGAAACTTGAAAGCATTGCTCCTTGTTCTGTCATCTGCCACCATTGAGCACAGTGTCACTGTATCTTCTTTGGAACCACCTTTTAGGCAGTTGAAGGCTGCTATTAAATCCCCTTTCAGTTTTCTCTTCTCCAGACGAAATAAGCCCAGTTCCCTCAGCCTCTCCTCAGAAGTCATGTGCCCCAGCCTTCTAAACATTTTCATTGCCCTTCTGCTGGACTCCCTCCAATTTGTCCACATCCTTTCTGTAGTGGGGGAGGGCAAATCTAAAAACAGAACGCCAGATGTGGCCTCACCAGTGCTGAATAGAGGGGAATAATCACTTCCCTTGATTTGCTGGAAAAACTCCTACCAATGCAGCCCAGTTTGCCATTAGCCTTCTTGGCAACAAGGACACACTGTTGGCTCATATTCAGCTTATTGTCCACTGTAAGCCCCAGGTCCTTTTCTGCAGAGCTGCTGCCCAGTCAGCCCCCAGCCTGTACTGATGCATGAGCCTGTTCCATCCTAAGTGCAGGACTTTGCATTTGCCCTTGTTTGAACCTCATGAGATTTGTTTTGGCTCAATCCTCCAATGTGTCTAGGTCACTCTGAATCCCAGCCCTACTCTCCAGCACATCTATTACTCCCCTCAGCTTGGTGTGATCTGAAAATTTGCTGAGGGTGCACTCTATGCTATTGTCTAGGTCATTGATGAAGATATTGTACAAAACCAGCCCCAGGGCTGACCCCTGGGGCAATCCACTTGATACCAGCTGCTGACTAGATATTAAGTCATTGACTACTGCTCTCTGAGTCTGATGATCCAGTCAGTTTCCCATCCATCTTATAATTCATTCATCCAACCCATACTTCCTTAGCTTGCCTGCTAGAATTCTGGGGGAGACCATATCAAAAGCCTTGCTAAAATCAAGGTATACCACATCCATTGGTCACCCCACATCCATAGAGCTAGTCATCTCATCATAGAAGGCAATCAAGTTGGTAAGGCATGAATTACCTCTGGTGAATCCATGCTGGCTGTTCCTAAATACCACCTTTTCTTCCAAGTGCTTAGAAATTAATTGAGAACCTGATGGTGTTTAACACCGAAAAATGCAAGGTTCTCCACCTTGGGAGGAAAAACCTGCAGCATCCTTATAGGCTCGGCAGTACTACGTTGGATAGCACTACAGAAAAAAGAGACTTGGGGGTCATCATTGACCACAAGATGAACATGAGCCTGCAATGCGATGCTGCGGCTAGTAAAGTGACCAAAACACTGGCTTGCATCCATAGGTGCTTCTCGAGCAAATCCCGGGACATCATTCTTCCCTTGTACTCGGCCTTGGTGAGGCCGCAGCTGGAGTACTGCGTCCAGTTTTGGGCTCCACAATTCAAAAAGGATGTGGAGAAGCTTGAGAGAGTCCAGAGGAGAGCCACGCGCATGATCAGAGGTCAGGAAAACAGATCTTACGATGATAGGCTGAGAGACATGGGACTCTTTAGCCTTGAAAAGCGTAGGCTCAGGGGTGATCTGATGGCCACCTATAAGTTTATCAGGGGTGACCACCAGGATCTGGGGGAACATTTGTTCACCAGAGCGCCCCAAGGGATGACGAGGTCGAACGGTCACAAACTCCTGCAAGACCGTTTCAGGCTGGACATAAGGAAGAATTTCTTTACTGTCTGAGCCCCCAAGGTCTGGAACAGTCTGCCATTGGAGGTGGTTCAAGCACCTACATTGAACACCTTCAAGAGTAAATTGGATGCTTATCTTGCTGGGATCCTATGACCCCAGCTGACTTCCTGCCCTTTGGGCAGGGGGCTGGACTCGATGATCTCCCGAGGTCCCTTCTAGCCCTGATGTCTATGAAATCTATGAAATCTATGAAATTCCTCGAGGACCTCCTATATGACTTTTCCAGTGATTGAGGTGAAGCTGACCTGTTTATAGTTCCCTGGATCCTCCTTGTTTCCTTTATTATGTATGGGCACTGTATTTACCCTCTTCCAATCACCTGGGACCTCTCACAATTGCCATGAGTTTTCAAAGATGATAGCTGGTGGCTCTGTAATCACATGGCCCAACTCCCTCAGCACCCTCAGGTGCATACCATCTGGCCCCATGGACTTGAACATGTCCACCTCTTCTAAATAGTCCCTAACCTGTTGTTTCAGGACTGAGGGCTGCTCACCTCCTCCCCAAACTGTGCTGCCCAGAGCAGTTGTCTGGGGACTGACCTTGCCTGTGAAGACTGAGGCAAAAAAGGCATTGAGTACTTTAGCCTTTTCTGTACTCTCTGTCACTATGTTGCCTCCCCCATTCAGTAAGGGACCCAAAAGTTCCCTGATCCTCTTCTTGCTGCTGGCATACTTGTAGAAACCCTTCTTGTTACCATTCATGTCCCTTGCTAGCTGCAGTTCCAGTTGAGCTTTGGGCTTCCTGACTTCATCCCTGCATGCCTGAGCAATACTCTTATACTCCTCCCTAATTGCTTCCACATCTTATATGCTTTCTTTTTGTGATTTAGCTTACTGAAGAGTTCCCTGCTAAGCCAAGCTGGTCTTCTGCCATACTTGCTAGTCTTTCTGCACATTGGAGTAGTTTGTTCCTGCACTCTCAGTAAAGTTTCTTTCAAGTAGAGTCAGCTCTCCTGGACTTCTCTTCTCAGACTGGCTTTCCCAGGAATCCTGCCCATGAGTTTCCTGAGTGAGTCAAAGTCTGCTTTTCTGAAGTCCAGGGTCCTTACTCTGCTGATCTCCTTCCCTTCCTCAGCATCCTGAACTCAATCATCTCATCATTACTGCTGCCTAAGTTGTCATTCACTATTACATACCCCACCAATTCTTCCTTGTTTGTAAGCAGCAGGTCAAGAAAAGCATGGCCCCTAGTTGGCCAGTTCACCACTTGCATCAGGATATTGTCCTTACCGCTCTCCAAAAATGTCCTGCATTGCCTGCACACTGCTGTATTGCCCTCCCAGCAGATCTCATGGGGGACTTCAATCACCCTGACAACCAGGGCCTCTGATAAGGAAACTTCCATTAGAAGTTTGAACTGTTAAACTTCTGCTAGGCTCACCCACCACTTCCTGCTATAGAAGACCGCCACCATGACATCACCCTTGTTGTTCTCTCCTCTGACCCTAACCCAGAGACTTTCAACAGACCTATCTCCAGTTTCATACTAGAGTTATGAGGAATCATAGAGCTCTTTTATATAAAGTGTAACTGCTCTTCCTCTTCTCCCCTGCCTGTCGTTCCTGAAGAATTTATACCCATCCATGACAGTGATTCAGTCATGCAAGGTATGCTACCAAGTCTCTGTTATTCCAGTCATGCCATAGTTCTGTGACTATGCAAGGACTTCCAATTTTTCCTGTTTGTTTCTTCGGCTCTGTGCATTTGCATACAAGCACCTAAGGCAACTAGCCAATTTCCCTGGTTTCTCAGGAAGAATGAGAATGCTGTCTCTGTTTCCCACCCTTGCTTGCACTTCCTTCAGGTCTCTCACTTTCCCACTTATCTCAGGACTTAGGTCTCCATCCCCTGGTGAACCTTTCCTTTCTTTGTCAAATGGATCCCATCTCTTCCTAGAAATCTTTCTTGGAACAACATCCTGTGGTCAAAGAAGTCAAAACCTTGCTGGTGACGCCTGTGCAACCATGCATTGATTTGCAGGATGTGCCCACTCCTGCCTAGGCTCTTTTCCTTAACTGTAAGGATCGAGAATACCACTTGAGCCCCTGTCCTCTTCTTCCTTGCACCCAGAGCCCTATAGTCACTTTGATCTGCTCAGGGTCTCCCCTGGCAGTATCACTGGTGCACACATAGGTGAGCAGCATGGGGTAGTAGTCAGATGGCTGGATAAGTCTTGGTAATCTGCCTGTGATATCTCAGATCCAGGCTTTGAGCAAGCAGCAGACCTTCTGAGACAACAGCTCATGCAGGAAGATTCATACCTATGTCCCCCACGGAAGGGAGTTTCCAACCACGACCATGCTTCACTTCTTGGTAGTGGTGGTCTCAATCCTTCCCACCTTGGGGAGGCCTGGTCTGTCTTCCTCCACCAATGGAACACGCTCCTTTCCCTCTGTTGCTAGGACTCTGTACCTGTTCTCCAGGCAAAGTGCTGCAGGTGGAGATGAAGATTTCTGCTTGCTTCCAGACATCACAAGCTTCTAGCTTCCACCTTCCTCAGAGTCAATGTCCTCTCCCTTCTCTAGCATTGCCTTTGGCAGTTCTTCTTCCACAGTCCTGGAGGTCTCCTCCAGCACTGAACTGATGAATGCTTCAGAGGATGCTTCAGAGCCTCACCACCTCCTCTTGTAGCTCTCTTGCCTGCTTCCTGAGGGACACCACTAGGAGGCACTGCTTACATTGAAGGCACTCCCCCACTTGGCCTTCACAGGAAGAAACCTGCAAGCTGCAGTCTCCACAGCACCAAACCTGGACCTGGTCAGAAGCCTCTATGGTGAGTGGTCCTGCCTAGACAGACAGCTTACAGGTGCAAGCAGACGCCGTGACAGTGGCTCTGATATTGCAATGTCCTCCAGCCATTTCCCTGGGACTCTTTCTCTTACTGCCCTTCTTCCAAGAAAACTTTCCCTAGCAAACTTGTCTGATTACAGCTGGCCTGATTATCTGAAATTCTTGAGTACTCTTCCTTGGCCCCAAAAGATTCCCTTTTCTCTTCTTCTTCTCACCAAGCTTAAAGGCTCTACAAAGAGATGGAGGGGGTGGGAAATCAAACTGACTTGCAAACAGCTTCCCTTCTTTGTTGCCTATGTTTGATCACTCCCTGGTCACGCAGGGAATCTCCTTTTATACCCTGCTGGGCCTAAACTGACTCTACCCTCTCATTAGGGCTTTTGCGATGCAGATGCAGCAACCACCCAGCAATCACTCAGCTAGCAACACTCCCATCTTCTCAGACAGCCCACCAAAACACACAAAGCCCACCGAAGAATCAGTCTGCAAGCCAAAGGCACAGGCAACCCTGGATCACTTACCTTCCCAGGGAAGTGTGCCCATGTTTGCCCCAGTACAGAAATGTCCCATGATTGGCATGAATATACATTACCCTTCTAATCAGGGTTCAGTGTGTGGTTTAATGTACTGATACTTTTCTGTCATTGATTCAATTATGCAGTCCTGGGACAACTCTCAGATACACTTTGTGATGCCATGGGACAAACTGTTAATACTTCCTATTATGTTAACATTTTTAGGGTTTATCCCAGGACAACAGACAAGGACTTCTAAATGATCAGACTTTGTTCTGGGATAAAATGGTTTATCCTGGGACAAATGCAATGTTTGTTTGTAGCCTATGTCCATACTGGCCATTTACACTGTAAACCCCACAAGCCATTGTGGATTTCTTGTTTTTTATATATATATATATGTGCAGCAACCCTAAACTCAGTAGGAGTCACTATTTTTTAAATATAAACAATATTTTCATTATATTTTTGAAGAGACTTATACAGCACAGAGTAAAAAGATATTTTATTTTTTGAAAAAAGAGAAACTCATCTCATGATACAGAAAAGCCTTGGCTTGCTGGGATTTGCATTGAATATAAATAGTTTTAGATGCCTCAGGTGCCAGAGCACATCAATATGTTGGCAAAAGCTATCATTATCATCATCATCAGCCCACTCCAAAGACAACTGAAACCAGCAGCAGCCTTCAGGGTCCAGGAAGTGGGGAGCCTTCTTTATGAGACCTTGAAAAAAGAAGGTTATTGATATGGGCTAACAGAGTAAGAAGTTTACCAGGATTACTTTAATATTCTCCCACGCTCTTGTCTGTACAAGTCTAACAAACTATAAAGGAAATTGGAATGGCAATCGGTACAATATCAAATCTATTTTTACTTCATCTGAATAGCAGGGAGAGCATGAAGGCAAAAGTAATTTCAAACTGCCAGGAACGATTAGTACAGTTTGACAGCAAACTTATAGCAGCTGTTATATTATCCAGGTTTTACATACGTTGTGACTATTTGCATACAGACATGACAATGTCATTATCTAGCTACATAAAGCACATCAAAAGAAAAAAATTCAGTAAACTCCTAAAATAAAAACACTTATATTCTGTGACTGTAATTTACTTATTTTTAAAAATCTTCCATTTTGCAGCAAAAGTTGCCATTGTCTTCCTTGACAAGGTAGAGTTCCTAGAGTTGAGTTTGATCTGTCATATGTTATGTAATTTTACTGAAGACAATGCAGTGAAGGTCATATCATGTTGTTATGCCCACATAGTTCAAACAATTTCAATATATTTTATGTGAAAAAATGTGGATATGAGACTAAGATAGTAGTAGTAGTAGAGAGTAGGGCTGTGCAAAATTTTGCTGGGTGTTTCATTTTGAAGCTATTTTGATGTGTTCTGAGATCAAAACAGCAAAATCAAAATGAAACAAAAGCATTCAAAAGTGCTTCAAAATGAAACAAGGCCACTCAAAAGTTTCAAAATGTTTTGAGTGTTGAAGCCGGGCTTACTTGGCTTAAGCGCCAGTCCCAGCCAGCAGTGGCAGCCTCCTGTCATCTGGTGTGGAGATCTGGGGGCCTGCGCCCCAGGGGAGGAGTTTGGCACAGCCCCGCAGTCCTCCCAGAGGTGCAGGCCCCTTGATCTGCACATGGGATGACACCATGCTGTTGCTGCCAGCTGGGGCCAGTGGCAGCACCAATCTTCCCAGCGCTTGGCACGGGCTGCATCCAGTGCCAGTACCAGCTCGCAGCAGCAGCCTCCTGTCATCCAGCATGCAGATCAGGGACCCAGACTCCCAGGAGGGCTGTGCTGGACTCTTCCCAGGGGTGTGGGCCCCTGATCTGTGTGCCAGATGACAGGAGGCTGCTGCTGCTGCCTGGGACCAGTGCTGGGTACAACCCATGCCCAGTGCCGGGAAGATTGGTGCTGCTGCTGGCTCTAGGCAGCAGTGGCAGCCTCCTGTCATCTGATGCACAGCTTGGGGGCCTGCACCCTGGGAGGAGTCCGGCATAGCCCTGCAGCCCTCCTGGGGGTACTTGACCTCAAACTGTGCACCAGGTGACAGGAGACTGCTGCTGCTTCCTGGGCGCAGCCTGCACCTAGTGCTGTGAAGACCAAGGGCAATGTGGTTCCCATTTTCAAAAAAGGGAGGAAGGAGGACCCAAGAAATTACAGGCCCGTTAATCTTACCATGGTCCTGGGGAAGCTTTTTGAGAAAATTATCTAGGAGCACATTGTCACAGGGGCACTTTGGTGCCCTGATTGTATGAAGAGACACAGGTGCCGGTTGCTGGGGCAACCGCAGTTGGTCAGCTGACCGGAAGGGGACAGGACCTGAACTATATAAATGTAGTCCAGGTTGAGGCCAGGGGAGCAGTTCCCTTCTGGCAACTGAGGAAGAAGGAGCTCTGCTGGAGTAAGCAGAGTAGGGAAGCCTGATAGCCTGAGCAGCTTCTGGTCAAGGATACTGGGTGGAGGAAGAACTGGTAGGGAGTTGAATGAGGGTTAGCCAGTTGGCTTAGAGTTTATGTTGTAGCCCAGGGGCTTGAGTTTTCTGTTTGTAGTTTTATAAGACCGGAGGACCGGGTGAGGCTAATAGCGGTTGGAGGAGCCCTCAGAGGGCTCCACAGTGGTGGGGACTCCGGTGCCAGTGAGGGCACTGCATTTAGGGGTGCACTGCCCCAGCCCTGAGGAGGGACACAGTGCATTGGGGGGGCCAGTCATGGCTACGGCCACCTGAGCCCCGAGCGCAGAGAAAGGGCCTAGTGCAGGTGGAGCCCCAGGAAGGGGTGCACAGGCAAGAAGCCCAGAGAGGGCACAATGTTCAGGGGGCACTCGCTTTAAGACCCCAGCCCTGAGAAGGGGCACAGGGGACTGGGGGCCAGGTAAGGATGAGGCTGCCTGAGTCCCAAAGGAACTGTTGACCCGAGGAGGGAATTTGGGGGCCAGGCACAGCTACGGCCACCTGAGCCCTAATTGTGAGAAGCCCCAGGGCGGGCATTGGCGAGAAACCCCAGAGCGGGCACTCGCTTTAAGACCCGAGGAGGGGATTTGGGGGCCAGACATGGCTATGGCCACCCGAGCCCCAATCGTGAGAGGCGCCAGTGAGGGGCACTGGCTGCGTGACAGGCCTGGGAAGAACCAGCAGCATACCTACAGGCTGGGGAACTCCCTTCTAGCTTGCACAGAGGTAGACAAGGATCTTGGTATCATTATTGATTCCAAAACGAACATGGGCTGCCAATGTGGGGACACGGTCAGGAAGGCTAACACACCTTGTCATGCATCCACCAATGCATCACGAGCAGGTCCACGAGGTGATCCTACCCCTCTATGTGACACTGGTCAGGCAGCATTTGGGCATTCAGGCAGCACAGGCCCAGGCCCTGGCTCCTGCCCAGGCACTGCTGGCTCCTGTGGGCCCGCTCACTCCCAGTGCCCCAGCCCTGTGGTACAGGCATGCAGTCCTGACCCCTGTGAGCCCTGTACTTGCCTGATGGGAATGAGCTCATGCTCAGCACAGGGGAAAAGCAGCCCTCTCCACATGGCTGGTGCCCTGTGGTACAGCTGCTTGCTGGACGGTATAGAGATGGCAGTGAAGCAGCTGCACTACAGCCAAGCATGGCGCGGGCTCCGGTTGGCAGCCACACCAAACACTGCCCAGTGGGAGTGAGATGGGGCAGCTTTCCTCCATTCCCAGCAGCAGCTTCTGCCCAGCTGATGCTGCCATGGCTCAGCCATGATGGGCAAGCCCAGAGCCAGAGCAGGGCCCAGGCCAGCAGTGGCGGTGGGTTACGGGCTGGTGTTCAGTGCGAGGAAAAGTGGCTTCTCCTTTTCCCATGGCTGGTGCCCCGTGCTGTGGCTGCTCAGAGCCCACTCCAGGCTGCTTGTGTCTGCTGTCTGGTGATGCAATGGATAGGCAAGACAGCCCCACCCAGGCTGCAACATGGGGCACCAGCCACGGGGAGGGGGAGTGGCTGCTTTCCCCATGTGCTGAGCACCAGTTTATTTCCTGTTGCTGCTGCTCATTTGAGTATGCAGGGTGTCCAGGGTTGGGGCATGCAGATCTGGGGGCCTGCACTTCCAGGAGTGCTGCAGGGCTGTGCCAGAGTCCTTCTGGGGGGTGCAGGCCCCTGGCTCTGCATGCTGGATGATAGGAGGCTGCCGCTGCTGCCTTGGGCCAGTGGCAGCACCAGTGTTCCTGGTGCTGGGTACAGGCTGCACCCAGCACCATCCCAGGCAGCAGCAGCAGCCTCCTGTCATCTGGCATGCATATCGGGGGCCTGCACCCCTTGAAGGGCCGTGGGTATGTGCTGGACTCCTCCCATGGGCCCCCAATCTTCATGCCACATGACAGGAGGCTGCTTCTGCTGTCTGGGGCCAGCAGCAGCACTAATCTTCCTGGTGCTGGGTATGGGCTATGGCCAGCACCGGTCTCAGGTGGCAGTCACACCCTCCTGCCATCCAGTACACAGATTGGGGGCCTGCACCCCTGGGAGGAGTCCAGCACAACCCTGCAGCCCTCCTGTGGATCCTCAGATCTGTGGGCTGGATAACAGGAGGCTGCTGCTGCTGCTGGCAAGTAATATAAGTTTTGCTTGTCAACAGCATGAGGTGCAGTTTCCTCTACATCTATCTCCTTGAAACTTGGCAAACATCGTGCCCTCAGAATGGGCTACCATCTCTGCAAGTTTCATCCAAATCAGGCAAGAAATGACAAAGTTTTAGGCATCTTCATAATTTCCCATTGTAGCCTATGGGCAAAACATTGAAACAGCATCAAAACAGTGTCAAAACAGCGAAATGGTTTAGATGAGATGAAATGAAGCAGAACAGTGATTTCAAAACTAAATGAAACTCGAAATGAAACTGAAGAAGTGAGGGAGAGTAAACAAAAGCCCCAAGGTGCCTTACGTGTTGGGCAGGAGAGGTCAGGAGAAGAAAACCAGCCAGCAGCAACAGACAGTGAAAGTGAAAGTGAAAGCAAGCAACACTTACAGCATGGAGGGCCAGTGGATCTGCAGGTGGAGACCAGAAGGGAAGAGAAGCAATCACCACACTTCCAGAGCAGCATCTCGTTCTGGATTGGAGGAGGGAGGCTGCTCAGAGTTATTTCTGGCCCCGGAGAGGGGTAGAGGGAGATTGATTTCCTGCGAGCTGCAGAGAGAGGAGTGGCTGAACCTGTCAGCAGGCAAGTGTTGCAAAACCTGCTAGAGAAATGCTGTGGGTGTGACCCAGAGAAGGAAGCCAGTGGAGGCCTGCACACACAAGATTTCTGATAATCCCTGGAGCAGAGTAACAGCTGAGGATCTGGGGGAGAGGCCAGAAGAATTGCTGTTTTCAGGTTACAGCCTCGCTGCATGTGGGAGAGATCCCATTGGGACTGTGAATGAGTAGGCTGGGGTAGTCTTGTGCAGAGCAGTGACTGGATTAACTGATCTTTTTTTGTTGTGATTTGGACATGAGAGCCTGACCCCAGATGAAGGGGACATGGACTGAGTCTGATGAAGAGACTGAGAGCAGTTGGGTTTTGCTTCCTCTTTTTTGGATATTTGCAGGCCAAGGCCAGCCCCTGGAAGGGTGTGCACCCAACTAAAGTCGATGGTCTCCCTGGTGGCTGAGGGCAGAACAATAGACCAACTGGCACCATTAAGATTTGACTGCAGACAACTACGAGTGCCATCTGGAGAGGCTAGGGTGGGGTAAAGGGGAGGTTTAGAGCCCCAGAGAAGAAAACAGGGCTTGAGATTAGGTAGGATCACTTTGGGCATTGCCTCCTAGCAATATAATATCATCAAAGTTGTGGCAGGTGAGAAACATAAGACCAACTACCTGACAGACCAGGTGATCCAAAGCCGAGGTATACCCTGTCACTGCCTGTAGGAAAATGAGCTCAGGGCAGTTGCAGCAAGCCCTACAACACCTACAGTTGTCACAGAAACACTGTCCTGTCAAAATGGTGAAACGGAAGTTGAAATGAAATGATGCTGTTTTGCACAGCCCTAGTAGAGAGGTGTAAAGAGGTGTAGAGTCATGGAAGTCCATCCATAGCAAAAGTTTGACTTCCTGAACAAGTTAATCTTTAAGGTGCCTACAAAAGCTCATGCCTCTCTGAACCACTTAAAGATGTCACCCCACCCTACATTCTGCCTGACTTCTGACTAAATTGACTAACCAACTCTAAGCACTTCATACAGTTGATAAAATGCCATACAGAACCAAATTGTTTGTTGACATGAAGGTCATACAGAGTCCCTTCAGTTGAACCATTTTGCAGTGGAGTGCACTGGAAAGGACAAATAATAAAGATATAGATTTAGTAATCGCTGTGCGTCAACATGATCATGATATTATAGGAGTTATCTGTGATTACTGGCTTTTATGTTAACTATTTGAATAATGAAGAAATGAGCTCCATCATTAGCAATATCATAATGGCCAAGATCCTGCATGCAGACTTACCTGATCAAAGAATATTTGCCGGAATATATGATCAATTTGATAGTCTAAGTTTTGCTGAATAAAGAGAATGAGAAAAAGAGGTTCTGTCATTTCCGAATGATGCTACAAATGTGATTATGCTGTGAATAGTTATTGGAAAAAAGAATGACAACTTCAGGATGTGGTTGGGATGGGTTAAAGATCTCCCTCAGCCTAAGTACACAAGAAACACCATTTACTGGGTCAGACCATAGGTCCATCTTATCCAGTATCCTATGTCACACAGTGGCAGAGAGTGGATACTGAAAAGGAGAGTAAACAGGCTATGACCAGGGTTTTTCCCACTGTACCTCTTTTGCTTGCAGCCTCCAGTAGTTAATGTCTAGGAAGTTCTTATTAAACAGATATACCCCTAACTCCCATGATCAATAGATACTGATGCACCTTCTAAGAATTCATCCAAACCCTTTTTGAATCTGATTAAATGTTAGTTTCCAGAATATCTTGTGGCAATTAGTCCCACACTTTAATTAAACACTGTGCAAAACAGAACTTTGTTAGTTTTAAATGTAGTACTTACTACTTCCATTTTGTGAGCCTTTGTTTTCATATTTTGAGAGGTAGTAAATAATAAATCTTTATTAGTAGTAGTAATCAATGGCTCAATGTCTAGTTGGCAGCCTGTATCAAGTGGAGTGCCCCAGCAGTTGGTTCCGTGGCCTGCTTTGTTCAATATCTTCATCAACGATCTGAAAGAATCTGAAATGCACACTCAGCAATGACACCATTGCTGGGGGGAGTAGTAGATATACTAAAGGGCAGGGCTAAGATTAGGAGAGACCTTGACAAATTGGAAGACTGGACCAAAAGAAATAGCTAGGCCTAGGGACAGATATTCAAAATGCCCTTCCCTTCTATAGTGCTGAACTGAAAGGGGGTGTGGCCAGGCCATGGCTCACTGCTCAAGGGGTAGGAGTGTTGCCAGCCCCGAGCTAGCATTCTGAGGCAAACGGGGCATGTGCAGTGCATGCACCTGTTGATGATACTAGGGCTTTTCAATCTCCCTCTCCCTGTCTGCAAACCTGTCTCCAAACCTGGCAGGGCTGCAAACCACAGTGTTTGTCAGACCATCAGCAAAACAAAAGCTTTTCTCAGTTCAAGCTGTTCTTAAACAGCTTTTTCCAAAAAGAGACATTACCAGCTGACCTGTTCATTAGCTCCAGAAGTCCCTAAGCAAACACTGTTCTGTCTGCCTGTCCCAGTGATATTGGAGACACACACACACACACACACACACACACTCTGACACCTCTCAGCATTAGCTAGTATACCACATGGCTAGGGTCTGTGGGGCTGCAGTCTGTGCTGTGGGAGATGGGAGGCAGGGAGGGGGAAATCCCTGCTTGAGCAGTGAGCAGCGAGGGAAGCCAGGCAGACCTGGCTGTGCCTACAGTCTCCTCCAGAGCTCTGGTTAGGGAGGAGAGGGGCAGAGCCAGCCTGTTCTCTGAAGCAAAGAGAGCAGGCTGGCCCCACCTAGCTCAGCGCAGCTCAGGGCTGCAAATCATCTGGGATGCTGGTTGACTCTGGTTTAACATAAACCAGGAAGGGGTCTGGGACAGAAACCAGTTTGACCCAAAGCAGTTAAGTCTGATACTACATTCAACCAGGTTTACCTTAAACCAGTTTCAGCCATTTTAAAACTGGTTTATGTGCACTGAACTTATGTTCTGTTACAGGTTTGAACAATTTTTGATCACTTAAACCTCCCCAGCCATGAGGTTCGATAAGAAGTGAAAAGCCCTGTATTTAAGATGGAACAATCCCATGCATAGGTGCAGGTTGGGGACTAACTGGCTAAGCAGCAGCTATGCAGAAAAGGACCTGGGGGTTACAGTGGACAATAAGCTGAATATGAGCCAACAGTGTGCCCTTTCTGCCAAGAAGGCTAACAGCATACTGGCCTGCATTGGTAGGAATGCTGCCAGCAGGTTAAGGGAAGTGATTATTCCCCTCTATTTGGCACCGGTAAGGCTAAATCTAGAGTGCTGTGTTTTGGGTTCCCTGCTTCAGAAAGGACTTGGACAAATTGGAGAGAGTCCAGTGGAGGGCAAAAAAAATATTTAGAGGGCTGGGGGACATGACTGATGAGGAGAGGCTGAGGGAACTGGGCTTATTTAGTTTGGAGAAGACTGAGAAGGGATCTAATAGCAGCCTTCAACTACCTAAAATGTGGTTCCAAAGAGGACAGAGCTAGAGCCCCTTCCAGCAAATCTACCTGCTATCCCTTCCTCCCCTCTCCCCACCAGAGCATACTTGCTTGGCTCTGACAACGGTGTGTGGGATGTAGGGGTGGGGGAAAGGCTGACTGTGTCCAATCCTGCCCTCGCTTCTCATCTGGTCAGGGGAGGTGGCAAATGGGCCCACTGTGGAGTCTGTGGAGGGGCAGTGAGGGGCCAGGGAGCTAAAAATAGCTTAGTGCTAGGTGAAGGGTGTGTGTGAAAAGCTCAGGCTCAAGGCTAGTGCTCCCATGACAGTGGGAACTGAGGGGCCAGAGTGAGAGGCTGAGTCCAGCAGCACTGGCCTCACCCCCCTGCCCTAGCCCTGCTCCTTGGAGGAAGAGGGGATGGCAGGGACCAGAGTGTTGCCATGATGAAGGGGATAGAGCAGGGGAGTGAAGCCAGCAGTTCTGGCCTTGCCCACTCCTCAGCACTGCTCCTTGGAGGTGGCAGTGGCATGGGGTACTGGCAGCACAGCACTGGCCTGGCCCTCCCACACAGCAGAGCACCACCATGACAGTGAGGACTGAGGGGCTGGAGTGTCGGGGGGTGAGGCCAGCAGTGCTGGCCTTGACACCCTCCTGCCCTGCTCCTTAGAGCCAGGGGCTGGAACGGGCCCCCCACCAACAACAGCCAGCAGGGATGAGGAGGTGCCAGGGAAGAGGGAAGGAAGGGGAACAGGAAGGTGGGGGTAACTGTTGCTAGCATGTGGCTGGCTGCCACTGGCCACCACCATGCGGAAGTTCCCCTCCCGCTCTCAGCTTGGGATGCAGGTGGTTGAGGGGGTGCAGGGACTCACAACTGAAGCATTGGGGGTGAACTGGATCTGAAACAATGGGGGTGGGGAGGGAAGGGAACAAGCCCAGGCCTGAAGTGGCAGGCAGGGAAAGGAGGAAGGAATGTGGGCAGTGGGGTTCCGCAGGGCTCGGTCCTCGGGCCCGCACTGTTCAACATCTTCATCAGTGACTTGGATGACGGGGTAGAAAGCACCCTGTTCAAGTTTGCTGATGACACTAAGATGTGGGGGGATGTGGGTGCACTAGAAGGGTGCAATAGGCTACAAGCTGACCTTGACAGGTTGCAACGGTGGGCGGATGAGAATAGGATGGGGTTTAACACTGATAAGTGCAAGGTGTTGCACATGGGGAGGAAGAACCGGCACCACACTTACAGGTTGGGGAACTCCCCTCTTGCCAGCACGGAGACGGAAAAGGATCTTGGAGTCGTCATTGACTCCACGATGAACATGGGCCGGCAGTGTGGGGAGGCAGTCAAGAAGGCCAACCGTACCCTGTCATGCATCCACAGATGCATCTCGAGCAGGTCCAGGGAGGTGATCCTCCCCCTCTATGCGGCACTGGTCAGGCCGCAGCTGGAGTACTGCGTCCAGTTCTGGGCGCCACACTTCAAGAGGGACGTGGACGATATGGAAAGAGTTCAGAGGAGGGCCACTCGTATGATCAGGGGTCAGCAGGGCAGGCCTTATGAGGAGAGGCTACGGGACCTGAACCTGTTTAGCCTCCACAAGAGAAGGTTAAGGGGGGACCTTGTGGCCTGCTACAAACTGGTCAGGGGGGATCAGCAGGTATTGGGGGAGTCCCTGTTCCCCCGTGCGCTGCCAGGAGTGACCAGGAATAACGGTCACAAACTGGCGGAGGGTAAGTTTAGATTAGATATTAGGAGGCGCTACTTCACAGTCAGGGCGGCTAGGGCCTGGAACCAGCTTCCAGGGGAAGTGGTGCAGGCTCCTAGCCTGGGGATTTTTAAAAGGAAGTTAGATGAGCACCTTGCCGGGGTCATCTGACCCCGGTGCTCTTTCCTGCTAAGGCAGGGGGTCGGACTAGATGATCTACCTAGGTCCCTTCCGACTCTAGCTACTATGAAACTATGAAACTATGAGGAAAGCCAGACCCTGACCTAAGGTGGAGGGGGGACATGCAGGCCTCTGTCCTTGCCCCCATCATGACAGCAGGGATCCAGGGGACAGAGCGGGGCGGGGGGTGACAGGCCCCCCCCTGCTTCCTGCAGGCAGCAGCAATGGAGTGGAGGGGAGGGAGGGGACTGGGTCTGTTTCCCCCTCCCCCACACACGTGAGAAGCAGGGGCAGTGGCAGGTTGTGGGTGGATGCAGAGCCGCTGGGCCCCAACAACAGCCAGCAGGGACAGGGAGGGAGGGAGGGAGGGCGGGGCATGGTGGCCCCGCCGCTGCAGCGCCCTAATAACAGTCCCAAAGGTGAGGGGAGAAACAGCATGGGCCCAGCCTCAAAGCAATGAGGCGAGGGTGGGGGTAGCAGGCCCATTTGCCACCTCCCCTGACCAGATGAGAAGTGAGGGCAGGATTGGACACAGGACTTTTTTCCACCTGCATGCTGCTACTGTCCCACCACTGTGGGGCACTGACAAAAAGCCAGCAGGGAGGGGAGTGGGAGGGGGATGGTGGGGTACAGTGATGGCACCCCGCTACCACTGCTGCTGGGTCCTGCCCTGGGAGGGAGAAAGGAAGGGGAGTGGGGTGGGGAGACAGATGGATGTGGGCCGGGCAGACCCGGAGCGTGGATGTTGAGGGAAATAGGCTTGGACTCAAGGGGTGGGCCGGGGAGCAGAACTAGACCCGAAGCATCAT
Source organism: Crocodylus siamensis (assembly GCF_052110815.1). Lineage (NCBI taxonomy): Eukaryota > Metazoa > Chordata > Crocodylia > Crocodylidae > Crocodylus > Crocodylus siamensis. The sequence goes on from NC_143395.1 coordinate 177,252,084, forward strand.
GGAGGGGGCGGGGGCCAGACACAGGTCTCTGTCCTGGCCCCCCACCCCCTGCCTTCATCATTCTTGATGGGCAATTGGCTAGTGTATTTATAAAGAGGCATAAATAATACTTCTTGTGTGTGGGAAGGGTTTAGAGTTTTTCTGTGCCACTGGTTCCTCTGCTTTCATGCCAGAAAATGTTGTCTTTAATATGTAAACCTAATATATGAAACCCTGTTTTACACCACTGAAGCCTGGGCTGAAATAAAAGCTGCTGCTGAAACCAAACCTGATCTGGAATCTGAATGTTTGGGTGAAATTTGCAGAAGTGATCTAATTCTGTGTGCACTGATAATTAAGGGGAATTTTTATATGTCCATGCTGACACCTTTTAAAAATGTTATGCCAGTATCTTTGTTATTTCTCTGCTTCTTTGTTTAGTTTTCAGGTTACAAAACCCCAAATTTTGGAGAATTGATCATTTTTACCCTACTAGGTGACTATATTATTGAGAAAAAGACATTTATTATTGGGGAAAAGGGAAAGAGGCAAGGCTTTAAAGTTAACAGTTTTTCTTTAAATTCTTTGACATATTCTACTTTCTATCGAACTAACAGCATTAGCCTGAGAAGCAGTGAAAAACATCTTCATTACACTGAAGAAAATATAATCATATTAAACTCTCATCTTTGGAAAGATTCACAAGTTTAGAATGGAATATGTTCCTTTTATGAGCTTCACTTCAAGGGTAAATAATTTAGAGGTGAAAACTGCTTTTAATTTTAGTAAATAGCCTTATATTTTTTATGCATACAACAGTGTTTTGGTGGTAAAAATTCTATGGAAAATATTTGTATTGAAGGAATGTAACAAAGGAGCCTGCCACTTTGTGTTCACAGAGATCAGACATTTGAAGCATAATGGTCTAATGCTGGATATATTGAAGACAATGGAAGTTGGAGCAGGCCAAATATAAATTGCTGGGTAAGCCTCACTTCATAGACAATAAACTTCCCAGCAGAAGTTCAGATAGGTTCATCACTGAATTAGCCTTTATGAAATTGTGTCAAGTAGTGTTAACAATAGCTCTCCATACATACAATTAAAGCAAGAGAATGCATTTTAAAGATGATTGGCTACTTTGAACCTGACTTTTATTTAAAATTAATGACCCATCTGTTTCTTAGATAACATTTTGACAGTCATTTTGACCAGTTACATGGTAAAAATGCTAATATGAATCAGCAAATTGTCTTTAATGAGCCTCAGCATTTTTTGTCCTTTTCTCATTCACTTTAGTTTGCCATACTAGAGATGTCAGGTAAATGACATCTAACAGAGACAAGGGGAAAAAATAAACCAAAACTAGGGATGTGTATTAATTGAAATAGGATTTAGAGTAATCGGGAAATTCACCTTCAGGACTTGTTGTATATCGATATTCCTTTAAGATTTACTGTGATTTGATTCACATAGATACTCATGATTATTTCTGATGGATATCTTTCAGTTTGTATCAAAAATTTAATAAATCCTGGTTACGTAAGTTACTGGTGGTTCTCTTACCAAGCCATTGATATTGTGATCTGATAGGGCTGAAGTTAGTGTGTGTGTGTAAAATGTAATTTTGGTATATGCATTGGAAAACAAAATTTTGCATTATATAATCTTGATCTATGGACAACCATGGGAATAAAAGTAAATCATAAAACCAACAAGATTTAGTTGCCTTTGAATTATCTAGTAGCTTTTTGCAGTACTTGACAGTTGTAGCAGCTGGAAAAAGACCAACATTAATATTTATGGTTGTGCTGAGACAAAAAAAATTACTGAATTGCAGAATAGAATTTGAACCCCAAATGAGGTAAATTTCATATAAATGCATCCCAAAAATTTATTGCAGGTTTTTTTAGGTATTTAATAAGAATCGTGTCATTTGACTTCAGTTTTAAAGCTTCCTATGATCAAAGTATTTGTCAGTGGCAAAGTATTTGGTAATCCTCAAACTGTACATATTAAACTATGATAACTTCATATGGTAATTTCTTGTGTCAATGAAATGTATAAAACTTCATGATTTGCTAAAATGAGGAGGGGTTTGCATATCATTAAATGTCCTTGAAAAAGGTAATTTAATAACCAGGGCAGAACACAATGTGAAGCATTCAAAACCATAATCTATAATAGAAAATGTAACATTAAAGTATAGCTACAAATGTCATGCATGCCTTGTTTAATGTTATAACCTTGAGAAGCTTTACTTTGTATGATGAAAAACCTTGCAAACAGTACCTTTGCCAGTGTCTTAGAAGTAGTGTATAAATTCTATACTTGGTGACAGAGTTGAAAGGGCATAAGATTATCACTTGCAGAGAACTTTTCTGAAATTATGCTGTACACACTCCTAGCAAGTAGCTTTCAACAAGAGTCAGTTTCCTGAGATTCTTTTCACATCTGATCTTTGATTTGAGATTCAAAAAACAAATCACAGTGACTGTGCAGTGTTTACTACAGTTTATATTAGTTTTTACATTAAGAGTTGATGAGAAGAAGTATCCCATGAATGAAAAACATTAAGAATTATATTGATGGCTGGAAAAAAATACTGGTTTGTTTTTTTCTGTCACAGACACATGATGTATAATATGTATTGTTTCAAGGATATAGCTTATGATGTAATTTTATCAGGCGTGTGGGTGTGTATTTTTCCACAGCCCCAGAGTAGGTCCATGATGGTTCATTACCTTATTCAGTAACTAGAAAATTGCTTGTCAAGAATGACCCAGGGTGGGAGGGTGGGGGGACAGAGACCTGTGTCTGGCTCTCCCTCCCCCCCCCCCCCCCCCCCCCCCCCCCCCCCCCCCCCCCCCACGGCTTCAGGGCTGGGCCTGCTCCACCCACCCTGAACCCTTGCTGCTTCAGGACTGGGTTTGTTTCCTGGCACCCTCCCCCCTCTGCTGCTTTGGGGCCAGGCCCACTCCCTCCTTCCCCCCCACCGGTGCAGGGCCAGTCATGCTCCCCACACTGCTCTTTGGGTCTGGGGCCTTGCCTCCCTGCTCTGTCTGCTCCATTTATGCTACCTCCTGGAAGTAGGGTGGGGGGGCTCTGTCCCCTCCATCCCTGCTGTCATGGTGGCATTTCGCTGCAGCACCACCACCTGTCTGGAAACAACCAATCAGAGTGCGAATATAGCATTGCAGACAGACGGACTAAGGCTTTAATAATATTAAAATTATGGTGGGAAGACTGTGATGTATAATGGGGGGAGACAATCTAAGTGAGGAGTCTGGCGTATAGAGGACAATGGGAGTATGGGGTACCCGAACTGCAACCCCTATGAAGCACTGTGAACATACTTCTAATTCAAAATATTTTAGATTTTGGAGGGAAACATTCAGGTTTTAATTTTCACTGAAAAGTTAAATACGTCTAATCCACTCTCTATAGGAGATTTTGTAAAATTCATCTCAAAATATATTCTACGGGGATGATAGATAGGGTGGAAGAGGAAGCATGTGAGATGTGGAGGATGTGATAAGCACTTTGTAGGGAAGCTACTCCTTGTGTTGGTTCATATATGCATAGTTTTCAAAACAGCTGACAAATCTTCTAAGTATCTTTTCATGAAAAACTCTTTTCTTCAAAAGCAGCAAAATTCCATAAATAAAGATAAGCTCAGAGTAACACATAAACAGACTAAAAAAACCCATTATGGGTTCCCATCTGTGATTGTTGATCTATTTAAAACAGATAACAGAATGGGAGCTGGAGTAGGAGGATTAGTAAATATTGAGATCATTGATAAGTCACAAATCATTCTTTTGTTTAGTGATACAGATGCAATAAACTGTACTAGAATAACAAAATCAGTACAATACCTCAACATTTTTTCAGTATAATAGTTATTAGTCACTAGAAAAGAAATGATCTGCATGGGCAGATCATAGAAAATCAAGTCAATAATTGTTTTAAATTCTGTCTCATTTATTCATTTTCAGTTTGGTTTTCCGCAATTAAAAAAATAAGGAAATATTGAAATCTTTACCTTTGAATAGAACTTAAATTACCCTAGGTTTGCTTCAGTTGCTTTTGTCAATATTATAGAACAACATTTTATCTTAATGTTCTAGGAACTTGCAGACACAGTTTAGGATTATAGTTGTTTTCATTGACACATTCAAAAAAGGCACACATATATGTATAACAAAGTGCGACTGGAAACAGAATTGCTACTTCCTGTACTCTGAAATTCAAATTCTCACACCAGAGTTGAACAATTTCATCTGATTTATTCAAGGCTAGTGATAATTACCATTAAGGTAAATTTGCCTTTATTTCCACAGCTCTGTGGAGCTCAGCTGAAAGCAAAAATATATATAAGTACTGAACATATCATGAACTTTGGCTCTACCTGGTATTGTGTTAAAAATAATAATTAGCATAGTATAGTATCCACAATAATAACAATAAGAACAACAATAATAAGATGACTTTATTTCTAAATCTGGAGAAAAGATTGGCTGGCTGACCCCTGGAGCCCCCTGCCAGCTGGGGCTACTTTGAATGGGCTCCACGTGCTGTGTATGAATAAACTCAAGAGTTGTTTTCTGTTTCATCGCATGCTGTCCATTCCCTAAATCAATGTGAACCAATGTTTTTGAGAGATATGCCACAAATGGCCCCTGCACTCTCTCTAAGTGCCACTCCTGTTTCCTTCTCCTGCCCAGTCTGAGCCTCTACTTTCTGCTCCTAACCCTGTCTACTTCAGTGTTACCTGGCCTCCTCCCTAATTTGATGTGTACAACACACAGAGGCTGCCCATGCCACCTGTGGCTCCCATGTGGCAGGGTGGTCACCCCTGCCTTAAATGATCAACATTAAACTGATGAAGGCCCTAGAGAGCAGTAACTGACTCACTGAAAAGGAAATTTCTCTCTCAGCACTCTCTACAGGGACTCCATTCCAGCCCATGAGTCACATACAGCACATTATCTTCATCCTCCATTTTATGCAACTCTTTTGGTTCCATAGTGTACAACCTACTGGGTGCATCTACACGATGGAGTTAATTGCTCCAAGGCATACATTCAAATGGCATGCTCGGGAGCATAAAACTCTGGAGCAATAACCTCCAGAGTTTATTCATGTGCATTAATTGAATGTGTAGATGTGCCTCCTAAATTGCATTTTGCTGTTTACTTTCTCCCTGTGGTCCTGTTGGAAAGAGGGTCTCATTTTCTTACAAATTAAAACTTTCAATACAGGTAAAGAGTTAAAGGTAGGATTTTTAAAGAGATTGGCTGGAAGATTAATTGGATGTGAAAAATGTATGTGTAATTATATTGCATAGGAGATATCACACATATGGGATTGTAACTGACATCCATAATTACTCAGCATTCATACACAAATATGTTAATGGTGCACATAAATTCTTCATGCATGTGAGCCTGAACTTTCTGAAAATTGTAGTTCTTTGCAGTTTTCCTTTATCAAGAAAACCACCTGAACAGATCAGACCGAACCAGCGATGCCTTCCTAAATCTATATTCTGGGAACTGAACCAAAAGCATGATCTTCCCAGACTCTAAAAGATATAGAAACACCAAGGCAAAAGCACTCAAACATTTGGTACATAAATATCTGGACCTCAGGACCAAGGTTTCTCAAAGGTGCCTGGAGGCCACCATGTATCATATTGTTGAACCATCAGGACATAAAAGCTAAGCTGTTATAGCAACAGCAACATCCAGTGTAAAAGGCCCAATTTATTTGGAAGACCAGAGGTGACACAGAAAACAGGTACATGGATCAGTTAAAGCTGGCAGGATGTGAGGAGCTGGTTGTATATAGGCCTTGCTGACTGCACTGATCTGAATGGAAAGTCCCAGGGGCAGTGAAAAGGGAAGCAATGATAATTTCTCATACAGAGTAGTACTCCCCATGAGGACTAGAAAACCTCTGAGGGAATGTTATCTATACTATGAAACCAGGGTACTAATTCTACACTTGTATGACACATCTGAGCACCCATTAAAATAGGTCATTGGCAGTCCTTTGGAATCAAGGATGACGTCTGTTAGGCTTGATGGGTCTTCAGATGACTGAGGAGCCTGATCCTGGATACACACGTTCTTCAGCAATGGGGGCATGTTGTTGCTTGGGGGAGTGGGATTCACAGCCCTGGGTTGGTCTCCTTCTCCTTCCTCTGCTGCCACCGTTCTGCCTCAGTAGTGAGTAATTGGGTTTGAAAGTGGTGTGTACCTTGGTGGACTAGCTGGCGACACATTGAATGGTCAGCAACTTGCTCCTCCCAGCTGTTGGTGTTGATGGCTTTGTGCTTGAAAGTGACCTTGACTGTGTCTTTGTACCATTTCCTTTGGCCTCGCTTTGAGCATTGGCAAACAGAGAGCTGCGAAAAGGAACTCTGGTGAGGGAGGCAGTTCTTGGACATCTGGACGCAGTGGCCGATCCATTAGAGTTGATTTCTCAAGAGCAAGGCTTTGATGCTGGTGGACACAGCTTCATGGAGGATGCTCACACTAGTCCAATGTTCCTCCCATTTGAGGGGGTGCAAGGGCAGTGGTGCCCCCCTGTGGGCCACACACGTGCCACCTGGCCGGCTGGACATGGGAGGAAGGGGAAGTTCCATTACTGCTTCCCACCACCCTGCGCTGTTGCTGCTCTGCATCTGGCCATGTGCCACCCACCCAACATGCTCCATGTCCAGCCACCAGTGGTACACTTACTTAAAAAGGTTGAAAACCCCTGTTATACAAAATATATTTTTCTTTTAAAACATGACTACTGTTCAGAATTCCTCTAGTTTCTAATGCAGCATATCCTTTTCTACATTTTAAAATAAATATACTGGGAATAAAACTAAACCAAACCAACCCTGTTTGCATTCTCAAAGGTTTAATTCCTCCCCACTGTTCTTATTGAGCTTCTATTGACCTGAACAAATTCTATTGATCTGTTTACAAATCCTTGCAAGAGATGAGTGCAAAACGTGCCTCAAGATCCATACACATTAATATTTTTATAATCAAGGAGGTGAATTAAAGATGCATGGATATGAAAATCCAACAGTGAAATAGGCCCAAATCCTGCAGAATTTGGAAACAGAGATGGACTCTTGGCTCCACTGGAGTTAATGGAACTGTTGCTACTGACCTCAATGACATTAAGATTTCACACCAAATTTCCAATCATATCTCTCTATAAAGAGTCAGACTCTGAATATGCCCTCAGAAGCCTCCGCACTGGAATTGGAATTTTTCAGCTAGACCCATCTCTAGAATAAACCTGAAAGAAGTGCATTATGTACTGGAAACACTGCCATAATCATAAATACAATGTTTGGAACTAGTTATGCTATATACATCTTCCTTGCCTTTCTTCTCTGTCTGATTAACCTACCAAAAATACAGATTTTACAACTACTCCAGTCCCTTGCCACTCAAGATTATTTCAAAATCAACCACCTTGACTATTGTTAAACCTTCTTTGAATATTTATGTTTCAGGTAGTTGCTTATTTTCAAATCCCCTTTACAAGCTGTTTCAAAAGAATTAAGTAAAATAAAAACAAACCTGAGCCAGTATGAACTCATGACATTAAGTTGAAGTGGGAGCCCATCTCCCCTTAAATATCTAGGTATGTCTACATTGATATTTAGGGTTGATGTTGATGCTACCCTTAAATCAAACATTTCCAGATGAGTTGTCCCTCCATTTCTACGCTGTATTTTATACTCCACACCAAGATGTTCATGTCGAGTTCTACCTAGTAGGACTCTCCTGTGAATCAATAGGTTTGTGTTTACTTGCCCAAGACAATAGAGAAAGGAAGTGGGATACAGAAGAACCAGAAGTCAGGAAGAAGGAACTGTTGGATTGCTACTAGGATGTTGCCTGTGTTTAAAGCCTTCTTGATGTGGCTGAGTTCCAAAAAGACTGCGGGGAGGGGCAAAGTAGGAGGCGAATGGAGTTAGGGCTTGATCTCTCATTAGAAGTTTGGCTGAGCTTCCACAGCTGATCAGCAGTGCCACTATTTATTAATCTATGGGATTTACAATGTGCTTTCTTAGCAGATACAGGCAGGAAGGTGTAGATGTCACTTTTGTGTTTACTCTAGCGTTAATATTGTGCCAAATCTGCAGCCCCCAAACTGGCACAAGAATCAAGGGGGAGTTCCCTCTTTTATAGAGAAATCATTGAGGCTATGGTCACAAGCCAATGGGCCAAAGAGAGGGAACAGGTAAAAGGTAAAGAAACAACATTGTAGTAACATACACTCAGCACTGTAGGGCATTTATACATGTGTTCTAGGTGATGCAAAACCCTCTTCTTTAGCATCTCCTGCCATGTGGAGAAAATGTCCTAGTATCTCCTTCCCATGTCATTTCAAATTCCACATGAAAACAGGTTTTCTCCATCCCTCCATTTTTCCATCCACCTGCTGCAGTACAGTTTATCTGATTAAAAAAATTTTGGAGTGCAAGCTGTACTAGTGTAGGGAGCATAGTTGTCAGCAATTACAAGGCTGACCAGTAATTCCTGCTGTACAACTCTTTTGTGTTATCCAGCATGCTATATAATATAAAGAGTTTCCATTTTTCCTAAGGATATATTTATACATGTTTTGTAGGTGGTTAATAAATGATTAACAAATGCTAAAAACATGTTACAGACATGAAAATTATGTGTTATATACAGAGAGTTGAACATTTTCTATGAAAACTAATTTGATGGTAAATTACTTTTGGGACTAACCAAATAATTCTTGTAAAAATTATCTATTTCCATGGGAAAATGTAGACTTTTCCCCATAAATTGTGTTTGTACTGGACAAAACCCCAAAACCTTTCAAATAAAACATCCACTTCAGTGCTACACAAAAGTCCTCATGACCATTCTTCTTTATAGAGTAGTCTCCCCCACTAGATTACTTTTACCACGATACATTTTGCCAGTGTTGTCGCAGGTCTGTGGCTTGATAAGAAGGAACACAGGGGAGCATCATGGGGAGAGGCAGCCTGTCCAGGGGTATTTGACTTAGAGGAAAATAGGAGCACAATTCATAAACTAGAACTCCCATGAAACAATGTGTCATCATTTCCAAATCAAAAGGGTTTTGCCTCAAAAATGATTTTTTTGGTGTTATATGAAGTGTTTTATGAAGGACTAAAGGACTTCTTTCTTTAACTTTTGTTTACCTTATTTCCAGATAGATATTTTTTGGCAATATTATCACTTTTGATAAAAAATAATAGTTTTATCTTGCCTTATCTAAATCTATTTTTTTTAATCTGGGCATGTTATGTTATGAATCACATTTATATTTATATTTATATTTATATTTATGTGTGTGTGTATGTAATAGTGATTCATAATAGTGAATTCTAATATAATAAAAGGCTTAGTCTGTTTCTGTCTGTCTGTCTGTCCATAATGCTTCTGGCACATATGCTGCCAAGAAGGTGGGTAGTGGTTGGATGGGCAGCCTGTGCTGCATGGACCCAAGTTTGCATTGCTGCCAGGGAAGTTTGGCAGTGGGGAACATGACCTGGCTGCCCAAGCAGTGGGGCTTCCCCATGCCTCCCTGCCTGAAGGAGGCAGGGAGATGTGGTCCATGTGGACTTGGAGCAGTGAGGGAGAGTGGGGGGAGCAGGTCAGACCAAAGTGGCAGGGGGAAGTGGGGAGCGGGGTCAGACCCAAAGTGGTATGGGAGGGGAGCGGGCCTGGACCAAAGTGGTGGGGGGAGGAGGGGAGCAAGATCAGACCCAAAGCATTGGGGGGGAAGGGGGAGCGGGGCCAGACCCAAAGTGGCAGGGAGGGGTGGAGCAGGGTCAGACCTGAAGTGGTGGCGGGGAGCAGGGCCAGACCAGATGTGGTGGAGGAGTTGTGGGGGGAAGCAGGAAATGGGGTCAGACCCAACGCGGCGGGAGGGGGGTGGGGATAGAGTAGGGCTGGACAAGGAGTTGGGGGAAGCCATGGGGCTGGATGCAGGACTCCATCCTCACTGCCCCCCCCATCATTCTTGATGGGCAGTTTGCTAGCATACATATAATAGTGATTCATAATCTCATACACACATGCGTACGCGCACGCCTATCTACAGATAGATAGATGAGAGAATTTTAAAACATATGACATAATGTTAGTTTGAAACGTATTAAACAGATTAATTAAACTTAAACCTGAGTTTTGCTGAAGGATGCTTTTCCCCTTCTTAAGTATGCATTTCCTGCTCAAAGTATGCATTTCCTGCTCAATTTTCAACTTACAAAGTTTTTATAGGAAGTTGGTGGTTAGAGGCATATTTTTTGCGTAGCACATTCAGTAGAAATTACCATCTCTTTCCAAATAATATAAACGTTATGTTCTTTGCAGTCTTTATACAAGGAAGCCTATAATACTAGCTTTGATAATTGGCCATGTCCTCTAGACTTTTAAGACTCTGACATAACATCATCAAATAATAATAAAAACGTTTAGGCAAAGAAGCGATTTTTACTATAGTTTATTCTTTCAATTACATGGGCAGGTCTAGCTGCTGCATTTTCTTGTATTACAACATTTTAGATACATCTGTTTTTGAATAGCTATTTGCTCTTGGCCTAATTCTGTTTTTGCAGTGATGTAATGTCACTGATTTCAGTGGAGTTTTTTCCAATTTATACTGGTATCAGCAAGATCAGCATCAGGCCCTGTATGCACTATCTGAACGAGTGTTAAAGCCTTCAGAGAATGACTAAATGATCCATTATGTTTTGGCAACTGCAACCTCATTTCCTACCTGCTGTTCATTTTGTGGTAGCTATGAACCAATTATTTTAGATAATGTGGGAAGCAGGCCATTTATGAGAATCCATAAAGTAATCATTATTGTGCTCCTTGAAACAATGTGTCCTTTTTTACATCATTGCAGGCTACAGATTCAAAATCTTTTATATACCTTGGTCAGATATATATTAGAATACTTCCCCCCGACGTATTGTGACCATTGGGAATGGGTTTAAAATAGAGTTTCCTGGTAATTAAAATACTGATGTTTTGGGCCCAAGATATTTCTTGTGAAACTGTTAGTGAAGCCCTGCTTGGATTTATACTATTGGACCCAGGTGGACTGTTTCTTGGTTGGGAACCACTGTTGGACTGCCCCAAAGTCAGAGATTCCAGGTTCCTAGTTCTGGGCTTGTCTGGTTTGTGGATGTGCCTTGGACTCAGAGGGCACATCCAGATGAGTACTTATGCGGTTTTCTCCAGGGACAAACAGCAGTGGCACAATATGTGCTGCTGCTACTTGTCCCTGAGGAATGCTCATGCACATGTGTTCTGGTGCATGGCAAGTTGCCCCTGGTGGGGTAGGAGAGACTGGGGCCAGCACGTGGGTTGGCCCCAGGAGCTTTTCCTGGGGTTCTGGGGACCTCATGGGCTCTAGCAGCAGCAATCTGGCACGTGGAGCCTGGCCAGCAGCTGGAGTCTGCCTCTAGCTAGCTAAGCTCTGGTTTCAGGTGGTGCATGCTGTCACCATGTGTACCATCTCACCCTTTTCAGGCATGGGGTTTTTTGACACCGGAATACTCCAATTTTGCACCCCCCCCCATGCGCTGCTAATGCCTGCACATGTGACTCGTCTGGACCCATCCAGAGACTCTGGTACAATCCATCTAAGAGGGTTTTAAGGTCCACAGCTTTAGGAATTACTTACCATGTTGCTCGTTTCAGGGCCAAGGAACCCCAGGACTCCAGGGTTTGCATCTCTAGTACAAACAGCTGCCCAAAGATCCCTCGCTTCTGAAGTTGTGATCCTGAAGCCCCAAGAGCTCCACCTCTAACTGAGGCTAGGCTCTCAACTCCACAACAGGGAGCCAGGATTTCTGAGAAAGTTGCCGACAGCCAGTAAAAGTTTAAAGGCTCCCTGCTGTGGAACCAAAATTTGGAGCCTTGCCAAACTCTTTGAAGTTTTGCCATGGGCTCCCAGGGTTCATGCCTACTGGTTAGTCTACAAGACAAGGCCATCTGGTAGCCACAAATCCTAGAAGCCTAGAGCTGTTCAGAGAACTAAATTAACTACAGCCTTTGGACTTACAGGGTATTTAATAGCCTGCGCTACATAGAACTTTAGACTAGGTGATCTAGCGATCCCCTCTGGCTTTCATTTCTATGAAATATACAAAATTTACATGTTTTATGATTGGGTATTAAACTAGCGTATGGTCCCTTAGACTAACCTATATCTATTTTACCATTTATTAATTGAAGAGAGTCTGAGTACAAATGGATCTAAATAGGCCACTTTAAAGTGACCTTAAGATATCTCCTTATGACTAAACACAATAAAACATTTTTTGGCCTTAAAACCATGGGTAAAATAACAGGAAGGCTCTGAGAATATTATTTGAATCAATTAAATCATTAGAAGCCAAAACTGATTCTCTGGCTCCTACAATATTACATGTAGAAATAAAAAGTGGACAACATAGAAATGGAGTTTCTCAGAACCTGAGAAACTGTCTGTAGAAGAATTATCTAATATCTTTGAAAAAAATAAGGGCAGACTCAAAGGAAAAGGAATTCTAAACAGAAAAGACTAGATATCCAGAAAACTAAAGATGTGGAGATTTCTTGTTGCTACATTAGTACAAGCTGTACAACCTTTGTGCCTTCAAGGCTTACATCAGTGGCACGCTAGGGATTGCAAACAGAAAGAAGCACCCACAGACTGCATCTAAATGTGTAATTTACTGTAAAGCAGACTAATTAGCTGCGGAGTAAAGTGTCACAGTTTACATGTGTGACAGTATTAGGCCACAGTAAACTAATTAACACGGCTGTAAGATAGTGCTGTCAGGGACAGTACTCTTTTATGGCAGAGTAACCAACTACAATTAAATGCACATGTAGATGCTGACCGTGGGCATAAATTGTGCCCAGTCATCCCAGGCAGCAAGGGGCTAGAATCCTGCCTGCAGCCTAGTTCCATGGCTCTGCACTTTCAGCACTGTAGTCCCTCAGCCAGCCCCTCCACCACCTGATGCTGCTACCTGGACCCTAGGGTGACCACTTATCCCCATCTGGGCAGGACAGTCCTGAAATGTAAACATAAAGTCCTGGTCCCAGGCTTGATGTAAACATCAAGTCCTGGTCCCAGCTCTGGGACAGCATTTATTTGAAATCCCCCTTGAAAATGAAACCATAGCATCTATTGTCCCAGAATGACAATAGATCATGGGACTCATGTTTTCCACTTGCCATAGAAAAACATGGGAAACTGTGGGTTTCCTCTTGCAGGCTGGCAGAGTTCTAGCCTGCAAGGGACTGCTTGAGACTGGAGGGAGTGGGACGCGGGGGGCACCATATGCATGCGTGGGTGCACACATGCATGCCAGCCAGCAGTGGAGAGCGGCTCCCTCAGGTGCCTGAAGGTAAGTCTGTGTGGGGAGGCAGGGGACATAGGTGATGCAGGGGATTGGGGGGCAGCTTGATGCTTCCACGGTGAGTGAGGGAGTGGGGCAGGGATGGTGGCTGAGGCTGGCATGGTGCGTGGGGCCCAAGGCCTGGGTCTGGGGTGGGAATCTGTGGCTGCAGGGCCCAGCCTAGGAGCAGGATGGAGCCATGGTCAACTCATCTGGAGGGCCTGGCTCCCCACTGCTACACACTCCCAGAGAGGGAGGGAAGCCTGCTGCCCTTCCCCTAGGGCCTCTGTGGGATATGGTGTGGGAGAGTGGAACGGGATAGGGATGCTTGGTGCTGCCACCAATACTGCTGAGAGCCCTGTGCCAGGTGTGCCATCATGGTGAGGTGCCCCCTGATTGCCTTGCAGCAGCAGGGGCACTGGCAGTGCAACGTTGTGCCCCCCACTGCTGCTGGGTAAGCAGGGGGAACCTTGCCATGGGGGTGCATCTGGTCTGGAGCTCCCTGCAGTGGTGGCAGTAGCACTGAGCCTGTCCACCCTCCCAAACCAGTACTCACTTGCTGGCCTACAGAGGCCTCCAAGGAGTAGGGTAGCAGGCTGCAGAGTCCCAAGCACCACAGCAGGCAACCCACATCCTTTCCCACCCCCCATGGGCTCCATTCGGCTCTGTTCTGGCTGCACCAACCTGGGGGAGGCACACGTCCTACTTTTACATTTTTAAAACCCTACTGAAGCCCAATGTAGAGCAGGGTAGGAATGGCTCTGGTATAAACTGTTCCACCTCAGCTCAAACTTCTGCTGTCTTGGGTGCAAATGTACATGCTGGGCCCAGGAGTTGTTCACTTTGACTCAAACTGCTCCAGAGTTTATTGCTTTGAATTAATTGCACACATACAAAGACTTTTCTAACTTTTGCCTAATCTGCACAAAATGAACTGTTCCAAACAGGAGACTTTACCATACCTTCAGCTCTTCTGTGAAATATGAATTTTCATTTCTACCTAGGAGCAATTCTACAATCTTTGCAGTCTCCTATGCGATAATGGGTGCCTGTGCCTGAAAGCTTGCAAATAAAGATTTTTTTGGTGCAAATATCTAGTTAGTCTAATAAAAGATATCACCACTGCCACAAATTTTAATTCCTTTTGCACATGTAGATGCACCCACCATTACTCAGTTTAGCTGAAGTAATAAAGTAAATAAAAAAGTATTCATAAAGTATTTTCTACAGCAGCGAATCTCAACTGGGTGCCATAGCATACTGAGGTGTAGGGGTGTGCGAAGCAGGCAGTATTAGATTTGGATTTCTGGTCTACTTCTGGTCTGCCACTGAGCACACAGGGGACCCCCCCCAGGCCCTTGATCAGTGATTGACTGCAGAGGGACCCCAGGTTCCCCCCAGACCCAGAAGGCACCAAGCATTGAGCTAGGGGATAGGGGGATACCCTGAGTGTTCCGCAGTGGACCCGGAAGTGGACTGGAAGTACTTTTGGTCCACTTCCAGTTCTGTTGCTGAGCACGCAGGGGATCCCCCCATGCTCCCATGAGATGTTCCTTCCGCCCCATGGTCTCACCGTTCACAAGCCGCAGCTGGTACCTTGACCTGTGTCTATGTCCTATATAAAGACGCACATAAAGTATAAAGCTGTGTCTATGCTCTAATTGTTGAATATCTCTGAATTAATTCCGAGGCTTACAATTTGATTCGGAGAGATTAATGGGTCTCCTGATTTGATTCGGATTTGGAGATTCAGCTGCCAAATCGGGCCGAATTTCCTCCGAATCCAATTAGCGACTGAAGCTTCGCACAGCCCTACTGAGGTGCCATAAAATCCTTTTAAAGGTATCGCACCATGCTGTGCAACAATAGTACTTTCAGTTGTACATACACCTACACATGATTCACAAGACAAACCCAGATGTTTCAAATAGAAATCCATAATGTGAAAAACATTCTGACACTCTGACATATTCAGGGTCTTTGCAACAGAAGAATTGCTCTGTTATTGTTTTCACTTCCCCTCACCTCTGCTTTCTGTTGTGTTAGGGTTTTTTTTTAAGTCTTCCTCAAAGACATTGGGTGTTGACTGTAGTCAAGGCTGGGGATTTTCATTGGGGTGTGCCAATGCTCCTGCTGAGATTTAAAGCCAGAGAATGGCTAGAGGGTCTTTCTCCTCAGCTCAGTGTCGGACTCATCACCATATTTGGGGTCAGAAAGAAATATTACCCCATGGTTAGATTGGCTCCTATAGTCAGATTTGAATGGACTATGGGCTTTTTTGTATTCTTCTGTAGTGGGAGGCATGGCCCTCTACCTTGGATCGCTATCCTAGTGTATTTTAACAACATTTTACAGAAGCAGGACATTGATTGTTGTGGTCTCCCTGCTTCACCTGTGGTAGATTACAGTGTTACAGGTACTGTTTCAGGGTGACAATAGTTTTACTAAGAGGTTAGATTATGGATTTGTATAGGATGGTTTGGAAAGGGATGATCCTGCCTCAGGGAGGGAGTTGGACTAGATGACCTATGGAGGTCTCTTTCAGTTTTACTTTTCTATTGTTTCTCTAATTTCTTTGTTGCAGTTACTGCAATTCAGCTTCTCATATAACATTCCTATAATATCAAGAGGGAATCAGGTTCACTGAACATCTTTCTGAAAATACTATTTGTGAACTGCCTCCTCCAGTAGTATTGGGTGAATTTCTAGAGGGTATACAAAAAGAAGGAATTGGAACCCAGAAGAAGGGAAAGAAGAAGTATAAATGGAGAAAGAAGAAAAAGAAACCATAGAGAACAATGCTACAATATCTCTTAGCCTGCTGGAGAGGTTGCAGTTTGCTTGTAGTGATATAAACGGTTGCTTTTATTTTGTCTATAACACCAAATCAAAGAGGTACACAGTAATATAGTACAGTAATAGACATTTTTAAGTTGTTTACTCCTTTTTTTTTTGAGAACCAGTGTATTCAACAAAGGTGCAATAACCAACAAGGTTTCTCAAAGGCTTTTTTTTGCAAAAAGAATTTGCTTTCATTAAGAAATTTGCTTGCTAGAAGCCACTGCTTCTAGAAACCCATGACTCTTATTGACTTTACTGCTTCAGCCTGATTGATTTTTTAAATCAAAATGTCTTCCAGTTAATGTGGTGGCTAATGATAAAGTGGATACCTAATCATTTTTTAGCCGAATGCCTCACGTGAATGGAGTAGACCATTAAAAGTGTGGTAATGGAGCTAGGTGATAGTCCATAAAAGAGGTGTTAATCATTTTTCCATCTTCAGTCCATTATTACTGTAGCTCAAGGAAGGTAGTACAATCTTCCCTGAGAATAACAATACCATCTGAAAAAAACAGCATAAAATAGAAAAATGGAGCTAGATAGTCCAAAATTCCTGGTCACAAACAAATAGGTCTTTAGAGGGACCTGCTCTTTATAGACACCTCTGAGGTATGAATCTGAGGAGGCCTAGAACCCTGATGGAGACACTACAGAATAAAACCAAATTTCTTCCTAATTATTTCTAATTTTTATTGCAGTTACTTCTAAGGGCATCAACTGGATCAATGTTCCCTGCTTTGAGGCATTTTGCAAAAAGTAAAGCAGAGTCTCTTCCTCAAAGAGCTTACAGTTTGAAGCTCCCATCCAATAAAATCTTGTGTGCCTACTTAATTTTATATCTGTGAGTGGACGTATTGAAATTATGCATTTACACATGAAGCCTGGGAGTAAATGTTTGCCAGGTCCAGGTTGAAATCATTGCACCCAGTGGAGTTATACACCCATGTAATATGAGTGTGAGGGCAATCAGAACAAGCACCCCATTTTCTCTCTCTCTCTATGATGTTAAATTAAACAGAAATAAGTCAAATTATTTAACTCCAAGGCACTTTTCATTTGTATTACCTTAATGGACCTGATTGTGCAAGCCCTCTTATACAGAATTCCTACCAAAGTCAATGAGCAGTTTGATACCTCCAAAGTTTATAGATAGAGCTGATACCATTTTTGACATGAGTGTCACCTCATAAATAGAGACTACATTGAAAAGCACCTTTTCTGCTATTTTAATATGGAAACGAATAAGCTGGCTTCCCTCCAGGGGCATTCACTACTAACCTTTGCTCTGGCATGACCAGAGTGAATTATTGCAGATCTCTCTATGCCATTCTATCTGATGTAATGCTTCAAGTGCTTCAATTAGTGCAAAATGGCACTGTTAGAAAACTTCCTGATGTTAAAGCAAGTCAATGCATCAACTCATTCATTCTCTCTCATTTACTGCCAGTCCATTGATTTTTAGGCTACTGCCCCTATGCCTGTCGTTTTAATACCCCAGTGAGATTGTTATGCCCTTTTGAGTCTTGTCAAAGGGAAGCAGAGAAGCATATTCTTAGATCCATGCAGTGTATGAGTTACAGCCGAGCAAAGTGTGGCATCTTATAACCATAGGATTTAATTTTAAATGAACCTGGTTAGGAGTCTTCCTCATTCTAATTTCAGTCCTAAATTAATGGCAACACCATGTAAAGTCTTTGTAGAATAAAGGCAAAAACAAGTGCTCTTACCACAGAGACATTTTGAGATTCATGCTTTATTTAAAAAAACAAGCAAAAAAAATCAAACAACTCCAACAATATTTTTGAGCATAGGCTGCCTTTTAAGCATAAAACTATTGGGAGGAACTAGGTGAGTTAGAAGACTGGTGTCAGAGAATAGTGTCTTTAGGACTGATCCTTACCTCACCAGAGTTTCCAGTTTTAACTCCCCTGAATTCTGACTTACACCATATAAATGTGATTGCTAATTAAATCTGGCCTCAGGTGTTAACTGCTGGAAGCTGGTACCTCATAAGTAATCTTCCATAGGGCCCCAAGAGTTTGGGTTGTGAGGCCAGGAGCCAAAATCTATGTTCAGGATACCAGGAACAGTAATTTGGAAAAAAAAACCAGGTCAGAAACTAGAATCAGGAGCTAAATTAACATCAGAAATGGAAATCAGGAATGATAGTCAACAGTCCATGGGCCAACAGTCATGGGCCAAGATTAGAGTCAGGAGTCCAGATCCTGGTGCAGAAGTCCAAAACGCTGGCTTGCATCCATAGATGCTTCTTGAGCAAATCCTGGGATGTCATTCTCCCTTTGTACTTCGCCTTGGTGAGGCCGCAGCTGGAATACTGCGCCCAGTTTTGGGCTCCATGATTCAAAAAGGATGTGGAAAACCTTGAGAGAGTCCAGAGGAGAGCCACGCGCATGATCAGAGGTCAGAAAAACAGACCTTATGACAACAGGCTGAGAGCCATGAGGCTCTTCAGCCTGGAAAAGTGCAGGCTCAGGGGTGATCTGACGGCCACCTATAAATTTATCAGGGGTGACCACCAGGATCTGGGGGAACGTCTGTTCACTGGAGCACCCCAAGGGATGACAAGGTCGAACAGTCACAAACTCCTGCAAGACCGTTTCAGGCTGGACATAAGGAAAAATTTCTTTACTGCCCGAGCCCCCAAGGTCTGGAACAGCCTGCTATCCAAGGTGGTTCAAGCACCTACACTGAACACCTTCAAGAGCAAATTGGGTGCTTATCTTGCTGGGATCCTATGACCCCAGCTGACTTCCTGCCCTTTGGCCGGGGGGCTGGACTCG
The DNA here is from genome assembly GCF_052110815.1 of Crocodylus siamensis. NCBI lineage: Eukaryota > Metazoa > Chordata > Crocodylia > Crocodylidae > Crocodylus > Crocodylus siamensis. The sequence goes on from NC_143395.1 coordinate 177,271,131, forward strand.
ATCTTGTGAGGTCCCTTCCAGCCCTGATGTCTATGAAATCTATGAAGTCAGAATGCAGGACGGGAGTGGAGGGTGATGCAGGGGGCTAGGGAGCAGATTAAATACAGGGACTACCCACACAGGACCCAAGTGTTGGGTAGTGCAGGAAGATCTGGGGGACAGGCAATGTGTGGAACAAGACACAAAACTGAGACTGAGAAGCAGTCTGAGACACTAGAGTTACAAGCTAGGGAGTATTGAGCAGCAAAGTCATTCTGAAAGTGCTGGGATTATATCTTAAAACCCGGTTCCCTGCAGCCAGTGAGATCATCAGAAACAGTGGGGCTGAATTAGAAAACTTCTGGCTAGGTGTGAGCCCTAAACCCTAATAGTAGCAACCAAGGTTATTACTAGGTGATGGATATATATTTATTTATTATGAATAAATAGTTGCAATCCAGCTCCTTGTGGCCAGGAATTCACGTCAGAACAAAAAACATGATAATAAATGGCACACTGCCTTAGGTTCACAGCAGGACACCATGGCCACTGAACTGCTGCCTGGCTGCTAGCACTGATTTTTCTAGATCATGTTGGGTACATTTGAAAGAACAGTGTGGAGCACCATGCAATTTTAGTCCTAAAAATCCTATTGTCATTTAAAAGCTCTTGACTCACTTAGCCCTTCCTGGTTCTGCAAGTGTGCTATACTTGTTTTATGTTTAGGCAAAGGTGACACTCCAGCTGTTCTCCTTAACAGCATTTGGAAGCATCCCCTCACAGTTTTAGGAATAAATAAGAATTTACTATTGGATTATAAATGGAGTTATTAGGGTGCCTTACAGTTGATGCATTGGACAAGGTCCAAAGATATCTGAGATAAAATTCCTGGCTCTGTCACAGGCTTCCTGACTGAACCTGAGCAAGCCATTAAATCTTCAAGCTGTAGTTTCCCTTCCATTAAACAAGTATAGAACTATCCTTGTCCGACCTTATGTATGTGACAGGTTCTCCACCATTTAACATGGTAAAAATCCAATACAGGGTGGGGAGGAGGAATGCGTGGGGGAAGTAGAGAGACAGGCAGCTGCTCTGGCTGTATCTATAGCTGGGCTTCATGCCCAAGGCTAGAGAGGGGATGGAGTCTGCCAGTACAAAAGAAGAATCGGGGGGAGGAGCAGAAGCTATAGGGAGGGTGACACGGGAGGAAGAGGGGGAAGGGAGGTGGGGGCAGGGGTCCTAGGCTGCAGGGGGGTTGCAGAAAGGAAGGAACATGGTGGGACAGACAGCATGGGGCAAAGCTGCACACTCCGCAACTTTCCCCCATCACCTTCTCTACCATGTGCCTCTGCACTGCTTCCATGCTGCCTGCATCCTACCACTGCTTCTTCCACTGAAGTGGTGGCGGAGATGAATTTAAGATGATCCTCCCATAATTAAAGTCTGTATGGGGAAATTAAAACGAATTTATAAATTTTCCATGTATACAATCTAATTATTGGGAGGTAGTCTTAAGTTCAACTTCATCTTAGATTTGGCTTAATATGATATATAGTACCTATTTAGGGGGATCCTGTAGGAATAAGTGTAATATAATTAATTATAAATAATAAAAACATGTCATTTGATCTCAGTTTTACTATGAAGTGCATGTAAAAACTATTTATGAACTCAGCATATGCCAATTTTAAAACAGAAGTATCCATGTCATGAGGCATATTGATGTAAATTAACACTGTAACTGGGGAAGATGCCAGAAAAATGCATATTTCCTTTTATTAGTGCTTTTGGTAGAACATTTTATTTTCGCAGCCCCCTCTGATTACCTGACATGGACATCACAAAGCGGCCATCCTCGTGCCCCCTTGCCAAGCTGCCCGGAGGCAAGCTGGGTGCGCTGATGGCTGGAGAAGGCGGAGGGGCCGGGAGGGACAGATAGTGCACAGGGCACTGGAAGCCTGGGAGGGCTCAGGGATGGCTGTATCACTGCAATTTGTTAGGTAGCAAATTAAAATATATCAGGATGTGTTTTATTTTGCAATGTAACCATCATTTACATTGCAAAACACCACCACGTGTACAGTGTGATAAATTGCAATACACCACTGCACCTGTAACCTGTGATGCAATTAAACTGCTATAGAAGGGCAATTAAACTGCTAAAAAGGGCAACTTCATCATGTGTACAAGTGGCCATATTGCTATACATCAGTGAAGCTCACCCTTTCAGAACAGCAGGGGAACTGCACCATATACCACCACTCCTCTCCAGTATGAGAGGAGGCTGCCAATGTCAAAGTGGGGGCAGGAGAGAGTGGGGAAGGGAGAAAGGAAGACAGAAGACCAGGGAGGGCTGTAAAGGGGAACAAGAGTCCATTGCAGGGCTAAGCTACTTGCCAGTGAAACCTGGAACCAGTCATTTTGGGAGGCAGACCCAGACCACAGCCCAAAACTGAACACCTCTGCCATAGATTATATTGCTACAGGTGTGGTATTTAACAGTTTTAGTCATGTCCTTCTATGTATTTGTTTTACAGAAGATTATGTGTTATCAGCTGATTTACATTTTATTTTAAAAGCTGATGAGATGCTACATAGAAAGGCACATTGAGGAGAGACTGGACTAAGAGCTCAGTTTTTTCTTAGTTGCAAATGAAACTGATTTCATTATTTCTTACTCTAACTGGATGTGAAGAAAAAATGATCACCACATTCTCTATAACAATTGGTTTTTGTATTCATGGCTTAGTTTCCTTTATTATTCATTTAGAGATAATGTAAATACAGAACTGGAAGGGACCTCAAGAAGTCTATTTTTCAGTACTGGAGCAACATAAGTAAACCACTTCTGACAGATATTTCTCTAACCCAGTGCTTCTTATTCTCTTTTTCCATGAGGGACATGTGGAGCCAGACTGGAAAGCAGCTGAAGGAGGAGCTGGCACTTGTGCTTGCATTAGGTTTACCATAATCCTAATTTGTTAGAGGTAGGCAGCCATGGTAGTTTGAAAGTAGACAAATGGCAGGGCAAGGTGGCTCCATGATCTATGAGTTTTTATAGGCTACAGATTACTTTATCATATGCTGTGATGAAGTACCAGACAAAGTAGGCTGTAGCCTATGAAAGTTCATGCTTTTTTGAATGAGTTAATCTGTAAAGTACCACCCTGCTCTACTTTTTGCTTAACTGTTAGGTTCATTATAAATCTAATGAAAGCAGAAGCACCCGCTCCTGCCACAGCCACTTCTTGGTCCAGCCCCTCCTGTAATCAGAGGTACTCGGGGTAGTGCCAGCTGGCAGTAGTGACAGCCTGAAGATATAAAGCTGATACTTTAGAGCAGTGGTTCTCAAATTTATGGCAAGGTGCCTTGAGTCTAAAAAGTTTGAGAACCACTGGTCTAATCTTTTCTTAGAAAACTGTTTGACAGGTTTTAGTTAAACCTCCACCACCATTTTGAAGTGCAGGGACACTAAATATACAAGATGCAGAGGCTACTGGAGCGCAATAATTAGCTGAGTTTGCTCTGACTCGCTGTAATTACAGAACATAGGAGCAGCATCCCCACACATCTACAGGCACCTCAAGTAATCCTCTTTTTACAGGTGGAGGCTTAGAATTTTACATGTTGAAAGGCCTTACTAAGTCAAACTTTTGGGGTTCTCCCAACTGATCATAAGGCTTTTTTCATAGTTGAATGGCCTATGAGTGACCTTGTGCAACAAACCACTGATCCTTTAGAGACTAGGGGCATCTGTAGATGAAACAGGGGCCCTAAATTGAAGCAGTGGGTTTTAAAAAAGACTGCGTCAATTTAGGGCTGATTAAACCCATGTGTCGTGCATATACCCTGCTGACTTACCTGCCTCTGGTGGGGAGGCGAGTTGCTGGCGGGTGGAGCAGTCCCTGGGCTGCGAATCGGTGGGACTGGTGCTTCCCTCTGTGGCAACTGCACCCCTCACCCCCACCAGCTGTGGGGGGAAGCACCCAGCCCCCACAGAGCTCAGTCAGGCTCTGGGGCTGCGGAAGATCAGGCTCACTGGTTTTCTTGGGTGGAGCTGCTTTCCTGGGCTGCTCTTAGGCTGCCTGCAGGGCTTCTTGCAGAGCCGTGGAGCTGCATGGAGCCTGATGCTTTGCTCTGCAGTTGTAGGGGCAGCAAACTGTGGTCCAAGTTATTTAAGGTGCATTATGCCACTGAATTTCCTACAGCGGCTGGAATTAATGTGCAATACGCTGCCAAGGCGTGCAAACACCGACTCCATTAAAGCAATGCAAAAGCATTTAGCCCGTTTTAAAGTGTTGTGCACACATGCCTCTCATTTCTTCTACACTAGGAATAATTAAAATAAAATAATGAGCAGCTGAAAATTGTAAACACCGAACCAATGTGTGTCTGGTATGAGCTAAAAGCTCTGGCTGAAATGCTGGTGCCACTGAAGTTAACAGAACGTCTGATGTTTGTTTTAGTGATTTTTAATCAGAAATTCACTTTATAATGGTGCACATTCATTAATAGTGGGTAGATTTCTAAAAAGGATCTGACAGTAACCACTACCAACAGTAGAAGATAAAGGTACATGAATAAAGAACTGATTCATAAACACCCATAAGTGACTAAGCTACACCGGCTGAGATAGACTGATATATAGACGCCACTAAGGAGACATAAGGCTCAAGATTGGGTACATAGCTAAAGGCTATATGCCTAAGAAGAATTTCTGTATAATTAATCTTAAAAAACAAGTAACTTTGTAGGCCAGGTCTTACAATGTAGGAAAAAATAAGACAGATCAAAACACAAAGGAATGATACAAATGTGCTCAAAGTAAATGAAAATATACAATGCTGAGTGACAAAACTATAGCTTGGATGGATGATGGAGTGAAATTTTGATAGTGAGGTAACCTAAGATGTATGTATGAGCTATATTGACAGACTAGTGAAAACAATACAAGGAGACATGTTTGGATACTGTTTGGCTGTCTCTATTTCCTGTGGTCTCATTCTCTTTACCATTACCTGTTTAATATGTTTAATTTGTAATATTTAGAAAATGAATTATTGTTCATTATGAATCAGAGTTGCCACTTCTTTATTCTGAACCATAACAGCAAAGTAGTTAAGATAAAATTCACTAATCTGGAGAGACCTATTGAATAGTCAAGTCCAGTTAATTCTTCCTCTCCGCCCTGAAAGGGACAAATCTTACTTCTCAGATCTGTCTAGAAACAGAAGTTGTACAAGCCTTAACTACACAAAAGGGTTTACAATATTGTAGCCTATTGCCTATATTGAAAGGGGAATAAACAGGACCAGTATATGACAGCTTTCTAGTCTACCTACATACATTTTGACTTAACACTAGGTGATTTACTGGTATAATGAATTTCACTAAAAAGAATGAAAAACAAACGCCCTCACTTATCCTAAGAAGACCTACATCTAGCACTTTTGTAGGTGTGATGTAAAAATCACGGTTCATTTCTTTGGAGGCTCATGAATAATGATCCTTTAGGCACACATTGTTGGTAATACAAAAGGTATATATTTGCAAATAGGGTCAGAGAGAGAAGACAAAAGACCACACTCTCTGCCTGCGGGGAACACTTCTCAGCAGGCTTTTATCCCCTCTCTCCTGAGCACGTGTACAGAAGCGGGAACTCTTACAACTCATTTCCGGTTCATACAAACATATATGAAATGACGTCACGTCATCCATCGCATGTGTATTATAATTAACTACTTACGTATGCGGGGCGGATAGGCTTATATGTATTAGCTAATTGCGCTTGCTCAGAAAGTACTTCAGGTTACAAAAAGTTCAAACCCAAGGACAAGATGGCAATTACTCTTATCTTGCCTGAGAAGTGTAGGGGGCATGAAAGGAAGTGTGATTTAGTGTAACAAAGAGATAGTAAATTTGCAGAACAAAGAGAGAGTGATACCTTAATACAAAGAGCCTTTAGTAGCTTCTCCAACCTCCCCCCCTTCTTCTCCCACCAGGGAGAGCGAGAGCTGGCAGCTGTGCTGTTCTAACAACACTATTGATAATGCATTTTTAATAATATTTCTAACAGGTGGACAAGGCCTCAGACTGTTCTGCTATTGCTGCCTTGTGCTCTGCTACCCACACTTCTCAGACAACCATACAACTTAAATACATTCAAGAGGAGTTTCTTTTAACATTTAACTTCTACTGTTTATTATTGTTTGATGACTCCCACCAGCTCTCATCATTCATGAAATTAGCTTTTCACTTTATCAGTCACGAGTCAGTTTCTTAGAATCCAGATTTTCCGTAATAACCTTCATCTCCTCTTCATATTTCTGTTATGCTCGTTTAAAATTTGTCACTCTGTGCCTACTGCCACCTCCACCCCATCAAAACCTACATCTTTACACTTACTTTACTGTCCCTCTACACTCTCAAAGGCATTTAGGTTCTCTTGTCATTTAAACCTACTTTCAGAAGCTTGTTTTCTTATATTTTTCTCATCACTCACTCTTGATTGTCCTTGGTAATTTTTCTCAAACTTTTAAGTGAACTGGGATAGTAGCTTTTATCTGTGAGAATGGCTGTTCTGGTTTGTGAAGTCATGATCTCTATTATCTGTTTTGGACATAGTTCATACAAAGAATCAGTAGAGCAGACCCATTGTACTTTGAAGAGTGGCCTGCCCCATTGTGAAAATCTGAATGAAAACTGGGCTGGGGTGGGGGCTGGGGGGGAATGTATCCAGGGTTGGCCAGAATATATGAAGTTTTTCAGGGGAAATAAAGAACTTTTAAAATTTTTGTTCTGATTTGGGATATAAGGAAAATCTTTCTATTTTTTTTTAAGAAACAAGAAAACTCCTAGAGAGATCACATCCAGAATTGCCATAAACGGTAGTTAGGGCACTCACTTATGATTTAAATCCCATCTTACAATTACACAGAGCATAGATGTGAACCTGAGTCTCTCACATCTCTGGTGAGTGTCCTGATTACTGGATTTTAGAATCAGTTTCTCCTAATTTCTCCTACAGGTACTCTTCTGTTCCACCTAGTACAAATAAGAAACTATTGATTGGGCCAGATCAGGCTTGTCTCTTCCTCTGGTTTTGACCAGATAGCCCATCTCATAACTGAGAAACCATCCCACCAAAACTTTCGTTAAAACAGAAGCATTTTCCCAAAAAGTATAGATTCTGATAAATTGGAAGTTTCAGATGAAATAATGTGCCACTTAAAAATTCCTGAACATTGGCAAGTGTGTCTTCTGAATTCCTAATCTCTGCATTCTCCTTCCCCCCACAATTGTCCTTAAAACTTTAGGGTGGACATGTTTGAAATCATACACAGAAAATACCTGTTAAATACAATTTTTGTAAGTATATGTACACACCAACCCACACACATTCTTTCTCTTTTTTTCTGTCTCTAAATATATGTATGTATAAAACATACATAAATATATATTGTGTTGCACTTATGGTTTTTCCTAGCCCCGATGTTGTAAGTATAAGTAATATGACCATTAAGTGTCCTCCCTGGTTATGACATATTGCTATTGCTAGGTTCTTTAGGTAATTCTGAAAGCAGCTGCTAGTGATAACAGAGAAGCCAATGCGAGAACTTTACTAAGATGTCCACAACCCATTTTAGACCCATGGGACACATAAATGCCTGTTTTTGTGCTGGTTTAAGCACCAAAATGTGGTATTTGGGCACTCAAGCAAGCAGTCCTTGTTAAAAAAAAATCAAGGCCTATGACTGTCTAAATGTTTATATTTTCCTACACAAACCAGTTCCTATTCATAGTCATGGCTGTTCATAAGTTTAGATTAAAAAGGTAATTATTTTAAATTATTTTAAGGTAGTTGTTTTTAAATCATACGCTGCATCCCCTTTGTTCAGTGATCTGAATCTAAGTGTTTTAACACTTACCCAGATAGTTCCCAGAACATTTTACTGTATCACATTGTAGATATTTATTATTCTCTTCAAAGTACTACTACTAACACTAAAAGAGAACCGTGCCCCTATAATGGTATGTTCCTGTTCATATGGCATGTCACGAAAGTCTCCCTGGCACCAAGGGGACAGTCCTGAACTTCCACTAAGCCACACCCCCCATACACATTTTTCATATATTATGCAATTAACTGAATAAATTTAGACTGCAACATGTACCAAGTCATTATCACAAGATCAAAATGACTCTCCAGCTCTAAGAGGAGCCAACTAGTTACAAAGTTAGTGCTTGAAAATGTGTAACAACTTTATAGCTAGTTTCTATCCAGCTTTCATTTGAACAGATGTCAGGGCCCTGACAGATTCAGTGTGTCTGTGGTGCCACATACTACACAGATGTGCTTGTGTGGACTTAGCCAAAGAGTCCAATTTTCTATCTATCTAATCTGATAACACAATTCTAATTAATCAGGGAAGGGGAGAGGAACCCAACCAACATAGTATTATTTTCTACATCTTAATGCATGGCTCTGGATAAAAGCCACTACAATCTAATTGCATACTGCTGTAAGCAGACAGTTTACAGTTGAACCTTACTTGTCTCATAAGCATAGTCAGCACTAAGTTCAGAGGCAATGAAGACTCTGCTTTTTGGCTAATTTAAATGCAGAAACTTGCTTGGGGGTGGCGGTTTGGGGCTAAAGCTTTGGATACTGCAACAGATTAGGTACTTTCCCCCCTCGTCTCCTCTGGGCTATATCTGTATAACTAGAGAGAAGAAAGTCACAACATAAAGTACAAGAGGTACATATAATTTATTGAAGAGGAACTTCCATTGTCATGCATTTAGCAACCTTTTTAATGCATCTTCTGTTTCAGAGATGAAGTTACTTGAACAGAAGCCAAAGTGTGCTACAGATTACAATTTCAAATTTAGCTGCCTGTAGTCAATGGGAATTGTGGATATCAGCCACATTTATTTAGGTGCCTCAAGTTGTACTTGAGTGCTTGCACTGTAGGAGGACCAGCTTCAAGTCTCTTCTGAGCCAGGCCAGGGGTTTTAACCTGGATTTTACTTATCCCAAGTAAGTGAGCTACCCATGAAAATAATGGCTTAAGAAGCAAAGAGCCTTTTTTTCCTCCCATTTTTATGGACATTCTTTTGAATTTGCCTAATACATGGTGATATAGTGAATTGAGAGACAGTGAATCCATAGAACCAGAACTTTGTTCCTGGCAGAAGTGAAATGATGAAAGAAAACATCAAATGATCACCCATTAAGTATCATTTCTTGAAACTGCCTATGACTTCATGGGGTGATGAGCTAGTTGTATGTAGTCAACTTCTTATTTCCTCCCTGTCCACACCTGCACAGAGCAACTCATCATTCATGTCACCAACATCAGCTGAGCATTACACATTATAAATAATACAGAAATCAACACCCTGCAACTCACATGATCAGGGGGCAGTAGGGCAGGTCCTACAAGGAGAGGCTAAGGGACCTGAACCTGTTCAACCTTCACAAGACAAGGCTGAGAGGGGATCTAGTAGGCATCTTTAAACTTAACAGGGGGGACCAGAGGGGATTGGGTGAGACCCTGTTCCCCCAAACACCTCCTGGAGTAACAAGGAACAATGGCCAAAAGTTGATTGAGAGTAGGTTCAAGCTAGACATCAGGAGGCACTACTTCACAGTCAGGGCTTCCAGAATCTGGAACCAGCTTCCAAGGGAAGTGGCTAGCTCCTACCTTAGGGGTCTTTAAAAGGAGGCTTGATAATTGTGTAGCTGGGGTCATTTGAGCTTAAACTTAGTAGGGGTGTTGTATGGCTTTGGCCCCTTCTTGGTTGGTGCCATCCTCCCTAGCAACATCAGGGTGAGACCACACTCTAGGGCCACCTAGATGGTTCTGAGCACTGCCCCTTACTCGCCTGCCACGACTTTCATGTTGATAGATGGGGGAGGCAGTTCCCTGTCGGTGGTCCCAGCGAGCCCTGGGTCTTTCTTCATGGGGCTCCAAAACCTCCCCTTTACCCCACCCTTACCACATCCACGACCTGGGAGAGCTCAGCCTCCTTGTACTTTTCCTTGGGTGATCTCTTCTCACCCACGAGGCCCACCCTTAGCAAGGTAGGGTGTTCAGCTGTCAATCACCATGGGACTGATCCTTAATCTTCAGGTCAACCTGTGGACAAACTAAACATGCCTCAGCCTGGGGTAACAATAACTCAAAAGATCCTTCACTCCCTGCGAAGGCTTTAGTCATCTACTGATGGAGTACAGGAGACTCCAGCTCCACGAACTCTCCTGCCTCAGTGTGGAGAGAAAGAGACTCAACGTTGATCCCCCCACTTACTCTTTCCAGGGGACCCACAGGATGGGAGCTAATCACTCCTGTTCCCACCAATGGATGGGAGTTGCCCCTCCCCTGCTGGGTTCTGGGCCAGTTGCTGCTTGCTCCTCTTTCTTCACCTGTCTGCCCACCAAGTCTTGGAGTTACTCACTGTCCTTCTCTCCCCCGGGGCACCTGGCCACTCCCACAGAGCCTGATCCTCACCTGCAACTGTGGGGACAACCTTCCTCTCCCTGCTGTGCCTCTCTGGCCAATTCCAGCTCCTTGAGCTCTGCCCTGGGGTTTTTCCTACCGGGCTGCCTGGTCGGATGCTGGGGCTTCTTGCTGTGAGCCCCACTCCTCTGCTCCTACCTGGCTCTACCACCTGTGGCTCCCCACCAGCATCCTGATTCTCCCTGTCAGCGTTCTGCTCCTCTCCGCTTGGCTCTGTCATCTGGGGCTCCGCGCCCGTGTCCTGATTGGGCTCGTTGGCGTCGCACTGCTCCTCACTCAGCTCCCCTCCTCGCCTTCATGCCGGCAGCCTCCGTCTCTCTTCTCCAGCAGCTGAGTGTCTCCCCAGCTGCCTTTTGAGTAGCCCATGCTGTTCCCAGGCTCTGCCCCCAGGGATCACCAATCTGCAGGTTCAGGCAGCTGCAAAGCTGCCAAGCCAGGGTTGGTGTCTTCCTCTAGCTGCTGCTTGTCCCGGCCCCTGTGGTAAGTATTGGGGCTCATTGGGCAGGGTCCTGGGACATGCTGAGAGGGGGGCTTCTGTCTCCCCTCCCACAAGGGGTCACAAAAGCCCTGTATTCATTCCTGCCCAGGGCAGGGGGTTGAACTAGATGATCTGCTCAGGTCCTCTCTGACCCTACTTCTATGAAACTATGGAGAGGCATTTTTTATTTCACAAACTTTGAACGTTCAACAGACTTGCAATCTAAATATTAGATACTGAATGGTAGGGAAGTTTGAGAGGAAAGTGCAGGCACAGACACAAATATGGGATGCAACAATATGATTGAAAACATCACTCATAGCTCTTTCCAATAACGACTGCCCTGGAACTATCTTTGTATGTGGTAGTTTTGACCATCCAATAGAAGTAATCTCCTCACACCCTTGCTAATGTCAACATCTTACTCCACGCCACACAGCCCAGAGTACCACTGACTGTCAGGCAGAGGAAAACTTCTCCATTCCATGGATTTGAAATTTATTTATTTTTCCTTTCTTTTCATGGGCACAACATAAAACCTTACCTAGTGTTTCATAAAGGAGGAAAGAAATCCCCTCACTTCCTCCAAAATGACTAATAAAACATTTGCTAATTCACATATCTGGGATGCAAGGGATGGAGGTTTAAGTCCCCTTTCTATTTAGTGATTCATTATTTATACAAAATAGAACAGTTTCTTTCTCTCCCCTGGGCAGGTCAAGAACCTGGTCATCAGGCCTGTCATTTCAGACATGGGAAACTAAGGTTCAAGTCCTTGCTCTGAATTTTGGTGCTTCCAGGTGAGTGCCCTAGACCATTATGGAAATGGCTATGTTGGGTGATTGACAAGTCTCCTTCCCCTTGCCCCAAAATCTGACCCCTATTGAAACTGATACCAACAATTACGTGGAAGTTCTTAACTATAATTTCCAACCAAATCAATTTAATCAGAACATTCTCAAAGAGCTCTAATGAAATGTGAACTGCAAGGGAAAATTTTCTTTAATGAATTCTCTGAAACTTAAAGAGAGTAAAGTGAATGCTTAACACTTTATAAGTGCATTTGAAAATCCTTTATGTAAGTAGAATATCAGTTCTGAAGATACATCTGCGTTCTTTCATGGGCCTGTGTAAAGACACCTGTTAAGGTATTAATCCTTGTGCACAAATCTTACTTCCAAGAAAACTCACCACTTTTCCTCTCATGCTTCTCTCTCCAGTAAAATGATTATTTTATCAGAAATAGAAGTAATTTAGATAAGCATGAGGGTTTTACTTAACCATTTTAAAATCTTTTTAATCCCTTTTGGTGCATGTCTTTTTTCAGACTCCTATAAACATAAATAATTTGCCTGGGCTGCCCACTCTCTGAAGGCAAAAAGTCTCTGAGGTGTCTGGGTGGGGTGAATCATACTTCTTGAAGTCAATGCCCAGATGAACGTAGACATGTGGTTTGTGGCACCTCAGACCTGTGTGTGGCAGCTCAAACCACACACACCATACATGCAGGCATTTACCACATTGCTAATTTGCAGTATGATGGGGGGGTTTTTTGTCACTGGGACCTCTCAGTGTAAAAAAAAAACTGCACCAAAAAAAAGTAGGGTGGTGCATGTGGAAGCCACCCAAAACTGGAGTCTGGCCAGCCAGAGCCATGCCTGGATTGCTGCTGCTGCTACTGCAGCCTCAGGATGCTCCCAGGACCCCAGTTGAGGTTGCTGGGGCCAGCACCGGGGATGGCCCTGCCCTCCCTAATCCCACCCAGAGCATTTTTTCCCATGCTAACCCCATCTGCAGGGTTGTGTGCTGGGGCAAAAAGCAGTGGCATGAATTTGTGCTGCTGCTTCCTCCCCGCCCCGGGAACTGCATGCTCCTGCTCATAGTGACGTGGCCAATGAGAGTACAATCAGTGATTTTGGGATAGGATTTAAGGGATTTAAAGGAATGACTGGGAGAGATACCCTTTAGAAGCCATGGTTTAAAAAGCATCTTTGCAAACCTCAATTAAAACATGTTCTTTTGATCAAGAAGAAAAAAAACTCTATAGAAATAAATGTCTTTCCTACTGTTCTCCAATAGAAAAATGTCATATTCTGTGGACAAGAATTAAGATCTAATGCTGTTATGTATTCTTTTGGTTCCTTTCTTGACTGAAAACCATTAAAAAGAACAGAATTGCTGCTGAAAACTCACTGGTAGAGCACAAACTACTTTTAATGCTGCATCAGAACCAGGTACTATAGTGACCAATTGCTGGAGAAAATAAGTCAATTGTCTAGATAAAGAACTGTTGGCTGGCCATGTTTCTAGAAGTTCTAGTGTACCAGTAATCATCTTTTCCAGATAGAATCAGGTAAAGAAACTGGGCATAATGAAGCACATGTTTACCAGATATGTCATCCATTTAGCAAATCACACAGGGATTGTAACACTTCCAACTTGTGATGACATTCCAGACCAGCAACAGACATTTCTTGAGTTTGTTCAGTTCAACAAACTCCCTGATGAGCATCAGGAACAAACTTGGGTTGGAACACATTAGGAAGAAGCATACAGCTAGTAGAATATATTACATACATATCAGGCAAAGCACAGATAACAGAGAGATTGTAAACCATTTAGTTCAATAATTTTTTGCAACAATTGGTCAAAACATTTTAAACTAAAATAAATGGCATTGAAATTGAAACTTATCAAAGAGACATGTCAGGATCAGATCAGTGTTCTTGGATGCTGAGTTCTTTAGGCACTTGATGAGAAAAACTGTAAGCATAGGTTGGGGCTGTGGCCTAGAATATGACAGATAAGGGGTCAAAAGTTATTGACTGATTAAGTTACATTACGCTCTTGACTGGAAGTTAAGTGACAAAAGTGACTGATTCAGAGTAGAATTTGTTTATTCCCAGATAACTCTGACTCAGGTAGAACAAGTATTTGACGTGGGCCTTCTCTAGCCAGCAAACTCTAGGAAGTCAATCAGTCATATTCACCCTTCTCCCTTTTTTTCCCTGGCTCAAAAGCCCTAGAGCGAAAAACCCTTCCCAAAATAAAATGTTCAGGTTTAGATCTAAAAAAAAAGGACCCATTGAAAGGTGTTTTAAAATTTGGAGACCTTGAAAGTTACCAGGAAACAGAAATATCATCTTCCCACCATATGTAACATTTTTTTGCTTGTTGGCCATCCTACAGCTGGGTATCCTTACACTATTTTGTGGCACTTATTGCATAGTATATTTCCATAGCACAACCACATTCAGTTGCTGTGGGTGCAGTTACAACAGCATCATTTCCAAGATTATTTTAAAGCCCAGAGTTTTAGTTTTATTTGGAATTCTGTGGGCAGCTAGAGCTCATCTGAGAGTAACAATGGGCTATACTCATATTTACCAGTTTTACCACTTGCCAGGTACTAGCAGGAGTCTCTTCAAGCCAGCAAGAGTAGACTATAATTTGTTTGGTCAGAAACATTTGGGTTTCTTTACATGAGCACTTTAAATAGCGCAGGATGGCAAAATTAACTACTGTGATCATGCATCCAAATTTGAATTAAAGTGACAATAGCATGAATATGTCTGGAATGAGAGAACACAAATACTCCATAAAGACTTCAAGCATACCAGAGAAACCCCCCTTTTGAGCAATGTCTCTACACAAAATAGTGTTGGAGGCCTATTGGGGTTTTGAACACATCTCTTACTACTCAGTGAAGTACCCTGACTACTAGGCTATGAGCTAGACAGAGCTGGGTCCATCCTCTGCCCCTGTTTAAGCCGGTACTCAGGGTAGCAGAATATTCATTGCCTAACAGAGAGGAGAAACCAAGAGGGTGTATGATACTGTGGCTTTTTTGAGAGACCATATCCTGGGCTCCCTCCACCCCCTCCCCAGGGGAGTGCTCACTTTACTAGATGGCACAGTTAGACTCCATCTGGCATACTCCTTTCTGATCCCCAAAATCTTTGCATTCCTTTCTGCCCAGTGGCCCAGAGCCAACAGAAGGAATAGAGACTGTCATGTATTCATGTTAGAGGTGGAATAGGATCCTGACCACAGCCTTTCTGAGCCTCAGTTTCCTCTCAGTAACAAGGAGGTAATGGTAGCTCCTTATCTTATGAAAATGAGTACAAAGATTTTGAGGTTTTCAAATGCTATAGAAATGGAAGCTATTTAGGTACTTAAAACAGACACTTTTGAAATTTTTGCCATAAAGGTTTTTTTCCAAAATAATAAAGAAGTCTGTAACATAGCAAGGAAGTAAGCCTAAGTCCTTTGCATCCTAGAAAAGTGCTCTTTCTGACTGTCATTGTTGTCTAGCCGTCTCTTTACAGTAGCATAGACTTCCTCATCCTTCTTTGCATCCTTTTGGACTAATTTACTTCCACTCAGCTTGCATTTCCTTGGAGTCAGAAGGTATAGCTACAGGTAGCCTTGGCTCTGTTTTAACTTATTTCTTCTTCTAGCTACTCAGTATTTAATTTTCAACTATGTAAGGTTCCATAGCAGACTGAGAAGTGGGTGGAAACAGGTCTAGAAGAGCTTAACAGATTGGAGGAGTACATTAATTACCTTGAAAGGCAGAGCAAAGGGAAGGGCCAGTCCCTGTGCTATCTGAAGCAAAGGGTGAGCAAGTGGTGAGACCAATGCAGGCTGCACAACAGGGAAGCTTCTTGCATGGTGGTTTCTCCATGATTTCCTGAGGGTTTCTTTGCTTGTCCACAAGACGTAGGGATGGCTTATACATTTGAGGCACTGATCCAGTAAAGGACTGACTCAGCTAAGGACCCAGATCAAAATTGGAGTAAAAGTGGATTTTAATTATTCCATTTTCCACATGACCCCTGAATTTAGCCCTTGGCACCTGGAGTGTATTTGAGAATGTTTTTTATTTCAGGGAGAATGAACTAGATAAGCACAGCTCTTCCACAAAGGGCATGTAGAAAAGACAATATTATCTCAATTAAGCAAAAGTGTTTTTCGGCAGATCCATCACATGAAATAGAACAGAATGACACCTAGCTCAATGTACATCCTGTTATTCAGAAAATATATTAAAAATGTTTAGTCTACATTAAACACCTTGCTTCTCCAGATAATGTCATCTTCAATATATCATTAGGGAAAATAAGGGGGTTGTCACTAATTAATACAGATTAGTCAGCCATCTTCTATTCTCTTTGTTTATCTTGAACTAACAATGTGGGATATCAGATACTAACACTCGCTAGAGTACTATAGAGAATTTAACAATTGTGATTAATGTGTTTTTATTGCTAATGTGGGACCAAAGAAAGTATATATGTGTGTGTGTGTGTGTGTGTGTATATAAAAAATATGCACTGAGAACTATCCCCGCATCTGCATGCAACAGGATCACACCATATATATATAGTTATCAGTGCATATTTTAAGCCACAGTGCCATTTTAATATATCATTTTTGTAATAGGAGATTTATGCTAGAAATACTTGCTGGTTTTTGTAATAGTATAAAGCAGCCACAATAAGGTGATTGATCTAGTGTCCCCTGTCATTAAAGGGATGATAAAGTATCTATGGAAGAGAAACGTAGGGAATGTCATTGTGATGTTCCCAGTGAGTCACCTGCAGGATTACATAGGAAAGGATGAAAAATTCCATTGAATTGAAGAATATATCTATCTCTGCATGAAAACAAAATCTTTCTTATAGTGTTTATAAGTTTTTTTTATAATTTATGCAGCACTTACAGGTGTAATTGCAAGAAGTGTAGTATCATTCACAGCATTTTGGAAAGTCTATTGTACCTATCACATGCCAAAGACCAATTGTTTTCAAAACTAATACCTGAACTGCCTGGAGGATGAAGAACTCTTTTCCTGACCCAACGATCACCTAAAAAAATTAGGTGGAATTAAATGAAACACTTTGATCAGGCCAAAACAGAATACTTTTGTTTCAGGCACTTATAATAAAAGTGAAGGAAATGAAATGCTAGATTAAGAAAGGTGCCTACTGGTTCAGGCACTTGTTTTCTGCTCAGTTCAATGAGGAGATCTGAACAAAATTTCCCATGGGAGTCTCCTAACTAGGTTACAGGACATTCTGGATGAGATGTTTTCAGTCTCACTTGTTAACACCATTCTACTTAATACAAAACCCTGAAATAGTGTTTGAGGCATTGTGTAAGGATGACTCACTAGCCCACTACAAGGTGGAATACCTGGGCCCAGCTCTTTGCTATAAGGAGTATTTTAGTATTTTACATAAACAGTGGAAAGGTGTCAACAGGAGTGACTGAATACTCCTGAATACCCTAATCACAGGGTTGTTGGATAAAAATGTTTCCTCTTCTTCTTGTTCCTTTATTCTCCCCAAATTTGGGGATTACCTAAACTACACTTTTCACCAAATAAACTATACACTGGAAAAGTGCTCAGCTTACCTAAGGTGAGTTTATAGAGGAGAACTTAAGATGATGAAAACTGTCCAAGATAAGTTTCTTCTGAATAAGGTAATGTAACATACTTCTTACCATCTTAGATACACAAAGCTTTCTTGTGGCTTACAGAAAACAGCAGCTTAGGGCTGTGTTACATAATGCGCTTTGAGGTGCTCAGATGTTGATCACTGTTCGTGCTAGCTCAAGTTTGCAGGAGTCACACTTCAAGGCTAAAAACCTTCTCTGATTGTCCCCCACTTGCAAAGCTGTGACTTGCCACTAGAGGGCTGGCAAGCAGGGGCATGACTAGGAGCTACAGCTGTGAGTTGTCACTACAGGACTGATAAACCAGGACAGACTTCTATCCCTGCTGAAGATGGGGGGGTGTGAGAGAGGGATTGGGGAGGATGGGAACATGAAGCTGGAAGCTGGAGAGTTAATGGGATGGGGGTGGGTAATATAATGGGAGGTGGAAAGGAAATGGGGGTGGGGGAAGGGTGGTGAAATGAAGTCAGCCAGCCACTGAAGGATAAAATAAAAAGTAGTGGGAAAAAAGGTAATTTGGAAAAAAATAAAAGGCACATCTACACATGTTATTAATGCATAGCAATAAACTCTAACACATATTGCATTAGAGTTTATTGCTCCTAGGTTTGTCATTTGAACATGTTTCTGAGAATACAGCATGTTGAGCCGGGCTGGGGCACTGGCACGGGGCCCACAAGGTCAGCATGCCAGCTGCTCTGACCCAGCTCAACATGCTGCAGAGCGGCTGGCTGGGGTACAAGGTACACCAGTGTGGAGCTAGCCGGCAGGCAGTCCCTGCACTGAAGCACCCTCCTGCTCCAGCCATCTGGGTTAGCATCTACACATGCATTGCTGCACATGAAAAAACTCTGCAGCCGGTTAGTACTTGTATTTACAAGTACTAACCTGCTGTGGACTTCATTAGTTTCCTGTGGCCTAATATGACCACATGTGAAGACACTAAGATGTTTACTGCAGAGCTAATTAGGCAACCTGACAGTAAACATCTTGTGTGGATGCAGCCAAGAGGAATTAAAGAAGGTCCATTACTTTAATAAATTGGGATTTGGGATTGGGGTGTGTGGGGTGCTGGTCACACTTTCTGGGGTGGCTGGGAGGTGGGAGTGGTGAAGGAAGGTGCTTTTGGGGAAGATACTAGCCCTGCCCTGAGACAGAAGCCCCAGCTCATGGCAACCTGATCCAGGTACCTAGCTTGTCCCCCCAGTCCCCTAAACCCCACTCCTGGACCAATACACGCCCTTTAACCTGGCTAGCTTGCATGTTCTCTGCAGGGTGTTTGTATGGTGTCATACATGGTGGGAAGATTGCATTTCCAGGGGTGGGAGGGGAAGTTGGTTTGGTGCCAGAACTGCCCCCTGGGCAATAGAGTTCAGGGGGTGGAACTTTTGTCCACACAGAGCAAGAGGATGAGGGAAAAGACTCTGCATACTGGGATGTTGGAGGACTGCAACTTGGGTGACTCATTTGTAGGGAGTGGCCACATACTAATGGAACAAAAACTGGGTAACATATATCAGAGATAAAGCTGCCCTGGAGTGGTGTAACTTTAAGCCACCTAAAGTATACTTAAAACTAGTTTCAAGTGTTAATGTGTGGACAATCCAGAGGTTAAGAACTCCAGAGGCTGCCTAAAATTAATGTGTAGCAAGGCCCTTATTTAGATCCATGAAGATCTTAAGAGCCTTGTTACACAGTAATTCTGGGTGGCTCCTGGAGCTCATAACCCCAGGATTGTCTGCCCTTTAACACGTTTAAGTGACTTAAAGTACTCATGTCAGCTCAAAGTTACACCACTTCAGGGCAGGACTATCACTCGATCCACACAACCCAGTCCCCGTTCCATTAATGTGGCCACTCCCCATAGATATGCCATTCAAATTGAAGGTGTGACTGGAAGCTAGCACTAAGCCAATCAACATTTATGTGGCTCACAGTGTAATGTGTAACAAGGCCTTAACTGAACTTTGGTTGCTAGGCAAGAAACATATATACAACAAATCTAGAAACTAGCTTAGGACTCTGCTAACTAGTTGCATCTATTTGACCAGCTGTTGTTACACATTATAGAGAAGAGTCTCTAAAATTATAGATCAAATTCTCAACTTCCAGCTATCAGCATATAATTATTGAAACAAAAGAGACCTATTTCAGTTTTCATCAGGTGAGGCACTGATTCCATATTTTTTCCCCTCATTTAGGAAATAAAATCTGCAATTTACTATGGCTATGCAAACATTTTCATAGAATACTGTATTATTAAAAAATAATGGTCATAAAGAACCAGAAGGTACCTAAGGCTGTTCCTGCTGATTTCTAGAGGTATGGATACATGAATAAAGTATGCTGAGTTAAAAAGTGGAGTTAAAATGAGTGATTGAGTAGAATTACTATGCATCAGCTAATCTTCATTTTTTCATACTTTTATGCACTGAGTGGAAGCTAAGCCCAATAATTTAGCAGTTCTTTCAGTTAGGGGAAACTTCCCTGATTTAGCTTCCTTTTACCATTAAATAGAGTGGACATACAAAACAGTTACCACAGATCAGGTGAAATATAGAACTTCCTCCTTTCCTTTTAAATCAATGTAATTATTCTGTCTGTCCATACTCATAGACAGTCATGCTTGCTGAAGACAAGTTTCCTGAAGAAGCTGCAATGAATTAAAACATAATTGGGATTTTTTATGAGAAAAAAATATTTCTCAGGAAATAAATTTCGTAGTTTGTTCCCCCACAAAGTATGGAAAAATGTTAAAGATACTGCACAAGCTATGTGGGCATGGAGTGCAAAGACTTCAACAGAAAACTGCATATAGATGAAGGAACCAGATAGTGTGTTCATGGCATAGTGATGGACACTGTTAAAAAGCATAAGATTGTGCAAAATCCCACCCTTACTAAGAAAATGATTTCTTATTCTATGGTATGTTAAGTGAATCCAGATTGCTGTTTTGACCTGGGTTACATGTCCTTACTCATTCTTTTACTAATGCCATGTGAATGTGATGGAAAGTACTAGTTGGTGTTGTCATCAGACTTTTCAGGATGATGATTTGTAGACTCAAGTGAAATATAAGTCTCCAGGTGTCTACAATGGGTTTCTTATGATCATATCATAAGTCTTATAACAAATGGTATTTTTCATAAAGCAGCAGCTCCTGGAATCCTGGTATTACAGGAGAATCTTTTGTTTAAAGAAATAATTATTGTATAGCTTTCATGGTTATAGAGCAAAGCTTGAAATAATAATGCAAAAGGCTAATAAGTTAGAAGCAATTCAAGAGAATCCAGAATATATTATTTTAAAAAATGCCATGATTGCTTGGTGCCTGAGTTGCCATTTTTGAATTTTTGGGCTTGACAAGACAGTGGACCTTATATCAGAGTTTAATTCAAGTACCAGCTCATAACCAGGACACTAAAGGAGATATTTTCATCTTATACCTCAATTTTTTAAAATGCTTAGAGATAAAAAAAGATACTTTTTGCTGACAAGGTACTGTCATTTGTTATCTAAAGCCTCCTCTTCAGTGAAAAATGGTGACTTTCCACTGAGTTTAGCTTCATGATGGTTTGACATATGACAACTTTCACAGGGAAAAATGTTGTCACATGAAAAGGGCAAATCTCTGTCGATTAACACTTGTTAAAAAAGACAAACCTGTTCAAACGTATAAACACTGGTTGGATGGTATGTCCATGCTATCCCCCATTGTAAGGACTCTTAAAGAAAAATTAGCCATTTCTCACAGATCTGTCAGTAAAAAGAGCCAAGGCCTAGAAGATAATGCAAGATGACAAAAAGGTTAGGGCTAAGCAATTGTTCATATTAAAAGTTTAAGCAAGCTGCATTTTTCAATGCATGTACAGGATAGTACAAAGAATAGGATCTTAACTTTGAAATCATACTTTAAGTAAAGCAAACATGAAGATAACCAAGACACATCCTATTAACAGTCTACTAAATTTCAGTTGTGATACAGGCATACCCATGGTAATACTACAAGGTCCAACAAGATTATCAGTGGACTTCACTTTACATTTTACATAAGTGAAGCACATACAGAAAAGTGCCCAGGCATAAGTGTCCCAGCTTGCTCCTTGTAAGTTATAGCTACTGGAAAAACACAGAATCCCCTATGAAAGGTGCAGTGAACTGTACCTCACAATCCAGATAAACTCCCATAACAAACTTTAATGGGAGCTGTGGGTATATCATTGAAAATGTATCACTTACATTTAAGCAAGTACATAAAAACCAACGTAAATGGAAAATTTTCAGCCAGCCTTATTCAGTAGGGTTTCTCTCTTAAATAAGCACGCACTGTTGTTGTTACCTTATGAATAAAATAACTGACAAAAGCCAAACCGTTGCACTGGAAGTTGTCAAGGAAACTCAGTTCACTTATGATGTAACATGTCAATTATTTGTTTTTCTATTTGTTCCATATTAAAATCAGTATATATATTTTCCAATCAGATTTCTAGAACAGCTTTACCGTTAGGTACATGGGCAGATCTGGGAGTTTGAAAAGGGGGTGGAGTAGACACCTCCAGCGTTGCAGAGGTGGTTACAGCTCAGCTCCCCCACCCCGACAGACAGATGCTGCAGTGCAGCTTCCAGGGTCATTTTTGATTCACCAAAGAACATAAGACTCCTGCCCCTTCCCCAGCTCCTGTCATACCACCCCTACTCCAGGTCAGGCCCCTGTTCTCCCCTGCCTTCTCTTCCCCTCCTCTGCTTCAGCAGAGTTTGCCCAGGGCTGCCTGGGTGCAGGAAGGGGGAACCCATGTGCTGCCGCCACTGTCCTCAGCTGATCAAGGGCAAGAGAAACATCAGAGCTGCTCCAGCTGGGGTGTCTGGCTTGGCCAGGGACAGCAGCAGTGGACAAGTCCTCTTTTCCAGGAGCTCCTGTTCCCTGCCCAATCCCCCACATGTCCCCAGTGGCTGGCAGCAGACACTGAAAGGGGAACTGCCACTATCCCTGGCAGAGCCTGGCAACCTGTGTAGCTGCTTCTGGCTGGTAGAGCACCCAGGCCAATTGAGGAATGCAGTGTAGGTACGAAGTAGGGAACCACCTACCACTGCCACTGAACCCAGTACCCCACGCAGATACGCCACGCAGTCCGTGAGTGAATGAGACAGGAGTGGTCCTGAGGCTTTCCCCAGGTCAGCTATAGGCAGCAACAATGGCAGCCAGGTCTCCCCTTCCTCGCCTGCTTCCTGCTTGGTCCCCTGGGTATCCTATGCCAGCCCCAGACTCTGGACACTGCAGATCTGAGCCCATCGGGAATCAGAGCTACCTCCACATGCCCTACACTGTGGAAATGGGGGTGCTACCATGCCACTACATCCCTTTCAATCTGCCCTAATTGGGTATCTGTGAAGAGATTTGCAAGCTGAATCAAAGTTTGAACCTATATCTTTAGAAAGCAAGGCATGAAAAAAGCTGCCAATAATTTGGCAACAGGTCACTTAAAAAGACAACTGTCTTTTCCACATTGATATCCAAAATATGCGATGCAAGGTCCAACTCATAAAAGTTTCAGCCCTCTCACTTCATTGCTCCATAAGTCTAGTCACTACTAGAAATAATTGTATTAAAAAAATCCACTGCTGTTAAGTGATTGAGAACCACAAGTGTTTCAGTACTGGAAATCTAATGTAACCCTTCTGCCAGGTGCTGATAGGCAGTAACAAGGACTGGGTACAACTTTACAAAGTTTTACATTACTTCTCATATTTAGCTTGAGCTCCCAGTAGCAACCTGGGAAGATAAAATTTATCTGAGTGTTCCAGCATGAACAAACTTCCCCACTTGCAAGGAAATGGTAAACATACATCGGGTTTATTACAAGGGGAAAGGGGAGCAAGCACACATCTTAGAGAGCACTTAACTATTAACCCTTAACTACAGCTCAAGCCAGATCAGTCACAGTCACCAACAAACCAACCCAGGGAGATAGCATCTAGCCCAGTTATTTGGGAAAATGACTTCTGAGGAGAGGCTGAGAAAACTGGGCTTATTTAGTCTGGAGAAGAGAAGACCGAGGTGGGATTTAATAGCAACCTTCAACTACCTGAAGTGGGGTTCCAAAGAGGATGGAGCTAGGCTGTTTTCAGTGATGGCAGACAAGAGAACAAGGAGCAATGATCTCGATCTTAGATTAGATTTTAGGAGAAACTTTCTCACTAGTAGGGCAGTAAAGCACTGGAACAGGTTACCTAGAGAGGTGGTAGAAGCTCCATCCTGGAAGTTTTTAAGACTCAGCTAGACAAAGCCTTGGCTGGGATGGTCCAGTTGGGGATGGTCCTGTTTTGAGTAGGGGGTTGGACTGGATGGTTTCTTGTGAGGTCCCTTCCAACCCTAATGTTCTATGATTCTAAGATCTGGCCCACAGGACCAAAAGGTTGAGCTGTACAATAATGCTCAAGATCTAATTCCTGATAGGTCAGAACCATGTCCACATGTGTTGAGCTGTCATTTTCACTAAAACAGACTGAACATAGATTAGCAGTTGCACCATCCAGGGACACTGTAATCCAGGTCTAAATGACTTTTTAAACAGAAGCAGCTGCTGGGGACCTATCTATGATAGGAGTGAAAACCAAGGTCTATTTTGCGTACCAAAATGATATTTTGCATATCATTTTGTGTACCAGGATGGGGCCCCAGGACCTCATAGTACCTCTGCCTGACCCTGTAATTGGGCTCTGTGCAGCCTCTGTCTGGCTCTGTAATAGGGTCCTGGGGCCCTGTGCTGCCTCTGGCTGGCCCTGTATTCCAGGATTAGGCTCTACGGCCCAGAACTGCATTGGCCTGGCACTACATGCCAGGGTTAGGCTTGCAGGACCCATTGCAGGGACATGCAGGCAGCGCATCATGGCTGGGTCCCAGGCCAGTCTCCATGGAAATTCCACCCACCCACTGCATCCAGCACCCCCAGTTTGAAGGAGCCACTGATGCAGGGGCTGCCAGGAAGCAAGTTCGGCTGCCATGCCATCCCAGTCCTGCTGCACAGCAGGGGACAGCAGGACCAGCTGCATGCACCACAGTCTAGATTACTCCCTGTACCTGGGCTGGGTGGGGCCAAGGGGCCCACTGTGGGCCAGACAAAATCCCTTGGTGGGGCAGACCTGGCCTGCAGGCCATATTTTGCCCACCCCTGCTGTATGCCATAGGAAAAACAAATCAAATGAATTAGTGTTTATCAAAGCCAGTATAAGAGCTGAAAGAAAGAACAGATCATGAGAAAAACACTGACTAAAATGCAGTGTTATAGCATTTCATTTTTTTTTATTTTATCACAAAAAAGGTAAGCGATAAATTCCAGTATATTTGCCCTTGTCTTGGTTCTCCACTGGTCAGATAAGTGTAGTAATATTTCCTGGTAACTGTAAGTCAATTACATCATTCTTCTATGTCTTGGTTCTCCATTGGTCGGGTAAGTGTAGCAATACTTCTTTTGTCCATCTTGAGTATTCAACTGCAATCATTTTGGGGCCCATTTTTGTTGGGGCCTTTTGCTATTACTATATAAATAATAATCAGAATTAAAAATGGGCAAAACTTCCAAAGACAATCTAAATTTGTAAATAGGTTGCTTTGTAATCAACACAAAGCAGGCTGAGGAACAGTTCTGAGAAAATAACATAGAAATATATGGATAAAGTTGTGCCTGCACTACCCATATTTATTATTAAAAGCTGGTGCAAGACAGGACTAGCAGAATGATAGGCCTTTGGGGGTTCTTGTTAATTGGATTTTATAGGTGAATGATTCATAAAGCTTCCAGGAAGTTTACATGATGGAAATGAGTAAGAACCCAATGTGGATGTTACTGCAGTCAGTGTTAAAACTCTAGTGACTACTGAAATAAGGTCAGGGCGTAAAAGTCTATCTATCCTACCTCCAAGTTAAGTCTTGCAGTACTGCTAGCCACTTGCACCCCAGGCTGTGTGTACTTAAGCCCATAAAAGGGGCAAGACAGCTATTCTGCAATTTGCGTAAGTGTCTCTGAGCTTGTGCCCAAGGACTGTCTAAGAAGGCCCATGTATTTGATTGTGCTTACCAGCTTTGGCATGGATGGGGTGTGTTTCTTGGTGGTCCTCTCACACTCAGCACGGTGGCAACATAACCCAGATATACAACAGTGAAAATACTCTTTCAGAAGAGGTGCTGGAATGGTGGAGTTGCAGTGGCTGAACCAACAATGCTAATCAACAGATAGCAAGTGGCTAAATGGTCCTGCAAGTAAAGAACTAGTTTGAAAACCAGTAGGAACCTGGTACAATGAACAGTAGGAAAACAAGTCAAAAGTAGCTCCCATGAAAAGAAGGAGATTGTTTGTTTCAGGACCCTGGATGATAAAGGTCAGGGGCATTCACCTCCTCTAGTTTCCTGTGAAAGTTATTACTGTGGGCAGAAAATACTGACTGTTGAGTGTGAAGAGGAAGGTGCAGTGCTTGAAAAGCCACTTCTGAGGGTCAGAACATGGCTGGCCTCTATGTGCAAATGTACATGAGAGATGCATGAAAATGTCCTCTGTGCTGGGGGTAGGCTGTCTTGAGCACAGGCTCTGCTTTGTTGGAGAGTGTTTAACACTGCACAGTTATCTAAAAAAGGCCATTTTGTGTCCCAAAGTTTGTCTAACACCTCTCCCTAAACAGTTGGTCCAACAAAAGATAGTCACTGGAAAACCTTTGCCTCAGAGTCCACCAGGAGGCAGTGCTCCTGTCCTTCATTTCCAGCATTGCTGAAAGCACCCATCCAGTCATCCCAAAGTTTTGGGGAATTTGTTTTAAATAAGTGTAATCTGTATGAGGACTCTTTCCCCCTTCTTATTTCTGCACTTTCAAGGTTCAACTTTTCAAGGTTTTCTCTTCCTTCACAAGAGATAGAAATACCCCTTCCTCTACTCCCCTCTTTTTTCTAAAAAGGGGAAACAAGTTCTAGCAAGTTCATATGACTTCAGGAGGTAAGACTTCATCTCTTCCCCCCACCTCCCCCCGGCTTATAGAAGTCATTATCTTACCATTTCAGGCTGGACATAAGGAAGAACTTCTTTACTGTCCAAGCCCCAAGTTTTGGAACAGACTGCTGCCTGAGGTGGTTTAAGCACCTGCTTTGAATGCCTTCAAGAGACATTTAGATGTTTATCTTTTTGGGATCCTATGACCCCAGCTGACTTCCTGCCACTGGGGCAGGGGGCTGGAGTCGATTGATCTTCCAAGGTCTCTTTTAGCCCTAATGTCTATGAAATCTTCTTGGGAGGTAGAGTGGTTTTGCGAGTAGTACACAGGACAAACTCATTCTGGTTATCTACATTAGTCTGAAGTCAGGCAGAAGGCCAGGCAGGGTGGCACCCTAACGAAGCAGGGTGTTGCTTATGAAAGCTTATTCCTTTCTGAACCAGTTAAGTCTCTAAGGTGCCACTCTACGCTGCCTTCTGCCTGTTTTGATTGCGAGTACTCTGGTCAGGGATTCTCTTTTATTATATTGATTTATAATACCCACCTCTTGGACCCCGGTCTGTACCGAGGTTTAGATGTGATATTGTAACCTCGGTAAACCAGTACAATAACAATAAGCATAGCAATAATAATGGCACTATCTTTCCTGTTGGTTTATTTGTAGAAGCCCTAGGCTATGTTTTAAAACAGAGGCCCCAACTGTATAAGGATAAAAGCATACTGGAAGTTGCATGAGGTTTCATCAACCTTCTAAAACCATTTGGAAAATGAAGGAGCTGCCTAAAAGGGAAGATGAATAAGTTTTATGTCAATAAATTATAGTTTATTTAATTGGTTCCTATTTAAGACTGTAATACCATTGGTGGGGAAGCCTATTTATGACTTTTTTATGCTGACGTGGCCATTTTGTTGCTCTAAGGTCAATTAATTGTCAGGGCACCTCAAGTGTTGTGCACAGATTTTTTTAACTGTTTAAATCTAAAATTAATAATTTTGGTTCGGCCCACATGTGCAAATTTTACCGAATATTTTTTAAAGCTACTTAGTGGAGATTTAATATTTTACTTCAGCATGCACTAAACTCATCTTAAAGTACTAATTAGCACGGAAATGGAAATAACTCCTGACACTGATCACACAGTAAATGTAAAGTACTACAGCACTGATGTATTGCCATGATTTTAGATTGAGAACTAACCCAAAATATTCCTTCTTAGCCTGCGTACCCTGGCCCATGTGCTTATAGACAAGAGAGATAATGGTTTACAGAATTTTTTTCAACAAAAAACTTCTCTCTCAGTTATAAAAAAGCAAGGAAATAAAACTGCATGGCAAAGAAACATGTTTGAGTGAACTGTTTATATTTTCTTCTTATGAAAAGCTATATGTGCACTGATAGTACAGTATTCAGCCGATTTAACATGAAGTGGGGATAGGGTATGGGTGTAGATGAAGGGCTAGTTTACTTCTGCTCTGTACTTTGCTTTTTTAAAATTTAGTGTGAATCTAAAACTCTTCTTCATTAGAATGGTAGTACAATGGTGATGGCCCTTGTATCCAGCACAGAAACATCCAGAAACATCCTCCCAGGGAAATCACAGTACAATCTGCCTATTTTAAAGGCAGTTTTCCTCTTTAAGCGAGGAATTCTACTAGAAGCAGAGAAATTATGCTAAAATGTCCCTTTAATTTAGTAAAGCAATGGTAACAAACATCTTTTTTTCTAAAGAGTGCTGTGGACTCAATCTATAGACTTTCTGGTACACAGGTCCAATACTTCTAGAAATATTGGAAAGCAGCTCCATATATATTCCTCAAATCTCAACCCTGATGGCTGATCACAAAAAATAAAATATTGAGTGTATTGTGCACAGAGGGAGTAAGAACATCTTTGTTTGTTGACAGGAATAAAATGTAACTTGTCACCAGAGCTGATATGCTGTATTAATAGCTCCTTTCAGGAAACATGGATATTTGTGTAATAAATATTGATGCAAAAACACTGCATTCGAGTTGCCTTTGGAAGCATGTAATGGCTGCAAGTTTTTAAAGGATGTGTTTAATTGCTTTTTCTTTAAACAGAAAGCTAACTCTCTTTTTCTAATTGGATGTCATTACGTTCACCACAAGGTAGATTCTTGCTGATGATGCTACAGGGACAGAGGAAAGAAAGAAGCTTGATCTTTCTACATCTGATATCCAGAGCTACTAACATTTGGAAAATAAAAATCAAGGAATGAGCATCCAAATGAGCTGGAGTCTAGGGAATACTAAAGCCTTTGCTGTAAGGAAGTTTTATATATGTTCTTCTGCATATTAGGTTATTTTATATGTAACTATTTTAATAATCACTGTGATAGCATGTTTATAGCTTACTTCAGTGGGTCTCAAAGCTTTTACACTCATGGAACCGCTCATTCAGCTTGAGACACCCCTTGTTGGACTTGAAGCATGTCTCAGAAATATAGGCTCTTCCTTTTGGCTCATTTTTTACTACAGAAAAATAATAAAGCAATTCTACTGTTGCAAAGGGCACAGAAAGTCTATACATAATTGAATTTGTGTTCACAGAAACTCAATCGAGGCACAAGCATTTGCATTTGCAAATCAGAGAGATGTTCCATTTTGCACTCACAAGAAATCAGCACAAGTGTGCAGAAAAGATCACAGATTGAATTGCTGCCTTTTAAATATGTGTTCCTTTATGCTTGTCCAGTTTAGATGGCTATTTGAGGTCATGTTATGCTGAAATCTGCAGAGCCCTTTAAAAAGGGGCACTTTCTTTTTATGTGGCAAAGATTAAAAAGGGGCTTACTCCCTTTCAGTTTTTGGTTTAGGCCCCTGCCAACATTCAAATTGATGCTACCAATTGAGCGATGTCCTTCACATTGCTGCACCAGTGTCCAGTGACATGATGTTTGTTCCATTCCAGTGCTCGCTCTTGGGTGTCAGGTAAATGAGATACACTGAAAATTAATGTGCCAGCAGAAGAAATATCAATTTTAATCCTGAGAAGACAGAACTAATGATCACCAAACATCACCACTTGCTCCCACTGGGATACTGGATAACAGTCATAACAGCAGCAGCAACAACAACAGCAACAGCAACAACAACAACAACAATAATAATAATAATAATGTTTACTTGGTATGGCCTAACAGCCTAAACTGATATCAAGGCCCAGTTCTGCTAGGCACTGTACTATGACATAGCAAGAGTCAGTTGCTCCTTGAAAAGCTTACAATCTGAGGACCTGATCCATCAAACAATTATCCAGATTGTTAACTGTACTCATGTGGGTAGTTCCTCTGGCATCAATGGAAATATTGCATGCAAATGAAATTACTCTGCGTTAAAAAGATTTGTAAGACCAGGACTAAAAAGACAAGGGGGAAGGCATTATTAAACCAATGTCAGTGAAAAGATAAACAGAAGGCACAGAAAGGTGAACAATATGTATTTATGTTCCTCTTTTATATTCAAAATACTGTAGAGGGGAGAGATATACGGTGGCTCCAAATTAAGATGTTTATTTTGGTGGTGATGACAACATGTTTTTCCAAGCAAAGCGTAACTAAACTAGCAGGCATGAAGCCTAATGATGAGGAGAAATTGCTTCTTTATACAATACAACCTCATTAGTTTTATACTGTATAGTTCACATATTGGATACCTTGAAGCTACTGTCACCTACAGCCAAAAGGATAAGTTTTTGTATGCCTTATGATAAGGATAATTAAAAATATGTCTACTTTGAAATTTAAAGCTGTTTTCTGGTCCTTTGGACCAGGAAAACCATGTTAATTCTAAATGCAGGAAGCCAAAAGATATCAACTTTGAAATACTAAAGAGGTTCAAAATAAGCACACAGATAATAATTGGCATGTATCCAAATTACTGTGGATATGTACAGATTTAGTACACCCACATTCAGATCTTACTGATAAGAACAAAGTGGACATATCTACATATGCATTTAATCCAAGAT
Source organism: Crocodylus siamensis (assembly GCF_052110815.1). NCBI lineage: Eukaryota > Metazoa > Chordata > Crocodylia > Crocodylidae > Crocodylus > Crocodylus siamensis. The sequence goes on from NC_143395.1 coordinate 177,301,540, forward strand.
CAGTTTACTTGCAAGTAAAATACTTGTGAGTAAACGCTGTCAGGCAGGCATCTACACATGCATAGACTAGGGAGAAGATTAACTGCTCTTAGTACCAAACTTCCTGCAGCCCTTCAACAGGCCCCTGATGGTCATGCACATGTTGACTGCTGGCTGGCCCATGGCCATCTAGCCCCTTCTGGCTCCCCCATGTGCAGCCACAATGTGCCTCCTACCCAGCCACAATGTGCCGTCCTAGGGCTGCCGCTGCCATGCAACAGCTACGTGGATCCCATCCTCCTGGTTGGATCCTGGAAGAGATACTGATAATGGGGTCCTGGATGCCACTGCCGGGGCTACCCTCAATGTCCTGGGCTCCAGCCCCATTGCCTCTGGGCTCATTGGGCCAGCCAGGACTGGTGGCTGCATGCCATCCAGCATACCTTGGATGATGAGCAGTGGCTGGAGGCATTCTGGATGACGCAGACCACCTTCTGGGGCCTCCTGGAGTAGCTCCAGCCACACCTGGAGTGGCAGGACATCATCATGCAGCTGTCTGTCCCCACAAACATGCGGCTGGCCCTTGCCTTGCTCAAGCTGGCCACACCCACTATCATTCACTGTGAGGGCCATCTCTTTGGGGTGGGCAAGGCCACCACCATGGAGGCTGTCCTGGAGGTGCGGGGGACCCTCCAGGACATTCTGGGGCACACTGTGTTTTGTATATATGACACCCTGGTGGTGGTGGTGAGGTTCCATGCCCTGGGGATCCCCCAGTGCACCAGGGGCCTGCATGGGACCCACATCCTCGTCACCTTCCCACCCCATAGGGACCACCCCTATTACAGTCAGTGGGTTTTCACTCCATGGTGCTGAAGGCAGTTATGGACCACTGTGGTGCCTTCATGCACCTGAGTGCTGGCTGGTTGGCCAGCATCCATGATGCCTTGGTTTTACAAAACTCCACACCTGCCACGCCTGGTGGAGAGGGTGTGCTTCACCCTGGGGGTGCCAAACCTGCAGCTGGGCACTGTGATGGTCCTGCCCCTCCTCATTGGGGATCCTACCTACCTGCTCCTGCCCTGGCTCATGAAGCCCTACACCAGTCTGCTAGACCCCCACCAGCCCCATTTTAACCACTGCCTGGGCTGGACCCTTGTGCTGGTGAAGTATGCCTCTGGCTGTCTGAAGGGACACTGGTGCAACCTCACCACCTGCCTCAAGTTTGCTGAGGACAACCTTCCCCTGGTCATTATCACAGCTTGTGTGCTACATAACATCTGCAAGCCTTGGGGGGAGCTCTTCAGTGAGGCCTGGGTGGAGGAGGCATGGTGGGCGGAGAACACCCAGGGGCATTGCCTTGATCTGGGCCCCTCACCCAACAGCCTGGAGGCCATATGCACTGAGACTCCTTCCCTGTTACCACCAACAGCACACAGCCCCAGCCCTGACCCCAGCCTGCCCCGTGCTTGCTTTGGACTTGTGCTGGCCAAGGCAGACTAGTTGGAACATGTGCAAACAGCCTTGACCCCAGCTCACCCCATGCCTGCTCCCCCGCCCACATTGAGCAGTGGCAGTGTCTGGGCAGAAGCTACTGCTGGGTGCCGGGGAAAAGTGGCCCCTCCCCCTTGCTGCTGCTGGTCCCTTCTGGCTGAAGCCACCCAGAGTCCACCCTGCAGCCACCCTGCAGCTCAGCACCTCTGCACAGAGGTGGCAGTGATGGCAGTAGAGAGGAGCCACAGGGCAGCCTGGGCATAGCCTCTGGGTGGCTGCAGCAAGAAGGGCCTGGCAGTGGCAATGGGGAGGGACCCCTTTTCCCCCACACCCAGCAGCAGCTTTTGCCCAGTTGCTGTCACCACTGATCAGAGTGGGCAGGCAGTGTGGAGCAGGTGCATGGTGGGCCAGGGTTGGGGCTGTGTGCACAGGTTCCAGCTGGTCCAGAGCTGCTCTGCTCCACTGGGCCAAGTCCAGAGAGGGTGTAGGACAGATCATATTTCACCCAACCCTGGTCAAAATGGATGTGTCTGATTAACACTCATTACAAAAATTAACACTTTCATTTGTTTTGTGTTAATCACGTACATTAACTGCAATTCACTAGTTAAAATAGATAAAAATGCACACACAGGGCAAGATATAGGAGGAGTATTATTATGATTTTGTAGACTGGGAAATAAGGCAGGGACATATTGGAGAGATTCTAAAGTTAGATCCAAATTGGGCACTTAAAGGGAACTAAAGAGGAATTAGGTTGCCTAAGTCAAAAATAAAGATCCAAAATCAACTGTACTTTGGAGGCCATAAAACTACTCAGGCACTTCCATTTTGACCTGAACAGATACTTAGGCTTAGGCTCAGTTTGAGCATCTAGATACCTAAATCCTTCCTGAACTCTGTTGAAGTCTAAATCAGAGATGGAGAAGTACCTAATCTCTGAGTCACCAGAGAGCCCCAGTCCATTAGATGCCCTTAGGGTATACTGACAACACTTTGTACAGTATAAACTGCAGTACCCCAACATTATCACTTGAAAAATATGGTATTGGTGTTCATCTTTAGCACAGCGGTTTAGTGATTAGACCACCTCACATAAGGATATTGAGAACTGAGTTCTAGGCCTGTTTCAGACTGAGGTGTTTCAAACCCACAGCTCCCACCTCTTAGGTGATTGTTGTAACCAGCAGGCTTTGGAGTAAGCTGGGTGGGAAGTGCCCTCTACCTTTCCTGTTGAAGCTGAGTCACTGGGCAGCCAAGACAGCAAAAACCATGGGGTTTGACTGAGAGCAAGCAAGAAGAAACAAGAAACTTTCCAGCGCAGCGATGAGGACATTCAGTGGGAGAAAAGATTCCCGAGTTCTAGTTCCAGGTGCTGGTGACCTGGATGCCTATTCTCTGCAATTTCTCGAGTCAATGGAGGCTCCTAAAATGCAACCTGAGTCAGGGGCCAACCTCTGAGGAAGAGTGGATGGGTAGAAGGGTAGACGGATACCTATGTTTACCCATTGACTCCTCAATCTACATTTTCACTGACTGCCTGTCTTGTACGCAGACCAGCCCAGCCTCTGGCTTTTTTACTTTTCATTCCACCCAGGAAGAGCACACCAACTGCTGAAACTTCCTTAGCCTGACAAAGGGGTTTTGAACCTGAAGCTTCCTTAAAAATTTTTCTTCAACTATTTAAGCTGGTTTAATAAAAGATATCAGATTCACCCAAAGAACCTTGTCTGTCCTTGTCCTTAGACCAACACGGCTACAACCTGCACCCCTGTATGTTTACTGCTGGCATTTCCCTGCCACTCTGGAGCAACATTCATAGATGCTTAACTCTATCCATTAGGTGCACAGGGATCCTGTCTATTTGAACCCTGTCTCCCTGTGGCCAGATACTTATTTTAGGCATTCTAAAGCCTAAATGGAGACACACCTACAATACTGATGTGAATCTAGACCATGTTACTTGAGAGATCTGGAAATTTACTGCAGATCTGAATCCTAGTTCAATTAAGTTAACCACAAGACTTCCTCCACTTCCTCCAGATGAGTATTTAGTAAAAACAGGAACACAGAGTAAAACATTGTGAGGAAAGATGCACAGCTGAGAAAAAAGATGGGGCACTGCAGCTGTGGCCACCCATTGGCTTAGAATGGTGCAGTATAACTCAGAGGGAATTATGTATTAGAGAGTGTAGTTAACAAGGTGAACAGACTGTATGGTCTGATCACACTTGGTGTGGAAGACAGATTTCACAGATAAGAAAAAAACAACTGAAAGCACCTGTCAGTAGGTAGTTGAGTCAAGGGAGTTGAGTATGAAAGGCTTTAGCTATTTCGTATTCAGGTTTATTTCGAGGGACAGGAGAAAGTGGATAAGCAAGATAATGGATAACAAGAACATTTTAAACTATAAAAAGATCATTATTTATGTTTCCATCTTGTTTAGGAGAGGCAAGGATCTCAAGAAGGGCGGTGTGCATCTGAAAACTCATCAAACTTCTCTCCTGGGTATGCAGTTGGTTTAATAAAATATGTCCCCAAAAAATCCCTAGTCTTGCATACATTTCCTGGACCATCATGGATACAAGAATACTTCTATTTTGCTTAAGAGTTTTAAAGCTAGGAAGTCAACTTAAACAAATAAAACTTATTTTAATAAAATACATTGTATGGATTCAGAGCCAAGGCTTCTGCTGAACTTGTGCCTGAGGTAGGACTGCAGAATTCAGGCTGTTTCTGCAAGCAACTGAATATGAGCTGACCACAGTTCTTATAATGATACATGACACTGTTCATAAGTAGTCCTCAAAGCCCTTTTTTATACAAAGGAAGTCAGTATCATTCCCTGCTGTACAGATTGGGAAAGTCAGATACAGTGAGAAAAACTGACCTGCCTGGTTACCAGTCTCCTGTATCCTAGTCTAGTGTTTAACCAACTAGTTAGGTTCAGTGGGTGTAATCTAGGAATGTGGGGACACTTGCAGGCTTTTAGCTTGGGTTTCTGCATTGGATCTGAGTACCATCAGCTATTGGGGGAGTTCAGATGCAGATCTGAACTTGTTAGTTTAGTTTCTGGCCCAGATCTTATGGGAATATTCTAATTAATTCAATGGAAATTTACTGGGACATAGTTTGTTTACTTTTGCCTCTGAGAACCGGGAATATACATTTGTTTGAAGGTGCCTTTAGTCAGAAGATACAGATTTTCAAGGGTTTACTGAGTTGTAGGATGTGGGCAAAGGGTTTCTTTATGGAGCTCATTAAAACCTTAATAGCAATGCTGGTGCTTGCTACTGAAAAAAATATTATGCCTTGCTTCAGCATATGCCAAAACACAAGGAACTTCATTTTATATTGGCTCCATTGAGAGCAGAACAGTCAGACAGAGAGTCACCAGTTAAGTTAAAAAAAATAAATAAAAGAGAGGTTATTGATGTTGACAGAAAGGATCCTAACCCTTTGTACATGGATGTGTCATTTGACAGGAACCTTTTGAATCCTTTCTGCTGAGGTAGATTTGGCAATCATTCAGCAGCAATGCTTTATACTTTCATGCAGGGATTCCTAATAGGAAAAGCAGCAGTTCTGTTCTTTGGAAATATTGCAGTGAAAATGAACAAGGCAAGAAGAACACCAGGTGAGGCATGTGTTAAGAATGAACCTATCAGTCTGCACTGGAGGTCAATGTATATTGATTTTCTTTTCTTTCAAATTAGAATACATAAGTCCTAGGAACTGATCCTGAAAACATATGAATAGAGCACACATGAGAAAAATCCCAATGAAATTCCCAGTGAGAATTTTTGCAAAACTTGAGGATCATGGAGTCTTGAATAATGGCTTGCGATACCAGACTACATATTATGAGTTTACTAATTTCTATAGAACATAATTGCCTGTTAGGAAAATGTATTTAGAAAAACTTAGGGAAGGGCAAAAATGATCACTATTATAACTTCAGGGAAATCTTTTTTTCCTCCCAGTGTATCATCCAGATATTGGCAAATTTTATCCCAAGCAGGCATGGATAAATTTGCTAAAGAGTCTGAAGCCGAGGAAATTAAACTAGAGAGGTATTTTGAACCCTGTTTTGTTATTGCTAATCCCTTCCTTTGATAATTTGATATGATAATGATAAAAAGGTCTATGTTGCTTAACTATAACATGAGAAAAATCAGCAAGTAAACTGGAATTATGAAAAGAACAGCAGAGTATGATGCAAAAGGGATGAGACTCAAATATTTAAAACTGGGTGCTGGCATAAATCCCCATTCTGCAGTTGGATGTTAATACTGCACAGATGCATCAGGGATCCGAATTCCTACTCAGCATTTGCTTCATTAAAATGTGTGTTTTACTTCACAGATTGCTTTTTTTTTAGCTTAATTCTGAAAAAATGAGGATGGAGTCAAAGCCCAAATTTGTTGTATGTCAAAGACTCCTACTGACTTAAAAGGCTCTTGCTGATGATGTAAAAGACGCCTGCTGATGAAGCCCTAACTAGAGATATCACACCAAAGTGGTTGAGCAATCCACCGCACTGCCTCCTTGGCCCCTTCCCCAAATGACAATGTTTTAAAATGTGTTGCTAGTCAGGAAAACTTGTATTTGATTGCTACTCATCTCTGCCTGGCTATGTACCCGGAGTCCTGGAAATGTTGTATTATTCATTTGTACAGTTAGAAATAGAGAAATCAATACATATGACTCACACAAAAGCCACAATGCACATTTACTTGGCTACTGCAGATTTGGTAATTGGACCCAAAAGTAAATAAATAAAAATAGCACAAGACTAGTTGTCCAGTGCAGCTTTACAAGAAAGCACGCAAACATACTTAGTGCTGCCTGGGCTCCATCCCAAGCCAGTTGTACTAGAAACCTGGGCAGAAATACACATATCTTCATTTCTTACATTTGCTTTGTCCTGAATATTGAAATGCCACCCAGGCTTTCCTGTTAACTTCAGAAGGCATTTCCTATTACTACAGGATGTCCCTGCTTATTTTTTTCAGCTTCCAGAGTTTAAGTTTTATTCAGATTCACGAGGCAGGAAAAATAAGCTTCTTGGATGGATCACTGGCAGTAAACATGAGAGCTGGGGGTGCATCTACATTTGCTATTAGGACACTTGAACAAACTCTGGAGCTTATTGTTTCAGAATTTATTGCTCCTGGGGGTTGCATCTGCATGTGCTCCTAGAAGTCCAGCACACTGAGCCAGATCGGAGCAGTCCGGGGCTGCTCCCCCTCCATTCAACATGCTGTGGAGGGGCTGGCTTCGGCATGAGGATGCTTCAGTGTGAGGATAGCAGGCAGGGAGGCCTCACACTGAAGCACCTTCATGCTCCAGCCAGCTGTGTCAGTGTCTACATGTGTGCTGCTGCAGTTTTTTACTCCACAGGAGGATAGTACTTGTATTTACTAGTATTATCCTGCTGTGGAATAAATTAATCTACTCTGGTCTAATAGGGGTGCGTGTGTAGATGTGCAATGTTTACTGCACAGCTAATTAGCACCGTAAACATCTCATGTAGATGTGCCCAGGGAATAACTTATTCAGCTTTATTTCCCACTACGGTGAATACTGTTTCAAACCCCAAAGTTACTAGATGTTAAGTACAGAACTACAGATGTACAGTACTAGATGGGAGCACAGAAATCCACAAAAAGCCAAATCCTTGAAATACTTATTATGAAATATGTGGCTTTCTGCAAGGGGCTGAATCCTGTGGATCTGGCCCACCTAACTATTTAAGCACAACTTTCACTAGATGAAACAGAGAGCTAAGGCCCTTCCTACTCCAGGATACTTAAATATTTAATACAAACTGGGCATGTTTACATGTGCAATTAATATGCAATTTGAGCCAGAGTAAACTAATCTCAACAAAACCGTCTACACGTGCTGTTAAGTGCAGTAATTTACTCTGCCATTGGTTAATACCTGGGTCTGAATGGACTATCCTATAGCAGAATAAATTAATCTACTGTGCCCTAATTGTGGCACACTTGACTGCACATTAAATCAGTCTACTGTGCAGTAAAGCACATGTGTAGATGACTGGCAACACAGTATGCAAAAGCCCAGTTGCTAGAGTTGCTGTAGGGCAACTGGGAACCCCCTTTCAAATCCCCACCCCAAGTCTGGCAGAGGGCAAAAGGTATGAACCTAGGTCTCCATCTTCTCCACAGAGTGCTCTAGCCATGAGATTATCTGCCTTCTGTGCAAGGTCTGAATTGGTGTACATGAAATTGAGCATGTCTACATGTGTATTTATGTGTGCCAAATCAAATCACTGTCCCTGATTCGGGCTGAATCCAAATTGAATGGGGTGTGCGTTGCACACCCCTATGATTTAGGTGCACATCTACACATGGATGCACTAATATGTATTAAGGTGCATTAAATTTAGGCATAAATAGCTAAGTTGCATTAGCGCATGTGCAGACATGCTTATGTGCATTAATGCAGTGTGTATCCATTGACGCACACCACGTTAATGCACATTAGCACATCTACACATGTGACTGAGCTATTTGCACCTAAATTTGATATTTGCTTTATGTTGGTATCAAATTTAGGCTCACATGGCCTTAAATCATCATTTAAAAGGAGCATTAAGGGCACACAGGTAAACACACTCCCTTAATGCACCTTAAAATGGTGATTTTAGGCTGAGCCTGCTTAAAAGAGACACATGTAGACACATCCATTATGTATCAATTTGAGTCTTGCAAGCAAGGTAAGTGGGGAAATGCCAAGTTTGAGACTCCTATTAAGAATCCAACACATATTGGAGCTCTAAGCAGCTTCACTTAGCACCATCAGGACTTGGATGGCTTTGCATATGACCAGTTCAGGGGATTTTATTGGTGCCTATACATGAGCATGGATTAAACAAGTCTGCTGGAGTGTGGGAATTACTGTGCTCCCACCAGCCTCCATGTCTTGTGTATTAGAGTCCCCATTCTTCAAAATGGTGGCAAGGTGCTTTATCTAAAGTTTGTCAAATAAGCCTTAGATAAAACACTCCACCTCCATTTTGAAGTGCAGGGATGCTGATACATGAGATGCTCTGGGCACTGTTTTTGATCTTCAGATTCCCTAGTTCCCTGAAGTTCTCAACTGGACTGAGCAGTGGGGCCCCTCTATCATGTCATGACCTGCAAGTGAGGCATTCCCATACTTATTTCCTAAGTAGCAGGTTCCAGCAGGTGTTTACTCAGCATACATATAATGTGCCTGTAGGATCAGCACCACAGAAAATGCAGTGGAGGCTGCTGCTATCTTTTACATGACACATTCTGGAAGAGGAGTCCCTCCTGAGAGAATTCTTTATGCTGCTCCACTGTGTAGAAAAGATTCACTGTGTGAGAAAGAGCAAGAGAGTGGGGAGTCCTGGGTGCTTGTTCCTGAAGCAGGGCTGATTTCATGTAAAATACTGAGGACTCCTTCCCTATAGGATAAAGCCATAACCACTTTGCAGGCTGCAAAGCTCACTTGCTCATTTTTTCTCTGCACAATAGCACAGCTTCAACAGAAAGCATAGACAGTGTATTCATGACACAATAGCCTAGAGACCAACCAGTAGAGCTCTGAGAAGTGAGAGATGGGGGGTTTGAACCCCCCCTGCCCAGAAAAGAGAAGAGAACCCATATCCTAGTAATTGTATCCCAGTGGTGGCATCATTCTAACCACTATGATACTGGACTCCTGGCACCACTATTGCCTCTTCTGTGTGTTCAAAGAAGGGACTAATCCTTACACTATTTTTTCAAAGGAAAGGGCATTGGCATATATCTTCATGAAAAGGTTCTGGGCTGTGGATTTAAAATTAAGGAAGAAAACTCTCCGCAGCTCCAACTAAGGCATGTAGAGGAGAAAGGGATTACAGACATACTCTTGTCCTAAGTATTCCCTACCAATTGATGGCACACAGTTCTGCTTCCCATTATAAGGCACCTCTCTCTCTCTCTGTACTTTATTGTACTGTACTGACAACCTAGGCACCAAAGTACATTTGGGGATCCTACCATGAGGAATCCTTTTGAAATACTCACCTAGACTTCTTATGGTAAAGACATGCCTAATAAACAAATATTATTATATTTGCAGAACCCAGCCTGACCTTGAAAGACTATAATCTCTTCAGTTCCAAAAAAATCCCCTGGTATAATTAAAAAAAAAAAAAGAAAAAGAAAGGAAGAAGAAAAAAAAATATCTTTGTAACCGAAAATTGACAGAGGGACTGTGCGGGTGAGTATGTGAACAGCACATAAAAGAAAATAAAGGCAGTTGCTGGCTTCATCCTCTTCAACTTTGAGATTTATGGCTGCAGACCTCATAAAAGATCCTTGTGGCTGCGAATCTCCAAACTTCTTGTTCAGCTCTGATTTATAGAATGAATAAATCCAAGCAAACAGAGCTGTGAAAAGGATTTATAGAATAATTTATGGCTTTAGTTCAGGTTGGGGTTTTCACTAGTTATTTACCTTTACACTTAAGATAAAGATTTGTGAGTAGCCAATTATCCAAGGCACCGTGTGTTGCTGTGACAGCAGAGTTCAATGCACTAGTTAGCCTTTAAAAAACTAACTTATTTTGGGATACAAAAGGGTGCAATTGAACATACAGGACAGAGTTTACACCCCATATGTTAAAAAATGAGAAAAGAAGTAATAATACATTGTGAACCACAGCTTTCCAGGATTAAAAGTCCTTAACTGCAAAAGAAAAGATGATTGGAGTGCATTTATATAAAAGATAGGGTCAGGGTCTCAGGTACCATGAATCAGTGCAGCTCTATTGCAGTCATGCTGATTTACAGCAGCTGAGCATCCCACCCTAATGCTCTCATAAAACCACCTTTCAACAGCAGCTTGCTCTGGGACCTGCACATTTGTTCACCTGCATGATTCATTACTCTCTGGAAGCAAGCTGGTGCCTAGGATTTTAAGACAAACGTTGATGTTCTTTGCTCTAGTTATTTCTTCCACCTTTGAATGCTCATGGCATATCCCTGTGGAACTTAGAAGGTTCTGCTAAATGTCTGTGGGAGATGTAAGCCAACACAGCTGCCTCCCCAGGCCACTCCATCCATTAGAGGAGGGGGAAATGTGTTTTCCAAGCATTCCTGTATTGAGAAGGAATTGAAGTAAATAACTTATGCTGTTGGCTCTACTACCTGAACAGGATTGTGAAGCTCTCCACCTTCATGACACATGGTCCAAAGTGAACCTGCTCTTCCTCCCATAAGCAGCAGCATCACAATGAGACTTAAGTAATTAGCAACAGAAGTGACCACTGTGGCGGGCTTACTGATAGCAGCCTGGTGTGTCCAGGCTTGGAGAATCCCCTTTGTGATTGGTGGAACATTTCCATCAATCAGGCAATTGCTGGGGAGGGCTTGCCCTGCCCCTACCCTGGGGCAAGGCAGAGAACCTGGACCTGGTTGAAGCCTGCACCCTGCTTCAACCTGATTGCTCCATTTGCAATCTGGGGACAGAGCTTCCGGAGGGTATTAAAGAGCAGCATGCCTGGCACGTGGGTGGGTGTATGAGGGACAAAGAAGGGGACCAGGCTAGAGAAAAGCTGACAAAAGCTGGCCAGCGGGGCTGGAGCTGTTGCCCCGAAGTGTCCGAAGACCATCCTCACCAGACGGGAGGGGTAAATGGCTGTGACCTGCAACCCTACCACTGAGAAGTGTGGCATTGGTGCATGGATTGGTGCAGGGGGCCGAGACACTGGGAGCTGCACGAGGCAGCTCAGGTCTGCATTGCCAGTCAGTGCACAGGATGGTGCCAATGCAGGAGGGATCGGGACCCCTGAGAGCCGCTTGGGACAATGTGGGTCTATAGCCACTGGGACAGGGCCAGCAGCTCAGTGCAGACAAGACTGCACAGAGGGTCTGGGAGCAGACTGAGCCCCAGCACTGCATGAGGCGGCTCAAGCCTCCAACCCCTAGCAGAAAGCATAGCCTATGACGGTGCACAGGGTCACCAGTGGCTGGCAGCCCAAGGGGAGCCAGTGGCCTTGGAGGCATTGCACTTGGCCAAGGGGGACAAGGACCATCTATCCAGGCCTGGAGTTGTGAGTTGCTGGGGAAAATCATTCCCACAGGGGAGGGCAAGTCCTCCTGGCTTGTAGGGGGCTCCTAGAAGGAAGGAAAGGGAGAGGGCCTTTGGATTTAGGGGTTACCTCGGGACTGTGAAAGGCCCAAGGGGTGTTACGCTTCTCCCCCCCACCAGTCCCTGGAGGACTGGCAAGGTCTCAGGACCCATCAGTGCCTTGGGGACCCTTAAAGAGTTAACTTTTATTTCTAACGCTATACACCTCATATTTTGTAAGATAGTGCCTTATATTTTGTTATTCCTGTGTAATGATAATTGTTGATTTGTTGATACATGATCCCACTGAAATCCTTGTTGGGATCCCTCTGTTGCTTACCTGTTCTTGATTTGTGTTTACCTGTACTGGTTTATTATTGACCTGTTCCTGATTTGTGTTTGAACTGTTACTTCCCTAAACTGTGTTGATCTGTTACTTCCCTGTTCCTGAGTGGAGCCCTTAGTGGTAGTGTATAGTTGCCCCCTGATTCTACTCTCAGAGTATAGATGCATATCAAAGTTGTATATTTGTAAATATGTCTATTAATATACATCTTTCAGTCTGTTTTGATTAATATATTTGTATATAGTTAAGTTTCCTGGCCTGTCTCTAAAGGGAATAGGGGGAAACTGGGCTTCAATTGCAGTTTCCTCTCACAGCACTCCTGCCTAGCCAGTACTTCCCTACCATCGGAGGAGGGAGCACTTACTCAGGTGCTCCCGGGTTACACCACCCTGTTCTCCCCTGGGGAAATTGTCTTCAGCGCCACGCAACAGGTCAGCGAGGGATGACAGAATCTTCACACAGGCTTGCATTAGGAGAGACATGTGGCAATGTGTCTAGTGGCACACACCAGCAGGAAATGCAGTAGTTGCACTTTTCTCTGCTGAAGGGACATATGGTAACTCCTGGGATTTTTAAAGTGATGGTATCTCTTTGACTCACATTCCACAGATATGCCTCTAACTTCACTTGGGAAATTTAGTATTGCCACTGCTATTAGTCCATTACAATTCCTGCACTCCCATTACCAAGTCCCTCATGCTAGCCACCATATGACCTACCACCATCTGATCATCAGTAATTTTTCTGAAGACCCCCACTGCAAGTGAGTAGCACAGTCAGGATGTTAACCTAGAAGTCCTCACTTCCTGTTGCTTACCCAGCCACTAGAATATAGGATTTCTCCAACTGAAGTGGTTGGAATTTCCTTGGTGGCATGAAGCCAAGAGGTTGATTTTGCAATTGCCACTTGGGCCTACACTAGCACTGGGGACATTTAGAGGCAGGAGTGTGGGCAGAGCACATTGTATTCCTGCTATTGATTTAGACCAGCTTTCCCCAGAAACTTTCAGTAGTCCAAGGCCAATGACATTAAACAAGTAATGCGCTTCAGCAAACACCATACTCTGCTCAGTTTAAACTTTTTAATTACATGTGACAGCAAGCAACATTGGACTGTCATTGAGGCAGCACAGAACCATAGGGTTAGAAAGGACTACACAGGCTATTTACTCCAACACCGTCCATAAATTGAGGAACCTGATTCCTAAATCAACTCAGACAAATGCCTATCCAGCTTCCTTAAAACCTCTAGTGAAGGAGGTTTTATAACTTCCTTGGGCAGCTTGTTCCACTGCCCTACTCTTCTTACCGTAAGGAAGTTCTTTTTTGTTTTTAATCTCATCTCAGTGGGAAAATCTGCTTTGCTGCAGTTTAAAAACCCATTACTTTGTGTCCTGCCCCCTGTGGGAAGAGAGAATAGTTCTTTTGCCTCTGGATTAAGGCAGCCTTTCAAATATTGGAAAACTGTCATCATGATACCCCTTAACTCTGATTTAAACATGCTTAGCTTTCTCAACCTTTCCTCATGCAGCTTGCATTGAACCCTCTATCATCTTTGTCACTGGCCCCTGGATGTTCTCCAGCTTTTTCTACATCTTTCTTAAAATGTGGAGCTCAAACCTGCACACACTGCCCCAGCTGAGGTCTAACAAATGCTGACTAGTGTGTTACTACCTCTTCTTGTGCCTTGCATACAATAATTGTGTTAATACAACCCCAAATCATATTTGCTTGCTTGGCAACTCCATCCCACTGCTGACTCATGTTCAGTTAGAGATCTGACAGAACCCCAAGCCCTTTCTTAGCAATGCTACTTACTGCCTAGCCAGGTATTTCCAATTCTTTATTTGTGCATTTGGGTTTTCTTCCCTAGGTGTAGCATATTGCCCCCAAGCCCACTATCCTGGATTATTAGAATGGCTCCAAAGGATTATTTTTCAAATAACTTACCCCTGTAAGTGGTATCATCAGGACTGAGGGAGAACAGAGATGGCAGAAAGTTGCCTTTACCTGTGTAACTGGGCAGTGCTGTGCCCTGGGCAACAGCAGAGCACAGGGCAGTGGCAGTAGCTGGGTTTCCAGTGGCAGTGGTTATTTGTGCCCCGCCCCAGTCAGCATCTGCGGCTGGTTTCCTAATCCACACCCCTGCCTCTTTTGTAATGCTTCTGTCCACCACCCTCTCCCTCCAGGCCACATTTACACAGTAGTTATACCATCCTTCAGAGCGGGGTCCTTGAACACACCACACCATTTCCTAAACCTGAAGCAGTGTAATCAGTTCAATGTGAACTAGCTTGCCCCTATGCTAATTACCTGGCAAAGGGTTGCAGGGCCAGTTTTACAGCTTCAATTTGGGAAGCAGCTCTCTTGGAGCAGCACAGCCCACTTGAGCGTGCCACCCTGGAGCATGGTACCCTGGCAGGTAGACAAAGCCTCTGGCTCCTTGAGCTGTGCTCTGCTGCTCCTAGGAAGATTACTGTGCTAGAAATGAAAAAAAAAATTGGAGTCAATTTATCAGGATTAATTTGAGGGATTTTCCATCCCCTTTTGTTTGTAAGATGATGCGAACCATTTGACAATCCTGACTGAAAATTACTCCCATTCATTACTTTCTGCAAACACTTTAAATGTGCCATTCAAAATTGCATATGCAAGCCTTTTAGAACTGATGCAACCACCTACATGGCCTGTTTCTGCTCTGATTGGGCAAACAGAACTTAGAATTTGTTTCTTGGCACGCACACCCGCTATCACGAATTAGAAATTCAATGTCTGCAAATAATCTGCAATACTTAAATATTCATTGCTCTAAAACCACTAATTTCGGTGGGCTTTGGATCAACACCTATTTATTTATTCATTAAATTTATGTCCTGCCCTATCCAAAAGTCTCAGAGCAGCTTCCAATAAGCAGAAGAATGACTCGCATACTGAATTTCCCAAACACCACCTGCCAAAACTTGAGCACTTCAGCTCCCCTGCGCCATTACTGCTTCCCTGACTAAACCCTCATAGAAAAAAACGCATCACCCAATCCCAACCATAATTCCCACCTGCCATTTACATCCAGATATTTATGAAACTCTCCTGCTTCCCCCATTCCCCTCCAATTCCTCTGCCTCACACCCAGGAGAGATCCCTCTGCTCTCTCAGAAGCACTTTCAAGCCTTTAACCCTTCCCTTAGTGGCAGGAATGTTTAATGAATTCCTTCATTATTTTCCTCTCAAAGAAAAACACAGAAGGAACATGCATCATTGAAATGGGAATGAGTAGTTGGGATGTTTTGTGCAGTACCTGCTCAGAGCTAATTTGTCATGTCTCTCTCCTTTCTGCAGCTCTCCCCTCCTGCTCCAGCCCTCCCCTTCTCATGACTACTGGCAGCCTAACATGCTTTCTGTCACTACTACAGTTTGTTGCATCAGCATCTCAGCTGCCCGGAACACATTATTAGAAACCAGGAAAATGAAAGCATGGGATCCTTTAACTCAGTGATCAGGCAATACATGGCTGAAGACATCAGGAGTTACACTGAATTAGGGTTGCCAGCCCTCCCAGATTGGCCAGAAGTTTACCGGAATCGGCACCAATCTCCCAGTGACTATTGAAAGCAATCTGGGAGATTTTAAGAAAATAAATTCAATTAATGACATTATGTCATGAGGGGGGAGAATCTCCTAGGATAGCTTCGGAGTTCGCAACCCTACTCTGAATTAGCTTTTGTTCTCTAGGGACAAAATGTCACAATATCATATTTTTGCTCTCTGGCTTGGATTAATAATGTTGGTCATTCAGATTTCTGCGTAATTTAAAAACTTACAGCATGAGGACCTTCATCTTATATATGGTTAGTATCTGTGCTATATCTTATATATTGTTAGTGTCTTATGTACGGTTAATTTACAGCTAAGATGCTAAACAGCTTCCTGCCAAATGCTTGAGCTTGCCACTTTTGATAGACTACTTACAAAAAGTAGAACATTACTGGTGGTTCAGGCCCACAGTAAAACACTGAAGCTAAGTTTAACGAACTAAGGAGAGGCTGATTCTGAGATACTGCAGCATGAAAAGTAAGATGTATATAAAGTGTGAACTGCAGTGCTTGTTTGTGAGGCTGCTACCAAAACAGTTTAATCCTGCCACTTCAGGCTGAGTATCAACAAGATGTCAGGGACATCTCATGCCTTTTATTTTATCTTAAAAAAAAATAAAGCAAAAATGGATAATTCTCATTCCTAATTCAGACTTGAGCAGCTTTTGGAAGTTCTTGGGTTCTGCAAGCTTTATAAATGCTGTGCTAAAGATCTGTCTGAAAGACCTTGCTAAGGGTATCAAGGAGTTGGGTGGTCCACAGGTAGTCAGACCTTGGTATTACCTCAAAAGTTCTGGAAGACTTTAAAATTGAGGTGCTAGAGGGCCAGGATTAAGCCAAAGGCCTCACCTTTCCTCTAGTACAAAGCACCATCTCCTGTCCACCTGCTGAATGCTGAACCACACCACTTCTGCCCAAGCAGGATACTGATGCTGTTTCTCAACCTTTTTTACATGAAGAATTCCTCTCATTCATATTAGGGACATATTCCTTAGCAACAGTGATATGCAAAAGATTGGGCACTGCCACCAGCTGACTAGGGCAGGACAAATAATGAGCTTTTCATTTTGGCAGCCATGCTAAAAAAAGTCAGAAAACCATCAATTCAGGTCAAACCGAAACAATTCGATTTTGTTTGATTGGTTAGCTGTTTTTTAGGCTTTTTGGGTAAAGTGAGAAAACTAAAAAGGATTTTAAAAAGTGTTTGACTTGAAATTAAGTGGTTTTTTTTTCCTTTTTAAGTTATTTTTTAAAAAGCTTTCCTTTTAAGTGGAGATGGTGTTTTCAAATGCAAAAGGTCTAAGTCACATTCTGAAAATGTTGGAATGAAACATTTTTGCATTTCTGAAATAATTAAAGAATTATCAAATCACTTTGATGCTTTCAAAGTGGTTTTCACCATTTTTTGGCAGAAACTATTTGCCAAATTCACCAATAATTGCAACAAAAGGATGGGTTTGTAAAAGAAAAAACAGGTTTCACGTTCAGAAATGAATGTTTGTTTAAACTTCTGAAATGCAAAATAATTTGGCATATAATCCTAATCTCATCAAGGTAAATTGAGAACTGGGATCTTGAAGCAACAGAGCTGGATACTACAGGCCTACTACAAAATCAACTCTCTCTTTAAAGGCTGCATTGTTCCACCGCTTCCACCACTTTTTCTCTCTCCCCACACACTGCATGCGAGTGATTGGGTAAAGAAAATAATGGAGAAAAGCTACAGAAGAAGCAGAAAAGTCATCCATGTTTATTATTTTAAAGTATATGTTTTTTAAATCTAAGCCCAGCCTAGCCTAGCTGAATGTGCAAATTCCTTGGCAATGTCACATTTCAAATCAAAATATTTAAATTTACATGTAAAATCAAGGAAACATTGTAGTTTATCTTTCAATAACATGTATGTATAAGGTTAAACCTGTTTGCTTATAATTCTTACACTGAGCAATTCACTAATGTATTCTTATACTGAGCAATTCACTAATTTATTTATTCTGCCTGTTATCAAGTGACATTCAAGCATTGCTGCAGTTAGGTAGAGAACAGGTAGCTATTTAGGAAAGCAGTGGGAAAAAACCCATTCCATTAAGTCCTATTTTCTGTGCTGGAACCAACTTAGATGCTGAAGAGATGTTATCTGTCAGTTAGCACTCTAAGAATTATAATATTCAAGAACTGATTTTTTTCTGGGTGCATCTACACAAGACACTTAATGCACAGAAGACTAATTCTACTGTGCATTAGTGCAGTGGGAAAAGACCGTGCTAATACACTAATGTGTGGTATGTTTAGCTTAATGCGCACTAGCATCACCAAAAAATCATTCATCTGTGCTAGTGCGTAGAAGCACTGATTATGGCACAGTACATTAGTGCCTGTCATTACAGGTACTAAACTGTAATTTAGTATGTAATTATGGCACATTAATAAACATGTATATGTGTCCACTGAATATCTTTTTAAACAACCCAAGGGAAAAGGTTTTTTACTAGAAGTTGAAAACCCCTACCGACATCTAATAGACTGGAATTCAGTTAACCACCCTACTATGCTCAGTCCAACCCTGAAAAATGGCCCTATGTGACCTGTAGGAAAGTTCCCATCAACACTAGTTTAGAGAAAAGGCCCAAAATTGGTCAACATGACAGCAGAAAATATGATGCAGAGCTATATTTTAAATTAGGTTTTCTATTTCCATAGCTTCAGAAGGGCAGGAGGAGGCTACTGCAAAAATCTGAGATTGAAGTGACTAATAAAATGGTTATTAGCCAAATTATGGACAAATGGGTACCTCAAAACTATTTGTTTTCAAACTTAATACTAGTATGATACAGAAGCTGATAGAAAGAAGCACAGATAGAAAGACAAATTGTCGCTGGCCTCTGAGCCCATACAAAATGGAACAGGATTTTCATATGCCCATCCCTGACCAGGGGAGTATCAGCCCTTACCTCCTGGGGAAAAAAAGCATTGTAGAGGAAGAGGTGTCACAACTTGCTTTTTAAAAAACAAACCCATTTTCTTCTCATGGAATCAATCGCCTATGGCCTTTTCATTCTAACCACTTGACATAAACCCTAATGATCACCTCTGCTGATATTTAGTTCAGAGTTGTTTAATCTCACTAACAAGTACAATATAGATTACTGGGAATGCCTATCCGCTGGGAATGCCTATCCAAGGCACGTTGTCTTTGCTGTAATGAAATTTAACCATAACCTGCCACCATGGCACAAGCAATGGTTATTCCTTTCCTCCCCCCTTATTTGCCAAACTCTATTCTTCAATACAATTCTTTAAATGCTTTTGTTTCCTAAATGGTCATTGCTTTAGAAGAAACTCATGCAAAGCAATTGTCAGTCAGACGAGGGAGGATGG
Source organism: Crocodylus siamensis (assembly GCF_052110815.1). Taxonomy (NCBI): domain Eukaryota; kingdom Metazoa; phylum Chordata; order Crocodylia; family Crocodylidae; genus Crocodylus; species Crocodylus siamensis. The sequence goes on from NC_143395.1 coordinate 177,320,436, forward strand.
GCACGCTAGCCTTAATGGGCATTTTTACACATGCAAGTGCTGCAGCGCCGAGCTCTTTGAAAAGCGCCTGGTGCTGCGACACTTGCAGTTGTATAAGTGGTGAAATGCATATCAGTGCGGAAAAAATGGTGGTGGCACACTTTTGAACTAAAACACAACACATCAGAGGTGCTTAAGTTCAAAAGCGTACTACCACTGTTTTCTGTGCACTGACTCGCATTTCACTTCCTATACAACTGCACACAGTGCAGTGCAGTTCGCATCAGCTCATGTGCAGAGCAAACTCTATTAATTGAGTCTGCTCCAAAGTGGCGGGTCTCTGGTGCATCATGGGACAAAAAGGTATGTATATAAATTCCCAGTGTGCCTTTTCCTGGAGATGAGGAACATAATAGAAGAGGACAGATGACTAAGAGAAAGAGAAGAAACTGTTGAAGTAAGAAATGAGCTTTATATGGCAGTGACTACATTTATCAAGTTTCCTTAAAGGTTTGTTTACTAGCAGTGCCACCTGAAAGGTCTCCAATCCTTCTTCTGGGTTGTATTGACATTGCATTTATTTCACATTTGAAACCCTTCAGGCTGTGAAGTATGTTGGACCCAGGTCTCCCAGTTTCTGGGGAGACATTATAACCAGGAGCCTATCATATAAAGGAGAGGCCCATCCATGTACTCTGGCCACATTTAAACAAGATAGAAAACTTGAATCAGCCTTTGCAAGGAAGAGATGATTCTAGGGTCTGAATCCAAATGGATAGAGGCAGACTGGGCAGACCTGGCTTTATGCCTAAATTCTGCAGAGCAAGTGAGGTTTCCAGTGCATCCCTGAGCTGAAGTAGCCAAAAGGAAACACTACAGCTAGCTCCCTGCTCAGCATGCAGATTTTTTGGAGGACGCTTCCAATGTCCCTAGTTCTCCCCATGTGCTGTGCCTGGGACTTAGTTGCCTAGTGGGGGCCTTGAATTCCTTTCCAAGGGCCAGGCGTCTAGAAAGGGACACTTGGCACAACATTACCTAATGGCCTTATTGGATTATACCCCAGGCTAAAGCTGATTATTATGTTGTACTGGCTGCAAGTTTTAATAATTAAGCCACTTGGTTACATAATCTCCCACAAAGGAGCTAATGAGATAATAGGCCATTTAGACCCCTGGAAGGCATTACAATTATTATGCAATTTTAACATGTTAACCAGATGATCAACTGTAACGTGCTACATGTTCAACCATGCAATAGAAATGGAACATCTTTGTGGCTGGTTTGCATCACACTGATTTGATTATGTGGCATGTAAGTTTAAAGGTGTCTGTTTAAATTCCCCAATAGTCGCAGAGCTCAACATTAAGGTGCCAAAGTCCTCAGATGCTGGGCTCCCTGGGTGCCAGCAAGTTTAAAGGGGCATGTGGAATGACCAAGATGGGGGTGCAGCCCCCCAGTCCCAGGCTCCCCAAGTCCCGGCATGACTGCATATCTTTAAAGGGTCTATGGCATAAGAAGCTTGGAATTGAGAAGTTCCCTCATTCTGAGCTCCCCAAATGCCAGCAAGCTGAAAGGGCACACATGCAGCGTGGAATCAGGGGGCTGCTCCCTGGTGCTGAGTTCCCTGAACTCTGGCAGGAACATGATGGGACCTGAGGGATTTTACCCAGGATCCCCAAATTCATGTGTCCTGCCATGTCAAATCTTGAACTTTGGACATGGTAGAACACATTTTCAGAGGCTGGGATAAAATTCCCCAGACTCGGTATGCAATTAACATCTGCCAGGGGACTTAGACAACAGCTCTACTTAGCTAATTAATTTTAGTTTCATCTTTGATGCAACTGAAGATAAATTATTTCAGTATAAGCACTGATTGCTTAATTGTGGCAGTGATGGTGACAGCTACAGCAGAGGGTTGCAGAAGGACCAGCAGTGGAGGAGGTAGGGCAAGGGTACAGGCCAAAGGGTGGCAGTGGTGGCAACTGGCCTAGTGGTTGCAGGGCAACTTGGGGTATATCAGCTGAGGGCCATTCACTCACATCCAACAGAAGCTCCATATTTGGTGGCAGGCTATGCCCCCTAATCCCAGCCCCCAACTTCCAGTAATTCACAGGCAGCTCAGCAAGCTGGACAGAGCAGCTCTGCAGGCTGGATATAGCCCATGGGCCAGATGTTTGACACCTCTCTTAGGCACAGTTTAACTTCACATTAATGGCATTAGTCTTAAATGATTTGGGGCTTGGGGTTTTATGTATACCTTCTGTACTGCTCTGAATTTCCTCTTAAACATTTATAGCTGTTCAAGATTTTATATGATCAATTTCTGTTTATATCCAGAGAAGGTAACAAAATTTCACTCCTCTCTTACAGTATTCTGTGATTATTTTGCATCATTTTTTATAATGATCGTTACCTTTATGATAAACTCTTCCTCTGCAGATGTTCAACGGATGTTCAAATATTCATATATAATAAATTCAGTGTTGCCAGTTCATGGTGGTAGGGATGTTATGCTACTGCAACATGATAGGTTGTTGAATTCCACTTGGGGAAATCTGACTATGCTGCAGAGGAAAACTGCATGCTTTCACACAAGGAGAAGGTTTGTAAAGGTAAAACAGACAAGTTTCAGTTTTTCCCGAATGTTGTTTCAAAATAGCTTGGTACGTTACCTAGCTTTGCTGCTCTTCTTGGATATATTTTATTCAAATGTTGGCTGTAGAGTGTGGAATGTTTGGGGATTTTTTTTAGGGATAATGAAAAGACCATTTTTGGATTTTTTTTTCTTTTACCATGCAGTACCTATTATTGTAGCCCTAAACATCAGGCATAGACTATATATAACAAAAGTTAATATGCCAACATTCTGCAAGAGAATTATTGCTATGCTACCAACAGCAGGAAGGAAAGAGATATAAAAAGTTTCTGTAAATGTGTCCAACTCCTACCAACTACCTGATTTGACATTCCTGTAACGTACAAAGCTGAAAAAAATGGGTAGTGAATAAATGAATGAATTTATTTTTTACTAGACTCACTGGATGCTTACAGACATACCCCCCACCCACCCCAAAAACCCCACAGTGCTTTATACTTAGTGCACCCCCATGCCAAGCTCAGTGCATGCCCAGAAGTGGCAGTGTGTTAGTTTGACCCAGCTTGCCGAACGTCTATATAGGTCAGGCACTTCACTGGGGCTTTTTTGGTGCTTTTATCTGATAACTTATTGAATCAGCTATTACATAAAAGCACCAAAGAGCCCTGCTGAAGCACACCATCTATATGGAGACTGTAGAGCCCAGTGAGGCAGGGAGTGCTGTAGCCAGCTGTATAAGTCAGCCAGGACACCCCAACCCCTGGCTTGTACCCCAGCTGCTCCTCCACCTGCTTGGAAACAGCTGGCCAGCTGCAAAGGGCCAGCCAGCATTCATTCTCCCACGTGGGGGTGGGGGGAAGGAAGTGTTTTTCAGCTGTGTGCTCATGTTATGACATGGCTGTAGAGTGCTTTCAGGGGTCAGATCATGCAAAAAAATGTAACTTGTGTTTGCACCTCTAGGGTGCCTAGATCAGTTATTCTAAGGTCTCTCTACAGTTTATATGTCCCTATTTAGAAAAACCTGTTACAGATTACTTAGATCCTTATAGGGACCTCTTACAGTTTAGCACTTGCTATATTTCTTTTCTGAGCAAGGAGAGGCTCAGTCACATACTTCAGTATTTTTTATGAACTTGCTTTAGAGCACAACTGAGAAAATTAAGCCTAACTGTCTACATGAAATGCTACATTGCTGTAGGAATGACGAATGGTGATGTAGCTCATTGCTATGCTGACGTAGAATCAGTGGGCACTAACTGTGACATTGCTACTATTGTACAGTAGCAACGAGCCCCCACTGCCATTTTGAAGCATGGGGATGCTGATACATAAGATGCAGAGACTCCATTAATTGAGTCTATTTTGACGTGCTGTAATTAGCATCCCTGCATGTCTGTAGGCACCTTAAGCGCTGGCATGTGAATAACTGCATTTCTGAGTCACCATTAGCTCCGTGTGAACATTCTTTATTATTTAGTTAAAATTAAAAGTTTCCACCTTCATTTCTGCCAGCAAATCGGTTCATTTGGATAGTCACAGAGAGTGATCCCTCTAACAAACCCGTACACACAGCACAAAATCCATTTCCATGTTTCTTCATGTATATTTTTACCTTGCTCCAGATGTTTACATACTTTGTGCAATTTTGTGCTTCCAGTCTTGTATTAACGGTCATACGTTCAAAGACACCTTTCAAGCTGCATGTATAATTGTGTAACTCAGCCTGACATCCAGTAAAACGTTTCCTTTTTAATACAAACCCTATCTGAACATGTGGGTCAGGTAACTAGGTATCCATCTACAACCTTCTTTGCTTAAGGAAACAAGTTTTTAAATCTAAACACAAAATTGTACCTAAATTGGGAAACGGATAATTAAACTCAGAGGTGAAAGTGAGATTTAGAGAATGTGACTTTTTCAGAAAATCAGGATATACCATATTTAGTTAACAGTGAATATGAATACTAGGTGTATGAAATGGTAGCTGTTAGATTATTGTCACAATTTATAAAGCTTGGTAAACATTATCAACTCTGGTCTACAGCCAGGAGCAAATGATCACTAAATAATGACAAATAAAAAGCTATAAGTATCCCTGTTATGTGCATATTTGTTAAGAATATTTAATTGTATGTTTACAGTGTTGTAAACCCCGTACAACTCTTGCTATCCTGATAGCTGTTTACATGTTATGAACCTTCCTATTTAAATTGAAGAGAACATAAAACAGAGCCTCTGACAATATGTGGCTATTAAGTATTTAAAAGCAAAGAGTGGAGGTGTGAAGCTCAATGTTACAGACAGATTAAATCCTGTGTAACTACATTGTGCCAGCCTATCTTCTTCCTAACTTTTAGTTGGGCAAGGCATTCTTCTTTGCCATGCAATCTTCCATGAAGTGTTAAACAATGATTGCATTCTCTTTTTCATAAGCATCTGCATATCAATGAAGGTGAAAGTGATTCCAGTGTATTTGTTAGAATCACAGAATACTCGCATTATCTAAAAACAACATGCAGGAGTTGCAATAGAAGTTCCTTTTTTGTCCCAGCAAATTCCATCAGTCACAAATTATTCAGATCAATAAAAGCAAGACTTTTTGGATACTGAATTAAAGCTTAGTGCCTAATTTCCTTTAAAAATTCTAACCCTGTTATAAATATGGTATTTGTTGTGCCTAGCTTCTATATAGATGTACACGAAAGGGGCTAAGCACATAAGAAAACTGCACATAAGAAAACTGCCATTTCCCTAAGTGTAGGAGCCAGACAGTTAAAATCTCTGTGCTGTCCTGAACACAGGGTCTGCTGCCTCCTAGTGCCTCACAGGGTGCTAGTGATTTGAAAGGGAACAGAAAAAAGGCACCCATGGCTCTACATATCTTCCACATAATCGGGTTACTAGAGCTAGCTGGCAAAGATAACAGGAATGCATTGGGGGGAAGACAGATTTGCATCTTTTCCAGTGTGGGCTTGTCATGGGATAGGGTCCCTAAGGATGGCCATGACCTCCTAAGGCCCCTTGACAGAGACAATTCAGCCCAATGGGCACCCTCTTTTCTCGCCCGCCATGTCTTGATGTAAAATGTAATATAGGGAGGCTGCCTTCACATCTGGTTGGACACGGTCCTGATGGACTTCCTTGAACCCTGTGGGTGCCTGATCCCTTGTGGGTCCCATTTCAAAATAGGTGTCCTGGGACACCCCAGCCTTATGTTCTATATGAGTGGCTTCAACCGCTCCTTTACCATGCCCCAAACCTCACAGATGGCACCGACGTTCTCCTGTCTGGGCCTTGCTATGAATTGGCCCCCTTGTCCTCTCTGGGCTCTCCGAAGCCCTGTCTCTGCACCTCACTGGTGCCTGGGCTCTCTGCAGCCCTAGTGCCATGCCCTTGCCGACGCTGGGGTCTGTGCACCCCAAATGCCACGTTCTCGCTGGCGCTGGGGTCCCCATGCCACAATGGGCCCCCAATGAGGCCTCCTCCTTCCCCAAATACCCTCACCCAGACTACCAGTCTTATAAACAGCAAACAAAACATAAGCCCCTAGGCTATAACATAACGCAAGCCGCATAAGGTGTGCGCTGCCCATTACATTACCAGGAGCCGAACTTAATCAGGCCCCTTCCATTCACTTACTCAGCAAGGGCTCCTTCCCCCTTGGCCACCGGCAGAGAACGTCCCTAGCTCCAGCCTGGGGTTTATATAGGCCCAGGGCCCTCCCCCTTGTGGTCAGCTGACCATGTGCAGGTGCAGGCTAATCTGCCCTCTGACTTGTTGCCCCTGTAACCTGCACCTGGGCTTCTGTCTCTCTCTTTGGGCCCTCTCCCAGGCAGTTTCTGCTCTTCTAGGAGCAGGGCACCTTAGTGCTCTGTGACAGGGCTACTGAGTATCAGGGACAATGTGATACCCAGACTATAACATCACAACCAGTATTAATGCCTTGGAATGAAGAGAACTTTCTTAATGCAATGCTCGACTTTCATCATTGCAATTTCTAAATGCAATAGTTGACTTTCATTATTGTAAGACAAGGCTGTGACTGAATATTGCTGTTACCAAGAGGATTCTGTTGCACATAGAAGAAATGCTTAAGGATGCATTTCTAGGGCTCTGTGAAAATATGGCATCACTACCTTTTAAAAAACACAGATCATTTAAAATATAACCGAATGCTGCAAAGTCAAGTTAGCTGGGAATCTGCAGAAATCCTTTAGGCATTAGCATTCTGAAGAGTCAGCCAACTCCTGGGATTATATAGCATTTGCAACAGAGTGTTTACTTTCTAATGTGTCAATCAAGAACAGGTTGTTGGCCTGGAATATGGGACATCTTTGTAATGGATTTATTAATCAACATCAAGAAAAATTATTATGCTCTGTATTTGAGCACTTGACTTATTGTATATGTGACAGGTGCAGGCACACTGTAGATGTGGACAAAATTAAACTGGGTTAAAAGATAGGGGGTAATTACCACGTGGTAACTGTTTCACATGTCTACCTTGTTCCACAGTAAGTAGTAATTTAACAGATAGGGATTTGGCACCTTTTTTCCAGCAAGCTGCTGGTTGGTAAGCATTCAGCGTTCTCTCCCAGGGACAGTACCATAGTCCAGATTGAACTGTTTGATGACGATTAAAAAGTCTGCAAGATAACAGGAAATTTATCAGCTGTATCTGTCTTTTTATCAGTGTATGAACTATAAAATGTAGAAACATTATTTTCCTAATACCATGGAAATTTAATTCAGTAAAGATTAGAGAGTGTTCACTCCTGGGTCAAGGAGGATGTACCAGATGCATCAACAGAGGTAAGAAAAATATTCATTATGCTTCAAGACCAGATTCTCCCTAGATTAGTGTTCAGGAATGAATACATGAAGATGAGCATTAATAATGACGTGGTATTTTTTTAGAAGAGCAGGAATATTTTGCCACATTATACGTGTTTGTTTCATAGAATCATAGAATAAAAAGATCATCAAGTCCAGTCCCCTGTCATGGGCAGGAGGTTATTGGGCTCAAACAAGCTGAACTAGGTACTTGTCCAGCCTCCTTTTGAACACCTCCAAGGATGGTGACTGCACCACCTCTGCTGGGATCATGGTCCAGATTCTAGATACCCTTACAGAAAAGAAGTTTTCCTAATGCCTAACCTAACTTTTTGCTTAATTCGCTTGTCCCCATTGGTCCTCATCCTCCCTGGGGGTGCCTTTTTGAAGAGTTGCTCCCCTAGATCTTGGTGTTCACCTACATACTTGTAGGCAGCTAACAAGTCAACTCTCAGTCTTTTCTTGGTCAGACTGAACAAACCTAGTTCCTGGAGTCTCTCCTCCTAGCCTCCAGGGCACTAATCGTATGGGTGGCCCTTACGAGCTTATTCATATCCTTCCTAAGTGTGATGCCCAGAACTGGACATAGTACTCCAGCTGTGGTCTCACCAATGCTGAACAGAGGGGGAGGAGCACCTCTCTGGATCTGCTACTGACTTCATCTTACTGTTGCCTCATATTCATCTTCTGGTTGATTGTCACCCCCATTTCCCTTTCAGATGCAGTGCTTGCCAGTGGACCATCACCCATTGTATAGTTGTGGTGAATGTTCTTCTTGGCCAGCACTTGTCCCTATTGAACCTCATCTGGTTGCGTTCAGCTCATAGCACCAGTCTGTTGAGGTCATCCTGGATCCATACCCTATCCTCAGATGTGCCCGCATTTCCCCACAGCTTGGTGTCACCCACAAACTTAATCATTGCACTTTCCACCCCCTCATCCAAGTCCCTGATAAAGATGTTAAAGAGCAGAGGCCCAAGCACTGATCACTGCAGGTAATATGGTTTCCTAGAAACCATACTAATGTCAAAGTGTAATTTTCAGGCTAGTGTCAATTTTTTTTCTATAACTAGGAAGTAGTTGGTCATTTGCATGTTACCATAATTCTATTAGAAAAACAAACACCTTATTTTTTACCTTATGGAGCAGCAAATAGTTTAACATTTACAGTATGCACAGCATGTTGAAAAAGGATAACCAGAAATGGGAAAGGAGGTCATATTGCCTAAAGTCAGTGGGTTGCAAATTAGTATTTGTTTATATAGTTACAGTAATAAGAGGTGGGGTCCATGCTACATTGATATATTGCTTTCCACCTCTAGGTTCAAATTTTGCCCAAGTCAGCAATAATGGAGAGTTATTCAGAATGATAGTTTTTTTGGTGGGCTATGAGGCATGAGTTAGTGACATAAGCCCAAAGATTAGCAAACAGCTATTTACATAAAAAGGATATTTTGTTGGCAGCCTGTCTATTAAATGGACATAGTGACTTAACTAACTAGCTTCTGTAGACATTCAAAGCCAGAGTTAGGGCCCACAGATGGTACAGAATACACCAGTTTGCATTTCCACTTTCTGAGTGTGGAGTGGGAAGTAATCTTTTGACCAGTTAATTCAGCAGTTTTCATGAGTGCTACACTCAGCTTTTAAAAAGTCTCACAAAATAGGGTCTTGGGTCTCCTCTCACTTATGTCCAACAGAAATATAGTGGAAGAAAGTCCCTGGACTTACCAGTTTTATAAAATAATGTAACCAAAAAGAATCAACCTTCCTTTTTTCCCAGAGTGGATCTTCTTTAACTGGGAGGGGTGGGAAGGGGGGTGGGGGTAGAAGAGAGGAACCAGTGGTAATATAAGCTTGAAAAATTATTATGTCCTATTCTTAACATGACTTTGTACAATTATCTTTTTGCTCTACTTATCAAATTACATTTTAGTGCATTAAAGTGTATTACTACACCAAGTGTTTCCTACCCATTATATGTTTGTTATTGTTTCCAATGATGTGTGAAATTGGACCCTCACTGAAATTTTCTTCAGTACCCATGCATTATCGAAAGATCAAAATATTGACAGCCTGATTTTATAATTGTAGCTCAATCTTATTTCATGCCTTTGGGCTGTCATTTAAATTTTGCTTTAGGATTATGTTATACTCTATGGCTTTTTTCTGTAATGGAATGATTAACATTGCCTTTTGACCCTTTTTGCTGGATCTGATTGAAAGTTTTCAGAAGAAATGGCATTTTTCAAAGCAAAATCTTGTGGTTGAAATTTATGCTCTCCCTAGAAGAAAAAAGTAATTACTAAAAGTCAAAGCATTTTGTTTTGACCTAACTGGGAGAGGGTGTTTCTGTTTTTCATTTCAAAGTTACCTTTTATTTCAAAATTTAGAATGTTTACTGGATTATCTGAAACCATAGTATAACTTTCAGAATAGGAAAATAATATTTTATTGATTGGAACAATATTTAGAACATACTACTTCACTAGAAATAATGATTTTTAAAATTCTGTTCTGGAGTAAAACACATTTTGAAATTTCCTGTGGAATGGAAATCCCAGCTTTCAACCAGCTCTGTTGTTCATATGTTATATGGCTTTGTTCTGCATTTTCAATTCAGATGATCACTAAGGGCAACAGGATGTGCTTGATTTCTATTATTAGTAGTATTAGTGAGGTTGCAAGGTGGTGGGTGCATCCAAACATTCAATTAATTCACAGCAATAAACTCTGGTGGATATTGTGCTGGAGTTTATTACTCTTGGACATACTGTTTGAATATGCGCCTGGGACTGCAGCATGTTGAGCCGGGCTGGAGCAGCCCTGACTGGCACAGGGTGCAGGGGATCAGCTTGCCAGCCCAGGGCAGCTCCGACCCAGCTCAGCACATTGAGGAGAGGCTGGCTGGGGCACTAGGGTGCTCCAGCGTGGGTATAGCTGGCAGGCAGCCCTCTGCATTGAAGCACCCTCATACCCCAGGCAGCTGGGTTAGCATCTACACGTGTGTTCCTGTGCATGAAAAAACTCTGCAGTGGGACATTTATTTGCAAGTACTAGCTGGCTGCAGTTTATTAGTTTTCTGAGGCCTAATTAAGCTGCATGTATAGACACAGAGACATTTACTGCAGAGCTAATTAGACAACTCCGCGTTAAAAATCTTGTGTAGATATACCCAGTGCTGGCATCCGGTCAAAGTTTGGTCAACCAGATGATTCAATGTGTATTTCATATATGGTCAGCATAATTATTCTTATCCTTATCACTATCCCGTCCAGAAAAAAACTGTTTGCTGACTTAACATTTTAAATGGAAACAAAAGATGTCAGTATAGCACTGAAATCACAGAACATTTCTAAGGTGCTTCAGCAGTCATATTTTTATGGTGCCACAGCTGCAGTGCCTTAAAGATGAAGAGACCCATTTGGATGAATTCAATATTGACTATTATCTTCATTTTGCTCTTAAATTACCACTGATGTTTAAAAGTTCATTTATTTATGTATTAAATAAATGTGTATATGGGCATTCACTGCTGACCTACCTGATCCCATTGGTTAATTCTACTCTGAAGGCAATACTGAAGACTTTTCAAAATAACATTCATTTTCTGTTCGTGTCATACTTCTTCACTTCACTTACAGGGCTAGGGGCAGCAGTGCTGTGAGAATGGCTGCCCCATGGGATTGACTGCCTTGTGACCCCCCAGGTCCTTTTCTGCAGAGCTGCTGCTTAGTCAGTCAGCCCCCAGCCTATACTATCACATGGGATTGTTCAGTCCTAAGTGCAGGACTTTGCACTTGTCATTATTGAACCTCATGAGATTTCTTTTGATTCAGTCCTCCAATTTTTCTAGGTCACTCTGAATTCTAGCCTAAGTTGTCAGCTTATCTACTGCTCATCCTTGCTTGGTGTCATCTGCAGACTTGCTGAAGGTGTACTCTATTCCATTTTCCAGGCTCGTTGATGAAGATATTGAACAATGGTGGCAGGAATATGTAGACATTTGCCATACCTGAACTACAATCACAGAGCTAATTTTAAGCTGCATGATCATAGATAGGGAGTGGCTTGTGCATATTTGCCATTGCTGGAAGCTGTGCCAGAGACTAAGTAAACTGAGGTGGGGGGAGAGGCAGTTAGGGTTGGGGGGAGGGTGTCTATCAGGTCCAGGGTAGGGGTTGGCAGGATGGGTGGCAGGCGGGGGAGTCTGTGGTTGGGGGCTTGTCTATCTGGGACTGAGAGGTGATGGGGCTATAAAAATAACTTGGTCAGGGTTGGGTGAGAGGGTTAGGAAGAGCACTGTCCCAGGGTTGAAGTGAATGGCATGGTTTTCCCAGCCCCAGAGCTGCACTCTTAATATGTACAGATGCTCAGTAGATTGGGCTAACCCATTCACAATCTAAGTCAGGGCCTTGTTAAATGTTATACTGTGGGCTGCACAAATATTTATTGCTGTTACTGCTAGCTTCAGTTTGGAGCAGTCACGTGTTCAGACCAGCAGGGGTCCGGAGGACTGAAAGGTACAATGCCACCCCTCCTATTCTGGGCTTCCTTCTGCCCCTTTGGGGCTCCCCCAGTTCACCCCACTGCCAGGGCTTCCCCCTTGCCCTCTGGGATTTCCCTCCCCACCTGCATCCCCACTTACTTGTGGCTGCCCATGCTGTCTGTTCTGGGGGAGCAAACAGGGAAGAGTCAACCTGCCACCCCAGCCCCAGCCCCAGCCCCTGCCCCTGCCCCTGCCCCTGCCCCTGCCAGGCTGCTGCCTTTATCTGGGTTGAGTCTAAATCAGAAAGCAGCAGCAGTGGCAGCCAGGCAGGCAGGTTAACACTTCCTTCCCTGCTTCCTCAGGACAGACAGTGTGGGCAGCCATAAGTAAGTAGGGGTGAAGGGGGCAGTGAGCAGAGATCTGGAGTTCTGGGGAAGGTCGGGGGTGGGGGGGCAGTGGGCCCAATCTGGGCCAGTGGGGGAGTGAGAGGTGGGGTGTTCACATTAAGTTGTAGACTACAGTGGCTACATGTTAGTGTAACATGAGTTGTATAACACAGGTCAGAGAAATCTAGGCTGGAGTGGCATAATTCTGAGCCATCTAAAAAGTGCTTAAAATTACTTTCAGGTGTTAATGTGCAGACAGTCCAGGTATTAGGAGCTCCAGAAGTTGCCCAAAATTACCATGTAACAAGGCCCTCCTCAAGTTAACTAATTTAGATCAGGCTAGACATTTTTTGCCTGATCTAATGTACCCGAACATCTGTTAAGATCAGTAATTAGATTGATTTAACCTCTAGTTAGGTCAATCTAAGTGAAACATCTGCATGCACCCAAATCTGGGGAGGGTGCAAAAGGAAATGAAGATTCCTTTTACTATCATCCTTGTATGCTCTGTGATAGGCAAAGAGCACCCTGATTCTCATGGGGGTAACACCCAATGAAAATCAGCTTTCCAATCTTGCTCTCATGTTGTTTAGAAACACCACCTACATCTTTACTGCAAAGTGCCGATTTTTTAATTAGATATTTTGATTTCTGAATGCCTAGTGCAGTGGTTTTCAAACTGTGGTCTTTTGTCCCTTTGGGTCTGCAGACTATGTCTAAGACAGGGGTGGGCAAATATTTGGGCTGGAGGGCCACTTAGGGAGTTTTGGTGAGGTGTTGCAGAATGGGTCAGCACCCTTCCCTCCACCCCACCCTTCCACCCACTAAAGGCCACCAAAACTCCCTAAGTTGCTGTGCCTTAGGGTTTGGCCTCACACTGTCACCACCTTGTGATCCTGGCCTCATCCCTGGGGGCTTCATGGACACCAGCCCAGGCCGAACCCCAGCCCCGGCCCTGTCTACCCATCCTTCTCCCAGACACTGCTCCCCACCTGCTTACAGCCCCATCCCATCCACCCAGTTGAGCGCACCCTGCCTGCACAGCTCCTGTGCCAATCTCCATGGAGACCCTGCCCACCACCTCTGTCTGGTAGCCCTAGTGGTGGGTGCAGAGTGGATGAGTTGGGGTGCCCAGGCCAGTGGGACCGGGTCTGGCGGCAGTGGTAACACTGGGAACAGCAGCTGGAAGGAGCTGCCACTGCCAGGGCTGCCAGGAAGTGGAGTCTGGCCACTGCACTACTCCAGCACCACTGCGCACCTGGGGGCCACAGGACTGGCTGCACATGTCACAGCTTGGGCTGCCCTGGGTGCCAGGGCTGGGTGGGGCTGCAGGACCTGTCATAGGTCACATAAAATCCCTTGGTGGGCTGGATCCAGTGCATGAGCCATATTTTGCCCACTCCTTGTCTAAAGGGTCTGTGAAAGATTATTACAATCAATCAAATGTATGTTAACACACTTACACTGCAAAGGGGTTCACACCTGCATTTGAAATTTTTAGGGGTGCACAAATGAAAAAAGGTTGAAAACCACTGGTCTAACCTAAGGCCTGTATTACTATTTAACATTTTAAATACAGCTTTATATTCTAATACATTGTCTAGCTCCAGGGTGGTAATATAGGAATTTCAAATGACTTTTCATTCAGAAGACTGAATCTTTCAGAGATTAGATACTCTCTGCTGCTTTCATTATCTCATCTGATTTTGAATCTTTCCTTGATTTCAGAGGCAATCTCTGGAGAATGTTTTTTGCTTTTAAAAGTTTGGTCCTATTGCTGCTGGGGAGGGGAAAGGAAGAAAATAACCTTTGTTTTCCTGAAATGGCATTGTAAAAGCCAATAGTTGAGATCACCTGAAACTTCTCCAGTTATTGTGCCAAAATATAAGCTAGTATACTAAGGACAAGGTACTTCAAATGCCTTTGCATCTGATTATCAAAGTAATTCTAGGGTAATCATTTTAGGAATAAGGATAAATTAGTGTTGTTGCACAGACTGGACTAAGTACTTGAAGTCCTGGTTATATTGTTCATACAGATTCAGAATTATGTTTCCAAAATTTCCAAAATTTTCATTGAGGAAAAGGAAACATATTTTCTCCAAATTTGCCACGGGAAAGATTGAAACAAAATATTTCATTTGGGGTTTGCTTGAACCAGTATCAATCACTGCAGCTTGTTACTTGCCTTCAGAATGTTTCATTTGGGGGGGTTTCAGATCATTTTGTGTTGGTGGCATATACCATGATGCCATAAAGGATTTGTAGTTTGGGTGCTTAATATTCCTATTTCAGGCTATGAGCTCAAGCCATATGGCATCGAAAACTACAGCTTTTTTTTTAAAAGAAGCTTCTCTCTCCATAATTTCTTTAAAAAAATATAGTATATGCTTCGATATTTTGACATTTTAAATTTTTTCTGAACTTTCCATTTTATAAAAAAAATTGTATTACTGAGTCTCTACTTATTTGGACACAAAATACTGTCAACATTGTGGACCTTTCATGGTAAATTAAAAAGAAAAACAAAACCTTCCTTCATTTTTTGACTACAAGGGTAGACTTCAAAATTCGGATCCCTCTGGTTCTAAGTTTGTGTCAATATTTTTTTGATGGCTATTATTTGCACTACAGCTCTTGTAGCTTGAATCATCAGGTATGGATAAGTGCACCATTGTACAAGAAACTTACAGAAAAATATTCCCTGCCCTGAAGAGTCTGCAACAAAGCTGTGGGTTGCATACAGTCATCTAAATCAGATGTCCTAACTGCAGGATTTGGCCTCTCAATTTTCAGAAAAATTGCAGTTCTTTGAAGCTGTTCTCTCACCATCCTTCTCCAACCAGTGCTTGACATAGCTCCTGAGTTTCTGCTGTTGGTATTTCTAGTATATTTTTTATGTAATAACATAAACGATTAAATTATTAAAGCGCTTGTAGTTAAATAGATTCTCAGAGGAAAGACTCAGCATAAAGGTCAGTAACAAATCTCTGTTTTTTGCTTTTTAAAAAGCACTGTGAAAGGATGATCTCATGGCTGGAGACACAGGACTGCAGCTGGGGAGTCACTTCTGTTATTTTGCAACATACCTGTATGCTTTAGGCAAAAAAAACTAACTAGTCCTTCCTATGCCTCAGTTCCCATCTTCTCTAAAATGGGTATGATACTTTGTTTCTCCTATGCTGCTTATCTTGCCTGTGTATAGTGTAAATGCTTCCAAGCATGGATAGTCTCTTATTCTTGTACAGCACTTGGAAACAATGGAATCCTCATCTTTTTCTGATCTTCTGGGTATAACTAAAATACAAACAGATTATAAAAAGAAGTGGTGGCTCCAACCCTATGACTTCATGTAAACTGGTCTGCCCAAATTACTTTTTGTATTGGCAAAATGATTAAAGGATAGAATTACTTTTCAGAAGTAGTTCATTTTGGAACAGAAGACAGTCAAATACTCCTTTGTCAGCTTTTCTTTCCTTATTTACTGTGAATAAAAAAATATTTGACCCTAATGTAATCTCTAAATGCTAAAATTGTGTATGAAGGCTAGCCTTTAACCATTTGATTGCATTTTTTAAGAACTCCCTCTATTTGGAAACTGCAGTTTGACATTCACAAACAAAAGACACATCACTTTCGTTAAGATGTGATGAGAGATAAAAGATGGGCTTACAAGTAAAATATAATTTCTTACTGCAGTGACAACATTGATAATGCTTACATTCTGTAACCCAGCGATTTACATAATGACAAAGATGTGATTATCTTTTCAATGTCCGTAAGCAATGTTTTGTTCACAAAAACTTGGTGTTTCTTTTTATCAATAGTTAAGTGAAGCGATTGCCAGAGGTTTAGTTGATGTCAAACAGGAAGAACAAAATCTTATTTTATTTTCTTCCAGTTTAGGCCCATTAAAAGTATCTCCTTTGCTTTGATTTCCTGGTTGTGTCAGCTGAGGAATATAGATTGCTAAGAGTGCGTACAAACTTTCACCACATCCACCTATGACTGTGTAGTTTATTTTAAGTGGTGTGTATATCTGTTCGCCTGCTGGGAGCCTCATTGAGAACCCAGTCTAAGTAATTTCGGTTGCAGGGAGGCATCAGAGGAATCAGGGGAACTAGCAGGTCCATGTAGGGGTTTGCTGGGTTCAAGAAAGGTTGATTGGTCCATGGGGAGCCTTGACTGGGAACAAAAAATAGCCTGGGTTGGGGGGCCCAGGGGCTGGGGTGGGTGGTTGGGCTTTCCCAACCCTGGGGCTGCCTCTGAATATGTACAGACATTTTCTGGATTGGGCTAACCTGTTCCTAATCTAAGTTAGTTACCATACTCAGGTGAACTAATTTAGATTAGGCCCACCAGGTTTCACCTGATTTAAACCCCACCAAACATATCTAGAGATTGGCATTCAGATCAACCTAACCCTAGTTAGACTGATCTAAATGTAGTCTATATGTACCCAATACAATTGCTGAGTTTTTTGGCTTGTTCTGCTTTGTAATGGCTAATTATGAGTAAATAAAGGAGTGTTATTTTGCCAATAGGAGCAAAATAACAGAAGGAGCTCATAGGAGGAACTGATCTAATGCCCCGGAGATTAATGTCCAGAGCTTAACAACAGGATTGGAACTGAATGGGCCAGTGCCCTTCAGTGGTAATCTAGATGAATCACCTTAAGGAGGGAGGACAATTCAGTCCCCATGTCTATTTAGGATCCTGCCCTGTGTTACTGAAATCAATGGCAGCTTTTAGTTTGATTTTATTTTTAATAGAAGTAGAAACAGGCCCTTACTCCTTGACTTCTTCCTATGTCTAGGTAGTATTTTGGATCCTTTGCCACTGTGAATGAGACTAAGACCGTAAACCACTTCTCAGATCATCAGATAACCACCAGGGGGTGTGTCTACACATGCTTTTATGCACACTTAAACTTATTGCATGTTTGTCTAATATGCATTAAGGTCATTTAGGCGCATGTTTACAGATGCACACACTGAGGTGCATTAACGCGGTGTGCGGTCTGATTTGGGACTGAAGTTAGTTTCAAGTCAATCATTATATGCTTTATTAATGCGCCTTAGCACGTCTACACATGCATTAAGGTGCTTTAGCGATTTGTGCCTAAATTTGATATCTGCTTTTGCAGGTATCAAATATAGGCATAAATAGCCTAAAATTGCCATTTTAAGATACATTAAGAGCATGCATGTGTAGCCACATGCCCTTAATGCACCTTAAAAATGGCTAATGTGCCTTCAATCAGCAAGCATAGTCATACCCAGAGAGGCAAAATTTTTGGTCATTATTAATGGAGCTGAATTGGAATTGATGTAATGATATAATATTAGCATAGGACAAAACCTAGGGTGATAACCTATCACAGAAAAAAAATCCAAGACAGAAATGTGTACATTTCATTTCTAAAAGTATTAAGCCAAAGGGATATGAAGGCGTCATTATATTGTTAAGTTAAGGTGGCTTCTGGAGCTCTTAACCCTGGACTTGCTGCATGTTAAACACCTGTAAGCAGTTTAAAACACACATTATTCAATTTAAAGTTATAGCCCTCCAGGGCAGGACTATCTCTAACCCACCTAATTTTGCTCCTGTTCCATTAAGATGTGGCCAGTCTTCACAGTTTTTCCACCCAAGTTGAAGTCCTCCAGTATCCCAGGATGCAATGGCCCCTCCTGAGTCAGGGTGAGATGCTAGGCCATAGCAGGGGCTAAGCATGGTGCCTCACCCCCTTGGGAGATTGGGCAGAACAAGCACTGCAGCCCCAGAGTGCCCAGCAGCCACAGGACCTCCTAGTGGTGTTGGTGGGGGGAACAAGCTCTGGGGGGGGAAAAAAAAATCAGGCCCCTCAGAGCTCAGCCAGATGGATGCTGGCTGAGCTCTTTGAGGCTCAATCCTTTTTTCTCCAGAGCTCACCCCTGCATGCTGCTGGTGGCAGGAGCAGTGAGCTGGTCTGGGCGGCAGTGGTGGTGGTGGACTCCAGAGAAAAAAAGGCTTGGGCCCCTCAGAGCTCAAGCAGTGAGCCAGCAATGGGAGGCACTGGGGCTGCTGGGTGCTTTTGGGCTGCAGCATTCCCTCTGTCCAGTGTGAGCAGCAAGCCAGTTCAGCTCCTAATATATTTACTGGCATTGCAGCCAATGCCACCAAATACATCAGGCTAAAAATGAAACACCCCAAATGTGAAGACATTGTGGTTTACAGCACTGACTCTGTTTGCACTAAGAAACGTTTTATGTAGACTCTTAGTCCTGTCCCTGCTCACCAAGCCTCTAGTGGCAAGTCACAACTGTGCAGGTGACACAGTCACAGTTCCATCAGAGCAGGTTTTTGCCTAAAGGTGCAACTGCTTCACTAAGCTGAAAAACACTGAACTGATTAACACTTGTTCACCTTACAGTACAAAGTGTAACAAGGCTCCGAGACTGGCACTGAGCCAAGACTTTTTTTTTTTATCACTTGCTAGGCAGAAGATTAAAATTCCAAGCAGCACTGGCCATCTTTAAATGTACATTCAGGTTGTATTATTCCACTCGTGTCTCAAGTATATGGTCCTAATCCCTTACTAGCCACTGTAGCACTCCATCATCCACCTGCAAAATGTTAGGTGCTTTATAAAAATTTGTTGCTAGTCTGATAATCCTTTGCCTTTAGAAGCAATTCTAATTCTCAGTTTAAGGAGCAATTCGTAATGCATCTCTCAGAGATGCAGGATATCTCAGCACAGTCTATCGATGTGAGCAGGCAAAGGTAATCCTACAGTGTTTTTTCACTCTCAGGATTTAAAATCCAAAATGGTTGCTGGTGTATTTAAGCAGCCCAGGGTGCTAAAGTAGCCCTGTCTGGTTTCCCTGTGGGTAGCTCTAACCAGAAGCTACCCCCAACATGTGCTTTCTACTGTATCCCAGATTCCACATACTCAGCTTTCAAATGAAACCTATACAGGTTACCAGCAGTGAGTTATTAAATCACTTCAATAATGTAGAAATATTAATATATTGAGTATAGGAAATGCCACAGTTACAGAGATAACTTATATTTGCCTTACTACCAGATTTCATAGGACTGGATAACAGGGCATAAATGTACCTCAAAGCTCATTTCTACTCTGTGGTCATTCTTTTCCTCCTTTTTCATATGTTCTTCATCTAACTGAACTCTTATTTCCCCAGCCTATTGCTGGAGGTTGCTTGTCTATAATGAGAGAGGCTTAGAAAATGTCAAACATAATGAAAAACTTGGGAGACGGGAATCACACAACAAAATTGGCTGCAAGAATTCCTGAGGGATTTACACCTTAGCAAGTGCGCCTGTCTCTAAG
Source organism: Crocodylus siamensis (assembly GCF_052110815.1). NCBI lineage: Eukaryota > Metazoa > Chordata > Crocodylia > Crocodylidae > Crocodylus > Crocodylus siamensis. The sequence goes on from NC_143395.1 coordinate 177,340,054, forward strand.
TAGAAAGGTAATGTGCTGTCTAATGGGTCTAAAATAGGCCATGCGCCTATAGCATCGTATGTGAAAAGAGCACTTTCAAATGCAGCATTATAGCCATACAATACTAAACTGTGATCTGAAATAATCAGAGATGACAGTAGTTATACAGCAACACAGCTATACCATAGATTACAAGTCACCGGAACATAATGAGGTATTTTAGTCTGCCACCTGACAACTTCTGTCAGTATCTGAAGATACGGAAACCAACGAGAGAGAACTACCACAGATACCTCCATTCCTGATTTCTATTTTGCAAATATTAAATTGCAGAAGGAGAGAAGTAAGTTTTGCTGAACAGCACAGAGCTGGGAAGCCCCTGTCTCTTCACATGAGAACATTCAAAAGAATAAATATCACAAGCCCATGACCTCTCTTGCTTTCATTAGAAACTCATTGGTTTTGCATGCAGCCCTCTGCTGGGTGTTTGTTGGTTTTTTGTTTTTTTGTTTTGTTTTGCACTACAGAACAGACAGAACAGGAAAACCCGGGGAAGAGGCAGAGATTGGGAAGCATGGGCATGCAGTATTCTTATTTACTGTGGGGGACATTAAGAACTTGACATTTAAAGTTGGCAGCACTGAGAATGACTACAATGTTTTTAGATTTCCCCACCCTTACTGAAAGAAATCCTATAAATATCCTGGTAAAAAAGCTATCATGGTATAGTAAAGCTTTTAATTACACCTATTATTTAAACTGATGTTATGAAACATGATATTAACTAGCACAAGCTATCAGATGTCTTTGCAACAAGTAAATAATACAACTGCAAATGTTTCAAATAGCATACTGTCTATATTGAGAAAACAGATAAAGGGTGAGATTAAAGTATAAGCCTCGGTCTACAAATTGTCAGAGACACAGAGATATTTGACTCACTCTAGCTCATACTGGAAGTCTACAGAAGAAGCATGAAATAAACTCGTATTTCCCATGTCCAGTACCTTAATCACAATACCGGAAATTATACTGGAAATATTTCTAAATCTATGCTTATGCATATGCATACATATGATATAATATATGGGAAAGTGCATTGCACTTTGGATTCAGCACCAGTACACATAGCTAGAAAACAACTCTCCTTCAGTGGATAGTCTGAAAATGTAATGAATCCAGGACTCATTGATGACCATCAGTGACCCAAGCTCTAGTAGGAGTCAGCAACCTATAGTCCTGGGCCAGACCCAGACACAAAGAGGCTGGATCCAGCTAGTGAAGGTTCATCCTATCTTTGGGCATCACGGGGGACTAGGCAGAATGTAGCTGAGCTGCCCGTCCCCCTTCTGAAAGCATCCCTCTCTGCAGCCCTCTCTGTTGCTCTTTTGCATCTGTATTTGCTTTGCTGCAGAAAGGCTGGATTTCTGCAGCAAAGGTAAGTTCAGGCAACTTGAGCTGGGGGTGAGGTGGGGAAGGGGGAGTGGGTTGAGGGGGTGGGAGGAGATTTGCGGCCTCCAGGAGGGGGCCAGGTGACAAGCTCTGGTTTGTGATGGCAAAAGGATGCCCACCATCCATCATACATTTCTCCAACACAGTAGTGGAAAGAATAGCTAGAGAACACCAGACGGCTGTACGCTGAGAGAAAGCAAAAACAATAGGATGAATGCTGCTGTGGCATACTGTAACTTTAAATCCTTTAATTTAGGCACTGCTATCAGAGTATCTGTGGCAACAAATAGGTCAAAATGGGATGCTGAGCTGGGCAGTTTAGGCTGTGCTGAGCTTCATGCTGTTGTAGCTGGATTGTAGCTAGTTGATCAAGGTAGTTTAAAGTTAGGTCAGGTAACACTTACACTGCAGCAACAGCAGCAGCAGCATAGAAACTGAAAGCAGACTGTTTGTCTGGGGAGCCACCTATAGCTGCAACAGGCAGATATTCAGAAATGTCTTGCAAACTCAGGAACCACGTAAATAGATCCAAATAAGAGACGCAAAGAACTGAAATCTGGCCGGAGAGCTGCAGGGAAGCAAGAGCCTGTCCACACTACAACAGTGACATGTTCTGGCTAGGCTACTCCCCAGCACATCCTGCTCCTGCTGACATAGTGAGGCTTTCCAGGGTCATCCCTAGCAGCTGTTCTTAAGTATGCAGGAGACCAAGGAACTTGAAAACAGTTTCACAGGGACAAACCTTGAGTGGCTTTGCTGGCATACTTGCAGGCACATGTTTGCAGTGGCTCAGACTAGAAGCTAGGGGTGATAGAGCAGCCCTTCCTTTCTTCCACAGCATGGAGCAGAGAGGTGTGTGGCCAGGCTCCAGCAGGATGCTGTAATTAGCCCAGCAGGGAATTGATAACAGTGTTTATCACCCAATTAAGAAAACAGAGGGACATTATCAGCTACTTGTTGATTCTGCCTGTTGACTCAGCATGATCATAGCCAGCATGTGGTCTGCTAGCTAATACACAGACACCTCCTCAGCAAGGCAGAGGGGCGGGTGGAATGCCTGCATAGCAGGGAGGGGGCGGGACTGCAGCCAAGGATCAGAGGGGAGGGGCCAGCCCTGCTGTGGAACAGAGACCCCTGCCCAGCCCAGCCCAGCCCAGACAGCATGCCAGGATGCTGGGGGTGCCTGGTTTATTTTAAACCAGCAAAGGGTGTGGGACAGACATTGCACAAACTGGTTTGAGCCACATTAGTCAAGTCTGATACTACATTCAACTAGGTTCAACGCAAACTGGTTTTAGTCATTCTCAAACTGGTTTATGTGCACTGAACATATGTTCTGTTACAGATTTAAACCAGTGTCTGATCACTTAAACTGGTTTATGTGTAATATCTGTCCTTAGTCTGAATGACAATTTTACCTGATGTGAGACCTGAAGAGCTCATCTTCATACCACAGCATAGGACTGCCCTTCAGGGCTGTATTCTGACCTGATGCATGTTGGGTTAGAGGCAAAAGAACGTAGTGCTTGGAGCACCTACAGCACTTTTCTGAGTGGGTAGTATACCCAGCACATTCCTAGACATCTAGACTGATGTGCTACACCACTCAGGACTTGTCTATAACTATCTACCTCTTTTGGCAAGAGTTCTGGCAGCAGACAACAGCCATCACTACCCAGTAGCCATCATGCATACCTGTCTTCATGCCTCCAGTGACCTCTGCCACATCTGCAGTGTGAGGTGTACCTTGAGAAGGCAACAGTTGTTGAAGAGATTGTTATGGGTGGCAGAAGATGAAGAAATGTCTACAAGTGCCTTCTGGTACCTTTCAGAGAGCAGCAGCATCAGGTTTGTTCCGCTCAGCAGAGGTGATGTAACTGCTGACAGAGCTGAAAGGTTGCTCTGGTTCCACAGAGGGGCTTTGGCTATGAATGTGCTCAAAGTTCTGACAGTAGAACTTGAGTTCTGTTGGTAAAACTTGGTCATGGGGATGAGACCTCAAGGGCTTCCTCTCACAGGGGAGTCTGGTATTTCCATTTCATTCTGTCTTGGACAGAAATAGTATAAGGAGTATCTTTGTCAGTATGTCAGAGTTTCTGGCTCTGTACTCAAACTGAGCCAGCATGAGAAAATGAAATTCAGAAGTAGTTGTCGGGATTTTAGAACCTGAGGGTGCAGAGAGAAGTGCAGCTCCCAGCTGTAACTCGGAATGATATTGTGAAGTGTTCTGAGTTACAACATTAACCCAAACCAAACAGAAATTCACTGTTGGTTCCAGGGGAGATGGGAACCTAGCTGTCGGCTAGAAGCCTGCAGATAGGTTTTCACAGTAACAGCCAGGGCTCTCTGTCAGTGCCTGCTGTTTTTAGAATGGGAGGGGGCAAAGGCAGTGAAGGGAGCTCAGTCTTGGAGTTCCCCAGCTGACGCTGAGGGGCTAGGTAGGTGAATTGGAACCCCCCTATCCCACGGGGACTGCCATACACCCACCCCCCATCTGGGGGGGAGGCAGTTTGAAACCCCCCCAGACTGAACTCTCTCTGCTCCTTTTTCCTCTCCCATTTTGAAAACAGCAACAGGCTGGAAGCTCCACAGACACAAGTTACAGAAGATGCTACATTTTGTAGCATCTTGATCTGATACCTCATGCAATGAGGGGTTAGGTTTTTACCTAATCAGCCATTTTTGAAGCTGTTTGCAACCATGCACTTGTGTTTGGTCACAGCTATAAGCTACTTTCTGTGGCCAGACCGGGTGAAAACTGCCACTTCTGTGTCTACACCTTTAGTTACAATTCTAAAGAAGGTGAAATGACCTGGGTTGGTTAGTTTCATCTCCAGTATTTTGCCATATAAGCAAAAGTACAATAGAGGAAAAAGGTTTTATTTACTTTTTTATGGAGAGAGGCAGCAGTATCCATTATTATTTATCAGCTCTAAATAACCATGAATATGTTGTCATCTCTCTAACAAAATGTCCTCGTTTGTATGCTGTGCTATTTAATACACAGTGATTGATCTGTTGGGACATAAACGTGTATTGAGTAGAACAAAAATCATCTGAGACAGGATGAGATCCTGACAAACTATGTGGTAGCTAGACATGCCAGGTGTCTTCACTGAACTATCTCCAGCTGGTAATGTGAATGATAAAACACAATGAATGCAGTTGGGGAGATTCTTGACACATGAGAACCTGACTGATTAATAAGATATAATGTATACTTGATTCATTTTAGCATACATGTTGTGTCTTTTAAAAAATGATTCATCTTAATTTTCTATACATCATCAATACATTTAGTTTGACCAATAACTTATCACTGATAATACTTATCACAAAGAGGAAGCATTTTTCTATAAGAAATCTATTTTTTCATATAATCCATCATTTATTCCTTGTTCAAGTTTCTTATGCTTATAAGAGGTTCTCCATGAATTCAACTAGTCTTACTTCCAGTCTTCAAGGATGGTTAACTAACATTCTGCTTTTCTACCTTTTCTGCCTTTATGACAATTTAGTACCACAGAACAACCTCTTCAAAATCCTGTGTGTTATTAGCAAATGTGACTGATTTAAGATATCATTTTCAAGTACCGATAGCAAACATTAAGACAGATGCACATGTAGACTGGAGGGTGAATGTAGAGAAAATTCCATCCATACTTTAACTCTTTAAACGAATGGATTTTAGTACAGAATGTACTAAATGGATCTTACAGATATCTGGAAGAGAAATTCACATGTGGAACTCTCTAGATTACATATAAACTTTAAAAAAGCACATCAAAATAGGCAAATAATCAACAAAATAGTCAAGAGATACTGTCTTGTTAGCCCAGTGGTCAGTATGGTTAAATGCATGTCTCTTATTCAGATTGATGAAACAAAATCTAGCCTTTTTGAGCCTCTTGACAGTGCCTCCAATACTGCATTGTCAGTCATTCTACACCTAAGTTAGTGTTAGCACACCTGGGTGAAGGTTTTTAGCTGTCAGGAATGACTAACAGACAGCAGCATTGCAGAAGAAAGGATAGTTTGAAGACTGGACATCAAGACCATTAAAAGGGTAGAAGGTCATTAATACCTGTGTAGCAGACAGAGACTAGCAAGAATTAGGAAGATGATAGTGACTCATGAAATTGACTGACTTTCTCAGCACTACCTAAATAGGAAGTCTGGGTGGAGCAGGAGTCAAAGTGGATGGCCACTATATGATTATACACTCCTTTTTTTCCTTCCTACTCTCCCAGGTTACTTATCCATTTCATTGAATTATTGTGTTAATAACTGATCAGCAGTTTTTCAGGGTTTTGCCACCATTTGCATCTATGTAGTGCAAATAAAATATAGATATTTCTACTGATCTTGAACACTGATAGACATGCTAGAATCAACACTAACTAACTGGATGAATTCCCTTGAGGAAATAAAAATCTTGTGTACCTGATGTTCATTGAAAGCATCTAAAAATAATTTTGAAAAGTTAAAGGAATGATTCAGTCAGTTGCATGCATTTTAAAGTCAACATCATAGAAGAGCAGAAATCAGGCTGGTCTGATTACACTGACATTGGAATAGTCAATATTGCCTTCTTGTGGTAAATCACAGGTTATCATCGTTTTTATCTAAAAAAAATAAATCTAAAAAGCTACTGCAATGAGGGCCATTTTTTATTTTCACCATAGCACTCTCTTGAAACTTCATTTGAGAATTCTAGTATAAAAGCTCATGATTGATAAAGAATGTACAACAAGGAAATTATAAAGACCTCTTTTCACTCAAGCAAAATTAATATTCCTTGTGGCTATCACACTGTATAACATATTAGTGGTATAGCAGAGCAGTGCAAGATATGATAGAGCAATGAACCCTTACAATATATATTTAAATTGTCTAAGCTTACCAGGTCTTAACCCTTTGTGAAATGTAATCTAAGATGGGAAAATTCATATCAGTTTAGTTTTCTTGTGAATATTTCTCTAATACACACCAGATTTTCATATTCATTTTTACTTTAAAACACAAATCTGGTAATTTCTTTTTTCATGGACTAGCCCTGTAAGAATTGCCATGATGATTCATAATGAAACTGAGCATATCTAAAGACACACACTTATTTCCTACTAAAAGCAAAACTACCAATGATTTGAACAATCTCAAGATGTTGGCTGACATTTCTACAAAATGAACATGTGTTACCAAGACCAACAGTAGATTTATATTAAGCCAAGTCCTGCCTCCATTTTCTACACTTAATTTTTATTAATTAGCCCAGCTGCACATTATATTTTTAAGTCAAAAGGTAATGTTTAGATTTAAAATACCTTTGACAAAGTTATAATAATAATTTTAAAATAGTTCGGTAAAAATTAAAATATCATATTTCATCTTTCAGTAGGAGAGGCTAGTAATATAATGATTTCATAAGGGCTGCCATTTCAAAGTTCAGCTCTCCTGGGTGCTAATATAAACTGTAATAATCCATTTAAAGTTGGAGTTTACTTGAACTAAACCTCTTAACAGTCTGAAGATGATCCATAACTATCTTCACCTTGAATTATACAAATGTGCTGTGAAAATTATGCTGTCCTGCATGTACCATTTATCTGCTTCTCTCACTGCTATCACTAGGCCTTACTTCATTTTGTTTCAAAATGTCCTTCCAGTTATTTTACAAGGCCATTGTAGTCCTCTTCTGCATTCAAATTGTTCCTGAACATCCAGCTCTTCCACTGTAAGTCCAAGTGTGAGTGCAAGCATTCAAATGAACTGGTGGAAGCCTAGCAGTTTAGTCTGAATAGCTGCAAATCCTTCCAGTAGAACAGTGTACATTCATGGGGACAGCTGCATGCTTGATAGCCCATGCTGTGGAGGGCACCTAGCCAAGGGGGCCCCCAGCATGCATTTCAAGTATGCTGTACAGGCTCCCTAGTCTGCCTGGAGACCGCTGATAGTGCCCAAGGGTACAGGTCAGGGCAGACTGGCTTGTGGCCCCGCGGGACCACATTCCCCCTCCTCACAACACCCTCTCCCTCTCAGCTGTTCAGGCTCTCAGACAGTGGACCTAGCAAAGGCCAGCTATCCTTGCAAGCTGGGGCTCTGGCTACAGTGGCAAGCTTTATTTGCAGCGCTCCTGGGGCTGTGCCCCTGACACCATGGCTGAAACTGAAGTAGTCCAGGTAGGAACCAGCCAGGGCTTCATTTCCACTGAGATCCTGTCAGTGCTGTTTAGGTGTGGGGAGGGGTATTGCAGATCGTGATCCCTGCTTCCTCCTATACTCAAACATCATTGATAGGCACCCACCAGGAACAGAGCAGCTAATTCAGGTAGGGTCTGGTTGGGATGGGTTGGGGGACTCTGAGAACAGCAGGGATGGAGAGGGCTAGTCCATGTTGGCAGTGTGGAGTGATACACTCTGGGAACAGCACAGGGTCAGTAGCCTGAAGGGAGAGGGACTCAGGAGGCTCAGGGAACAGCACAGGGTCTCCAGTCTATAGGGGGAGATAAAATAGGGTGCAAGGCAGGGCTGGGAGGAAGTCCTGTTCAGTCACTTTCTCCTACATGCTCAGGGTCAGGGGGAGGGATAAGAACTGTACTGCCTTGGGGGTGTGGTGAGGGGCTGGGCTCTCCCAGTCCCTGGGCTGACAGAAAGAGGGGGGTGGTCTGAGACTCATGCCTGGGAACACTGGCAATGTGTAGGGGGTGCACATGGGTGCACGTGCACCCCCTGAGTGTGGTGATGCACCCCCTATGAAAAGGCATGGTGCCTGCAGGCAGTCACTACTCACTGCCACCCCTTGCCACTGTTGCTGCTGGTGGTGTTTCTGGGTGGCTGCTGACCCCTGGTCAGCCCTCATCCTGTGTCCCCCCCCACCAACGGCACCAGCGGCATTTGCAGGAGCTTACTGCTTGCTGCCAACATGCTCTTGCTACTGCTGCCATGCTTCCACCACCACCAGTGCCACTGTGCCCCCCCCAGCTGCTGGGGGCACACATCATCCATGTCTGGGAGGAGTGAAGTTCCTAAGTCACAGACTCTCTCCCTGGAGAGAGGTGCAGGAGGAACAATGTTTGTAGGGATGCCTGAGAAAAGAGCAGGAGCTGCTGTTGATAGGGTAAATGTACAAGCATTATTTAAACCCCTTTTAGACTAGTCTTCTACTTCATCAGGTGCTGCAGAAGTTTCTACTGGACTAGCTATTTTTGATAAAGTAGTTGTTGGTTGAATGCTTGTACACTTCGGCTTTCTACTAGTGGAACTGAGATTCCACTGGTAGAAATGTAATGCTTGTATGTACCCCAAGACATAAACTGAATGGGATAGTCTGTCGGCCAGATCCTCATTGTTGTAAATCAGTTTTGCACCACTGAAGTCAATAGATAGGACATACATTAATTTATCTTTAAGAAACACCCTGAAATTTATACATAAAAATTGCATCAACTTTTCTATTGCCAAGATGCAACCACTTCTACTTATGCTGTGCTTCTTTCTTTTGCCTTTGTGTTGTTTGTCTTGTCTTCGTAGCTTGTGAACTTGAGAAAGGGAACATGTCTATTAGCTTGCACATTCTGAGTGCAGCTGGAAGCAAATCAGGAAGCAGAATAGCAGCAACATTAATTGGTAATGTTAAAAGGGACACCGCAACCCATGACAAAGTGTATATGGCATGTGTATATGATATAGTCTATGACAAAGTGATTATGGTATAACCAGGGACTGAGGGGTAAAGGTGTACACATTTTAACTACGAATCAGAACTGTAGGTAGAGGTGATATATTTCATTAGACTAACTAGATGTTTGCAAAAAAAACCCCCAATCTTTATTTGCAAGCTTTTGGGCACGTTCCCCCTCCTTCAGGCATAGGAGATGTAAAGATTCCTTTTAGTTATGTACTTTCTGGGTGCTATGAGTTCTTACCGATCATGAGCCTGATACAAATTAGACATCAGTGGAGGTATTTACATCAGCTGAAAAACTAGCCCCATAGTTAGGAGGCTGGATTATTGCCCTGGCAGTTGAAATACATACCAGTGACATTTTTATTTAAATACATTAAAATACAACAGATAAAGAAAAAAAACCCCTTGACAACACAATTTTTCAGTTGTTAAAATTGTGAGATGGATATTTTTGCTGCAGTTGATTTTATTTGTATGTGAAACCAGTAAACAGAAAGCAGTTCTGACGTTGAATTAGAGACCTAATACAAAAATTCTTAGATTTTAGTACAACAGTTTCAAGCCATTTTAAATATTGAAAACTATTCAATTTAATACAAAAGGGTTTTTTTCCCCTACAATAATTAAGCCCAGAGAGGCTGTCAGTAGCTTCTAATGTATAAGTACTAGAAAAAGTAGGAAAGTGAAAGATAAAAAGGTCACTATGCTTATTATGAAACGTCACGATTTATTAAAAATGTCAAAGGGTAACAAGTTCAAGGAATGCCATGCACTGTTAACAGCCAAACATCTCCACTTTGCCAGCATTTTTAAAATTCCTGTTTTAAGAGGAACATACCTCCTAGGATACCTAAATTGCTTAGCTTGTAAAAAACCCTAATAAATAATTCTTAAGTTAACTTACCATTGGTTTTCAAATTAAGACTGAAGCAGCTTTTCAACCGTCACTGTTAATTTGTATCTGTTTCGAACATAAAAATGAGATGGGTGAAAGCCAAGGTGAAAGCCAAAGTGGTCTAAGGAAAAGTCCAGTTTTGATAAGCAATCTGAAGTTCACAAGCTTCTGCACCATTTATTTGAATGATACAGATTCTATACTGAATTGTTTTGTCTGGAATCATCATAAGAAGATGTATCACAAGATTTTTTAACTTTGTTTCTAAACTTAACTCTTCAATGAAAGAACAGCCTCTTTCATGATATTTTTCCTGCTACTTAATCTTGATTCTGGTTGGAACCTGGATTTGAAGGGGGAAAAAATTACCCCAGAATTTTTAACTTCCAAAAAAGCTAGTTTCAAGTACAGCTGGATAAAATGTTGTTTTCACAGGACATTTGAGTTTAAAATGCTTTGTTTTCTATGAAAACTTATTTTCAAAATAACTAATCTGCCAAATTATGCTTTTTCAAACTGAGCAATATATTTTAAAAATATTTTCACTTCAAAGCGATAACATTTAAAAATGAGCATTTGTTATTTTTAAAAACAAACAAACACACACTTATCCTATCTTCTAGCTGAAAAAGAGTAGAGTAGAGAAAATATGCACATTTAATTAATTGTTTTCCAACAGGAAATTCATTTTCTGATGGGAAAATATGAGTGCGTATTCTTCTGTGAAATTATCTTTAGAAAAACAATTCCCATTTTCTTTTCAGGCCTAATTTCATCAGGTTTAAGAGCAATCAAAATTCTGAAGTAATTCCTGTTCTTTGGACCGCTTCACATGATACTGACTGACTACACCATGGGTCCAACCATTCATTACATGTTACACAATTAAGAAGACATACACTGGTGTGATTGTGAAGCTAAAATAATAACACTCCGTATAGTCTTTATCTTTTGGAAATAAAGACATTTAAAATAGTGCAGCTATATATCAGGTGCTCAGAGAATCAGTATCTAGTGTCAAATCACTGTTTGTAAAGATTGTGTGTTGCTAAAACTCCAGACAGAGCAGGACAGATGAGGTTCCAGCATCATTTTTAGACTCTGGAACTCCATTAGTGTCAGCAGAACCTGATGTCCATGGTAAGAGACAATTGTTCACACTCACTGTTCTTATCAGTTTCTACTGGAGTGGTTCTCAATTTTTTCAGACTCGAGCCACCCCTAGATAGATTCGAGGCACCCTTTGGAATATGCCAGCTCTTAGCTTTTACTGTTTTTTTTGACTAGAGAAAAGTAATAAAGCAGGTTGTTGCAAAGAACTCCAGAAGACCACAACTATGGATTTCTATCTGAAATATCTAGGTTCCCCTTGTGAACCATGCTTCTAAGCCTAACGGTGCTAACACTGTGTGGCATCCCACAGCATACTTGAAGGTATCTCAAGGATTCTACCAGTTAGACTCAGGTAGAAGGAACTGGGCAAATTTTCAGCCATCTACCCTTTTTAGATTGAGCAACTTGGAGGGACAATGGGTTTGATTTTGCAGCAGGATAACAGAAATGGGCTACAAGAATCTCAAGGCACCCTTCCCTTGAAAGGATCTCAAGGTAATTAGGGTGCCACATCACTGTGATTGAGAATCACTCGTTTATCATACTGAAGAGGGGTAAGCAAGTTTTTGCAGTCACCCTTATACATGCTATGGCATTTAGTTCTCACTAAATTAAATAGGTTTATTAAAATTAAAACAATTTGTTTTAATTTGATACATCATTGTTTACAAGTGACAGGCTTTAAATCGAATTAAAGTGTGCAATACAGAGTAAATTACAGCAGGGGAAGCCACATACCAATTTACCCCACTGATCTCTTTGGTAATCAAATACAACAGGGGTTGCCAGAAAACCAGTAATCTGCTTACTCCCAACCCCCCTACCCCGCCCCCAAAGCCATAGCTGCCCACAGGAAGCCAGCATGGTTATTTGTTCTCCGCACCCCCCGGCATGGCCCTGGCATGGATGCCCCCCTGTGCCTTGCTGCCTATGGCATCCCGAAGGGCATGCTTACTGACAATGGCATTGTCACCTCATAATCCACCCCTGGTTCCATCAAAGGATTAAGAACCACTTGGCCACCTAAAGGCTGTGCCCTAGAGCATTTTCATTTGCTCTTCAGAGCAAATGGTCCCCTCCCACTCACAGGATTCTCCAGGTTCAAACAGACTAGGTCCAAAAGACTCTCCAGGTCCAAAGTAAGAGGCATCATATTAAATTAATTAATTTTTTCCATGTGCAGGCATCCTCCTGGCTCCTCCCCAAGCTGACCTGCAGTTTTTCACCAGAGTTCCTGGTTCCACGAGTTTTTCCTGCTCCCCCCTTGCTGGTCCCTCTGCCAGCTGCTGCTGATTTGCTGCTAATTGCCCATATTCTGCCTTTAGGAGGCTCCTTTGGCCAGCTGTCTCACCCCTTGGGCAGCGCAGGGTGTTGGGGGGCAGGGAGCCAGAGGTGCCAGGCAGGGTTGAGTGTCATGTACTCGCTGTTCTACCTGCTGTAGTTTCATGGCGGGGTTCTCAGAACCCTGCTAGTCGCTTTTGTGTAAAAGTGGTCAGGGGTTGTGGGGGGGAGCATTCAAGGCACAGCCATCCCAAAGGTCCTTTGGGTGACCTGGCCAAGGGAAGCTCCACTCCTCCCCCGCTCCCCCCGCCCGCCCTCCAACTCTGCAGTTCAGTTGCTTGCAAAAGTTGGCACAACAGACAGACAGGCTTCTGAACAGTTGCAAGTGTTGTTGCCACCTGAGCTATGTAAGAATTGAATTATAAATAGCAGGACAGTTATAACGCTAATAGATTCTATTCAACAGGCCTAGCCATTCAGCCAACCCCGCTGTATGCTAAACAGCCACCGTCCTATGTGCTTCATGGTCCTATGTGCTGGGTGCAGCATAGAATCACAGACAATTAGAGTTGGAAGGGAGCTCAGGAGGTCATTTAGTTCAAATCCCTCTCAAAGCAGGACCATTCCCAGCTAGATCATCCCAGCCAAAGCTTTGTCTAGCTGAGTCTTAAAAACCTCCAAGGATGGAGCTTCTACCACCTCTCTGGGAAACCTGTTCCAGTGTTTTACTACCCTCCTAGTGAGAAAATTCTAATATCCAACCTAAACTTTCCTTGCTGCAAGTTGAAACCATCGCTTCTTGTTCTGTCATCTGCCGCCACTGAGAACAGTCCAGCTCCATCCTCTTTTGAACCCTGCTTCAAGTGGTTGAAGTTGCTATTAAATCCCCTCTCAGTCTTCTTTTCTCTAGACTAAAAAAGCCCAGCTCCCTCAGCCTGTCCTCATAAGTCATGTACCCCTGTCCTCTCACCAACTGATGAAACCAAGGGTGGATTATTGGGTGACATGCATGGGTGTGACTTACCAGGGTAATGGTGCTATTGTTGACAGGATGGCTGGGCTGCTGGACACTGGTGTCCAAAGATACACATTACACACAAATACGTAAAAATTGCAGGTATCCTCTTTCCCTCCTATCTGAAAATTGAAGCGACATCTGCTGGACAAAAGGGTCACTACCCAAAAATTGCAGTGGCAACTGGTGGACAAAGGGGGTCATAACACATTATTCAGTAATTTTCCATGTATGTATGGCAGATCAATAGATGCATCATTTTAATCCATGTTGATGAAAATTAAAATTCACTGGGATGTGTTTTACTTTGAATTGCAAAACAGACATTTAAATCACCAAAAAACCCCTATGTGTAAAGTGTAACACAGTTAAATTGCAAAAAAGGGCAATTTTCACCATGTGTACAAGCATCCCCTGTTCCTATTGACACAAATACTTTTCTGAATGACAGTCATAACAGAATATCTATGAGATGGTTTCAGGGCAGGAAAAATGGCTAAAAAGGAGGTTCTCAATATTCCAGCCTTTTCAATAGCTATTTATTGATTTTTTTAAAATCTCTGAGGTAAATGAACACTAGCTTATATTTGAGAAAGGTGGCCCAGGGGGCTTTACTGAGGCTACATGATGCAATACACTCAACCATTATTTTTCAGCACCGAAACTGGTTCACATATATAGAAAATGCAATTGGGGTAAAGAAATTCGTAAAGAGAAAAAGAGAGGGACAACAAAGTTCTTTGCACCTTCCCAGACCAAAAAAACAAAACAAAACAAAAAATCATCATCAGATTTCACAGCCAGAGTTTCTGCATATGGACCAGTACATTCCTATATTTAGCTCAATTTGTGGTTACTTATTTTTTAGCAAGGCTTAGAGTTTAACTTCTTCCTTTGTCCAGTGATTAGTTATCCTCATTCTAAAAATGTAGTTTTTAATTTAAGTTTTAAGTGTGCTGGCTTCAGCTTCTAGCTACTTTAACCTTTCTGCCAGATAAAACATCAGGGGAATCCTTTTCCTATAGGTAATTCTTGATCATGAAAATGTTTGTCTTTTAACCCATTCTTGGTAAGCCAGACAGGTTTCTCACTGAAAAGCATCTTTTACAGACTGATTATTCCAGATGGATTTTGGCCCATTATAACTATATCCCCCGAGTAGAAATCCACAGTGCTCCAGAAGCTTATCCTGAAAACTATAGGAATAATTCCACAAAAAGGGCAGTTTGGGAAATTAAGTAGTTGCTTATTTCCTCCTTATTGATAAGATAACTTTACACTTTATGATATTCATCTCTCCCTAAGCAAGTCCATGTCTAAAGAAACAGTAAACAAGAAGAGACCTCTCAAGCTAACACAGGGGAAATGATCTACAGATGATGAAGCAAACTATTGCTTATGAAAGCGTATGCATCTCTGGTGTAGCTAAAGCACAAATCTACCCTGGCTTCTTATTAAAACAGACAGCTATTGTTTTGTATTGACTTAACTGTGTTTTGTTATACCCTGCTAAATGATTTTTCCACTTAAGCTCAGGTAGAAGCTGTGTGGGTACCTTTAAGAGTGTTAGATAGAAGTTATTACATTTGCCCGGGGACAGCAGAAGGGAGCAGAACTGTAGGCAGAGTACTGCTCTCTGAATAAACAAGCTCTATAAGCTTAAATCCTTCGTCTTTTGAAAACAACACAGATTGGCCTGGGCACATTTTCAGCCATCTACCCTTTTCAGATAGAACAGCTTGGAGGAACAATAGTTTTGATTTCACAGCAGGATAACAGAAATGGACCACAAGGATTAAACCTATTTTTAAACTTTAGAGGGTAGTGTGGCCTCCCAAAAAGGTTATGTTCACTTTTGTGTCCATTTCATTCAACTAACTATCATGCATCTATCTTAGTTAAATGAATATTTAAAATACTTCTGTTTAAAACAATGTCAGGATGGGTTACGCCATATTCTGAAATAATCTTGTATACAATACTGTGAGAGGGAGAAGGACTGGGTGAGGGAAATGCCCAGGGAACCAATCCTCTCCCTCTCACTCCATACTTACCTGAGGAGAGAAAAGAAACAGCTGATGCCGGACAGGGAGAGACAATGAGGAGGATCAGACTTCTGGCAGGGAAGAGAGGACCAATCCACTCCGAGCAACGGAGGCAGAATGGGAGGGGCGGGACATGCCCAGAGAGGCTCCACCCCAAGCCAGAGGGAGGGAGCCAATCTTGGAGGGGCGAGACACACCCAGGGAGGCTCTGGGACAAGCTGGAGGGGGGAGCCGAGTGGAGAGCAGTGGGACAGGCCCGGACAACCTGGGCTTGGAACCAGAGAGAAGGAGTCCAGCATAGAGGGGCTGGACATACCTGGAGAATGACAGGACAGTGCGGGTGAGAGAGAACCCAACCCAGAGCTGGGAGCTGGGGAGGGAAAGCCCGTGGCAGAGGGGTGGAACCCCCTTGGGGATCCACAACTGGGGAAAAGAGAGAAGGGACATTCTTGCATGGGAAACCCCTGCAGTGAACAGGAGGGGAAGAGCTACGTGGCAACTCTAGAAACCCTGGGCTAGGACTTGGTGAGGGACACAGAAACTGGGGAATTGAAGGCTGGGAATCTACCAGCCTCAGGGACTAGGGTAAAAGAATTGCAACAGGGCTAAAACTGTTTAAAATAAAGGACAAGGGAACTAGAAGTTTCTGGAAGTCACAGAAACAGGAAATAAAAATATTTTTATTTTCTTTGTTTATTGAACTTTGTTTTACCCTGAAAAGATTCACGGGGTCAAGGTGGTGAAGGAAGGGCTGTAGGGGATAGTGGAGCCCCATATTTCGCCATAACTGTGTCGTGGTGCTGTGCCTGACAGGGCCTATTTTCTTCTCCTTGTGCGTTTCTTTGTTTTTTGAACATCCTCCCATGCAACCAAAGAAAATAGTAAAAACATCATTATTGAACATCAGAGTTGTGGCAGGTGAGATCATTTCAAGTGGGAGGGGTTAAAAAGGGATAGTATATGACCCCTTTCGCCCTACAAAACAAAAGAAGATGACATCATCTTGTAAGGTACGTAAGTTCTATAGCGCCTATGATCGACAACTACTTTGAATCAGAAGAGACTTTCTACTTAGAGGGCTAAAGGTACTCTCCAACCAGCAGGCAAGTAGAGTTACAGTGTATTAATGCATGCAAATTATAAAGGTAATGCCAACTGTAAAACCTCTGCAAGATCAGCATTCCTCACAAAGGCAAGTTATTGTTGCCCAAGGCCTGGGAAATAACAAATTATGCTAAGAAAGTTTTTGTACATCAAAACTTTAGTTCTTGAATAAGGGCCTAGCTCAAACCCATTGAAGTTCATGGCAAAGCAGCCTGCAAATCTTCACATGTTGGGGTTCTTTTTTAAACAGAGAGATGACATCCTGTGCATGCACACAGACACAGTAAAGAAAAAGATCTACAAAGAATCTTTCAAATCCTGTTCTTGTTAATAGAATCTTCCACGAACCTTCTGGGGAACTGGATCAGGCCCTTACAGACCTACCTGTACTAGATGACTTCTACTGTAGTACAGGTGGAGTCATTGGGCGTTTATACACATACATTTTCTTTCTCTAATGTACTGGAGATCTGGTGCATCTTAGCAGAATTGAATAATCAAGTCTGCTCTGTACACCAGCTGACTCACACCGTGCTGTGTCGCATGCAGTTGCATAAGTGGTGAAATGTGCGTCAGTGCGCAGAAAATAGTGGTGGTGGGATTTTGAACTAAAACACTGTCAAGGGTTTTAGTTCAAAAGTGGACTGCCACCATTTTCTGTGTGCTGACATGCATTTTGCCGCTTATATAATTGTACGTGCCACAGCACCGGGCGCTTTTCAAAGCACTGCGGCACATGCATATGTAATATTAAGTCCACAGCAGCTGCAGAACATAGGTGGCTTTGCCCATGCAGCTGCAGGATCTACACACTGGGAAGCTTTTTGGATTGCAGAAATTTCTGCTGCATTTGAGGAGCACTATGTAGCATACAAAACAAACTTTTTGGGCACTAAGGAAAAGTCAGTCAGAGAATATAACAGGAAAACTGGAGTGGCTAGAGAGGTGAGCAGCTTCCAAATTAAATCCCAACTAGTTGAGAACCTGAATATGTATAACCATCACAGTGGTATTGAACTTATTTTCCCCACAGCTATAAAGAAATACACCTGAGACTATGCTTCCAAACAAACTACATTATTTGTGTTTTAAGCACATTTGATTGCCACGGTGGTTTCTGCCAGCTCACCAACACCATCATTATGATGGACTGCTTGCTATCCTCCAGCTGCTCCCTGGATCATGCAGCAAGATGCACCTTGTCCTTTTTCTTTTCTTTTTTTTTTTCGCCTGTCTGTACTTTTCCTTCCTGTCGCATAAAGGAGAACCCGAAAAAACCTTCCTCTGTATTACTTATAAGATGGAAAACAACACTTCCATTTTGTCACCCCAAGTATTATAAGCTTACTCTCCTAGAAGGGCTTTGCTTTGTGAAATACTGATGAGTCTCACCCTTGTCCTTTTGTTAAACCATTGAATATATATACACACACTATAACAGCAGCAACACACGGTGACTAGATCTTGATTTTAGTGCAGTTCGTTTTTCTGCAACACGTGCAGTGCATAAAAGAGTAGAGGAGCAGCACAGAACAATGTAAGAAACAGAGAGTAGCAGGATCAAGCTTTTGCTGAAATCAGTAGTATAACAATAAGTGGGAAAATGGAGACGAGCCCCAGGCCCTAATGGGGAGATGGGCTATGGACATGCTTCACCCTCCTGTCTTCACCCCCAATCTTTCCTACACCCAGCACCTGACCAGCTCTAGCTCCAGGGACAGCAAAGAAGTGATGGTGATGCATAGTACAGGAGCTGGAGGGATGATGTCATCTCCATTTTTTGCTTTTGAAAACTGGTGGGGGGTTTTTTGGTTACTTGACATGTGTCAGAAGTAAAAGAAGGAAATGACATCTCTTCTAGCAGTGAAACTATGGCTATGGCTCCACTGTGAACGTTGCTCCTCCCTCCTCACTGCCAGAACTGCAGCAGGTAAGTGTGGGGCAGCACAGTAATGCCTAGGGTGCTGTACAAGTGAGTTATGACTCTGGCTGGAACACAGGGAGAAGAGAAAAAAGACAGAGGGCAGAGACCAGATAAAAGGAAAACAGCCACATAGAAGACGAGGAAAGGAGACTGCTGGGGTTGTTTTTTAAATGTCAAACACATATTGAACAAGCCTATTAAGGACAGAGCCTCAGCTGGTGTTATTGTTAGCTAACATTAGCTAAAATAGTCCCATTATAATCCATGCCATCCACTGGCTCTCACTATCACTTGCAAATTCTAAAACAAATATTCACATGTTTTCCCTGAAAAGCTTGTTTGATTATGATTATGAACATTGATTATTAATGTATGATTATGACTATATTTAAGGACTCTAATTATAACACCATCAATAGCTTTTGGAGATAGTTGATATAAAAATTTGAAATTCTCTTAGAGCTCTCATCTTTGGATTTCCCCTCAATTTTTATACTCCATTCATAAGAAGATATGATAGAAGAAACAAATGAGATCCAGTAGTGTGAACAAGTCCTCTCTCCTTCAAGTTGAATATGAAGTAGTGACATTTTAGGTACATGAACTGCTCTTTAGAAGGTGTCTAAACATTGATGTTTTAAGTTAACATGCTCCACAGGTTGTCATCACTCAGTTCTGTTGTAGAAATAGTATATAATCTTGGAAATATCACTGTTGAAAATGTTCTGACTTACACAATAACTTTGACTGGGCTGTCAGTCAGGTGCAGCTGTTCTTTCAAATATCAGAACCTCACTCCTTCCTCTGTTCATTTCTTTAACTCTTTATGGTCATGTAAAGTTTAATTACAGATTCTTTTCCCATTATGGTGCCATCACAATCTGGAATACATTTTTGTTTTTTTATCTTAGAATTATAAGCCTGGAAGACACCTTAAGGGCCATTTAGTTCACTTTCAGTCTTACTTTTGAGGCCTGTTCTTTCTATGTATAATGCCCTTTTGACATAAACTAATTCTTTTAGTGACTGGAGTACCAGTCTGGATTAGGTAGGACTGAGAAGACCCTTCATGCAATATTCAGAGGCAAGTAAAGATTTGAAAAAGGTATGCATGGCATTTTTCTCCCCATATTCTTTGTTTTTATACTTATGTAACAGACATTAAAGGGTTGCCTGATCAGAAGGTGTCCCATGATAAGGCTTGTCTTTTTGGAGACATTGTATTAGGGCAAAGGAAATTTGTCCCAACGGGGATCCTGCACTCAGGACAAAATGAGGCTGTCCTGGACAGGGACATCTTGGTACAGGGAAATAATGGAAAAATCCCAGCCAGGGATTGGAAATTAGAGAGGGATGGTTAGGGAGAGCCCACAGAAATCCCAGCCTCAGGACTGGCTGTGGGGGTTTCTTTAAAAGTGGGAGTTTTTCCCTGATGGTGGGGGATGGGGGAGTGGGGAGAGAAGGGTATGTACTGTGGGGAGTGGGCTGTGCAAGCCCAACCGCACTGACTCGCCTCTCTTCCCCTGGAGCCCGCTGGAGCTGTGTGGAGCTGCTGACAGGTCAAAGGAGCACTCACAGCCCCAGGATTCAAGCCAGGGCTTTGGAGGGAGCAGGCTCATTCCGTGTGTGTGTGTGCGTGTGCGTGCACGCGCATGTGTGTGTGTAATTCAAGTAAGGGGTTGTGTGTGTGTGTGTGTGTGTGTGTGTGTGTGTAATTCAAGCAAGGGGTGGGCAGCTCTAGAAGCCCAGCCCAGCATGTCTCAGTGCTCAGACAAGTGGAGGCAAGACTTAGGGAAATAGCTCCAGTTCATTGCTGTGTCTGTGACCCAGAGAGAGGGCGCAGGCTGCAGGAGCTAAACCCAGTACACCTGTGTGTTCACCTATGGGAGAAGTGCATCTACTTTAGCCTGCAGCCTGAGCTGCAT